>NC_089845.1:115207283-115936033 GCF_035609145.1 Eleutherodactylus coqui | reverse complement strand
GCAAGTTGTCAGCCTCTTACAGACCATCTCTTGCTGGTAATGATGAATCGCTATGATTGGTGCATAAAGCACTGACTCTGATTGGATGAGCCAGCACTCAACAACCAATCCGAGCAATCTCTTGCTGGAGGTGAGGATTTCAATCCCTTTTTTTTTTAGTCATGTGATCTGACGTAATGACGTCATGACGCTCTATTCATTGACTGTGGTAAGATACTGGCTCCTAGAGGCACATACTGATGATGTCAGAGACTCTCCTGGGCACTGGGTAAGTGACCGGAGCGCGATTATGCACTTCAGGTGTTTATTTATTCCTCTACGGGATGATTGGCTAATCACATGGGTGTGTTTTAAATGGTGTGCTATTTATTGTATGTTAGTGAATCCATTAGTTAGCTTGAGAAATATCCTGCTGAATGGATCGAAACGTTGCTGTCTCTGTTAACCATGTCCGGTGATCATTAAAGACATCAATGTATTAAGAGAAAAAGTTTTTTCCTCTTTTGGATTGCTGCTGAATATCCAGTCTTTCTACTTCGTTGATTTTTGAGCTTGGATCCCGCTCTGCATTCAGCTTGCAACCATGGGTTGGTACGTGTCTACCTTTTAGGGGGTAAGTGCTGCAACCACTTTTTGTTCCTTTTTTTTTCACGGAATGTAGCTAGGGCACTTAACGCTGTCAAAAACTCTGTCCATTCATTTCAATAGGCGACGTACAGCGTTTAAAAAGGCAGAAACGCCCCAAAATAGAATGTGATTGTTCCCAGCAAGAGAAACCACGTAATCTTGTAGATATGATACCTTTTAATGGTTAACAAAATACATGATGTAATAGTGAGCTTGCGAACCTCTCGGGCTCTTCCTCAGGCTAAAAACGGAATAGATCCGAAGAGGCATGCATATTTATACACACTTATAACATACATACTTATGACAAGGCACAGATATGGATGTGATTGGTTCGCACTTAAAAGGAATACTGCAACAGAAAACAAACTTTTTTGTCTAGGCACTGGTACCGAAGTGAAAGTTTTATGGTCCCTGAATTACTGTTGGGGGGGGGGGGGTCGTAAGGCCAGGAATGCTACAAGTGACTAGTCACAGAGACGGAAAAAGTCTATAGACTAAATTATTTGGCCCTTGTCACAGTTATAGACTAAAATGTATATACTTTAATGGAAAATTAAACTTAAAAACATGAATGGGCTCACACACATGCGTATCGCATGGACGAACAAAACAACCACACAAAAACACAAAGGTCGCCTCTTCCTTATCTCAGGAAACTTATGGAGGCTAGAAAAATCAGTATTGATAAAGGACTACTAATGTTATGTCCTCTATTTTTTATTTGTATCACATAGGAGGTAGGAGGAAGGCTCTATCTGCTGTAGGGCGCCTGTAAGTATAATGCCCCCCGCAGAGTATTTTAGGTAGGGAACCTCTTCCTAACAAAAATTCGCCCCTCTGTGATTACAGTATAGCGCTTAGCGCATGACGAGATGGTTCAAATAGGAGAAACTCCAAGAGAACTAGACCCTTATGCGCAAGAATTACGGCGCAGACCAGGGTTATTCAATTGCAGTATGCTCGGCTCAACGCGTTTCCCCACACGAATGTGGTTCATCAGGAGCACATATATTTTGAAGAAAGAATGATAAATCAGGATGATAACTGATTCTGCTTTTTGTTGTTTTTTCGTGATGAATAGATATTTTAAAATATTAGAAGAGGGTGGCTTGGGAAAGCGCAATTTATGTGCTCGATCATATATCGACTGGATCACAGCATCTGATTTATTCAGGACAATTTCGAGCACTAAATCGCCATGGCGTGTCTCTATAGCCAGGTTCTTGGGAAATCCACACAATGGATAGCTATAGTGAAAAATAACAGTACAGCTAGGGCTGAATGCGATTCACCACAAAAAGCCCACAAGTAGATCTTGCCCAGAACTAGGTATTGATTGCCGCAGGCAAAAGAAGCTGTTGCAGAGATAAATGCAACAGCCCCAAATAGGCTAATAAGCCCTAGAGATTTTTTTGACCCTTATTTGGTGTATTAGCTGCAGATGGTGCAGCCAATTTCAGGAGTCAGCAGCTCATGAACAGCAAATGGTTGTTGCAGAGGTAAATGCAACAGCCCCAAATAGGCTAATAAGCCCTAGAGATTTTTTTGACCCTTATTTGGTGTATTAGCTGCAGATGGTGCAGCCAATTTCAAGAGTCAGCAGCTCATGAACAGCAAATAGTTCTATCATAAAACCCAGTAAGCGTATTAGAGGAGCTATCTAATAGAGCCTGCAAATAGATGTCAGATATCTAATTCGCCAAAGTATCCCTAAAAGCACCCAAGAATAGAAAAACAAATAAATAAAAGGGTAAAGCCTGTGGCTCTGATGGTGAATGCTACAAGAGGTACACAAACATTTTTAACTAGGTACTGGCCCCAAAATAGAACATACATCACTCGAAAATCGCCCCGCTGAAAAGCGGCATGACTGAGCGTCTGTCTGCGCCTGTGTGAGCAGGCCTATTAAAAACAATTGGGATCGTTGCACTGTGATTAGTGCGGTGCTGAAAGCGCCATGCTAATCCCACTAAAAAGCGCCTGTGTGAGGGAGGCCTTAGGTGTTAAAAGGGAAAAGGATATAGAAAAATACTAGTATGGAGGCGCAACCCTCTAAGCTACTAGAAGATGAAGATAAAGGTCCAATATGTGATGGTGAAGCGTCATCTGGTTGGCAGCACCTCCACCATTCGAAATACTCCATCATTGGAAGCACTTTGTACTCCAGAAATATTCCACCATTGTCACTGGGTTTTGCTCCACCCTGCTTTTTCATCTCTTTTACTCACATTGGGTGTTAAAAGGGCATTTTGTGTTGAATTTGGAGAAACCACTTACTAAATTAGTTGTGTTTATTTAAGTTGTTCTTGTTTGATTGTTTGTTTTTTTGCCATTAGCTGAAAGTTTATTAGTTTGGCAAATAAACCAAATTTGCTGCAGGGATGGAATCATTTTAATTACAACGCTAAATATTATGTTGTACCATATGTGTATTTACAATTGTCTCTATCCCGAATAAGTAATTCTAAAAGGGGATTTATTACCTTATTTTTTACTAATTAAAAAATATATAAACTATTATTTTTTGTAATCTGTTAGGCGAGCAACCGGATTCCACATGCAGGACCCCGCAGCGCATTCCAGCTGTGAGCCTGGACGGCGACCCCATGTACCTAATTTTCTTGTATTGTGTATGACTGCGGTGGCCATGCGCCAGATAGATTTTTTTTCAATATTTGTATTTCCCGTGCCGCCGCTTAGCGATGATGTGGATACCAGTGGCCCATTTGCCATTTTAATTGCAGATGGGCTGCGGATTGGATGGCCTCCATTGACAAGAATGGAGTCCATCTGAATGGAACCCAGGGCAAAATAGTGCATGCTGTGATTTTTCCTCCACTCACGGAATACGCAGTTTGCATCCATAGGTGTGAGCAAAAAAGCAATTTTACATGCTTTCTAATGCCCATGTTTTGCTGCGGATTGTGCAATAGGAATCTACCGGTGTTAGCTTAAGCTTCTCTCATATTGCCTTCTTGGATCCAGCACCACTTCTGTCCCTGCTAAAAATTGCATAGGCACAGAAAGCAGGATGGAACCATAAGCTCCAATATATGAGTTGAAGACCTCTTTGCCTTCCATATTATTTTCAACGAGTTAAAATACCCCAAACTGCAGCCATTATGAGTTATGTGTTGTGAGCAGAAGAAATTCCGCACCAACTAAACTTATAAATTTCCTAAAACTGTCAGGTTAGGCTGGCTGTCCACGGGCGGGTTGCCATTGTGAGATCCGCGGCGATAAATCGCATGCGGAGCTTGCATGATACGCTTTCCATGGGAGAGCTATGGAAAGCACAGCCCAACATCCATGAGTGAAGAATCATAGTGATTCTCCACTCGCGTGAGTCAAATCGTGGTATGCTGCGATTCTGTTGTGAGCCTATCATTTAGATAGGCTCATCGCGGAGACCTTGTATTACTCCCTCTTCCTCCCCCGCGGCAGAATATTGCTAGCGATATTTAGTTCCGGCCGTGGACAGGCAGCCTTAATGTGATTTAGCCTTATGATGAGAAGTTGAGGTATGTAATATGTAAACTTATAAGCAGTGATCATCCTTTGAAGTCAAGTAATCCTGCCTTGTGGTGTAAATCATCACAAAGAGCTCTTTATTTGATGAACCTTGGGATTATTTTATATGTGGATTTCCAATGTATTTCAGATTAGAAGAAATAGAATATTTTTATTTTCTCAGACTTCCCAATTACAAAGGTAAATAAGATGTTATCTTCATTGCATATTATAAAACAGTATTGTCTGGGCTTCACAATCTTGAGAATAAATAAATGTATTAAATGTTAATGTCAGAAAAATATCTTTTCTACATATGTGATAAAAGTAACATTTATTTCATTCATCTTGAGTTCTAATGGATATCTTTAAATATTGTGTTATGGAATCGTCAGTTAAAAATTGGAGGTCCCCATTTTTAGGACTTTTGTCTTTTAACCATAGAAGAAAACACCTCTGGAAGACCTGGTATGTCCATACATTACATGGACAACCAATTGCTTTCCTCAGAGCTGTGCAATGCATTGTTGTCCATGTAGTGCTGCTAAAGGAGAATGGAGAACCGGTTGTAGGATTCTGCAACAGGTTGGCTGATTTATAAAGGTCCCCGCAGCAGGAGGCCCTTCCAATATAAAGGAATTGTACAAAGAAATGAAAGCTGTTCAAGTTCCTCTAGTCATACTTCATCTACACAGAATATCATGTGAAGAAATTCTCCAAGCCCATATCTTGTACTTTGATATTTAATGTAATAAAGGCAATATTGGATATGTGGATCTATTAAGTTACTAATCAATTTTGCGTTAGGGTAACAAGGCACTATGCACTCTACCTTTAACTTGCATAGATTACCTACAGGGAATCCCCAGGTTGATACCACTAGAGTAGTAGCAACATCTGACAGATAGGATGACACAAAACAACAGGTTATGGTACCAAGGCTGCAGCCAAAAAAAGGAGGTGGATGGCGCAAGGGTGGAGGTTGGCAGAGATCTTTCATAACCAAGAATAGCAGAAACCAATGCACTCAAAAGCAAACTAGGACCAAAAGGACCAGCTATTCAGGAAGAGAGTACTGTAGGAAGCATTCTTATAAAGCAGGGACTATATTGGTATTGTCTGAGGTCAGAAGCATTTGGCATGTGCTGACACTTTAAGAGGCCGGTAGCCAATGCACGATAGAAAGAGCTAGTCTTTAAGATTAAAGGTGCATTTTCACTCAAAGATGATTGCTCAAAAGATGGCTTTTTAATAGAGATGAGCGAACGTACTAGGTGAGGGCGATTTCGCAATCGAGCACCTTGATTTTCGAGTACTTCACTACTCGGGTGTGCTGTGGGGTGGGGGGTTGCAGAGGGGAGTGGGGGGTAGCAGCGGGGAACAGGGGGGAGCCCTCTCTCTCTCCCTCTCCCCCCCACTCCCTGCTGCAAGCCCCCGCTCACCCACAGCGCACCCGAGTACTTTTCACCCGAGTAGTGAAGTACTCGAAAAGCGCGGTGCTCGATTGCGAAATCGCCCTTACCGAGTACGTTCGGTCATCTCTACCTTTTAATGATCATTTTGCATAAACTACTACTTGCCACTAATGCCTATTAGTACCAATTAGTAGGGTGTGAGCCTACTAAGCTGTTCTCTGAATAAATTCCCTTTGTTCTGTCAGGGGGACTGGCGGCTGAGAAAATGTAATCAGCATTCGCCAGGCAGAACACAGCGTGCGGTCCGTCTTATCAGCTGTTCTGCTGAAGGATGGATTTCATGCCAAACTGAAATTCATTATTCGGCAGAAAAGTGAAAGATGGGCACATTTACACCCAACGATTATTGCTCAAAGATGGCTTTTGAGCAATAATCGTTGTGTCTAAATGGGCCTTTAGTCCTAGAATATCAGCAATGCAGCCCTACAGAGACTGCAATGATGCAAACAGCCTCACATTGAGTTTGAGAGAGTATTAGGTGAGATGGCTACTCAAGTTTTGTGCTATCCCCAGAGTATCCTGGGACTAACTGGTAGTTGATACCAGATAGACTACCAACTGTCTAAAATAGAAGGAGTTAAGAGTAAAATGCCCTGCCTCGGAAAATAAGCTACTCAGGATAAGAGATCCAAACAAAATATAAATAAAAAAAAAAGATGCTGTGATAGGACCTGTGGCCTTGATGGTAGACCACAGGTAGGTTGAGGCACCCTCTTCCGAGCTAATGGTCTGGGTCAGCTGGAAAGAGACTTTTGACTGAAGTAACCTTATGCTGCACAGTCCTTTCTCTGGCTGCAACAATTTCTAGTTTAGCTACATCACTAACTTCTTTTGTGCTTATTTTATTGTTTTTCTGGTCTCAGGAGATGCATTTTAAAGGGGTTGTCCCACGCCGAAACGGGTTTCTTTTTTTTTTTAACCCCCCCCCCCCCCCCCGTTCGGCGCGAGACAACCCCGATGCAGGGGTTAAAAAAACAAACCGGGTAGTACTTACCCGAATCCCGGCGGTCCGGCGTCTTCATACTCACCTGCTGAAGATGGCCGCCGGGATCCTCTCTCTCTGTGGACCGCAGGGCTTCTGTGCGGTCCATTGCCGATTCCAGCCTCCTGATTGGCTGGAATCGGCACGTGACGGGGCGGAGCTACACGGAGCCGGCATTCTGCACGAGCGGCCCCATTGAAGACAGCAGAAGACCCGGACTGCGCAAGCGCGGCTAATTTGGCCATTAGAGGCCGAAAATTAGTCGGCACCATGGAGACGAGGACGCTAGCAACAGAGCAGGTAAGTATAAAACTTTTGATAACTTCTGTATGGCTCATAATTAAAGGGGTTGTCCCGCGCCGAAACGGGGGCTTTTTTTTTTTTAACCCCCCCCCCCCCCCCCCGTTCGGCGCGAGACAACCCCGATGCAGGGGTTAAAAAAACAACCCGCACAGCGCTTACCTGAATCCCGGCGGTCCGGCGTCTTCATACTTACCTGCTGAAGATGGCCGCCGGGATCCTCTGTCTCCGTGGACCGCAGGGCTTCTGTGCGGTCCATTGCCGATTCCAGCCTCCTGATTGGCTGGAATCGGCACGTGACGGGGCGGAGCTACACGGAGCCGGCATTCTACACGAGCGGCCCCATAGAAGACTGCAGAAGACCCGGACTGCGCAAGCGCGGCTAATTTGGCCATCGGAGGGCGAAAATTAGTCGGCTCCATGGGAACGAGGACGCTAGCAACGGAGCAGGTAAGTATAAAACTTTTTATAACTTCTGTATGGCTCATAATTAATGCACGATGTACATTACAAAGTGCATTAATATGGCCATACAGAAGTGTATAGACCCACTTGCTGCCGCGGGACAACCCCTTTAATGCACAATGTACATTACAGAGTGCATTAATATGGCCATACAGAAGTGTATAGACCCACTTTGTTTCGTGGGACAACCCCTTTAAGATGAATTAAGGTAATTTTTTCATGGAATACGACCAATGGCGAGCATCAGGAAGCACCATTTTCTACCTGGTGAGCTTCAAGTAGATTAAAATTGAGCCCCAATTGAGATAATTAGCAAGATCTCGTGCAAAAGCTCAAGACAGTTTTAATTTATCTGTTGAAATGTAGGTAGAAGAAATGAATCTTTGGTTTAACACAGAATGTTGTATATTTAAGGACAGACAACAATTGCGTTTTGACCATGGAAACTGTAATGAAGCTGGAGATAGGGAAATAATTAAATTGAAGAAGGTTTCTATCAGGAAGCCATCACAAGGAGAAGTCAGGGTCAAAGAAGCCACCAGAAGGATCATGAGGAGAAATGCAAGACCAAAAGAAGTTATCACAAGAAGCTAGCAACCACATAAGGGAAACCAGATTCAAGGAAACTCTGGGGGAAGGGTGTCAAACTCTTTTTTTAATAAATTCTTTATTTGTAATATTCATTTAACAGAAACATTTGCAATTTGGTATCAGTTGAGTGGCACGCATGTCTAGACAATTAGAACTATGACATTTGAACTTATGTCATGACATACAAGTAAAATAAGGCGTTATATCAATGAATCAACATGAAAACACTATTTACAGACATGTCAGTGCTTTCTTCTAGCTCTCTGATTTCCTGTATCATATTAAACCATAAAGAGAGATGAGGTGGCACTGACACATGCCAAAGCTTCGAGATACATGCCTGAGCTACATTCACCAGATTCACCATACCAGAGGACGTACCACAGAAGCACTTACAGGTGGATATTGGAATGTCACTTAAGTGCAGCAAAAACAACGACGGAGATTTAGGTAATATGACATTTGTAAATTTCGATGTAATGCGCCAGACCTCCAACCAGAAGCCGGCCAACATAGGACACTCCCAAAAGATATGCATCAGAGTACCTCGTTCTCTCCCGCATCTAAGCAAAGTGGAGGTACGGAAGGCATCATGGTGTGAAGGCAGGAGGGCACCCTGTACCAACGAGAGAAAATCTTAAACCCTTAAACTCTTAACTCTTGAAATCTACTGGATACTGAGGATTTATGCATGAAGTTGTAAATTTTTTGTTTGTGTTTCTCCATAAACTACATTGAGAGATCTCTCCCACTTTTTTATGTAGATGGGATATGGTGATTCAGACTGTGAATTTAGTAGAGAGGGTGTTTCTAACTGGGCCTTGTGCATTGCACAGTTGTTCAAAGGGTGTCTTAATACGAGAGAAAAGTCGTGGGAAGGGGTAGTGAAATGAGAAAGTGATGGAGTTGAATGATCTATGTATTTCCAAGATACAAAACCCGCAGCACTCCAGAGTATGCACTTTAGTGCAGAGGTATTTCTTTAATGCAAAGCTACCAAAGGGACCATGGACCTCCAGTCCCTGTATGGTATCCAGAACAGCAAAAATAGTAGCAGCATCAGATGGTGAATTTAAAACAAATCATCCTTTATTGCTCCATAATGTAAAAAAGAGGCAACGTTTCGACTGTAGGAAGTCTTTCTCAAGGCTTTGCTGTTCTGGAGTTGAACGATCTGCCATAGAGACAGCGGTACTGGGTCGGAGATATGTGAAAACATTTCCATGGACATCCATTTTGAAGGAAATGGTGTGCTTTGTCTTTGTGGTTATCTCTCCAATATTGAAATATCCCTTTCGGGTGTGTCAAACTCTGAGACTATCACATGACTATCATGTTATGTGTAGCTATTTAAATCCAGGTCAAGTTTGAAGGATGTGTCGTAAGGGACATATGGACTTTGGGAAGCTAGCACAATAAGAAGTCAAGTTCAAGGAAGTTAAGTGTAGGAGGAGTCAAGTTCCTTCAATACCATGCTTTTCATTATGCTGACCCTCCTGATTTAGTAAATTAAAAATAAGTGACTTAGAACAGACTTCTAGTCAAGAAATACCTAGCAGCTATGAATATGTGTTTTATGTTTCTGAGAAGTTGAGTTCGTAAGCAGCATAGGAAGACCCCAAGTAGATATTTTCAACTACTCAACATACATTTTTTTACCATGTACTAGTGATATGTCATCAATGTCACATTGTGCTCTTGGGGCTTGTATTGCTATGTACTGCCAGGAGCACATTGCTGCATGTGTGGTTGATTTGGCTTTTGATTTTGGCATGTGTGGTTGATTGTTCCAGCCAGCCAATCACCACAGGTCTATGCACATAAATACCAGCCCCTCTTGCTAGAGGGTGCTGGTCCTTATACTTACTCGTCATTACTCATACTCATACTCATCATTTGCTTGCAGACTCCTGCTGCGTGTATGCATGTTTGCATGCTGTTCTGTTTGAAGTGATCTCTTCTGTCCTTTGGTGAGAGAACGCCTGATTACTCACCAGTCTGTCGGTGGGCAGACACCTTGTCTAAATTATGCCTGAATTCCGCTCTGTCTGTAGGTGTGCAGATGCTTGATGTGAATTATGTCCTGCTTATAGTTGCTATGTTTGTAGTTGTTGTCCTTTTCTTGTGTTCCCTGTCATGTTCCTCATTTCCATCCAGGGCAAGTGAGCTCCCATAGTGTGGGGTCATCCTTATCAGGACGATCGTCCGCCTTTAACCCTTTGCAATCCTATTTTGGATTCAGATTTTCCTAGGGGGTTCTCTCTTTCTGCCATTATACAATGGTGCCACCTGCTGGCTAGAGCCAGTACTATGGTATTCAACATGCTGGAGAGGCCCCCGACAACAGAGCGGCCAGTAATATACCGTAAGAATACCCTGCTGGATGTTTTCCGACATCGGAAGCTGTACAGCCTTCAATCAGAATGTCTTTAGACGTCAGACAGTGGATTGGAAAGGGTTAAGGCAGAATTCTCTTTCTCTGTGCTTTTTTTAGTGTTAGTGTAGGGATTCACAAGATAACAAGGATCCTTGACATGGGCTTGTGAGCTTAAGTATTTTAGTCAAAATATTAACCAATACTTCATCCTTCCTAGTAATTCGGTTAGCCTTTTAGCATTAGTATATTCATAAGTATTTGGCCGCTTTGTCTGGTCTGAACTCAGTCAGATGCAGTGTCTGATGCCTGAATCCATGTCTGTTTTGTGATCTTTGTGTCCGGTCTTGAATGCACATGCTTCCCTTCAGTCTTATTTATGTTGCGTTAGTGCAGGTCGCTGTTCACATGACCTGTACGAACGTAGCAGTCAGTTTATAAGGTGTGAATAAAATAAGTAATTTGGGGTCATTTGGCTTTTATGAGGAACCAGGATGCTAAATATCTTTGTTCTTTAGATATATGCAGTAACAGCTCAAGATCTGAAATTCTGTTTTTCAAATGTTAAATATGATTAATGGTCACAAAAACTATTCAGTGTGATGATATACACGAAGGCGGTATATAGAAGGGGGGAGGGGTAAATACTTTTTCCACAGCGTTGTATTTGATCTATGTTTCAAATAAAATGTTCTAGTGATGCAAAAGATGAAAAATTAGGGTCATTAAAAGACAAGATCCAATGTCATATTTGATGTATTACTTTATAATTTCACAGATAAGGATATAAAAGTTTCCTGCTTAAAAATGATCTGCAAAATTCTAAAAATCATATTTTTTTTTTACTTTCAATCGAAATGAAAAAGTTTCTAAAACTTATTAAAGATACCACTACTGCTAGAATAATAAGTCACATTTATATTACATCTGAATTACTGTAAATTTGAATATTTTTGCAGTTTTCTCGCATAGTTGCGTATGTTAACTTGTGTTTTATGTTAATGCATGTTTGGACCTCTGTTGAATATGTATGAAGGATATAGAGTGAGCAACATCTATTTATCCTAAATCTTCTTAAGTGTCTCTTGTTGGACATTTGAAGGCCCTTGAGTTACTATATGGTATGTATCAGGGCTGTATAACTTCCAAAAAATCAGGCTCTAAAAGTACAAAATCTGGAGCTTTTATGTGTTAGGTTGTGCAAGGGCATGGATGATCATTCAAGGGTAAAAGGAGAGTTCTCCAAGAGCTTTTTTTGCCCCCCCCCCCCCCCCCCGACTTTTGGAGGCATATCTTTATTGATAATTTAGGCTACTTCTACATGGCATTGTGAAATTGCGCGTGAATTGTGGTTACCATTTGTTGTTTAATTGTTCCAAATGGGAAAGAGAATTGGAAATGACCTTGAGACCATTAAAAAAAAGCTGAACTATGTAGACTAATGCTGTTGGACTGATTTTAAGCATTTACTATTTTTAATATCTACTCAAAATAGAGGATAATATGATTAAGGTTTTTGTAGTCCATAGAAATACTATGAGTTGCATATGCATTTTGGGAGATTTTCAGGAAACCGTGTGCCAACTACTGTATGCTACTAGTGTTACCATAATTTTTTTTTAATTGCATGAAGATTGTGCAGTTACAGGAGAGAAAAACAGTCTGTGTGTAACAGGGGCGGGTTGAGGAGTAAGTGGAGTAGTTGGCCACCATTGGGGGGGGGGGGGGGACAATTTATGAATTTAAAACATTCCAGATCGGTGGAAGACAGTGCCAGGAAAAGATCAAATTACAGCTGTGGTAGGGTGGCCTGCTGGCCCTACCTTGAGAACTGTTCATATGTAGTAGGAATACAGGTGCAAGGAAAAGTGGAGTATATTAGGTTGCATTCACACATTGTGTTTTTTTATTGTGTTTTTCAACCACAATTAAAAACCACATGAAAAAATAATTTTTAAAAATAAACACATTGTTAAAAACATGCAGTGTTTAAAAAACAGCATGTGTTTTTTAATCGCTGTTGGTCAGGAATGCTATCTTTTCTCCTTAGGGAGAGCATCTAGAAGGTAAGTGAGGGAGGAGACTTATAAAGCCATTCATGCTCCTATGGATAATATGCAAATAAGGGAGATGGAACAATACCTCTGCAGTGCCACCTATTGGAAGGCAGCATTCCTGCAAGTCAATGTTAGATTCTTTATACAAGCCTTGTAACAATGACTGGTAATTGAAAGTCAAGCCAGAATCCATACACAGACAGATGTTTGCCCCTCATCAGTGTGCAGTAGGTTTCCGGCTTGGCTAGCAAGAGACCTGTGACATGGGTATGGATACTGGCTTGGCTTTCAATTCCCAGTCATAGACTATCTGCCCGATCTCTGTATGATGTAATGCTATGGCATTACATCATACTGTGGGAGTGATCAAAGCATTGCTAGTTGTCCCCTTTTGGGAATAAAATAAAAAGTAAAAATAACATCAATAAAATTTTACTAAATTTACTAAAGAACTCCTAAAATGCGCTTTTTGGGGCACCCTGTCTCCAAGAAAAAAATACAATAAAAAACAATCAAAAAGTCGTATGTATTCCAAAATGGTATCAATGCAAACTATAGGACATTCTACAAAAAAGGCACAACTATGTAAATGGGGAAAAAAAATTTTGCGCACAGAAGATGGTGGCACAAAATAATAAAAAATAAATAAAAATAAAAGTAGTACAGCAGAAAAAAAAACTATACAAGTTTGGTATCGTAGTAATCATACTGACCCATAGAATAAAGTTATCATGTCATTTTCGTTGCAGCTTGTGCCCCGTAAAAACAAGATGCACCGAAAGATAACGGAATGTAGGTTTTTTTTTTCATTTTACTATACTTATAATTTTTAATGGGTTTTTTAGTACATTATATGGTACATTATATAGTACCATTGAAAAGTACAACTCGTCCCGCAAAAAACAAGCCCTCATACAGCAATGTCGATGGATAAATAAAGGAGTTACGATTTTTTTTTTTAAAGGGGGGAAGGAAAAAAATAAAATCAATCTTTTCCACTCCATTTTAATAAACAACTGAATATAATTCTGAAGAAATTGGCTAAAACTAAAGCTTCATTGTTGCATAGTGCAGTAAAAACTGCAGGACGACTTGAGCCACATTCATAAATGGCCAGAACTCTCAACAACAACGTTGAGTATTTTGCTAACAAGGTCATCCCAGGCTGTATATTGGTTACACAATGCCGTGAATAGGAATGCAGTATCTGAAATGTGTAAACATACGTAGCAATGTGTTTTTAGTTAGCACAAGGCAAAAGCTTAAAATTTAATGAGAAACGGTCTTCCTGTGGAATATTTTACTGTAAGCAACTGCAGTAAACTATTGCTTAAAAACGTCCAGTAAAGTAACACTGATAACTATCAAGCCAGTAACCAAGCCTTCTACCATTCAGCTGCTTCGTTGTGTTGCTGCATTGTCTAAAGTGCTCATCTTTGGGTTGAGATGTAAAGAGCTTCACTTGATGGATGTCTATGCATACTGAAGTACTGGAAAGCTAGATTCCCATTCATCAGTTGTGTCTAGATGTCCCACGCCAGAGCCGGACACAACTGATGCCATTTTGGCGCATATTTTGTACCACTCCAGCATCTATAGCTTAACATAAAAATGCTGCATGTGCAGTGTCCAAGGAGCGGGCCTACAGCCGAGAAGATAGTGGGGTAGATAAGAGGCCTTGTCACAGGGCTCTACCATCTTCTCCCCTGGGGGTAGCTCGGGACCCGACCAAGTTACTGCTGGGGGAGGTCACAGGGAAAAGTAACCGGAGGTTACCTGAAATCTTTCTTGTCACTCGTGACACCACCGTTCCATCCTCTGCGGTGAACCTTGGCGGTAGAATAAAGAAGTGCACACACACAGAAATGCTATGGACAAACCGGGATCAGTCCGTAATGTCCATTTACTGTAACTTCAACACAATCCTCTTTATAACAGTAGTTTGGCACAGTTACAACAAGAGAAGTTAGTGTAGCAGGGAGGATACTCGGGGTATTCCGGACAATCCACAGTCCTAGTTATCTGTCTGACCCTGCTACCGGCAACGCTCTCTCTCTCCAACTCTCTAGCGGTCAACACTCACACTTCTGGTGCCTTTCACTCGCCAAGCAACAGTCCTTCCTTCTTATTCAGTACTTAGTGGTAGAACTGGCACATCCTGGGTAGGCTGGTCCCAGGCCACACAGAAGGGAATCATTCAGTTTCCTCCATTCTCTCCACACACAGACCAATCACTGAAGTGTGGGAGTCAGACTTCTCTCACTTGCAAGACTAACGCACTAACTCTCTCATAGACTGCTTCTCTGACCCTCTGACTGACTTGCTTACCCCTCCTAACTCTTGCAAACACATATATAAGACACAACATGATATATTTTCCAGAGATAACCCAGACATTAACCCATTCAGTGCTGCAGAGGTGCAATACACAACGCAAATGCACTCCACAATTAAGGCACTGACAGGACAATGGCACGAGACAAGCATATAACATTATGGAGGGGCCCCACTAACTCTGGGCCACTACACATGCAATGTTTTTCTATCCAGCACAAGGAGACATCCAGCATCAAAACTGAAACTTCAGTTGCCAAGAACTGCCCTACAGCAAACTATGGAATCAGGTCCGGCATCAATTTCTTTTGAGTATTTCACTGGAGCACCAGAGGGAGAAAAAAGCCGATTGACCAGGCATATAAGAACCTGGCCTATGACACTTTTTCCTGAATATATTCACTTCATCATTTAGAGGTAGGGCTTAGCATGCCTGGTCCTCAGTTGAATACAGAGCAATGCGGGAAGGCTAATGCTAGAGTCCATTGCCTCACAGAAGCATCTGAGGTTTGTGAGAAGGAGGGAATTGCAGATCTCCTTGGACCCATACAGAATGTCCTAAATATTTCTTACATTTTTTATTGTATCAGCCAGTATAGGATCAAAGTATAGAAGGAAACGTGGATAAATTTGTAGGATTATTTACCTGCTTATCAGCTAATCAGATCTTTTTTGTTGCCGTAAAAATCATTATTGTGGGCAGCACATCTCCTGCCTAAACATGGCATATGCTGCCAAAGATGATGAAAATGTATGGTGTATGACCGATCTTATGAACAATCACATACAGTGTGAATTAGCCATAATTGAGCTTATCGGGGATGAGCATAGCAACCATATGCAGATGACTTGGTGGTGGGGCAGTTTGCCTTTTCCATCTTTGGTTTTTCTAGATATACCATCACAAGACATAGCATTGGTAAATATCAATATAAGGGTCAACGGCATTGGTTAGTATCACGGTATGGTTATGGGCAGAACCCTTGCTTTATTCGAAACTGACCAAAGGCAACATCTACATACGGTTTGTAAAATTTCCCTATGTAGGTTTCTCCCATACTCCAAAAACATACTGATAAGTTTATTTGCTTCCTATGAAAAGTTCCCTGTATGTCTGAGACCTCCATTTAGTGCTGCAGAATAGGTTAGCACCAGAGGCGTAACTTGAAGCTCCTGGGCCCTAATACAAAACCTGTAACAGGGCCCTAAACTATAATGCTTTATTCATGGTACTGGGCTCCCTATATGGAGAAGAGAAGCCTTATGGGGCCGGGTGCAACCGCATCCCCTATAGCAGTGATGGCGAACCTTTTAGAGACCGAGTGCCCAAACTGCAACCCAAAATCCACTTATTTATTGTAAAGTGCCAACATGTCAGGGGGCAGAGCTTATCACGACATATGATTTTTACCCCCGTCGTTCTTAAAAGGACAAGGCTGTTTCAAAATAGACGGGGTGCAGATTTTGACTTCTTTTGGATGCGGATGCTGTGGAATTTGCCACGGAAATTTCCGCTGAGGACATTCTGCAGCATTTACACCTCGTGTAAACATATCCCAGCAATGATACTGAGCCCCCCCCGAGCGGCCCCAGCAGTAAGGGTGACCCCCCCCAGAGCAGCCCCAGTGCTAATAGTGACTCACCCCAGAGCGGCTTTAGTGGTTATAGTGGCCCCGCACATTGGCCCCAGCGGTAATAGTGACACTGCACCGTGGCCCCAGTCGTAATAGTGACATCCCACAGTGGCCCCCCAGTACTAATAATGACACCACACAGTGGTCTAAGTGGTAATAGTGACATCCCACATCAGCCCAGTAGAAATAGTGACATCCCACAGTGGCCCCAGTAGTAATATTGACATCCCACATCAGCCCAGTAGTAAAAGTGACATCCCACAGCAGCCCCCAGTAGTAATAGCGTCACCTCACAGTGTCCACAGTAATAATAGTGACATCCCACAGTAGCCAGTAGTAATAGTGACATCCCACAGTGGCCCCCAGTGGTAATAGCGACATCCCATAGTGGCCCCTGTAGTAATAGCGCCCCCCTCTGAGACTCAAATCCCCCCCCCCCTTCCCCCCACCTTCTCTGCTTGGTGCTGTTGCTGCCACTGATCCCAGGAGCACAATGTGACGTGCTGCCGGACACCTTCTCCCCTCCCCTGCTCTCGCGGAACCAAGTAGGAGACGTCAGAGGAGGGGGGAGGAGGATCCCGGCTGCACACTGACATCACAGTGTGCACTGGAATCAGCGCCTCTAGCAGCGCTGCTGAGTGAATTCCAGCGGGGAAGCTGCCGGTATTTACTAATGTGGTAAGTGGCCGACGGCGGCGAGTGCCAGCTGGGAAGGCTC
The DNA here is from genome assembly GCF_035609145.1 of Eleutherodactylus coqui. NCBI lineage: Eukaryota > Metazoa > Chordata > Amphibia > Anura > Eleutherodactylidae > Eleutherodactylus > Eleutherodactylus coqui. The sequence continues at coordinate 115,918,963 of NC_089845.1, read as the reverse complement.
TGAGTGCTACCTCTGGAACATATGCCATAGGTTTGCCACCACTGCCCTATAGTTACACCTCTGCTTAGCACTATATAAGCAACAGAAGATAGATAAAGATCAAACTTTGCATGAATTGTGTGGGTTTATTCCTGGATCTCCGATTTCCTCCCACACTCCGAAGACATATTGATTAATGAAACTATCTCTGGTATGTATTTGAAAAATGAGACTATGAGCAGCGCTGAGGACAAAGACTGACGTGAATAATGACAGCCTTTGTACAGCACTGCGGAATACGTTGGCGCTATAGAAATAACAAATATTCATTATCTGCAGTGTTCTGCGGTACGGTATTACATGAGCACAGTTGCTGTTTAGCTTCAGTGTAATAGAGGCATTTGTTAAAAATGCTATTGATATAATCTAAACCAATTTAGGCCAGATACATTACCCAAAACAACAGAACGATTCGAAATTCTACAACGTGATCGTCATAAAAAAATTCCGCAAATGCAGTTTGCTATATTATCTTGAAAGATTTTCTTCGTCTCAATTTCTGCTGTAAAGCATAAAGAAAGTAATCATACTTAATACAGTGAGATTGTGAGGAGGACTCCTGAGGAGTCTCCTTTATAATAGGATACATTGAGATTATGCGCAGCAGCTGGACACATAGCCAAGAAGCTAAGAGGACAAGGAATAAAAGACATGGAGGCTGGAAAACAACACGGGGAACGCCGAGGACAGAAACTACAGGAACAGCTGCAGACGTAGTGCAGATACATGTGGGCAATTAACACAGCATATGCTGTCCGTATATGTGGCAAGGACATGCCGAGATCCAAGTCAGGCAACGGATGTCAGACAGATGTTGGCCAATATTTAGAGTCTGAATGATTACCCTGTTTCATAATCCACTGCGGCCAAGGCAAGGCAATGCTGGTACTTCTAATATCAGCAGATCGTCAAACGCAGCATGGTACCAACTCTCGTATATAGATATTCCCAGCAATAATATGACTGAGAGAATCTAGCTCTTTCTAAACTCCTATGTGAATGATACATTGTGTTACGTGCCTGCACTCGGGGATTTGCCAAAAGCCTCGTCACTGATACATTTGTCTGGGATCCATTAAAACAATCCCCTGATGCCGAAAACACAAGGGATGTAAGTGGCAGGGTGTTTTTTTTTTAATCCTGTAACAGGTTTTCTCAATCTTTTTAAGATAGGTACTGCATCTCAAATATATTGCATCAAACTATTTAAAAGCCTGTTTTTGCTATTTGTAAAAAAAACAAACAAAAAAAAAAAAGGAACTTTTTAAATACGTCAACACAACTAATTTCAAGTGGTTTCTCCATATTCTACTTTTAAAGATTACTGCAGTCTCAGAATTATTCAACCCCCTGAACAGAATCCCCCACAACAGCACACATTTGCAAATTAGGTGTTGTCTCAAGCACACCTGATGTAAGTAATTAAGAGCTTCATTAGTTGCATCAGGTGCACTTGAGATAAAACACATCAAATACCTGGACTGGCTAATAAATCCTATAGCACTAGGGCAATAGTTTTCTGAAAATGAGACAGACATGCCTCTCATGCAGACTGGTAGGCCCAGGCTCTAACACACTAATGCCCCAAAGTTCAGCAGAAGACAATCCCATTGTAAGCTGAACTGTAGACAATCACTTGTGGCTAGGGTCTATTTCTTATGGACTGGATTATAAATAAGCTATTAGATGTTATTGATGATTAGTCTTGTGTGCAACAACAGTGTCTATGAGGCAGTTAAAAATGGACGTACACATGTTCTGTATAGATGAAGGATAGACCCTCAGAAGCCTCTCCTCTGAAGGGCTCAATGAACCTTTTATATTTGCTGGAATATGCATTTGGTATCTTTGAATAATTAATGTAATTTACTTCAATCCATTCAAGTATAAACAAATATATAGTAAAGAACTCCACCCAAATTAAATCTCACCCACCTGAGGATAAGATGAAGAAGGATGAAGGAAGGGGGGGATTAAATAGAGAGATAGAGGGGAAGATAGTGTAGACAGTGATCTGAGACTAAGTAATGAAAATGGGGGTGGAGTGGTGGGAGGGGTTAGTGCAATTAGAACTGGCTGAACAGTTAACAAGGATGTACTTAAAAATAACACAATAACCAAAAGCCTCTACACTGAATGTCGACTAACGCTAGAAGTCGGACCAATAAAGTTGACGAACTGTGGAAAACTGTAGCACAGTGGGAATAACAGAGACCTGGTTGGATGAAAGCTGTGACTGGGCGGTTAATTTACAGGGTTGTAGTTTGTTCAGAAGGGATCATCAAAATTGGAAGGGGGGAGGGGTTTGTCTTTATGTAAAATCCTGTTTAAATTCCACACTACAGTTTTTAAGTATTTTCCCCATGTGGTGGTTTAACTGGCCTATTTTTTTTTCCTTCAGCTATCAAAATAATTTTTGCTGCATTTTTTTTTACAAGGCATGAAGGGCTATTTTTTAAATATTTTTTTTACTGACTTTTTCCCCTTTTTTTTAGTTTTATTGAGGAGCAAAAAGTTAAAAAAAATATATATTTTTTTAACATTTATGTGTTTTTTAATTTGTAAATTTAGGCTAAAATAAAATATAGGCATTGGTTCCTCATTTTGTTTTAGATGTTTTGATATATAATATGTATGGTTTCGGATTACGGGGTGCATACAGTGACAGTTTTGGTTGGCGTTGGGTTATTTTCTTTTTTGTATATATTTTAATTTTATTCTGTAATTTTGTTTTACCTATTTAGGTAATTATTTTTTTTTACTATCTATGTCCCCCATGATGTCATATAAGACCTCTGAGGTTATGTACATGTTTTGTTTTTCACTTATTACACACTTTTCCACTGTAGCTGGAGCATCCATAGGATGCTATAGGGGAAAACATCCCCCTGTAGTGACAATAGTCACTGGCAGAGCGGATCAGAATCTGCTAAGACCCTGCAGCTCTGCTGTAACAGGGATCCCGGCAGTCACGTGACCGCTGGCTCGCATAATGGAAGAAACACTTCCACTGTCATTTTTAAGTACATAGTGCTCATTGAGCGCTGTGTACTAGAGAAAGGAGAAGGCAGAAGGGGTTAAAAACCCCTTCTCCCTTTTCCTTTGGTTATTGAGTGCAGAAAGCAGGGGCTTTAATCCCCCGCTGTATTTTTACTATCGGCTGGGATTAAAGCCCAGGACCAAGTGGCGTAAATTTACAGCGCTTGGTCCTTAATACAGTAGCAAATAGATCTGGATAAATTGAGGGCTTGAGCAGAAAAGCTGCTGATGAGATTCAACGTTGATAAGTGTAAGGTTTTGTGCATGGGCAGGAAAAGTACATGTTACTATTACACACTACATGGGCAAATAAGAAAGATGGAACAATACCTCTGCAGCACCACCTATTGGAAGGAAGAATTCCTACATATCAATGTCAGACATTTTAAACAAGCCCTTATAACAAGGAATGAGAATAGAAAACCAAGACAGAAATCCATACACAGACAGCAGCTTCGCTAGTGAGAGGCCTATAAACATGAGTCGGGAAGGGTATCATTTCTCCGTAATTCCTCCACCTTCCTTATTTGAATATTTCACAGAGGAGCATGGATGGCCTTATAAGTCTCCTCCCTTGCCTTCTAGGTGCTCTTCTTAAGGAGAAACAATGCCCTTCCCGGCAACCATCATATTTAAAATATTGTAAATTGAAAAACTGGTAATTTGTTTCAAAGCCTCCAAGAGTAATACAATTACGTTTGAAGAAAATTAAGCAGACAACTTAGGGCTTGTTCACATCAGCAATAGGGGATACAGTTTTCTTGCTTCATTTGGGGAGCAGGAAAACTGCACCCCCTGGCTGACTGGCTCTGTCTTATGACAACAGGAGCTTCTTCAGGGTCCAATACAGAACACACATTACACCATAAAAATAACATGGAGCAACCTTCAACTGGTAACCAAAGAATTAGCTCTACCTGGCATACATAAAGGGCAGTACAGGACATGCAGTACAGCTCTGTACTGTAGAAAGGTTCTACTAGACAGCCAATCAATGCATGCACTTCAGTAATACAGGGGTTTTACCAATGAAATACCAATGCTTTTTGGCTAGATTTTGCAGTAAAGTGCATGAGCCACAGATCCAGATGTATGTGGCATTGTGTGTTGAATCTCATTTCAGGTTACAATAGCAGAGGAAAGGCCATTGTAAGTCAAAAATATTGTATCCTGAAGCCATTGTATCTTGAGGAATCATTGTATAGAAAAAGTAATAATACGAGGTTCACACACATAGATATCTGCTCATAAAGCCAGTTATGGCCTACTAACCAGGAGATCTCTATTTTAAGAAGCACTAAAAACTATTAGGTTTCATATACACATTATAGCTCCATATAACCGCCAAGTTGTACAGGGATATAATACAATGCCCATAGACATCTATGGGTCTTTAGTATACCTCCATATGTCTCCCATTTCATAGAGGCTCCGCATGTTGCACCACACACTACACTACTACCGAGATATCCTTTTCAAAAGGCATTGCTTCTAGGGCAGAATATCTCCAAAGTGTGATACTCTACAGACCAAACCCCCCTGTGACACCGTACATGTATCTGCCATGTATGAGATACTTTCAGGAAATGTACATATTAGTCAAAAACTGCCACCTATTTTGGAAACTTCTTCACATTGTGGGTGGTGGCCATATTTAAACATTTACTTGGCAATTAATGAATCTTTCTGTTTTTGCCTGTAGGCCTCCAAATGAAGTACATTAGATTGGTTTGATATCTGTGACTGTGTGAGGTCGAAAAGTCTTTAATACAAATGCAAAATCATGTTGAAAAAAGTTGAATGTAACGGAACAAGTTTATGCAGTGCGGTGGTCTGGTGCAATGAGCCATTGTTCGGAGAAGAAAACACATATTGGATTGTTTAGTCCAAGACGTGAACAATCTCCACACATTTGGCCAGTTAATGAGAATCAAACAAAGTATGTTCCTATTTGTATTCTTCCCCTGGATCAAGTGGCCTGTTGTTGATTGCCTCGAGTTCTGTTGCATTCATTAACAGTATAATGTAGTGCAAACACAATGAATTGCATTTACATTTGTCTGGACTTTCAAGAGCAAAACCAAAAACACAAGTAGTGACACCCTGCAACCTGCCAGTCATCAAATTGTATCTGGTTTAAACTCTAGGTATGCCTACCATCAGTTGGGAACCACATCTACTTATGTTTATGATTCCAGTGGGATCTTCTGATGAGCTAATATGTATGGTAATCTCCAGACTCCCTCCCAACACCAAAGGTTGAGGGAGACGATTGGGCAGTTGGATTTCAAGATGCCCAATCCTTTTGCTCTCAGGAAAAGAAGCCTCAGCCAGATGTGTCTACCTGTTTCTCTTCCCATTCAGAATACAAGCACGCTTGGCCGAGCAGAGTATATATGTGTATAGGGATTGAGGAATAAAGTGTGTATGGCTTACGTTAGATATGTTTAGATAAGCCCGGTTAGTAGAATATGGAATAAGCAGTAGAATATGGATAAGTAAATGGTATAAGGCTAAAACAAAATCTAGTAAAACAATTTCTAGAGACAATTGACTAATGCATTAAAGGTGCATGGCAGTTCCACGCTACTGATATTTTTTCCCGTATGTTTGGGTTCCCACAGACCACTTAAAAAACATGCACAATAAGATAGGTTGGCAAGTACACAGCTCAGTATTTAGGATGGGAGGATGAGAAGGAGAGTTGGAGAAGTGGAGAAGGCACCATTGTAGCTCAGTGATTAGCCTTTGCTTTTGTTCCTTAGGATTCCCAAGCGCTCAATATGTCATCCGCAACGTACAAAGTCACTTTATGTCAAGAGTCTAATGAATAAATAGATTACGGTGGCTTTACACGGGATAAATATTGTTTGAATAACATAGTATCTTAGGCTGAAAGAAAACATAAGTCCATCAAGTTCAGCCTGTTTCCACCCCACCTTGTTCATCAAGAGGAAGGCAAAAAAACCCAATGAGGTAGAAGCCAATTTAGCCCATTTGGGGGGGGGGGGGGGACTCCTTCCCAACTCCATAGTGGCAGTCAGAATAATCCCTGAATCAACATTTGAAAAGTTTATACCTGACTCCAAGACCCGGATCAGCAACTCTGCTGGTTATTTAATGTCTATATCCTGTAATATTATAGCGCTCTAAAAAGACATCTTGTCCCCTCTTAAATTCCTCTATGGATTTTGCCATCACCACGTCCTCAGGCAGAGAGTTCCACAGTCTCACTGCTCTTACAGTAAAAGACTCCCTTCTGTGTTGGTGATGAAACCTGCTTTCCTCTAACCATAGAGGATGCCCTCTTGTTACTGTCACAGTCCTGGGTCCAAAAAGATCATGGGAGAGATCCTTGTATTGTCCCGAATGTATGTATACATAGCTATTTGGTCACCCCTTAACTGTCTTTTTTTGTAGGGTGAATAGCAGCAATTTGGATAGCGCCTCTGGGTATTCTAGTCCTCTCATTCCGTTTATTAATTCGGTTGCTCTTCTTTGAACCCCCTCAAGCACTGCAATGTCTTTCCTTGGTACTTGTGTCCAGAACTGTACACAGTATTCCATGTGGGGCCTGACAAGTGCCTTATATAATGGAAAAATAATGTTCTCGTCCCTCGCCCTATACCTCTTTTAATGCACCCCAAGACTTTATTGGCCTTTGCAGCAGCTGACTGGCATTGATTGCTCCAGTTAAGTCTACAGTCAACTAGTACCCCCAGGTCTTTTTCCATATCACTTTTCCTTAGTAGTACCCTATTTAGTGTATATTGGGGATATCCACTTCTCCCGCCCATGTGCATAACCTTACATTCACTCGAGTGTTTGTCTACTTTTATAGAGAGCGATCCTTCTTCCCTTGTTTAATTTCACAACTGCTGAATGAGTTGATGGGAGCATCTACGTGGGTTGAAAAGTTCTTTGGGGACGTGCACTTGAAACTCTCCCCAAAGCACGCTCACTTGGCCGCTCCGCAAAGCACGCTCATTGGTTGCCGAGTCTGCTCAACACACACAAATATGTGTGAGTGGTCTTCGAGTGAACACTCGCTGCTGCAGTCAAGGATGACTTGCACATATTTATGTGTTTTTGGGAACCAATGAGCATTAAGTGGGAGGGACAAATGTTTAAAAAAAAAGCCAGGAGCCAATCAGCAGTTAGTGGGAGGCACATGCCAAACAAGCGCACGCCTTCCCGAATAGTTATTCACTAGTTGTTGAAAGGCAATGATTGTCATTGGGTGTAAACAGTAAATCAACCAGCGTTTTTTTTAGGTGAGCTGAAACAAAGCGACTAGTGAACAGATTCTCCTCGTCACCGGGCTGGTGACTGTGTTTACACGGAACAATCGTCGCTTACATTTGCTCTATCAAACGACTTTTTGGATGATCTTGTGTAAAGCCACTCTTAGAAAGGTCGAAGGCTACCTTAGTGTCACTGAATAGTAAAAGTTATAGAAAACGGTGGACCCTCACATGTCAACTAGCGTACACTCAGTTTTCAATCAATGAAAACATTTATAGGATGACTTGGAGAAAATAAGGGCGAAACTGGATGGAGTAAGGGAACTACTTAATTATGCATACAGCTTTAAGAGTAAAGAATTACAGTAAGTTGATAAATCTAAGGCTAGGTTCACTATCTAAAATAGATACTGTATTACAGCAAATTCTGTATAAAATGCAGAAGGCTTCAATTACAGTCCTTTAACGATGCTGCGTGTAATAGATTGTTCTTTCAAAGGAGGCAACACCAGCATAAAGCACTTTAAGAATATTGCTATTTCTGAAATCTGAATGTTAATGAAGGCAGAACCATGAGCTGATACAAGGCTCCCAGTTGCTGGCACAGAATATCCTCTTTGAAGAACTTTTCTGTGCAATGTTCTGCCTCTAAGTGAACAGTCGAAAACCTATTATTTAGAAAATGATTTTCATTAATTGAATGTTAGAGAGAGAAAAGAAAATAAGAACAGAGTAGAAACCATTCATGGCAAAGTTTTGACAAGCATTGTATAAGTATAAATTAGACTGCAAAACAAACAATAAGATGAAGGGAGGGAGAAATTAAAAAAAGTCGATGTACACGTTGTAACACAAAAATAGCTCACAAAAATACCACCAACCACAAGTATTTGAAAATTGATTGTAACTGGAGAATATATATCAAGAGCCTCGTCTGAAAACGGTTTACAATGCGTACAGACGTAATGGATTTGCTGCGAATTTGGGGGAAGATCTGCAGCAAATTAAATTGAAAGGGTGAAATCTGGTGCACCCAAATCTGCACCAAAATTGGCAGAAAATCAGCTACATGTGAATGGATCTTAAGGCTGGGGTCACACGGGGCGTAATTGCCATGGAATTTCCGTGTAGACTTTCTGCACGGAAATTCCGTCCGCAACTTTAATCCTGAGATTAGCCAGCAAAGTGGACGAGACATGAACCAAAGTGCCCAATGTGCAACGACCGACACAAAATAAATGAAGTCTTTCCCTAACTGTGTGACGATGAGGGAGAGAGCTCTACCTAACGCTGCCTACTGATCGCTCCATTATGTGCGGGCCGGCACTCGTTCCTGGGCCCTTGGTAACCCTACGTGGACCAGGACGAAACCAAAAGATGAAAAATCAAATGAATGTAAATAAGGAAAAATAAGCAAAATACAAGTCTTCGCTTGAGACGCTGTAGCAGCACACTGGTTCGTTCAAGCAGGAACCAAGCTGTCCAAGAAGTTCTCACTGCCAAGTCAGACAGGGAGCAACTGAGAATACACAGCAATGCCACTCAGTATTCAGCGAGGATAAATAGCCAGCTAATTACCAAAAGATGCGACCACAGCAAATCACACCCACTGAACCAGAAGGTGATAACCACCTCTAAAACCAGCACCAGACTAGTCAATTCGGCAGCGATCCCAGCACCACTGCAGCACATGTTGAGCACAACGGTCCTCCCATGTGTTCTGGATTCAGTAGGACTGCCTCACTGCAGCAGAAAACAGTTCTATTCCATTGGAAGCCATTACAGATCCCTTCATCAAGAAAAACAAGTTAAGGTAAGTGTTGTGTTGACTGGGTGCTCTACTGTAGCAGGGTGTCAACTGCTATCACTGAAGTAAGAGAAGAGTATTCAAAATGACCTCCTTCTGCTGTGATAGGGGCACATAATGCAGGAAGTCATCTACAGTCATCTGCAGGAGATTCAGGTACTGATCCACTTTGAAAGTCCTAGGAATCCAAAGAGGTGATCGACTCCAACCTATACGTTCATGCTGAAAATTGCATTGCCTTCTGATTGGGCTATGCTCTTACTAGTAATTTGTATTGCATCTACACTGAATCGGTGCACTCACCAACATGGTCCTGCAATCATAGCCTCAGCCCTGGACTGCATTGTCGAACAGTATCGTAGCAGAAGAAGATCACTTCAAGTACACTTGCCCTACATCAGTCATAGCAGCGGTCACACAGGACTTACAGATGCAGAAAGCGGTTTTCTGCTTCTCACTTGCCACTTTTCAACTTTGCAATTGGTTTTCTCTTTCTGTCTTACAGGCACCACAACACAGAATTGAAATCCATCCAGATCTAAGCTCATAATTAATATAGACCCCAGAAGAGAATGCATAAATACAAATTCTGCACCTCCAAAACTAATAGAGCCCAAGAATAGACCCCTTATAATCCCACAACAGCTCATGCTCTCATCCTCTGTGGAGGACTGCTGCTCTGCCTTCTGGCTTCGGGACGTATATTAACTTATTCCACAAGACTCCTGCTTGATTCGCAACCTGATTGGTTGTTCTAACCCAACCAATCACTGTGAATCAGCCAACCTAAACAAACAATCAGGTTGCTGGAATTGTAATTCAGCCAACCCAAACAACCAATCAGGTTGTGAATGGAGCAGAAGTCTTTGGGAATAAGTTACTATGCCTTTGGTACCTGTACAGATTTAGTCATGTGACCTTATTTGTAAAGCTCCTTGAACAAGAATATGATTTGCAGCAAGAAATAAGACAAAAGCGGAATGTGTATCAAATCTTACTTATTGCCTCTGTCAGTTTAAGAAACAGCTAATGTATCAGCCCCCTTTCGTCAATAATGGCTGCACCAGGGGCAGATGCCCCAGTTGTGCGCTCCTCCTTTCTCTGTAACTAAAGAGTCCAACCCACCAAACTTCCCAGTTGGCATATATTCGGGCTGGCAGCTTTGTTCTATCACCTGCCATACTTCTCTTTCCTTGCTGTCTCTTTCATTCCCACTTGTCAAAATTATGACAATTCTTACCATATGCCACTGCCATAATCAGTTCACAGTTGCTTCAATGTCTTTTTGGATTGCATGCACGGCGAAGGTATTCATAAACTGAGGCAAAGACACTTAAATGACCGTCACATGCACCTGCGAAGAATGAAAATTCTCTTCTTGGGGTTTTATTCATTTCAGTGGAAGGAACAGTCAGGCAGAAAACAGATGTAATATTATAATGTTTTGCTACTAGGGGCAAGACATATTTTTATTTCTGCATAAACTGCAATGCACTCGTGATGTTATAGCAGACGCAGAAAATATAAAACTATATATAATGTTTGTCTATATGTGCCAGCAAGAGAAATGAGGGGACAGTTCCTGTGTAAAGAATATAACAAGGAATGACAGTTCTATTACGAGGAGCACGGAGCGATGAACAGAGAGCACATAATAAAGAGGGCTGGTTGGTTGATTGATTGTGTGATTGACATACAGTACCATCCATCCACCTCTGTAATAGAGCATCAAGCCGGAGAGACAGCAATAGCCAACAGCAGGCAATTGTGCCCAGACACACTTTTGATGTGACAAAAGTTGAAAGATAGTGGAATGACTTGGGATCAGAAATCTATAAAGAAGAATGAGACGTTTCCTCAGGAGGTAAGCTGAGAAGAAGGTGACACATATCTGAGAGTCTGCTAGAGGTTGAGGCCTCACAAAATAAGAATATATTGTTTTATACACAAGTCATGTAACGCACGGTACAGAGTTGATCGTCGGAGAGAGGTTATAATCTAGAAGAGCTTCTGTTACCGAGACAAGGTGAATATTAGTAGCCGTTCCGATCACTTAGAATGTGTCTCTAACATCATATAGGCAAGTCAGTAGAAATATCACAAGGCTCTTATTATAATTAGGGTTATTAGTTACATAGCGTTAAAGAATATTTCCATGTTGGTACGTATTGCACTTCCAGCTGTGCAAAAAATTACAATGCAGCCCATTCAGTTGAGTAGACCTATTTTGCAGGTTCCTGCACAAGTGGGTAGTGCAGAGGGCCGGTGTGGAGGGAAGGGTCGTTGGACCTTTACAGGGTATAAAAGATGTTCTGCAATTTAAATGTTGCTTAGGACGCATTACTGATCCGTACGATCGTATGTCAGTCAAAGTTGATGTGTTTAGTGTATTAGGTGGTACAGAAAAAGTTCACATTTGAAGAAGGGATTATTAGGTCGATTTCACATCTGCGTTGGAACCTGCGGTTGGAGGTTCCGTCGTAGATCCAGTTCAAAATACCAAAAAAAGAAGCACTGCATGCAGAACTTTTTTTTCCATCCAAAAATGGAAACTGAATGGACCCCATTAAAGTCAATGGGGTCCGTTTGGTTCTGTCCCGAGATGGAGCCGTTGAGCAGCAGGGATTCCCCGAATGGAGCAGGAAAACGGAACCCAGACGCAGGTGTGAAACCAGCCTTACTTTTATTTATTCTAGCTACTTGCGTGATTATACCTCAACACGGGGAATCCTCTAATCACTCCTTCAGTCAAGAAATGGTTATACACGTTTGAAGAGCTGCACCGTATAGAGGAACTTATAACTGCAAATTCCAGTTTATTCGATAACTATTATGGAATTTGGCAAATCTGGCTTTTGGTATAAAGGGGTTGTCCAGTTACCAGACAACATTTCTGCAATAGCTTCAACTGTCTTAAAATAACAAACAAAGCAGTACTTACCTGTTCTCGTCCACAGGGGATCCAGTGATGTTGCCCCGCTATGTTCCCGGTGATTGTTGTGGAAGAGGACTTCAGGGGAAAACCCCTTACGGCTGCAGCCAATCAGAGGCTGCAGTCTCACTGCCCGTATTCTTGGCCCTCACATCCTGGGTGCCACGATGCCAAGAGTTCAGCATGGAGATGCTGCAGCCTCTAATTGGCTGCAGCATTCAGATGACTTCTGCTGACGTTATCTTACACAACAATCACCAGCACAATGATGGGGCAATAGATCTCTGCGGAAGAAATGTTGTCCGGTAACAAACCGGAATCTGCTGGTATAAGTTCCTCCATATGGTGTAACTCTTCAAATGTGTATAACGAATTCCTTGACTGAAAGCATGATTTGATCATTACCAGCGTCAAGGTATAATCGCACATGGATCTTGAAGAAAAAACATCATAACTATCCCTTCTTCAGATGTGAAATTTTACCAGATACCTCCTACTACAGTAATTGGACAACCCTTTCAAAGAGTCTTCCCCTTTTAGGGAATTGTTGAACTCTTGTATTCCTCAGTGTGGTGTGGTCCATCATTTTCTTCTATTTGTAAATTGATCTCTCTCTCCTTTACTAACTTTTACATTTTTCTTTATTTTCTCCTTGAACCCCCTTCCATTCTTAAACTTTGTTGGCATTGTTCAGTTTTGCATGCGTCTTGTTTGAGGTGTTTATTCGCACATTGCTCTATTCTGATAAGGGTATTTGTCCTTTTTTTTAATGGAACTTGACTCTGGCTTTCCAAAGTCTTGTATATCTTGTAATTTGCTTATCTAATGGATGGATCTGCTTGTTTCCATAAAAGTTATCGAACCAATTAGTGTATTAGGAGAACTAAAGAAATCAAAACAGAAAATAAGTGCAAGACGGAACGATTTGAGTGAAAATGAACGCTAATCATTCAGTCTAAACGTGGGCCAACGACTCATAAAAATCATTTCCGGCTCATTCACTTGTTTTGTTTAACCGGCGCTCGTTCAGTCCCTCTCAGTCACTTCTACAGCAAATGTGAAAGACTGAACGATTCTCAATGATTTCTTGTTTGAACGAGCCAACAATGTTCAAACGAACTAGCGGTGGCGTCACTCGCTTGTTAAAGCGATAAATCGGCTAATCTAAAAGGACCCTTAATACATCTAGGCATAAACACACAAGAAAGAACATGGGATTGTGCAAAGCTTCACATCACAACATCCCAACACCCCATGACCGCTGTAGTTGGCATCGGTGCCACTCTCCTCCTAGTACTTGTACAGAATGATTTCACCTTCAGTTTAGGTCCTTCTCTGCTAATGCTATACTACCTGTGAAGTCATAGTACATAGAACACATACATTTTATATTTTCCTCACCTTAGGAAAGTCAGAAATAAGCCAAATTTATTAAGATGTCTTTTACTAAATTCGGCAATATTCACTTCAACGATTTTTTTTTTTGGCCGGATATGAAACCTCAATCTTAATAAATCTGCCCCAATGTATCTGCGATCCTGCTGGTCTTTAGAAATAACAGGAGTGTATGTTATCTTAACTCCTTTAGCCAAGGGAAGGTATTTCTGGAATTATTTGCACATCTTTGATGTTGAAAGCCTACTGCTAGTACAAACCTTCATGGTTTATATATAGATGAGAGTAAAAAAGTCACTAAATAAGAAGCACTGTCGATGTTCAAAGACACCCAGTGGAATCTCTTTTGGAAGCTAGATGAAACATTGCCGGTCCCTCACCCCGGATAACAATAGATGGGGATAGTATTTAAAGACAATCTGTCACCTTTCTATATTTTCTCTTGAATAGTATCTGCCGAGTGGGTTTTGGCGCCTTGTCACATATATACAATAGGTGCCACCATTTTGAATACGTTAGATCTTTATAAAAAAAAAGTGACTTTACAAAACTATGAATAATTTAGCAGTAAGAGATAAATCAAAACGTGGTTTGACTGTTTCCAAGCCTCTTCATGTATGTTCAGTTCAGATGTGATTAAAGCTTGTCTGAAGACCTGAATCAACTGACCTGTGGGGATCCAGCGAAAATCAAAGGTGTGCAGTCCAGCTCATTCACGTCAATGTAAGCCTGTAGTATTCTTAACGGCCAGTATGAATAATACGGCATTCTCAGCGCTCACAGATTTATGCTCGGATGTAAACATTGAAGGGGCTGTGATGTTTGCACTGGGGCTGCGGCCCCTTTAAACAGCCGATTGGCGGGGGTGCCAGGTGGTGCACCTCCATTTATCAGATATTAAAGGGAACCTGTCTTCAACTATGAGTACCAGAAACTAACTTATGGTTCATCTCTATGGGAATGCGTGTGCGCAGCCTTCTAAAAAGAGTCACGCTGGCTCTTGCTTTGCCGGGAAACACTGCACGAACATGGATTAGGGTGAATATGAAAAGAGGCTCCCAGAGTTCCTTTAAATGGGCCTATCCTGAGGATAGGCCATCATTTTTTAAATAGCTGGTTAACCCCCTTTAAGTTTCAATTAGTACTTGCATAGCAGTTCTTCTTTAATGTTGTTTTCACATGTAGCCGATTTGGGGCAGATTGTGTCTCAGAGTTTGTTGCAGATCTCTAGCAGATTTCACCCCTTCAATTTGAATTCAATTGAAATTATGAAATCTGCAGCCGATCCACAACTGTTCCATGTGAATTAGTTGATAGCCAGTTCCTTTTCAGCTCAGTGAAATGAAGGGACTAGCGAGTGAATTCATGTTCAGTGTAAACAAGCAAACATTTATCGTTGAGTGACTGCCTGCTCACAGTAAACGGAGGTGGGCGGCCAGAGGAGATCTACGGTGTTCTCTGCCCCCATTCATTGAACGCCTCTGGCCGGGTTCACACGCGGGGGTCGGATTCCGCGTGCAGATATCTGCAGATCAAGACCTACGAATGATGGCGAAAACAAACTGCATATGGTCATGTGTGCATGCATATGGACAGCGTATCGTCCATGTAGAAGAAAGATCGCAAGCAGTGAATGACATCAGGAAGAAGCCCAACACCCTTCCATAACTCAGGCGACCGCCCAGGCGACATTCCCCTGAGCTGTCATAGTAAGAGATGTCCTCAGAGCCTTCAGAATAGAATACTGCTCTCTAGGCTTGGCTGGTTTTATACTACTATTTTGGAAGTAGTAAAAACCACTAAAAAAACAACTACTTATTGTTGTGTAGGAAGAGCCCAGAAGAATAAGCGGAAGTTGCAGGCAGCAGTCTGGGATGGTGTGTTGCTCCCCAGACTCTGTCCTACACTGTCTGTCTACAAATTCCTGCTTTCTTAATACCATTTGTTATCTGGTTTCCTAGCAATCTGCATACAAATCCACACCTATACGCAATGTTAACTGCACATGCACTGCGGATCAAACGCATCCATAGAGATCAATGGAGCCCGTATACATGGACTCTGCAGTAAAATAGAGCAGACTGCAATTTTGCTTCTGCTTGCAGAATCTGCAATTCCTACATGCAAATGTGAGCGAAACTTTAAAAGTCCAAGTCTTACAATACCTGTGTCTACCGCAGGGACGGCCATCACGGAATCTGCATTTCACATCCAGTTGCGTGAGACCGGTTTTAAGCTCCTGCTTGAAAGCTCAGGAGTGATGGTCGTTGGGACGACTGTTGGACGCTTATGAGCCCAACAGTAGTCCCGTCTAAAGTCACGCTTACACTGCATGGATATGACGGGAAGCAGCTACCTGCGAGTGACACAATGTCATCACTTCCTGTAATAGCAAGAACCAAAGCAGTGTGAACTGGATCGGTGGCAGTGGAGCGCGGGGAAAGTTACAAGATGGGAAATGATTTTTTTATTATGCTATATTGCTATCTTCTCTGGAGTCATTAAAAAAAAAATCTGATATAATTGAAAAACCTCTTTAATGTTTCGAACGGAATTAAATGCCCATCCAGGACACGTGCACGTTAAAACTTTTACATTGTTAAAAATGTAATTTTACATAGGCTTTACGCTCAGCACTTAAATACTAGGTTACGAGTACAGAGCAGCTCCCAAGAACCTCAAGATTACTTTCTGAGACTGTTTAAACTAAATATGGAAAACTTTTGCTGATCATGTGAAAACTGAGTGGGAAGTAATGTAACGTTTCCTATTCGGCCATCCTTTCCTTTTGAAGCTCATACATGGACAAAATTGGGAAATCTAATATTTCCATGACCCTTCATGTAATAATGGTGAGAGATGCAGTTGTGGAACTTATGCATCATTCCCTAGTCAATCATTGAGAATGTTTATGCACCATAGAAACATACAGACGCTGTTCTTCATCAATTAGTAACTAAAAAAATATAAATTTGGGATTGTGTTAAATTAGAATTTGCAATATTGAAAAAAAGTAGTCGATTTCATTATCTTAATTAGAGGCAGGAGCTTTAACTGTATTCCTGAAATAGTAAAACTACCTGTAAATACACCGTGAGCCCCTGCGTTGTATGATTATTTCGTTTTTATATGCTATTCTGCCATTTCTGACTTGTCGCACTCACCTATGGCTAACAGATGCCAGGGATGACTATTTATTGCAGCCATTACATTTCCCATATGTGTTGTCAAAGACCCATTACTGTCAGGCTGCTCGGCTCTCCTATCGTTCTGTGGAAGTATCAGTCATTATTACAGACCTGGTATTATACTGATGAACTAGGAGTACCTTGATGAATGTGTTGTGTCCTCCCATAGAGGGCAATGCTTCAAAGCATGGAATAGTGGGAAGACACCGAAATAAAGGGACTATGGAAAGTGAAATAATATAGGTTTTAAAGCAAATAACAGGGGTTCTACAATTCCTCCTGATTCCTGAGAAAGCAGTGAAGAGTGCCGGCCACATGGGGGTAGCTTCAATCCTCATGTGGTGAAGTGATGGAAGCAGAAGAGAGGTATCCTGAGGCCTACCATTCCTTTGAGGAGTTGAAGTGAGAGAAAAAAAAGGAGTCTGCCATGCCGTGTTCATGCCACAGAGTACAAGTGAGGGCTCAGTCACATGGGCGCATCCGGGCGCTGATGCGCCCGTTTTCCTGCACGTAGAAGACAGCCGCACCTGCAGTGCAGACGGCTCTCCGCAGCGCCGGAAGAAAGAACACATGACCGGCAATGGAGCCGGTCATGTGTTCTTTCTGTCGGCGGTGCTGAGAATTGTCCGTACCTGCAGTGCGGCCGTCTTCTACGTTCAGGAAGATGGGCGCATCGGCGCCCAGATGCGCCCGTGTGACTGAGCCCTCAGTGTCAGTGGAGAGTTCCTTTGCCCCCGTCCTCCTCCGGAGTGCTCCCCTTTCCAGGAGCGGAATCTTACAGATAACTTAGCCTGAAGGTCTGATGCCATTCTGCGTTCTCCTCCCCGACCTTACTTAACTGTCATTCCTGCACTGGCGTGTGAAGTCTTGTATTATCATAAGTAAAGTTCCAGTCAATGCCCGTGCCCAGTGATTGAGGTATAACAGTGTGTGGACTCTCTTATTTCTACCGCTGGAGAATCAACAGTGTGAAGGAACAGTGGCGTCACGAGTGACAACTTCTACGGTCCACTACACATCCTTATACAAGTTACCGCTGTCCCAGCGTTGCCTGGAAGAGGCCTAACGGTGACTTGGCCAAGGTTCCGTGCGTCCCTTAGGGGAGGACTCTAATAGAACCACCGTGACAAGCGCCATCTCTACCTCGCCGGCTCCTCAGTGTGGGCCTCGTGTCTCGGTCGCTGCATGAGCCCATAAACTAAGTTTATGCAGTTTATAGAGCCTGACTGGTTCCCTTTAACTCGGATTTCTCATATACGTAATTTGCATATGGGTTTTCATTAAATGATTACACAATGTTTTAATTAATACTGCACTTGTTAGGACAAACAGGTGAAAAACCAAATGCAGTTGCATAAAAGTAAAATAAAATCCGTAGAAGTGTAGACGTGCCGAAGAAACCCTCACTTGGTTCAGACCTTCATAGCCTCACGCTGCTGCCCACATGTCTGGTGGAGGGTGAAGGGTGTTATTTATGGAACACATTTCAACTCAATTAAGTCAGTTAGTGTGACTCCAGAGACGTCAGTCCTACCATTTGTTTATGTAATAAATGATGTTGAACTGCAATAAGGGATGTATTCCTCACTTGGAGGAAACGGAGTTAATGAGTAGCAGCGCAGTGTGGCAAGGATTAAAATAAAAATTAGCATATGAAAGCAGAAGCAGTCTCATAACTTGCAATATATTACTGAAGCTGCACAATATAAGTGCAAATGTAAGAAATCTTCAGAAAATTGTTGAAAGCAGGTATTACCTGGGTAGTCCATACCAACAGCATGGATCACAGTTCATTTGTTACCCTCAGCCAGTCCCACACAAATGTCAAGGTGAATTCCAGTGTAGGACAGGGGTACCCAGGGCCCACCAGTAACATTTATCGTGGGGGCCCATTGTACACCTACATGATTCACGATCTAAAATTCTCAGTTACTGCATTTCCAATACACTTCAATGGAAAGGTCAGAGGATTTACATGCAGCCCTGTCTCCACTGAAGGGTATGGAGCAGGAATTGGTGGACCCCTTTTCATCTAATAGGGGGGAATCCCACTGGTTGCATTTTTGGCATATCCAGGCCAGCGTGTGCCTGCCACTGTACATAGATGTCATCTCAACCAGTCTGTGTGTCTACATGGATAGATAAAGTAGCCAGTTTATTACTTGGATGTATAGGTGGACTGGCTGGGATGCTGTATGTTGCCTATAATATCCTCATGTATTGTAGTGCAGCAACAGGACTGTGCTGTGTGCTTCTCATGTATGTGTGTGGGCTGTGGCCCTACTCCTGACTCAGGGCCCACTGGGGAATTCACCTGTTCCCATGTGGGCCTGTCCAATCCCAATGCAAGACACTTAATGAACATATGTTTTAGAAGCATGGGAGTGGGTGTTGTCAACTATTAATCCATGCAATACACTTGCAAGTAAAATTAAGTAACCCCCTTTGGAATTATTTGTAATATTCCATTAACTGCTAGTAAAATGTAATCGGATTGTTAAATAATTCACAATAATACAAAAAACTATTTGACTGAATTAACACAAAACGTTGTATCTTACATGTCTTTTATTGAGCACATTGAGTAACTATTCACTTTGCAGGGAGAGAAAATAATGGCCCATTTAGACGGGACGAATGTCGGGCAAACGATGCCCGACACCACACATACCCGCTCACGTGCTGTTGCACAGCAGTGGGTATCATTGCTTCACACCGGGCAGCTGGAGGAGATTCCTCTCCTCGTGCTCCCCCGCCCCTCTTCATTCACTTAACATAGCGGCCATTGAGTACTGAACAGCTGCTATTTACACTGAACTCTCATAGCTCAGCTCATGGCCCATTGTTTATGCTGAACTATGAGAGTTCAGTGTAAATAGCTGTCGTTTAGTATTGAATGGCCACTATCTTAAGTGGATGGAGAGGTGTGGGGGAGCACGAGGAGAGGACTCTCCTCCAGCTGCCCGGTGTGAAGCAATAATACTCGCTCTTGTGTAAAAGCATGTGAGTGGGTACTTGGGGGGACGAGTGTCGGGCATCATTTGCCCAACATTCACCCTGTGTAAATGGGCATTAAGTAAACCCTTGAATTTAATAATCTGAAGATTTCTTTAGCAGCAATCACCTCTACCAAATGTTTCCTGTAGCTACAAAAAGGATTTGCATAACACTGAGGAGGTACTGTAGACTATTCCTCCATGCAAATGTGTTTCAGTTCATCAATATTTCTGGCATGCCTTGCGTGCACAGCCCTCCTCAGGTCCTGCCACAGCATTTCAATAGGGTTTAAATAAGAACTCTGATTTGGTCATTCCAAGCATTTTAACCGTTCTTTAGTTCATTTACTTTTGCATTTTGGATCATTGTTGTTGCATCACCCTTATCTTTCCAGCTTGAGGCCATGAACAGCTGCATTTACAATCTCCTTTACATTGTTTTGCCACACCTTAGGATTTATTGTTATCAGGCCGAAAAGCAGTCCTAAACCATGATGTCACCTCCACCATGCTACGCAGATAGGATGAGGTTTTGGTTGGGGTGCAGGGTTTTTATTTTCCTCCAAACATAGTTTTGTGCATTTGTACAAAAAAGTTTCATTTTTGTCTCATCAGTCCACATTTCCCAGGTGGTCTTGTGCAAATTTGAGATGGACCGCAACGTTTTTTTTGGATTGCAGCATCTTCTTTTGTGATGTCCTTACATGATCATCGTTCTTGTTTGGTGTTTTTCTAATAGTGAACACCTGAACAGAGGTTTTTCTAGAGTTTTCTGTAAGTGTTTCGCTGTAACTCTTGGATTCTTTTTCACTTTTTTACGACTGTCCATTGTACACATCAAAATGATCTAATTAGAACGCCCACTCCTAGGGAGACAGCAACAATTCAGAATTTTCTCCATCTGTAGATAATCTGTCTAATTGTGGAATCATGCACACCCAAGTCTTCAGCAATGCTTTTATAGTCTTTTCCAGTTTCATGCAATTCAATGACACATTTTCTGAGGTCTTCTGTAGGTTTCTTGCATTGAGTCATAGATCACATTAATCAATTTTTTCTTGAGAAGAACAAATTTGCCAGTAACCAGACTTTGTATGCCTTTATTTAATGGGCAACGTACCCATGAAAGACCACACTTCTAGAATCATCTGCAAAAGGGAATCGCCTTTTGCCAATTAGCTCTTGGAGAGGCCTTTAAATGGGTTATTGGAAACAATGTAAAAAAACCTGCTCAATGCACTGTGCAAACATAACAAAAGCCATACTTCCCTCCGCCGTAGCTTCTGTTCCCGGCCGCTCTTTGCTTCTGCTTAGCAATAGGTCCTGTGATTGCTGCATGCTAATCATCAGCTGAAGTGAGCTGGTGAAAGGCTGCAGCGATCACATGGACCTGGTATCTGTGACATCACCACCACCTTCCGGCATTTAAAAGTCAAGACTAGTGGGGACCAAGTGGTGGACCAGGAGCTGAGGGACAGCAGAGTATGTCTTACGTTATGTTTGTAAAGCGTATTAGGGAGCTTTGTAAAAAAAATACATTATCCATCCACTTACCACAGGGCTACTTTTTCTCCCTGCCCTGTGAATGATCTCAATACACATGCCAGCCAACACAGTCTATGCGGTAGCATGTGGTGTCCGTGAGAGCCTTATGTCCTTTGTACACTACTGGACATGTTCTGTGCACACAGCAGAGAGCCTTTATACTGTGATATTGTATTTATTTATATGATACTTAGTTAATTAGTATGTATTGTAATTTCAGGCACTAATTATATACATATGCAATGTTTTCATTACATGAAATTTTAGGTCATGCAGTCACAATATATACATAGATTATTGGAAGTCCATAGTATATTTTGAGTTGATATTGTATGCGTATAGTTCGCATGTGCGGGACGGTGGATGTAGGTGTGTACGACGTTGCATGGTCTCAACATTTGCTATGCGCATGCGTGGGACCTTTCATATAGTCTGTGCATGCGTCAATCATTTTAAGTGGCATGGACAACATGCACCTCCTCGTTTTGGATGCATGCATTGGTTTGTTTGCGGTACCATTATGGAAGTTCCCATGGGGGTGCTGGGAGCATATTTAGATCTGAGGGGACACAGCATTCCATACCCCCTGAGGAAAATGTGAAACGCGTGTCGGAAAGGTACCCTTAACCTTTTGTAGGTTCTTTGGAATTGTTTTGTACTTATGTTGCTTTAATTATATTTACTCTATTGGTCCAATAATTGAGGTATATAACATGGTTACTATGAATTGTGGAACACGTTTTTAATTTGTTAGTAGGTCTTTCTATAAGCCTTGTGTGGCGCAGAGTGTTAAGGCAGCAAAATGCAGTCCTAAGCTCTCACTCATGACCTGAAGGTTGCAGGTTCAATCCCCGCGTGGTTCAGGTAGTCAGCTCAACCATCCTTCCGAGGTCGGTAAAATGAGTACCCAGCTTGGTGGGGGGTAATAAATAAAAATTACCTGAAAGCGCAGCGGACACTGCTCATGTAGTAGTGTCATATTGTATATTTTTATTAATATTGATGACATCATACTCTTTTTTTCCTTGATTTATGCATATTTGGAGTTGCCATCTTTTGAACTGTGCTATTATGGGAGAACAGCAGACTAAGTGACAATGTGCCTACCCACATGAATAGCGGTCATGTATTTTTTGTCTGATCACAAGCCGCATGTTGCGTTGATACGACTGGAAATACAAAATACACATAATTGTTTGCTCTATGGTTTAAAATTAGACAGCGATCCAAATTTATACGAGGGTCAATTACTGTATCACCACTATAACATGATTCATATGAGAGCCATAAGGAAATGCGAGAAGACTAACAAAGGAACAGTAAAAACTAAAACCCCCATAACATATCTATAAAGCAACAAATGACTAAAAGCAAAATTGAGCGTAGATGACTCTATTTATAAATATTTACCCAGCTCTTTAATGAGGGACAGCGCTTCCCATGAGATAAAGGCTCCACCACCATCATCCATGGCTCCTTGCCCAACATCCCAGCTGTCCAGATGTCCACTGACAATCACAACCTACAATAAGGAGTAAATATGTCAACAATTTGTACAAGTATCACTTATATTGTTTCTTCATTAGTTCTATTCATCGAGACCCATCTGTTCCATGTAGAAAAATCAGCACATGCATGAATGTAATAGATGCATTTCTATCATTATCTTTGGATACCTTACAATGTGTTGTACAAGATTCCTGGCAGTAAAAGTGTGTGGCTGTTTCATAACGGGATGACATGTTCATTCTGGAATGGGAACAGATATTGCAAGAGCCGGAAACTAGCATCTCAATGTGGGTGTAATTCCTAATAGGGCTGTGAAAGCCATTTGGACATAATATTTCAACGAGGAGCTTCATGAGATCATGAAAAAAAATTCACTTTTTTACCAGAAATGACTGACCTATTTTTGGAAATGTTGCAATGTACTGATAAATCCTTAGGCCGCCTGCAGATGGGCGGAAATCCCGCGGCGGGATTTCCTGCGGGATTTACGCCGCTGGAAGCCTGCATAGGATTGCGTTAACATACGCAATCCTATTCAGATGGCCCCACGAAATCTCACGCGGCAAACAAACCGCGGCATGCTCTATTTCTGTGCGGGGCTCGCAGCGCCCCGCACAGAAACGTCACTCACCCGCCGCCGGCTCCGGTCTGCGCATTCGCCGGCTGCCCAGCAGCTGGCACATGAAAGAGCCGGGGCCGCGGGTGAGTACGTGCTGCTCTCTGCAGGCGCTGGGGTCGGGTCATGCAGCGAGAATTCTCGCTGTCGGATCCGACCCGGCCGTCTGCAGGCGGCCTTAGGTAGCAAGTTTATTTATTTATTTGCATAGACCCTTTGCTTGAGATTTGATGTTTAGAACTGAGGTTGTTTTCTGAAATGAGTTAACCTTTTTTTGTCTTATGGCACAGACCAGAGGGGCATCATTAACAATTCCCATTTGCATAATTCTGCAAGACAAGGCATACATGGCTATTTTCTCAGAATATAGCTTTCAATAAATCAACTTGTATTTAGATGATCAGTATAAGAAATGTTAAAGGAATTTTGTCACCAGGTTCATGAAGTTTGACTCTGAGACTTGGAGGCGGGCCATGCCGGCTGATGCCTGCCCGCACCATGCAGGCTGACCCCCTTTTGTGTATAGGGAGAGAGCTGGGCAGGGTGAGACCAGAGTGACCCGCCTCCGTGACTCAGAGCTCAGCTCTAAAGCCCCATTTAGACACAATGATTATCACTCAAAAGCCTTCTTTTGAGAAATAATCTTTGTGTCTATATGTATCCATCTTTCAAGTCAGTTCTGCTTGAAAACAGTCCTTCAGCAGAACAGCAGGACCCTAAGCTGTGTTCTGCCCACAGAGAGCTGATAACAGCTGATAACATTGTTACAGCTGTTTCAGTTCTCATCCTTGCCAGCAGAACAGCTGATTAGCAGGACCTCACTGTGTCTGCTGTCCATGGTGCTGAATTCTCCTAGGGAAGCCTGTGGCTGAATGATACAGCTAATTACAGAGCTCAGACCTCCTGCTGAGTCCTGTAACAGCTCTCAGAAGTTCATTTGCATGCAAATGAAGCTGATAAGTACTAATAGCAATTAGTGCCTATTAGTGCTTTTATGCAAAACGATCTCAGATCTTTCAATCTTTTGAAAGATATCTGTATGTGTAAATGGACCTTAAGTCAAACTTTATGAACCTGGTGACATGATCCCTTCAAAGGTGTTGTCTTACTCCATTTCAGTTTGGAGCGACCCACAGTAAACAGACGTTTTGCCAAGGGAAGCCCCAGTCAAAATATAGTATTACATGGAAGCTATTCAAATGAATGGTCATCCATGAAATACATATATGGCTTGAGTCCGCAAGAACAGGAGCCACTCATACATATCAGCTCTCAATTCAGACTCAGCGGGCAAACCAACAGCAAAAAATTAATTTTCCCTTAGCATGGAATGCGATTGAAGATACTTTTGGATCATGGCTATTTAACACCATGTTGCAGTCAATAGCAACCATGGCCTCTAAGCAGTTACACAGAGTGAAGAGACTTCCTCTATCACCCCATCAGCCCTATGCAACATGATTGTAGGGTTCCGATGGGTTGTCATGGACGCTGAGTGCCTTAACGAAGGCCCACAGATCAGTCATCTTCCACTACTCCTTAATAGAATAATGCTTATAGGCACAATACAGTGCAACGCAGTGCAATAAAAAAAAAAACTAAAAAAGGTTTAATATAAAGTTAAAAAACGTAAAAAAAGAAAGATTAAAAGGTCAAAAAATCCTTATCCCCTTTAATGATATAAAAGAAAATAAACAGTATAGGATGTGACATGATCTAGTTCTCCATGCTGAATGTACTGCACAGACAGATCATGGGTCGGGAAGGGTATCATCTCTCCTTAAGGGGAGCACCTATGAGGTGAGTGAGGTGAAAATCATGTTGCTTCTCCAGGAAATATGCAAAAAAAAAAAGATGAAATAATACCCTCTGCAGCGCCACTTATTGGAAGGCAGCATTCCTGCAAGTCAATGTCAGACCCTTTATACAAATCTTTATAACAGTGATTGGGAATTGAAGGCCAAGAGCCAAAAAAATCATACACATACTGCTGTTTCGGGGGTTTTGCCTCTCATCAGTGTGCAGTAGGTTTCTAGCTTGGATTCTATGACGTGGGTTCGGGAAGAGTATAATCTCTCCTCACATTGATTTGCAGGAATGCCGTCATCCAATAGGTGGCGCTGCAGAGGTATTTTTCCATCTTCCATAATAACAGACAGATCATTCTCTGTGAATGGCACTGCAGAAATAGTGAACACTTGCTAGATTACGGCTGATCGTTGGGGGTCTTAGGAGCGATCATTTGATCTTCAGATGACTCTTCTAACAAAAATGTAATGCTCAAAGCGTGCCAGCCTTAAGGAGTAGCATAATATACAGTGGATCTTAATACTGGCAGAAGTATTTGCATGGCATTATAAGGAAAAAGACAAACTTCAACACACTCTAGACACTAGAATCCAGCCGTTCTACCCGCTGACATCACACAAGTCATACACACTGATCAGCCTGTCTGAGACGTTAGATTGGCATCAACCATCGCGCTTCATAACCGAAGTTCTAGTTACAGACTGTGTTGCCTCTTTATATCAATTTAGCAATGGTTTACTCTGGCCCCAGTCCATAGCTGAAGCATCCGTGTCTCAGAATGTTGAATTAAAGGCCTGTTCTGCCACAAATGAGCGTTAAAACTTGTTTTGCTGCTGTATATTTCCTGCTTGATAGTTTCTGTATGTGAGACAAGGCTAATATTAGTTTTCCATTAATGTCCTGATTTTAACTAAGAGGAAGCCATTAATGCAGATTTAGGAATTTACAAGCATTACTTATTCCACAATTCAGTAATAAGTTTATCCTATAGCAAAAGATCCTGGTTTCTTTGACTTCCTGATTTGACTCTAATCTGTGTACAGCGCTGTGGTATATGCTAATGATATATCATTAGAAACAAATACTGTATATAGTAAATACAATATTATTACTTGACAAGGTTGTAGGGATGCAATATGCAGAGGGCCATGGCGGCTTCTCTTCATACATACAGGGGGTCATTAATAAAAACGTTTACGTCAGTTCCGGGTGTAAAGAAGTTGCTACATTTGGCACAGGGTTTGGTAAGTTTGCACCATTATCCGAAACGCACCTGTAAAGGGGGCATGGCCACCCTGCTACGCTACATTTATGCATAATTATTTTTTTAGCAGAAACAGGTGGAAATTATACCAGAAATGTACGTCAGGTGACACCTGGTGTACATTTCGGTGTATGTGGATGGTGGCGAGATGTGCCAAGTATATGAAGAGGTGTGAGCCTCTTCATATATTAGGCACATTGTGTGTCGGGGAAAATCATATGACCAGCGTTTGAATTGTTAGTATTTATGAGACATAGTTTATGCTCCGTGCTCAGGATTATGTCAAATTAAGGCCAGTTACACCTGAGCTTTGACTGTTTTCTATTCTACAACAAAGGATCTCTAAGAATAGGATCCCACATAGCAACCGAGTCACTGTTGGGTTGTGGCCACAGCCTGGTCAAGATCTTCACAGTCTTGCAAGTGCATGCATTCTGCAAATGAATTACCTTAAGAGTTCAGTTGTTCACTGGCTATTCTATGTTAATGGCTGAGTGGTCTTAGGGCTGATTTAGACACAATGATTCTCGCTCATAAAACACCCAAAGCCGTCTTTCGAGCGTTAACCCTTTCCAATCCAATGTCGGGCCTGCCCCGACATCATAATTTCCCTCCACAGCTCCGATGTCGGGGCAGGCCCGACACTGCAGTGCAGGAGTGCATCTGCACCCGATCATCAGACACATCGGGTGCAGATGCATTCCTGCACTGGTCCTCATCGAGGACCCCAAGGAGAAGGCAGAAAGGGTTTTTAACCCTTTCTGCCTTCTCCTTTACACATTACATAGCGCTCAATTAGCGCTATGTAATGCACAGAGATGCCGGCCGGCGATCATGTGACCGCCGGTGTCACCTGACCCCCAGCGGTCACATGAACGCTGAGCCGGGAGCCTGCACCATGAGGGGGCCTGCTTAACTGTTCGGCGTCTTCCGCATTCTCCCTTCTGTCTCCCAGCTCGGCGATCATGTGACCGCTGGGTGCCACCTGACCCCAGCGGTCACATGATCGCCGAGTAGGGAGGCAGAGGGAGAATGCGGAAGACGTCGGACAGGTAAGCTGCCCCCTCCACGGTGCAGTGAGCACCTGCACCCTCCTGAACTCTGTCAGTTCAGGAGGAAGCAGGGAAATGTATTTTTCTCATCCATTCTCACCAGCTCCAATTCATTTGGAGCTGGGGAGAATGAATGAGAAAAAATAATTGGATTGGAAAGGGTTAATCGTTGTGTCTAACTGCACTGACATTGTGCAGTTTTCGTTAACGAATCACTGATCATTCTCTTTCAGCATGCTGAAAGAGAACGATCAGCCTTATCAGGAGTTCACAGCAGAATACAGCTGATACTATTGTTTCAGCTGTATTCCACTCCCTGAACACAGGGCGGGGTATGAAGAACAGAGTGGTCCAGCTATGTTCTGCATACCCCACTCGGAGTGCTCAGCTGTATAACAGCTGGGTGCTCCGAGCAGAGAACAGCTGGATGCAGAAGACAAGCGGCCTCGCTTGTCTTCTGCATACCCCGTTTGGAGCTCTCCGCTGTTTAACAGCTGGGTGCTCCGAGCAGAGAACAGCTGGATGCAGAAGACAAGTGGCCCCGCTTGTCTTCTCATACCCCGCTCGGAACACAAAGTGATCGCTCAATGTTTGAGCGATCACCTTGCGCTGTGAATGCACACAACGATTATCACTCAAAAGTCGCTCAAAAGACATCTTTGAGCGATAATTGTTGCGTCCAAACCAGGCTTTAGGCAAACAGCACAGTCATTGACAATCTACAGTCAAGGAGCATTTTTGCTAGCTGCATTGATTTGCATGACATCGGGGATCTTGGTCACCCAGTCCTCAACCCTATCATGACTTGGCCACTATGCTAATTAGGTCCTGAAAGCAGCCTTTTTTATATTGGTTAGTCATTTGAAAGCAATGAACAGTAGAATTAGCCCAATTATTATAGGTACACACCAGACTTTACATAAGGCTTTAAGTTAAATTCCTAGTTTGACTAAAAAAGTTAAACAACAGTAAGAAGTCATGGTAGTGGAGCCTCTCTCCCAAACAGTCACATTGGACAGTCCACCCCCCTCCCAGCTTGATTGAGATCCCAGAGGCTAAGTAGGTCATTAGAAACCACTTTAAGTAGCATTCAGTGCATGTTAAGAGGGTCTTTGACTGGAGGGCCTGCAGAATCCTGGGAGGCCGTTGGGCTAGCATTGGTCTCAAGACCATATTGAAAAGGATTGGCCCAGTTGCAAGGGGGACAGGTGATGGAGAGTGGTCTTCGCTGGGGCAAGGACTGAAGGCGAACTCCCATTGCTCCTGCATTCAAACTTTAATAGTACCTAGCAATCCAAGGCAACTTACAACACTGCTTTACCAAAACTTTCTCAAGCCTGAAGTCAGTGAAGTGAAGGCGGCAGGCGCTGGGACCTCATCGCTCGAAAAAAAACAGATCCGGACTTGGATATACATGCCAAGGATAGGCTTCCAACAGTGAATCCAGAGCTCCACTGTCTTACAATCGCAAACCGGTTACCAGGCTGTGATGCACCCAGCAAACAGAAGGCCTGGTATAGGATCCCTTCTGTTTCGTCCAGCTTCTCGTGGCAAAAAGATGCTCCTGAAGTGATATAGTTGCCTTACATGCTCAGTGTGTGGGTCCCAACATCTACATGCCTCACATATGCTGTTGTAAACTAACAGAGAAAAGATGAACAATGGCAATTCCTGGTCAGAAGAGGACAGACAAATCCCACAAATGAACTGACCCAAAGCTGGCAAGATACCACGCTCTCTGAACTAACATGGTGCAGGAGTGTCCCCTTCTACATATGCACTGTGTACTGGCCTTGGCTACATCTGAGCACTCCACCAAATGCTGCTCGAAATGGCTTGTGATGATGTACCCAGCCTGTGGGACATCAACCAAACCAAAACAAGAACTGCCCAGTGTGACTGTTTGGATGAGAGGCTCCACCCCAATGACTCCTTACTGCTGTCTGAATTCAGCGATCAAAGTTATTTTTCCTAACCTGGAATACGAATGAAGATCATCACTAAGGATCTTTCATAGTCCTGGGGGGCTTAATACAGCTCACAGGTGCCCTGTAATGACCCGTTACATTTATGGCTTAATGGCTATATATTATATATTATATATATATATATATATATATATATATATATATATATATATATATATATATATATATATATATATATATATATAAATAAGTGTACCCTGACAAGTTATTGAGCTAATTACCCAGTTCTGCTCTAAATATGGTCCAACTCGATTTAATTGAATGTTTTGCCTCACTAAGACATACCTGACTATAGATGTCACACATACATAATTGTGAAAGAGCTTCCTTTTTGGAAGTCCATCATTTGACACTATTGGGCGTCATCCAACAATTAGTCCAAAACCTATACAAATTAAACTAATCTAATTATATAAAAGTAACAACATGATCAGGTTATGCCCGTCAAAGGGGTTATCTCATCACACACAACCCTGTTCAGACTGAGCTGCTATGGCCATCACCTAATCTCCACGGACCTGGCTCCCGGCCGCCCAGGCAAACATCTGATTTGCTGGAGGATGTGGCAGGCCAGACATAGTACAGAACTGTTTAATTACAAGGTGGCCATTCAGATGAACGGCCATCAATATTATTGTACATGGACAGTTTGAGTCTGCCAAAGAGGCACTTGACTCTGGCTCAAAGATGATTCCGAGAAGGTGACCACCTCTTCTATGACGTCCATTTGTCCTAACTGTGCCGAGTAAAGGGGTGGTCTGTGTGAAACAACCTCTTTAAGAGTTAACACATAAAAAATATCAACTTCTAACAGAGAAAAACGGTATATTAGTTATGACTGTGTGGAAATTTACATATTTTGCTCATTTATGGTGTAATACCCAGATCTATGCAAGTAGTAAATCTAAGCAAGTTGGGAAAATAGTAATTAAGATGACAGAGAATGAGATCCAAAATGTTTCACTTTACAGCTAATTCAATGTGACTAATTAAAGTGTACCTTTCAGCTGTACTGGAGGATGTTACATGTGAATTATTACATCACTGCAGCTGTTGTTTCATCTAGTAATAAAAGGGAGATGGCGAAACGCGGCAATCACGTCTCAGCGTCGCCTTTAGTTATAGGAAGTATAATAAAAAACAGAGTCTTCCCTCAGAGACAAAGCAGCAGCAGATGACTTCACGGTGACTTATTCATTTCATGGACGATCGGACAAAATCAGGAGTCACGGCTCCTGACGCCAAAGCCACTACAGAATCATCAAAAGGTGAATGCAGACTGCGCTCACAAACAAGCTCCTTCCACAACTGTTTTGGAGAATCAACAGGGTTTATGAATCCTCTGCTGCCACTAATACTGGCGCCTCTATTTTTCTCTGCCTTTTTACTCTGGCTATAATCCAGCGACTCCAGTGATGAAGAACACAGTTGTGTCTTTTAGAACATTTCATTCCCAAAACACGAAGGCCTCTCTGTGCATTAGCTAAACACCGACATGCTTCAGAGGCATCTGAAGTACAGGCGTCTTCTCGTCACTCTATGGAACGCCGCAGCACCATGAGTGGTGGTTTGTACCTGCTCTGTTTATCTGTGTACAAAGTTAAATCTGTTCCCAGAGGCCTGGAGAAAACCGCAGGATTGGTAATAGGCAAAAAGGGCATTGAAGGTCATTATTAAAGGGCAAACCTACAGGCTCGAATAAGATTTTTCACATCTCTTGGTGGTATCAATGTACTACAGGGAAATTACTCATAATCCCTTCTTGGATTTAGTTTTAAAGGGGTTGTTCGGCTTTAAACTAGTGATGGACTATCCTGAACATAGGCCATTAATAGTAAATCGGCAGGAATCCACCACCCAGGACCCGATCAACTGTTCACCAGCCAAGTACACTCATGCATGGAGCTGACATGCGGGAAGGACACAGCGCTGTTCCCACTGCAGTGGCCCTGCTTGGTATTTCAGGTACAGTTCCACTGGGGTGAATGGGAACTTTGCATAGACCACTGCAGTGGTAAGGGGGCTATCTGTTCCTGCAAACATCAGCTCCATGCATAAGAGGATTGGCCTAGTGAACACGTAACAAAATCTACTAATGATAGCCTATCTTGAGGACAGGCCATCAAAAGTGTGAAGCTGAACAACTTCTTTAAGACTGAGCAGTAGTGTTAAACTGAGGTTCCATATTTGGGGGTATGCCCCTCATAGTAAGCCTTCTGGGGAAACGTTAACCCGGTTCTGAACCCCTGATTGGAAAACACTAGCATAGAAAATACTCAAATTTCCTTTGGAGATCTATATTTATAGGTTTACTAATATGTCTCCTAACAATTTTTAGAACAGTTAAACAGAAAATAGACACTCTGGTAGCTACCTGTCAATTCTTCGTATCCACTTTACTGAATTAAACTCCTATTACTATGAGTTTGAAGAGTTTGTTTTTCTGCATAACAAAGCTAAAAAAACAGACAAAAAACTAATTCCTATGTGTTTTTATATGATTCAACACAATCTGAAAATTGACAAAAAGAAAATAGTTTAAATAGGCTTCCATCCCACTCCAAACAATCAACAAGTCTTCCCTTGCTAGAATATAAAATCAGCTATTTTTGCATTGACTTTCTCTGCTTAAATACTGCAGCTAATCAGAAAAGTCAGTGCTGAGGGGAGGGAACAGCAGCCTGAACCAATGATGAGACATGGGTGTGTCTCAGACTACTTCAGACTCACTATAGCTAAGCTGTAGCCCTAGATCACAGCTCTGCTCTAAAGGAGCGGAGTTAAAAAGCAGGCAAAGAACAAAATTTGAGATCTGCAGTCATTCCCTATAGGTATTAACTTGTATAGGATTTTTAAGCTCTCGGCAGACAATCACTTTAAATTAGAATTCTAAAACCAACTCTTAAAAACACTTTAAAAAACAAACTTCTTTTATCTTGAACTGTCAGTATATTTCTTCTGTCTAGTCCTGAGCATATCGGAACATTTTTATTTTATTTTTTTTTACTTTTTACACAGTGGAATGAAACAACTAATTTACTGGCACATCTTGTCGCATTTCACAATGTGCCATTTGTTATGTTCTTAGACTATGGAGATGCATTTTACCAAGTTATTTCAAATAGCACATTTTCGTCTTATTTCAGGGGAAGCCACTACGGTATCTTTTTATGATCTTAAAGCATTCTTTTCCTGATGACAGGGCTCACCTATTACCTTTTCATCAAGCATGATGCATAATGATTTTGTACAGCTCCATTAAAATGACCGTATGTAAAGGCAGATGCAATCTGTGTCTTCATTGCTAAGAAGACAACGTGTTATACATCTTTTCTGCATGATATGAATTTATACGAGTTCACCGAAACGATCGCTGATCAGCTCATTATGTCTGACTAACTGTGTTAATGAACACAGCGACATCAGGATATGAGAAAGGAGCTGAAAATAGTACATTATCCATCATGTTGAAACAGAAAACAACATTGTAAGCCCAGATATTGCCTTCTAGGTAACATTAACCCATGGCCAGTGGGTTAATTCCTAATCAGATGCAACACTGGAAGTGCCATGGAAGGCAAATCATTATAGGGGTTGTCTCACGCCGAAACGGGTTTTTTTTTAATTCAATAGGCCCCCCGTTCGGCGCGAGACAAACCCAAGGGATGGGTTAAAAAAAAAAAAAGTTTATTACTTACCCGAATCCCCGCGCTGCGGCGACTTCTTTCTTCCTTTACCAAGATGGCCGCCGGGATCTTCACCCACGATGCACCGCGGGTCTTCTCCAATGGTGCACCGTGGGCTCTGTGCGGTCCATTGCCGATTCCAGCCTCCTGATTGGCTGGAATCGGCACACGTGATGGGGCGGAGCTACGAGGACCAGCTCTCCGGCACGAGCGGCCCCATCACCAGGGAGAAGACCGGACTGCGCAAGCGCGTCTAAAAACGCCAGAAGACAGCGAATTTAGACGGATCCATGGCAACGGGGACGCTAGCAACGGAGCAGGTAAATGAATAACTTCTGTATGGCTCATAATTAATGCACGATGTATATTACAAAGTGCATTAATATGGCCATACAGAAGTGCTGAACCCCACTTGATTTCACGAGACAACCCCTTTAATATACTGGAATTTTATTATTGACAGAGGCTACATATTAGCATCATATATTAGCATCATATGTCCAAAAAGATTTGAAACAATGTATGTTTTTGTGTTGCAACCTCTTTTTTGGTAGTGTGTGTGTGCAGCGATAAACTCTTTTATTGAGCGAGGTAAGTTTTTTAAAATGTGCTCTTCTGTCAACTTTTGTCTTTGAAGTTTGGGATCATAGGTGTTGGAAAAACAATCATAGTCGGCATAGGCTTGGACCCCCTCAGCTATTTAATCATAAGGACTAGATATTGATAAAAGATCAAAATGGAACTACCATGAGCCACCTCCTCTACATGGATGACATGAAGGTGTATGGTAAGAGCAAATGAGACATCGACTTGCTGATCCACCTGACATGAATTTACAGTGAGGGAGCTGGGATGTCATACGGACTAGAGAAGTGTGACTGGATGGCAGTAAAGAGAGGTAAGGTAATTAAGACTGATTTACTGGGGTGGAATTGCCAGTAGCAGAGATAAAGACCTTGGTATTCCAAAACCTCATGGGAACCAAAATGAAGAGGCAAGGAAGGTAGCAACATCCAAGTACCACCAAAGGGTAAGACATGCCCTAAGGAGACAGCTCAATGGGAAAAACAAAATCCATGCCATCAACATGTATGCCCTGCCAGTCATCAGATACCCTGCTGGTATAGTGAGCTGGCCAAAGAAGACAAGGGGGCTGCTGATGTGAAGACCTAAAAACTCCTCACAAAGTTAGGAGGTCTCTACCTCACGTCCAACACATAGAGACTGTACAACAACTGGAAAGAGGGTGGAAGGGGTGTGATGGGGAGGGGAGGTCAAAGTTACCATCCTTAATGAAACTCAGAGCATTCAGGACTACATCAATAAGGTGGCACCCAAAGATGAGCTGCTGAAAGAATGCCTGAGGCTGCAGCAGCAGAAATCGAAGGAAGAGCAAATGAAAGAAGGACCATGGCAAGATAAGCTCCGGCATGGGATGTACCATCAACAGATAGCTGAAGTGGCTGACATTGGGAAATCCTTCCAATGGCTGGAGAAGGCTGGACTCAAAGACAGCTCTGAGACACTGATCTCAGCAGCACAAGAACAGGCATTAAGCACCAGATCCATAGAAGCAGGGATCTACCACACTAGACAGGACTCAGAGACAGGTGCAGACTCAAAAGTCCAACACTTAGTGGTAAGATACAAGATGGAAGCTGGAACAGCATACACTGAATGGAACAATCAAGTATGCAAGAACATCTGCACAATGTATGGGCTAAATGCTTCCAAATCTAAATGGGAGACTTAGCAGAAAGTTGTGGAGAGTAACAGGTCTTAGATCCCATGGGACTTCCAGATACTGGCCAACCAAGTATACATCATGGTAGTTGACAGAAGGCAGCGGTGGTAATAGATATAGCAGTACCAAGTGACAGCAACATAGGAAATGAGGAGTATGAGAAGCTGGAGAAGTCCCAGGGTCTGAAAGAAGAAGAAAAGTGAAGGCCAAAGTGGTCCGAATGATGGAAGAAGCACTTGGGTCTGTAACTCCTAAGCTGGGGGAATGGTTCCAACGAACCCCAGGAACAACATCTGAGTACACTGTCTAGAAGAGTGTTATAGTAGGAAAAACCAGGACCCTCAAATTCGCAAGCCTCTGAAAGAAGCCTTGAGGTTGAGAAAGACACATACCACCCACAGGGGTGAAAAAATATATGAAAAATAAACTATTTCCAACTCGTACTCTCTTATAATATCAATTTCTATTGGGTAGGAATGTCAATTCCTGTGTGGCACATGCTGAACACTTATCAATGCACTAAACAACAGTACTTATCAGGAGCCTTGCCAGTCTCAAGCATAGTGTGTGACAGAGCTTTATCACCAACATAAAAACACTGACAGGTAAAGGCCCTTTAAGAACGGTTATTGTTCGAAAAACCATTCAAACAAACAAAAATGAACAATATTCATTCAGTCTAAACGCAAGTCAATGGCCAAGTGCCTAACAATAATAATTGTTCACTTTTCATTCATCGTTCATTTCATGCAGCATAAAAATCATTGTTGGCTCGTTCACTTATCGTTCGGTTTAAATACCGTTCATTTAGTCGCTCTCACTCACCTATATAGCGAATGTGAGCGACTGAACGATTTCTCGTTTGAACAAGCCAACAATGTATCTGCCTGTAGAAACGGGCTGTCCAATGGAACTCTGACATTGTTTGCTCATTGAAACAATAATTGGTGTAAAACGGACCTTAAAGTAAACATTGCTTATCTCATGACAATGCCCTTTGTCAATGGGTGGCATATATTAAGCAAAAAGGGCCAAGTCACCGCTCATCCGCGCCGGCACCCGAATCTTTTCTTCTGAGCGGGCAGGTACTCGCTAAGGGCAATGCTCGCTTGAGTAATTGCCCTTAGCGAGTATGCTCGCTCATCTCTAGTCTTCAACTGTCCAAGACTCTTTGATGCATGTGGGGAGTGAAGGTTAGCTTGCCTGGTCTGATCCCACAGAAGAGCTACTTTAGCACAAATGGCTGCAACAGTTCCTTCAGGCCATGATAAAAAGGTGTCTAAACACACAGAGCACCATAGCTTGTGGCATACAGGGCTGTGTAGTTGCAGACCGGTCAGAGTGCCATT
The DNA here is from genome assembly GCF_035609145.1 of Eleutherodactylus coqui. Classification (NCBI taxonomy): domain Eukaryota; kingdom Metazoa; phylum Chordata; class Amphibia; order Anura; family Eleutherodactylidae; genus Eleutherodactylus; species Eleutherodactylus coqui. The sequence goes on along the minus strand of NC_089845.1, from coordinate 115,882,761 downwards.
GTTGACCACTGTCCACTGCCAAAAGCATCTATGATAGGCACGTATCAGAAATGAATCATGGAGCAACGGGAGAAGGTGACCTGGACTGATAAATTGAGTTTTCTTTTGCATCATGAGTGGCTGGGGGCATGTGCATCACTCACCTGGGAAGAGATGACATAAAGATGCACTATAGAAGGAGGACAAGCCAGTAGAGGCAGTGTGATGCTCTGGGCAATGTTCTTCTGGAAAACCCTGGGTCCTGGCAGTCATGTGGATGTTATTTTGACAAGTGCCACCTACCTAAACATTGTACAGACCAAGTACACTCCTTCATGATAGTGATATTCCCTAATGATGGTAGTCTCTTTAAGCAGGATATTGCATCTTGCCACACTGCAAAAATTGTTCAGGTATGGTTTGAGGAACAGGACAAAGACTTCAGGATGAGAACTGCAAATTCCCAGGCCTCAATTCGAGCATCTGGCAGGCTGGAGAAGATTTCACTCCCCATTCATCCCCTCCCCTCTCTATTCACTTAACATTACAGCCATTCAATACTGAACAGCTGCTGTTTATACTGAACGAACATCGTTCACGATCATCGTTTATCATTAAGGCTGCATAAAATCCTGAACGAGGAGTGTAAACAGCAGCAGTTCAGTACTGAACGGCCGCTGTGTTAGGTGAATAGAGGGGGGGCGGGGAGAGCGAGGAGTAAAATCTCCTCCAGCAGCCCAGGCCTCCTGTGGCCACTCTGTCAGAGAGTCAGTGATTCTCGCTCGTATGTGACAGCACGGGAGTGAGACACACGGGGATGAGTGTGTGACATCGCTTGCCCGACATTGGTCCCGTGTAAATGGCCTTTACAGGACTTAAAGGATCTGCTGCTAGCGTCTTTAAAGGGACACCTTCAGAGGTTATGAAAAGTCCATGTCTTGAAAGTTATGAGCGGTTTTGGCCCTACCCAATATTCGGCAGGTGGTTCTAATGTTATGGCTGATCTGTGCATCTATCAATCAAACAGCAGAAATTTATACTTAAACTACAATGAAACATATACATTGAAACGAAATAAGAAACAGTTGTATAAATTCCAGTTATTTTGTGTGACTGGCGAGAGGCGTTGTGTCTCTGTATACTTTTGTGTCGCCTCCCTTCACTAGGCCTATAATTATAGTCAATCCTTGAAAGCAGCCATACATTTTATTCTGCTGAGCTAAATGTTAGAAGTCTTGGAAGTTCTGTGATATTATTTATGTAAGAAGTGGTCATGTATGTAATTCGAAATACCAGACATCAGCGACTTGATTCTTTCCAGCATGTAGCGTTTTATAAAACTGATGTATTTGGCATAGAGGTGTAAACCGGCAAGTGAACATGATTAACAATACAGCATGAGCAATGTACCAGCAGATAAGCAAGCCGGGCTCCCTACTAGGGCATAGCGAGGTCTGTTGATTGGGCGTTTGAACGAGCGAACGATGTCAGAGTTCACTTGGACAGCCTGTTCATACATGAAGATGCATCCCTGGCTCGTTCCAACGAGAAATTGTTCAGTCGCTCACATTTGCTGTTTAAGTTGGAATGACTGAACGATCGGTATTTAAACCGAACGATTAGTGAACGAGCCAATGATGAATTTTGTGCCCGTATTAAAATGAACGTAAAGCGAGCGATTTATCGTTTGTCATTCAATCATTGGCTGCGTTTACGCTGGATGATTTACGTTCATTTTTGCTCATTTGAACAAATCATTCCGTGTAAAAGGGCCTTTAGGTGAATGACAAAGTTTCCATTGTCAGCAAATGTATTTCCAAAAGCTATAGAGTTACAATAAAAAAATGATCGACAGATTAATGTATAAATGGCGCATGTGAAAGAGGTAAAAGGGGAGTTCCCAACATAAACATTTACAGATATTCCATATATATTAATGGCTGGAATACCACTTCTAAAGAGCTGTTTCCATCTCAGCTTTTTATAGTCAAGATCAGAAAACTCTGCCGCCGGTTTCCGACCACCTGACCAGCGCAGCGCTGTTTGCGTAGCTCCAATTCACTTCAATTCCCAGCAGTTTCCTATCTAAGCCATGAAAAGCCAAGTTGTTAATAGTCCTTTAATATCATGCTTCTGTCACATATGTAGCAGAGTTTAACTTGACTCTTAAAGGGAACCTGTCACCTCCCTACATACAGCACCATAAACTAACTTATGTTGCTATTAGGGGAGGGGACAGAGAGCCAAGTGATGTATTTTTTATACTCGCCCGCTCCCTGGTTTTTGCACAGTCACGCCACACGGCAATGTGACTCTTCTCAGATTGCCATGAGTGCCATCTGCAATATACTTTTATAGTGGTGATAGGTTCCCTTTCATGCATTAAGATAACGTTCTATGCCATATCTTATTTACCCTTTCAATTCCTTACCAATTGGGTTTGTTGTGTTAAGATAACAATAGCTTTTAAATGGCTTAAGATAACTTGTTCCAGAAAGTCATCACAGTTAGGGAATGCTACGACCAATGAGCAACTTTAAAGCCTTTCTCCCGTCATAACTTCTGTCCTTGAATGTAATGCTACATTCCCCCAACATGGCATGCCAGATCTGGCTTTCCTTGACAATAGCAGCTGATTGCTGTAGTTAAAGGGGCTATACCAGGATCACAAGTTATTCCCAAATCACAGGAGAGGAGATAATTTGCTGATCAGTGGGGGTTTCAATGCCAAGCCCCTCACTGATCCTGAGAATGGCCTTTAAACATTTCACTGGCCTCAGTGAATAAAAAACAAACTGTAAAAAGTATAAGTTTCTGTAACTAGCATTTTTTTATCCTTAGGACATGGCAATGCTGTGTGCATGCACCAGTATGAAGGTGCACAAAATGCACTTTGGATCCATAATAAGAACATGTAGGCACTTCAGGTACCTCTGTAGGAGGTGCCATACTATGATATGCACTGCTGTGAGAAACTTGGGGGCACACAGAGGTACAATGAGGGCCTAATGATTTCTTTGGGCTCCTTGTCTTGTGGATCCCCAATGTGCCTGTGTGCATGAAGCTTTAGAGTACTTCACGTTTGGTCAGTGGCATAGATAGCAAGAGCAGATGGGCATGTACCCCAGGTACTGGGTACCAGAGGGGGCGCATAGAAGCCACTCTGCCATGGCCAGCGTATCCCGATATAGTGCAGGGCTAAGAAAGCAAATGGAATTGTTGCCGTGGGTGAATGAACGTCTAGCTACAACTATGGTTTTGTTTGCAATTTGGCCATGAAGGTAATATACTGTAGTGGGCAGAAGTTACATTACAGTAAATTCAATTTTCTCAAAACAATCTTAACAACATGTGGTCAAAAACTGAGCAGATTAGGCATGGAAATAAAAAAATATAAAATAAAAAAAATCTGAGGCAGCAAAAAAATGTAACAAAAATGGCATGTGCAGATGTTTTCTTTTTTTATTGCCCTAGTGCGACTTTCTGCAACAATTCTAGACTCTACCTGTCATACGCCAAAGCAAATTATAACCTAGAGTGACATCATTTACCTTGTCTAGATCAAGACGGAAAGAGGTCAAATGTATGTAATAACTGTGAGATACAGACATTCACAAAGAAATAGCTAGCATGTCAAAATAATTATACTAATGAGCAAAGTGGCAAGCTGGAGAAGACAGGAGGAATTCTTAGAGGTTACTGATGGAACGCCTGCAGTGAGGAAATAAATCTGAAAACGTTGTCAGTGATTGTGTTTCAAGACATAAAACGATTCATTTAAATCCATTGTTTCGTACAATAAATGAGTCCATGCGGAGGTAAGAACTTCACTTACATCACCAATCCATCAGATTCATTTCAGATCACCTCTACCCTCCAGTGGCAACAACAGGAGAAAACGGTACTCTAGAACTATTGACACCCGTGATGAAGCCAACACGGTCTAAAGCTGCCCAAACACGAGGTTGAAAGGGTATTCCAGGTAATTGCATAGACGACTAGAGATGAGCGAGCACGCTCGGTAAAGGCAGTTACTTGAGCAAGCATTGGTCTTCTCGAGTAACTGCATATTCATCCGAGCAAATGCGGGGGGGGGGGGGCAGCGGGGGTGAGCGGAGGAGAGAGAGAGATCTCTTTCACTCTCCCCTCCGCTCCCCCCACCGTCACCCCTCCGGATTTGCTCGGACAAGTATGCAGTTACTCGAGAAGACCAATGCTTGCTCAAGTAACTGCCTTTACCGAGCTTGCTCGCCCATCTCTATTGTGCAAGATGGGTGATGCCAAAAATGTGAATAATCATACTGGAAAATGTCACCCACGCTGAGCTAAAATCAAGTATACGGAGCGATGGGCCAAATTCGGCCAATCGGTTTCCACTTAGCACACACCCCCGTTTTGTTTTACACTCTTTTTTTTAAACTGTGTCCCTCTTCAGCCAACTTATTCCGACATGTTGTTGCAGGAATCCTTTGTACAAATGACCCCACGGCTAATCAAAGTTCCATGTGTATGGGCACAGCTGCTGACATTACTAACAAGTGTCGGCCCACCCACTCCCACCCTGAAGCATAGGGCTAGATGCAGGAATTAGGAGGCAAATTAATATTTTTTCAACTCACCCTATGAGAAACAGCTCATCAGTGTACGAAAAGACTTCACACAAGAGAACAGGACATATAACAAGGTTTTGGGGTTACTATGGAGAGACATGGGTCAAGAGGGGTGTCGTCTCTGCTTAAGGAGAGCACCCAAAAAAGTGTGTGGAGACACCTAGGGGTGAGCAAATAAGGAAGAGGGAAAGGCTCATTAGGTATTATAGCCGAAATGGATGTTTATAAGTTTACTACAAGGATTTTGCTCTGTTTCCATGCAGCCTCTATGCTCAAACATATACCGTAGTGATGTGACACTGCTATGGATAGGTGGCACTGTGGAGGTATTATTCCATCTCCCTTATATGCATATTACCCAGAGGAGCATGAATGGCGTTTTGAGTCTCCTCACTCACCGTCTAGGTGCTCTCCCTAAGGAAAAAAGATAGCGTTTCTAACCCCCATCCAAGGCCTCTCACTAGTGAAGCCAGACTCCTACTGTACACTGGTGAAGGGCAAATACCCTGAAACAGCTGTCTGTGCATGGAGTCTGGCTTTGCTTTCAATTCCCGGTCATTGTTACAAGGCTTGTATAAAGAGTCTAACATTGACTTGCAGGAATGCTGCCTACCAATAGATAGCACTGTGGAAGTCTTATTCCATCTCCCTCAACTGCTATGGATGAGCCGTCACAGGGACTGGGGGCACCACTGCTCTGCTTTGTAGTGAAAACTTCTGCAGACCGTACCATGTTGTCTGCAAACTTGCATAAGAATGTCCCATGAGAGCTTGCCAAAATTTGCTCACAAAGTATTGCAAAGATTGAGCTTTCAAATGATCTAACTCTCATTGATGTGAAAACAAAGATTGAAAAGCCAAGGCCTTATCAGCACCCCCAAATACAAGGTTCTGCTTTCTTTTCAGCATCTTTGGATGTGTTTAACAGACAGTAATACAATGTCCTCCAAGTACAAGAATCTCCACAGAACTGCGCTCCAGTCACAGTCTCTTGAGTTTAAATTAAAATCAGTGTTTAAACTTCAGAGGCGAGTTTACCCAGGCTGCAAGCATCCACAAGACTCTGTTTATTGCAGTGTGCATGCCGAGAATCTTGAGTCAGTATCAGCAGCTTAAACATTGTGCTGGTCTCCAAGTAAGAAGAAATTATGGGAGCGCTGACAGAAACAAGACTGAATGAGGCTTCGATGTCTGGGAAAGTCTTCTTATTCTCCTAGTAGAAAAAAAATGAAATCTTCCCTTACCCAGTATTAATTTCTAATTCAACTTAAAGGTAACTTGTCAGATCCAATAAGCACCATAGACTACGCTATGGTGCTCACAGGAAAGGGAATGTGGAGTCTGTGGTAGTGAGTTTCCCCGCAGCCCAGGATTGGTTAGTGAGTGAAGTATAAAAGGCAGGGCGTGGGTGGGGTTGAGTAGTCTAGGTCAGTCAGTGTAGAGTCAAGTGAAGCTTGACAGGAGCCAGGGGAGTGACACCAAAGTTCTAGTGCTGGAGGTCAGCCAGAAGGAGGAGGCCTGAAGAGCGGAGTCTTTGTCATCACTGACTGAAGGAATCTGAGACAAGGCAGACCACGCAGAGACTGGAAAGGAAACAGGCATCCGAACCGTCAGTTTATCTTGTCCCTGCACACTCAGAAGTCCAAGTGTCTACAGGACAGCCTGCAATGTCCCCTCCATTCCTCTATGAATAACCTCCTTGCCCAGCTAATCCCTTAGCTCAGTCTGGCTATCTCGTTTCTCCAGTAGAGAATTAAGGAGTAAAAGTATATAGTTATATCTGTTGGGCTTTACTCTTTACCTCTTGGACTTGTCTCTTTATTTCGTCTCTACCAAAATGCACTGGCGTCACATTGGACTTACACTAACTATACATGGCCCCGGCACGGGTCCTATTGCAATCCCACCTACTGCATGAGCCACCATCTCCGGCAGAGTAGCTACTACCATGACACACTTAGAATTGGCACAACTGCTTATGCTACCCTTATGTCGACTCCTGTTCGCTGCACAGGTTCTGTATGGTATATTGCGGTATATTGCTCTAGATTGTGCAAACTCGTAGGCTATCAACGTTGGCATCCCAGATGGTTCCAAACATGTTCTATTGGCAATAAATCTGGCAACTGGGCAGGCCAAGGAATTGTGACAATGTTGTCGAGGTATTCTTTTGACACCCTTACTGCGTGTAGCTGAGCATTATCTTGCTGGAAAATCGCTCCCGGAAGCCCTGCAATGAGAGGAACACATGTGGCTGCAGGATGTCCCCTGAACATATCGCTGAGCTGTCATTGTCTCCTATACCACTACTACAGGTGAACGACTGTTGTATGCGATGGCCCCCCAAATTACTACAGGTGACCGACTGTCGTATGTGATGAGCCTCCAAACCATCACACCAGCAGTGGGGACAGTGTGCCACTCCACAGTAACGGCAGGATTTAGGCACTCACCCCTAGGTCTCCAGACACAAACATGGCTGTTTTCAGTATCCAAACTAAACCTGGATCCATCACCGAAGTCAGCCTGATTCCACTATGTAGCAGTCCAGTTTTGTCGTTATGAAACCACTGCAAACAGAGTTGATGGTGGGTGTCAAAGACAGTACATGTAATTGGCACAGTGAGCCCAAATGTCCTTCAGCTAAGCACCTGGAAATGGATCCGACAGACACAGGGGCCTATAACAATAGTGCCACCTGTCTCTGGATGGTGAACAATGGAACAGTTGGAGCTGCACATGCTTGTCAGACAATCCTCTCTACTGGTGGTCTGTTGAGAGCATACTGAGCCCGGTCACCTTGTATGCCCTCACACATCCACTGGTCCCAGCACCTCCTAACAGTCTGGTCAGATGCTCCTCTCTACTGGTGGTCTGTCGGGGGCGTCCTGAGCCTGGTCACCTTGTGTGCCCTCACACATCTACTGGTCCCAGCACCTCCTAACAGTCTGGTCAAAATGGCCCAGATGGCGAAATTCATTGATATGATCATTCAGTTTCTTGCATTGCGATAATGCACTACCTCTCAAACTCTATTAACTAGGCAAAATATTTCAGTGTTGCAGAGGCATGCCTAGTGGTCAATAAACTTTACACCTTGATAACAACTAGGTGTGACTGATTGTCTAGATCATCACACCAGCAGTGGAAGCAGTCTGTCGCTCCACAGCAAAGGCAGGATTGAAGTGCTCACTACGAGGCCTCCATACTCGAACACGACCGTCATCATCTGCCAAACTGATATGGTTCCAGTCTGTAGCAGTCCAGATTTCTCAATCATGACACCACTGCAAACAAAGGCAACAGTGTTGAGATTTTACTGGCAAGACATGTAATGGGAGCTGTGGCACCAAATTTCCTACAGTACTGCTCAGTGCCTGGAAATGGTCTGTGCAAGGAAAGGGTTCTTTAATAAAGATGCCACCTGTGTCTGGATGGTGGACAACTAAACTGTTGGATCTACTCGTGCTTGTCTACGAGTCAAACAATCTTCTCTAATGATGGTCTTCCTCGGCCATCCAGAGATTGTTTATTGTTTGTGCATGCCCTCACATAACCACTACTCCCAACACCTCCTAACAGCTTGGTCAGAATGTCCGAGGTGGCAGACAGTTTGTTGAAATGACCATCCTGCTTTTCTTATTCCAATGGTGTGCCTCCTCTCAAAGTCTGTTAATTGGGCAGATTGCCTACAAGTGCATCGTAGAAGTATGTTTAGTGGTCAACGATCTCTTAACAAGAGGTACCCTACACAAAAGTAGCCTCTAAGAGCCTTTTTATAGGGCGACAGGGGAAGCACCTTTAGGCTGCCCGTCCACGGGCGAGTTTTCATGGTATTATGCACGGCGATAATCCAGCCACGGGTAACGCAGTGAACGCTTTCCATAGGAGAAGTATGGAAAGCGCAGCCCGATGTCCACGATTGGAGAATCATAGCAATTCTCCGCTCGTGGGATTCAAATCGCGGCATGCTGCAATTTTCCGCGGTGAGCCTATCTATTAGATAGGCTCACTGCGCAGACTTGTCATTCCTCCCCCTTGCTCCTCCTCGCCAGCGATATTCCGCCTCAGCCGTGGACTTAGGGTCTTACACTTTCTGGTGGCAAGACTCCTTGTCTATTCAGACTATAACTGTAATCATTTTCATATCTGTCTTAGACATAACTGCATGCCGAGTTTCGCAGCAATCTGACATTTCTATCTGGGTGCATTATTTTTTTGTTAATGAATGTATTAGGAATAAATTACTACGTGAACCAGCTTTTGAGGTATCCTGGAGGCCATGAAAGTTATTTTTTGCTCTATTTGATGCCCGATGCCTTGCCAGATGACATTTTGTTAGAAATGCCCTTAATTTCAGGCAATACAGTACATAGCAAGGTCTTTTTGTATTCTAAAATGAACTATATTAGTACAATTTCTCCAGCAGCCGTAATGTCTCACCTTCATTCACAGGGACGTAGGCTGTAAGACTGAGGAGTAAAGGCCAATGTTATGCTAAATAATAGACTCGGTGATGTGTGAGGTGCTGGCACGACTAAAAAGAACACACACAATGGGTGCAGTCTCAACACATGAGGCTGTTTGGTTTTTGCTTCACAGATAGTGAATACTGAAGTCAACGATTTGAAGATTTCATCAGTTTGTTTTGATGGGTCAACTAGTGATAAAAGATTCACATATCTTAATGAAGGTTAATGTAGCTAAAAGATGTCACTACAATGATGACATGTGAATGATGGAGTGTGTACATACTGCAGCGTACAGACGTAGCAAAGATTTACTTTATACCTAAAGTCTTAAGAAAACGTTCCGAGCCACAGTTTATTTGCTATTTTAATAACTTTTCAATGGCCTCTGATGCTAAGATAACAATAGATTTTTAAAAACTTGAGATAAGTTATCAAACAGAAGTTAAACTTCGTTTCATCTCTATCCTATTATATAAACCCGAATGTATGAATACATAAAAGATTCAGGTAAACTTTGTGCTACTACTTTATACATGTGATCAATTTACGAGAGAGGGAGTGGCTCATGTTTATCTGCATTAACACATTCGACAAACTGGGCCAAGTAATGCCTCCTATAGGTAGGATGTTATCAACCATTATGTTATTCCATAGTCTAGGGACATTTTAAAGGGTTAACAGACACGATCGTAGACAATAGGCGTCCGCATTGTATGGAGCGGGAGCAGTTCCCGATTCCACTCCATACAAACCCCAGATGCCCAGGACGTAAATTTACGTCTTGTGTTGTTAAGGGGTTAAAGGGGCCTCCTGAAGATAAGATGATTATGATCTTCTGTAGGAAAGGGAAACGCTGAGCAAGAAGCGAACGAGAAGCCAGCGAGAGGACGGCAGGCCCTCCTGTTTAAATGTTCTGCACGAGCACTGACGACCTTAGCGGTGACGTTAGCGCTCGTGCGGTCGTCCAAACAGCTGTCGACCCGGGTAAAAGGGCCTTAACCCTGCAGTACCACCAGAGGAGATATTAAAGGGGTTGTACCAGAATTAACTATCTTATAGATAGATGCTAAAATCTGACCAGGCAGGGTATCACCTCTGAGACCCCCCACTGATCCTGAAAAGGGTAAGGGGGGTCTGTATCCCTTCTTATCACTCAGACCATCTGCAGTGTTGTCAGAATGAGTGGAGTTGTGGCAACGCATGTGTAGCCACCGCTCCATTCATTTCAATGTAGGTGACGGAAAAGGCCAGGCGCTTGTACTTGGCTATCTCCGTCAGTGCGTTTGAAAATGAATGTACAGCCAAAGGACATTAAGGTCCTGAGGCCTCATGGAATCTGGAGCAGAAATGAGCTTTAGATGTAGGTAGGGAGAAATTAATGGTGTCAGTAGAAGTTCATGTCAGTGTAAGCAGAAGGTACCAGAAAAAGCTGGTGAGGAATACTGAACCTTGGTGACAGGAGTAGGATTGGTCCAAGGAAAATCGGTGGGAAAAAGTAGAGACAGTCTGCCGACTGGTAGCATCCTGGCAACAATGAGAGGGATTGGACAGGAGAAAGTGGAAAAAAAGAGGAGGAGGTGTGATAAGGGGGTGCCGGCAGGACGGGGACTGCAGTTTGAGAAGCGAAGCAAGTTGTCCAACCTTCCCGCCCTATGGTTTGTGGTATTTGTTTATCTGCCGTGGGTATCTTTTAAATGGGTGATTGCTGCCTGCCTTCTGCAGGTGGGCATCAAAGCTATGATGAAATTTGGTTGATGATTAGTAGTATGGGTTCATATATCCATGGGACTCCCATTCTTAGAATTGGTGGGGTCTCAGTGGTGAGAACCCCCACTGATCACACTTACCCCTTTTTCCAATGTATAGTTGATAGAAGTCAATTGTAGTACAAACCCTTTAAGCATTATAGAAATGGCATTAAAATCAATGGACTTTCCATATAATGCATGGACGCGCTGGGTCCTCCAACGAGAGTGATACATTTTGTAGCCACTCTCCATTATGACTAATAGATATCTCGGATAATTGAAAATGGGTTTTCTGCATCAGACAGCCTCTTGAAATAACATGAATAGCCGGCAAATTTCTCAGTCAGAATAACCATTCTCACGGCAGATTATGCATCATTATTTTCCATTATCTCCACTTCTCGGCTAGTTGTATTGAAGTGCTTGTTCATGCATTTATGTTTAACCCATCCTACAGACGTTTTTTCAAGGCATTTGTGGGATTGTCTGGGTGTGACTGGTAGTCATGCCTCAGAATACACTGAAGAGGAATGTGTCTTAGATACTGTTTTTCATAACTCTGGGATCTTGGACTCAACTCACTCATCACCACAGTTACCGAAAGTCATTCTGATTAGATGGTCATAAACAATGAAAGTGAGTGCACTCTTCTGTTACATCCAATAAAAACACTGAAGTAGCCTCCTAAGCAGCCTAAGCTTTTCTTTCAGAAAGCCGGGATTACTTTTGAATTACATGACTGAATCACTCATCTTGTCCTGTAAATTTTAATACATCGCCCTGACACAGTTCCATTAATAATACGCAACGGTTGACTACGGGCGGATGGGTCAGCCTTGGCTCAAAGGCAAACCCTAGACCTTTGCGCATAATATTACAGTCTGGATAATTGCTGACATTTCCAGATGTGATCCATTTAATGTCTTTTGTCAGAATCCGGCTCTGTACTACAAAACGTACTATTGTAAAAATATGTCTCCAATTACATAACAGGGAATTTAGAAGACAGGCCAAGGAAGCGTTGTATGGTGCAAGAGCGATCTCCCAGAACCGGCACATGATAATACTGGCATCCGCCACCACATCTCTGCCAGATCTTCCCACGTTGGATTATAGGTTTAGTTGGAAATGTTAAAGGCACATTTCCTGAATAACTTTTTACACTCTCATCGGTCCAGGCACTAGCTTGTTGGCCAACCGGTAATAATGGCGTAATGTCTGCTATGTGTCATGTTCTCGTACATTCCGCATTCTTCACCCCCTCGTCTCCCAAGTGTTTTTTCACCTTTTCTCCACCTCTTGGACGCTCAAGAGCTAATTGTAATGCCACCTGATATCCTATGTTCTTAAGCCTCATTCACATGGGCTAAATGCTATTACAGCCACCTCAATGGGGCAGAATTCTACGTCACTCAATAGTGTCTGCTGTTGATGGGAGGATGTGGCCCAGAGCCATGGAGAGCAGTGGAGGTATTGTGGCAGTGGGGGTCACTATGTGGTGCGGTGGCAAGTATCATAGGGACCCACTTAGAAGAGGTCACCAGGAACTGGTTAGTGGGCTTATACAATTTGAGGAAAATATAACAAAGACCCCCATGTTTATAAATATTGCTGGAAAGCAATAGATCAATGTATAATATGAGGATGGGTGATTGTGTCTTTTTTTTCTGCAGTATTGGAATATTTGGAAATTTTTAGAATGTAAACTGTGACACCACAGAAACACTAAATTCCTCCATAATGTTTGCATTTTAACGTTGGTTTACTAGTATACAGTAGTCGACTAATATTTTAATTAAGTGTTGATCAAATAACATGTTCTTCAATGGAAAAATTGACTGGAAGGTAGTCACAGCCCACCTTTTACTATTTTACTTGTTACTGTCTAAAGTTTTAACCAATAAGAATTTAATTAAAGCATTTCTCTACTAAAAAAAAATAACTTTACAGTACTCTCATATATAGCACCTTAGTAAAGCCTTTCTCTTCAAAGCTCAGTTGTTTCTGGTGCAGTTACCTCGTTCCTCCTAATTTACTACTAGTGAGTTTTTATCATTCTCTGCCACGGCACAGATACTGGCCATTATTTCTAAAGGCCTGCTAGCTCACATTACCTTTGCCACTCTCCTTGGATCACCTTGTTTCTGTTATTGTACTCCTAAACACAGGTTTTAGTCGTAGCTGAGGCTGCTGTAATCACAGGAGTTCATCAATTAGCAAGTTCTATACACAGACACGTAATCTGTTTGCTATTCCTTGTTCGTGTAAGATATTCAAATTATTTAAAAGATATTTCTTAGGCTGGGTTCCCACCGGACGGAAATCCCGTGGAAATCGCACGGTTTGGCCACACCAAAAAGCTGTGAGATTTCCGCGGGAAAACCACAGCTTCAAAACCAGCGGCATTTCGCCACGGGTTTTGGAATGGCTCGGCTGACGGCATTCTGTTGCGGCTTTCTCTCCCCATAGAAAAAAGTGAGGCCGCAAAAAAAAAAAAAAGAATTGACATGCTGCAGTTGTCAATTTCACACCGCATCGCCGTTTCCGCCTGGCTTTGCCGAGACGTTTTGGCCGCCCCGTGTGGACGAGATTTTTGGAAAATCTCGTCCACATGGCTGGCTTATCCCGGGATTAGGAGCCGTGGGCGGATTTGCCGCACGGAAACTCTGCATGGAATTTCCGTGGCAAATCCGTCCCGTATGAAGCCAGCCTTACTATTTGTTTCTGCGGCTGACCTAGGCATAAAGAAAGAGGAGGGCTTCAGTAATTCAAGTCTCCACCTAATCAGCCCCATATTGAAATTAATGGAGTGTGCAACCTGCAAGTGCATGCAGCAAAGTAAGAGCATAAAGCATTTACCGTATATACTCGAGTATTAGCCGACCCGAGTATAAACCGAGGCAATAAGTTTTACCACAAAAAACTGGTAAAACTTATTGACTCAAGTATAAGCCTACCTATACTGGAGTATATACTAGGTAAAGAAAAAATGCAATACTCACCTCCCAGCCGGCGTCTGTGTCCCCGGCACGATGGTCTCCCCAGCGGTGCGGCAAGCTGCTTGAAAATTCTCCCTGCTGTCATCTCCCTGCTCAGCTTTGAATTCCCCCGCCATCAGCGCTGTGTAAGTAAGTCCTGTGATTGGATTGAGTGCCAGCCAATCACAGCCGGCGCTTGATAAACCAATCACAGCAATTCAGTGATGTCATCCACTCAATGGCTGAGTGATCGAGCGCTGGCTGTGATTGGCTGGCCAATCACAGCACTTACCTACACAGTGCTGACGGTGGGGGAATTCAAAGCTGTGCATGGGGATGACAGCGGGGGAGAATTCTCAAGCAGCTTGCCACACCGCCGGGGAGACCATCTGGCCAGGGACTCAGACGCCGGCTGGGAGGTGAGTATTGCAGGGTTTTTTCCGGTGTTTTTTTACCTCACTCGAGTATAAGCCGAGGGGGACCCTGTTTTAATCTTTGCTATGGTATTTATCTCCCTATGTTAAGTTGATGCCCGGTCCGTTACTGGTTCACTTCATGTATGCTGAGTAATTATTCAATTAGATAAGCAATGGGTTTGTAAAAAAAAACAAAAAAAACAAGTTACTGAATCTCCCCAAAAATGAAAAAATCCCCTCTGTGTCGGACTTTCATTAGTTACAGCTACCGATCCTTTATAGCTCTTAGAGTGACTAATCCACTTACATTCGGTTGTATGAGAAAATTACCAATTATCACTATGACATTTCATTTTTGCACACTAAAACCAGAAATCACTTAAATGTACTCAGAAGGTAATTTTATTCTTAATTTGGAATAATTATGGTGGACTCTTTTTGTGTTTGTTAAACGTATGCATGAGTAAATGAATTAATATGGCTCTTATACGTAAATTCCATCCACAGCGGTGTGATAACAAGAAAATTACATCCTAAATTATAATGCGCTTTTCAGCAGCACCTTAAGAGGTGTTACAAATGCCCCAATCGGTGCCAATCATTGTTACTCAAAGAACCAGCTGTGCAATCCCGGCTTCACCTTGCCAACTGATGATAGTCTTCTATTAGGTAGCATTTATGTCAATAACTCCATTTCTGAGGAACACATATAACTATAAATTTGACAGCATCTAGAATTAAAGGCACACAAAAAATTCTCTGCCTCCATTCATCCATTTCATGTTTTATTTACACTTGATTCGGAGTCTTCATTTGCAATTCCATCAGATGCATGCAGCACTATTCTTGCTGTCAAAACAAAGGCAACCCAACAGACCTCACTGTAAATCAATGGATTTGTTGAGCACCGTCGGTGTCTATTACACGACAGATCTACGGCTGTATATGTATAATGGCCTCTACTACTGTATCAAGGCTTCCATTACAGGTGGAAGCCACAAAGCAATGGTGAACAGAGCCTTAGTGGTAATACACATGCATGAGCTATTCAGAGAGTTGTATAGCTCCCCTGCATGACCTTGTCCATATTTCCTTGCTCTTGGTCCAGTTCCCTGTTTTGGCTCCTCCCAGTTCCTGATTGGATGCTCTAAAAAAGCCTGGCTCTTCCACTTCCTCATTGCAAGATTATAGAGCTCCCAGCCAGTAATCAAGCTCCACCATCTGCCTGCTCCTCCACACTGCGAACCAATACCTACCTCTGGCTTTCCTCTGACTATGCTACCTGACTGCTCCTTCGTAGTGCAACTGATACCTACCCGTTACTGACTCCTGGGCCTTCCTCTGACTATACCACCTGCCCTCTCCTTTGTATGGCAACGGATACTTACCCATTACCAACCTCTGGCCATTTTCTGACTACACTACCTGCCTGCTCCTTTGTACTGTGAACTGACACCTATCCATTACCGACCTCTGGCTTTACTGAACATGCTCCAAACCCACACCAGATCGTTACAGTCTCATTTTCTGTTGAACCATATGGAAGGCGGGTCTGCATCTGGTGTAAACCGCATGAAGTTGTATCCCATGGGCGCCTTGTTGGAGTTTAACAGGCTGGTGGAGGCTGTCATGATCCAGCTATTTTTCTGCTATGGTCGAAGACTGTTGGTCATCTTGAATGGTGAATGCTACAGGGACCTGTTAGTTGGCCATCGGCACCTATATCTTCAAGAAGACTTCCTCAACCATAGTGCCACCTTCCAAATAAAGAACACTCTGTGTCATCGAGCTCAGCTCACTAGGGAGTGTTTGGAGGAACATCACTATGAATTCTCCACATTGCCTTGACCCCAATCCACCAGACTGTAATCCCATTGAACATATTTGGGATATGCTAGAAAGGGTTGTGAGATCTGCTCACAGTTATCCACAAAATGTGCACCAACTGACAGAGCTGCTGCAGTGGGCATGGATCAAGATGGGTATCGAGGATGTTCACCACCTTGTGGAATCTGTTCCCTGAAAGCCACGATCGCCCAAGAAGGTTGACCCACCCGTAATTGAGCTGATGTCCCTAATACACTGTTCAGTTAGTGTATGTGATAGTTACATACAAAGAGATAAAGAGATAATCATGTGCAATATCGCATACTAACATACCTTTCAAAAAGCACATTTTATGACCTCGTATTTTAGATATCTCTGCCATGTACAATATAGTAACATGCTCATGTTTTTTTCTGAGTCATGTAGTACCAAAGGTGCTGGATTTGTGACTTCGATCAGCTATGCCAAACCACTCTGGCAATGTTTTCTCCCTATGGTTCAAGCGATTCATCATGTCTGCGTTTGCCACATACTTAAACTATTGCAATCTGTCTATGTGAATTTGCTCTTACGCAAATATTTCTATTACAACAACATGAAATTAGAAATTACAGCTTGACAGTCGGTCTGTGTATCTGCTCTTTGATACCGTCTCTATAGCTGGCAGAGCTGTAATCTTATAATGTAGAGCGTGTGCTGAAAAAGACTTCAGAGCTGTAAAATGCTAATCAAATAAACATCGTCTTCAAGCAGCAGTGATCAAAAGTGTGATTAGAAGGGCCTGGGACTACATACAGTAACTTGTAGTGTATTACAATGGGAATGAAGATATACATCTAAGCGAAGCAAGTAGAGACAAAGTTGCACATTTATCTAAGACCGACGTTGCATACAAGGGCCAACATCAGAAGATGCACCAAATCTATTGAGTCGCAAGCCTCTTAATATATTCGGTGCATTTTGAACAGTCCATGAGTCACATCTGAAATAAATGACAAGCGTAGGAGAAAAACTGTTACATGTTTAATGAATTCCAATAGCAAAAATAATTATTTGCCTAAAAAGGTGCACAAGGGTGTCCATAACCTTTAAGTAGCACACTATACCACCAAGTCACTTAAAGTTTCAGGGCCATCAATCTTTCCAGCTATACAAGCGTACATGACTATGAATCAATTTCACCGGCTTTGGTGCAAATGGTGAGGCAACATCAAGACAACACCAAAAAGGCAGTGGAGACAATTCTTCTCTCCTTATCCTACCTGACTGATTCATTTCTAGTTTTGCTAGAGTCCTTGTCACTACTGGTACATAAGGCGCTACCTGCAACCCAATCAGGTTGTACATGTAGTCCTGCTCCTCCAGGATGGTACAGCCATATGTGCTAACACAAGAAGGTTTGCTGTGTCTCCCAGCACAGTCTCAAGAATATGGAGCAGATTGCAAGACATGGCTTGTTACTCAAGGAGTGCTGGACAGAGCCATAGTAGGGCATCAATCTAACATCAGGATGAGTATCTGCACCTTTGTTTGAGAAGGAACAGGAGGAGCATTGCCAAGGTCCTACAAAATTACCTCTAGTGGGCTACTGGTCCAAATATTTCTGACCAAACTGTCAAAAACAGACTGCATGAAAGTCTGATGTCCTGTAGTGGGCCTGTGCTCACAGCCCAGTACTGTGCACAGCTCTAATGGCATTCGCCAGAGGACACCAGGATTGGTGGGTCTCTTCGCAAATAGGAGCAAATTCATACTGAGCATGTCTTTGGTTCATCAAGATCCAATGTATGATACAAGTGTTCCCTTAATTGTTTTTAAGTAGTGTAATTGCCTTATACAAATAAGCACAAATGATCAGCGGTGAATAGTAAATATAGTATTCGCTGTTGACCAATTTTAACAATAATACATACAAATAAGGCGACATTCACACTAGTATGTTTTCAACTCATCCAGTTTTACTAAAAATGAAAAGCATCTGTAAGCTTTCTGCTTACGTCCGTTCTTCAGCATTTAAGACGTGGTAGTAGCTCTTCAATGACTGCTGCTCAGTGGTTAGCACTGTTGCCTTGCAATGCTGGGGGCCTAGGTTCAAATCTCATCAAGGGCAACATTAACTTTGAAAAACTTCGTACGGCTATCACTCTTGGTCAGATCTGGACCTGCAAGGCAGCAGTGCTAAGAACTGAGCCACCATACTTGTTCCTCTTTCTCACTTCTCTGTATAATGAAACATAAAGAGAACACGCAAAGTCCATACAGTTGTTGGCTGGTCAAATTTGAACTTAGGACCCTAGCGCAGCAAGGCAACAGTGGTAAAGACTAAGCCACCATGCTTTTTTTTTTTCTCCTTAAACTTCTCCTTCTTCCTCCTCCTTGAAAGAAGGAGAATAAAGATAAGAAGGAGGTGTAGTGGACGGAGGAGAATTAGAAGATCTTCTCCTCCATAGAAGAAAGAAGAAGGAAGAAGCTTGATGGCTTAGTGGCTAGCACAGTTGCCTTATAGCACTGGGGTTCTATGTTCATCCCTGTCTATGGACAACATCTGCATGGAGATTGTATGCTCTCATTGTGTTTATTCTAGTCTTTCTTCTCAAGCATGGTGGCTCAGTCATTGGCACTGCTGCCTTTCAGTGCTGGAATTGTAGGTTCGAATCTGACCAAGAATGATGGCTGTATTTGCTTTTCATGTTTTCTTTGTGTTTATTCTTTTATTGGCAGATAAATAGAAGGGCAGGAAAAATAATTGGTCATTTATACAAGATGATTATCGCAAAAAAATGTTAACTATTTGTTTACTTCTCGTTATCACTGACTTTCAGTCAACTTTAAAAAACCATCACTGGATCGCGGGATTCTTGCTGAGTGTAAATGCTCCCCGCTCAGCGCTTTACATAGAATGTGAAGCACTGAGCGAGAAACCAGAAAGAAGCCCAAAATCCGGTCGTGAAGTCTGTCTGAACGCTCTACACGAATGCTAACAACTTTAGAAGTGACGTCAGCGCTTGTGCAGTTGTTTAGATGACTGTTGGCCCATCTAAATGGGGCATAAGTGTGGTGGCTCAGTTGTTAGATCTGCTGCCTAACAGTGTTGGAGTTATAAGTTCAAGTCTGACCAAGGGCAATGGCTATATAGTTTTTCAAAGTTGATGTTGCCCTTGATAAGATTTGCTCCTAGGACCCCAGCACTGCTAGGCACAACGATAAGTACTGAGGGGCAGCACCACTAGCAGCTTTACCATAATGGATTGTCTTCAAGTTACATCCGCCTCCATTGAGTACAATGCAATAAAAAAAAGGTCCATCCGTATGCTATTTTCGAAACTGGGAACGAAAGCGCAGCAGTCTGCACTTCTGATCAAGTGTAAAAATTTGAATGGAGACGGAAAGTACAGAAATGTATTGAAACTGAAGAAAAGCAGAAAAGAAAACTCTGGTGTGAAAAGGCCCTAATTGTTATCTCATAACATTTATAGAACTCTAGACTAATATTGCTTCTCTGTGACCCGCTGATTAGCAAATAACTTCTGGGCTTTTATAGTTTGCAGTAAATGACTGTGATTTGAACAATAATCACTGCAGTAACTTTAGTCTTTGAAGGCACCTTGAATGTTGCTGAATGCTATAACAAAGAAAAACAAGTCAATACAGATATCAAGCAACAAAAAAAGAACAGTTGGGAAAATCTTGGTTATAATGGGAATCCATGTCCTACAAGTAAAAGGTACTCGCCCAAATTATTGCTTGAAACAGCAATATTCGGCATCCCATGTACACACAGTCACTGACAAGTCATGGAGGGAGAAATGACTCAGTACTCGCTAGTCACTTAAGGTCCATTTACACAGAGCGATGATCGCTCAAAAATCGCTCTAGCGACAGTTGGAGTGATAGTTATGCAGGCAGAGCGGGATACTGCCGCGATAGCTCAGAGAACAATGCAGCTGTTTTGTATATGCAAACAGCTGCAATATTCTCTGTGCTTTCAGCAGGTGTCCCACTGAGAACTGCCAGCGGGATACCAGCTGAAAGAATGCTATGAGTCCCGCCTGCTGAGTTATCAGCATGCGGCGCTGATAAGGCTCATCACTCATTTCTAGCTCGCTAGAAATGAGCGATGAACGAATAAATGCACGATGGCCGCGCGTTTACACGCAACAAGTATCGCTTAAAAGACGGCTTTTGAGCGATAATGGTTTGTCTAAATGGGCCTTTTTTTCTCAGCTAACTGAAACAAGGTGACTAGTGAGCGGCTTCTCGCTCAGTGTAAATAGGAGTCATTCAATCTTCAACTGCTTGTTCACTGTGAATGGAGGCGGGCGTCTGGAAGCGATCACCTCCGTTCTGCCTCCATTCATTGAACGACTAATACTCCTATGCGATAGTCGTCCCGTTTAAAGGTCCCTCAAGCAATAAAGATTAAAGCAACACTCCTTGCAAAAGTGATACTAAGCTATACCTAACGCAGGTGCTGAAGGAGTGGAGCATGAAAAAAAAGATTCAAAAAAGACTAATTAGAGAATTCCTGCATTTTAATCCACCCTTGCCGATCCTGCACCACACTTAACACAGTGGGGAAATTATGGATTTATTTTAATTTCCCCTTTGCACGAAGCGCCTAATATAAGAGGCACATTAGGTGCATCTCGAGATCTCCGTTTACCATTCAGAAATGTATGCCAAGTTGGACCTGGCGTATTTCTCTGGCGTAAATTATACACACATCTGTCGGTCCGGGGCGGCCGCAGACACTACCAACAAACCCTAAATTTTTGTGCAAATTCCCACTAGCATAAAGGCTTTGTATATCACCCCAGTGTGTCCAGTTTATCTGGAGTTAAAGGAAGTATCCGAGTTGTGGGTTTTCATTAAAACGGCATTCCTATGCAGGTGCATATATTTCCGTCAGTTATTTTACTATATGGGAAAGCCGTTTTAGTTAAAACCCACAACTAAGACAACCCCTTTAATTGAAACCTAGTGATCTTGCTTAAAGCTTACATTTAGATAATAAAAGCTTACAATGAGCACAGTACAATAAAAGGGTACTACATGCAAAAGTATTTTTTTTCTTTCTTGTTCTCATCTAGAAACTTTTCCCATTACACGTTCTCCTTTAGATAAACTCGTATAGCCATCACATCTGTCCTTTAGAAACTATAACCCGACCTTTTCGTCTTTATCAGCAAAATCCTAAGAAAGATGTCACCTGGTAGCATGGAGACATCTTTCTTTGACATGTGTAACATAAGCGAGCGCAAAGAACATCCCGTTATTACTGGAAAGACTTGATACCGTGGATTATGTCCAAATGACAAAAAGACCTCACCGGCTTGGTGCTATTGGGTAATGACCTGTTCTCTAACATTATGAGATTCTCAGCTTCAGTGCCAGACTTAAGCTCAGTGCGTTACAGTTCTATCTATCTATCTATCTATCTATCTATCTAAGAAGTCTTTCTATCTGGGCATTTACTATTGATGACCAGTGCTCAGGATAGGTCATCAATAGTTGATCAGCTGGGGTCCATCACTAGGGTTCCCTGCCCATCAGCTAATCCTCCGAGCCGCTGTCAGTTCACCTGTGCCGGACATCTACATCGGTGGTCAGTGCCAAAAGTGTAATAAAAGACTTCACTCTCATAGGAGTAAAGCCTTTTATTACACTTTCTCTAGTGATGGACTCCAGCCGATCAACTGATGACCTATCCTAAGCACAGGTCATCAACAGTAAATATCTGGAATACTCCTTTAATATATGTGTGAAATCACAGAGGTGGGAAAAAAGTACAAAGACAACTCACGGGGAAAAAAAAGCCAGACACAAGATATATACTACACGGAAGGTTCAATCGCCATATACCCTAATAGCATGCAGCAAGCCAGATTGCAAAATAGAGGAGCAAAAGTGTTCATGTGCCGACTAATGAGCAGCCACTCAAGGTGGGGGAGGGGTGACTGTCGACAAACCTAATCTGCACAGTATGAACTGATACCAAGATGACAGCCATAGATAAGTGCGCCACAACAAAGAGGAGTACAACCCACACTGACAAAGTAGTGGATTGCCCTGTATTAACAAAGTATGCCACACTGGCATGCCATCCTGGGTTCCTCCAGCATCTATAGCAAGCCACATGCAAAAAACCCCAAAAACACACACTGATAAATGCGGGTGCTCGTTAGTATTTTGGCCAAAACACATAAGCTGACGGGCCGCGGCAAGGCCACCATGCATCCGCCAGTACCTACGCTATCTCACAATTAACTATATAAAATCACAGAGGTGAGAAAAAATGTACCGACAACTCACAGAAAAAAAAAGCTCAATGGCCATATACCGCTCATTAGTCGGCACATGAACACTTTTGCTCCTGTATTGCAATCTGGCTTGCCACATGCTATTAGGGTATATGGCGATTGAGCCTTCCCTGCAGTATATACCTTGTATCTGGCTTTTATTTCTGTGAGTTTTAATATATGTGTGAGTGCAAGTGAGTAAAATAAGATCAAAGGCAAAATAGTATAGAAAATGTGATCTAGAGATAATTGCTGGGCTACACCTGCAATTGCAAGTTCAGTGCAGCAATTATCAGGAATACATGAGCATTAGCATCGGTAAAGTTAGTGATGAATACTAATTTGGATACTTGAGTTAAATCAAAAAATTAAACTTGACTTGAATTATTTTTTTTTTCTTCCCTTGGAGGTTTATGCCTGAAATAAGTGGGACAGATATGGTACACTATGTTGGTGATCTGAATTTGGGCAAGTAAATAAAAAGATAAACTTTAGCTTTGTATTGCAGTTTTAGAGTTAACACAATGGGGTGATCAAAAGAAAAGCAATTCTGGCACTTACCGTGTGAGATGAATAAAGCATAGTTTTAATAGATCTGCCTTTACAGGCACAGCGATGCAAAAGATCTTTTAAAATGATTTCATTATTAGAGATGAGCGAATATACTCGTTTCGAGTAATTACTCGATCGAGCACCGCGATTTTCGAGTACTTCCGTACTCGGGTGAAAAGATTCGGGGGGCGCCAGGGGGCAGGGGAGGCGTGGTGGAGCGGGGGGTAGCAGCGGGGAACAGGGGGGAGCCCTCTCTCTCTCTCTCCCCCCCCCACTCCCCACTGCAACCCCCCACTCACCCACGGCGCCCCCCGAATCTTTTCACCCGAGTACGGAAGTACTCGAAAATCGCGGTGCTCGGGTGAAAAAGGGGCGTGGCCGAGTAGGTTCGCTCATCTCTATTCATTATGTGAAAAATGTGAAAAGTTTTTCTTTAACTTTTAATATATTTTATGTATTGTAATAATTTAAAAAAATACCTCACTTTAACTTTGTTTTTTAAAGGGGACCTCAAAATATACTGCCATTTCTGCAACTATTTTATCAAGCATTGCATTTTATTAAGTCCTGCCATAGGCGCGGCTTAATAAGTCAGAAATACATCGCACCCCTTCAGGGCTTTATAAGCAAACGGTTGCTTGTGATCTCAATGCAGGGGTTTGCTTAGGAGACAGAGGAAGCCCCCTTCCTCTGCAGGTCATTCAAATGCAGCTCTCGGCTCAAAATCAACTGGTTCCTGCTGCGTATAGAGTTGTCTTGGCTCCTAGGCCTGCTACCAAGCACATATGACATTTATTTACATTGGATTTTGGGAAAGGGTTAATCTGGATTAACAATGTAGACAAATACCCTGTTTCCCTAAAAATAAGACATACCCTGAAAATAAGACATAGCATGATTTTCCAGAATTTTTGAGGACGCAAAATGATTTTTCAGGCTTTTTGAGGATGCTTGAAATATAAGCCCTACTCCAAAATTAGGCCCTGCTAACAGGTAATTAAAAAAGTCAATTTAAATAGTGTCCAGGCAGCTATACATGTAAAAAAGTTAAACCTTTTTTGAACAAAAATTAATATAAGACACGGTCTTATTTTTGGGGAAACACGGTAGTACGAAATGGAGAAACTGATGCCTTTTTTTAAACCTTACTATTTAATAATATTACAAATGCCAATTTAATTTTGCTGCTTAGCACAACACGCTATTTAATGAAGCAAGAAGCCTGATCGCACAACTTACTATGCAAGCATCGATACTATATAGCACGCTGGTACATACCGTACACATAAGTAGAATTCATTATCATCTGGCAACGTTATTCCAACATATGGCGGAGAAGTTTTGGTTTTTGCATCAGAGAAAATGTTCTGCTGTAATCATTTAATGCAAGACTATTTTTAGGCTCGAACTGTCTAACACACATTAAATTATTAATATGTATGTTTGAGCTACAGAATGGAAACAGTGCGTTCGTCTGACTTTTGATTTAATTACATTAAGCTGGCAGACATATCACACATTTTAATGTCTTGGGTGATAGAAAATGCAGAATGTAATTTATTGGAGAAATATTCAGCATGTTATAAGTGAGAAATATTAAAAGGTTTATACCAGGATCACAAGTTAGGCGCTGTATACACGATTGGGGATAACTTGCTGATTGTGGGGGTCTCACCGCTAAAACCCCCACCTATCTTGATAATGGAATGCTGCCCCCCCCCCCCCACCTGTCACTGCGGGGTAGGTTCCTTTCCCCGCAGAGATATCAGAATGAACGGAGCGCTGGCCAGGCATGTGTGATCAGCTTGCCATTCATTTCCATGGGGCTGTTGGAAATACCTGAGAGCGCTTGCGCCTCGGCTATCTCCGGCAATCCCACTTAAAGTGAATGGAGCACTTGTGTGACCAGCACTCCATTCAGGCTCCTCCTGACTGCAGGGGCTGCAGTAAGCCCACGGTAAGGAGGACGGGGGACAGTGGACCCATGTTCTCGCTGTTCTCAGGATCGGTGGGGGTCGTATTAGTGGAACCCCCAACAATCAGCAAGTTATCCCCTATTCTGTGTACAGGGAAAACCTTGTGATCCTGGTATAAGCCCTTTAACAAAGACTTCACGCTGTTGCAGGTTGTTTTTATGGCATTCAGAGTGCGCTAAAAAACTATTAATGATATTCCGAAATATGAAATTCATGAGGTTTTTATATATTACTACTTTTGAAAGGTTTAAAAAAAGTTATTTTTAATTGCGTTTTGTAGCCGTTTTCTGAGACCCATAGCTTCTTTATTTTTTTGCTGATTGGCCTGTTTGGGAGCTTGATTTTGTGAGAGGAGCTGTAGTCTTTTTTAGTGTCATTTTGGAGTATATATCACTTTTTGATCATTCTTCTGCATCTTTTTTTTGGAGACAGGCAATTCTAACGTAGTACATTTCTTTCTTACTGTGTTAAATGTGTGCGATAAATAGTGGAATGTTTCAGTAGTTCGGATTTCTATGTACATGGTGTTAACAATTGTGTTGTATTTTTCATTGCTTCGGTTTCTTCATTGAAAAAAATTGGATTTTTTTTTACTTATTAAATATTAAAAAAATATTTAAGAAATCTTATTAAATCTTTTTATACATTTTTTAATCCACAGAATGGGACTTCAATTTGAGATCACTTATGTTATAAGTATGTCGCACTTTGCAATGTTGCCTACTAATTATTTGCCAGCACTCCTTGTTTCTGTAGGTTCTGTCCAGACAAGCCAGGGTTAACACAGCTCCTGTGCCTTCTAGTCTAGGTTAATTACCCTGCTAGTGTCTGAGAGGGGTCTGGTGATTGACATGTCTGTCTGCCAATCAGCTTCCCCCACCTCCCTATAAAATCCAGCTCTTGCTGCCTGGGAGTCGCTGATTATTCTCCAGTGATCCCTCAGCAGTCCTGCTGCTCAGACCTGTAACAAGAACGTTCTTTTTTAGTGAGCGAACAACCGCCTTAAAGCATACTTGCTGCCTGTACAGCTAACTAGTAGAAATCCGTGTTTGGGCATGCACACTGAAGTGGTGGCCCTTCTCCAAGTGATGGTCCAAGCCACTATCCTTACCCCTTTCATGCCAAAACAGATGAAACTAGGTTTACACACCTTCCCCCTTAATATGTTGTAAATGAAAGAGGTAGAATGACCCCTGAACAGGCAGGTTCCTACAATTTTGCTTGCCAATATCATGAAGCGCTTTGACAGGTGGCATCCACTAATTATTAACACTATACATGGAGGATATGGAACCTGAGCTGATAGGAGGCTACCTTTATAATGTATACCTCTACTTGTACAATGTATACCATGCAACATCTAAAATGTACATGCAGTTCCAAAAATCACACAATGAAAAATACAAGGACGACATGCAATGAAGATTCGATTGGTGGAACATCAAGAATCTTCAGTAATAAGTCAACGTGTGAAGTTTGCAGTGTTTTTCATCCGTGCACTAACGTCATCACTCCCTATAACAAGAGAAACGTCTGGAAAAACACATTCAACCACATTTCATCCATGAGAATATGAGATCTCTACCCGATTATTCCAAGAACGATTTCCATGCCAAAAAAGTAAAGGGAAATTATTATTATTTTTACCACGTAAAACTGTTAAACAGCGCTGGAAGGAAGACCGCAAAATATAGGCTTCGATGTATAATGACATCATCAGATTCCTGAAGTGCTGTAAAAATATCATTATGGCTGGTTGAAAAATATAATTACACCGGTTTCCACTGTGCTCAGTATTCATGTGGTAGGAGATTTTCAGGTGGCGGATCGTATTTTATTAAGTTCAGGCTGACTTTCATTTTTTTTTCATTGAGAATATGGTGCCATATTAAAAGGACCTACATCAAGCAGTGACCATATACATGGATGGATGACTTTAGAAGTTCCAAGTATGAGATCACAATGACCTGCTCAGTGCTTAAACCGTCTATAATTCTGGAAACAATCACCATATAATTACCAGAAAATATCAGAGTGTAAAGATTACAAAATCACTTTCCAAGCTACTTAGAGAACGTTCATAAGACGGCATAGTCACGTTGAAAAACTCGAAGACGCTACCTGCCATTGTTAACGCACGGAACCCATTGCAATGACTAACATATCACTCAATTGTATGCAACAAGGTTTTGAAATCTGCAGCTGTAGGAAAGGCAACATAGATTGCCCATTTTAAAAAATGGGAGGAATATGTACCAAAATCCACGTGAAGATTCCATGGTGTAAACATGCCCTTAGGTTAAAAAATGCATTATAGATCGAGTAGCAGTAGCTCTCTAAGCCAAGACATGAAAGAAGTTGCCTCGTCTTAGAAAACTCCTTTGATCTGAGAGCTGCTGCATTAGTTAACTGATGGTTCTGGCTAGCGAAAACCCTGAAAAACAACTTATTTTCCTCGGGCGGCTGCAAGATAAATGTATATCGATCCATGAAATACATAGATGGTTTGTGTCCGCCAGAATGGGAGCTGCTGATATTAGTGGTTCTTCACTCTGGGTGCATAAATGGGGATGACCATCTATAATGTCCATATTCCATAAAAGAACATGTATACAGGGGTTTTCCAGTTGGGACAACCTTTTTTATAGGTTGGACCTGCTAAACTTGCTCACATCTGATCCAGTCTCCAACTCAGATTGCTCTGACTTTAATGGAAAAAATAGTGCAGTAGGGAGTGCTACTCCTTCTGGTAAAATGACAAACACAATAACAGAAACTGACAAGGCCCATTACATTCAATAGGGTCCAACAAGCGTTGTTGGTGTCTAGCAAGATGAGGGATCTGGCACCACTGTCACTTTCATTGTTCAGCTCCTGCAATGGAGAAGAACATTGGAAATGCAAAAAGCCAATATGAAGAATGCATTAGTCTTGCAAACTCTGCTGTTGTAAGAAGTCATCATGACAGTCTGGGTCAGACAGAGGGAAAAAAAAAAGAGAATTGCCCCAATCAGAGAAGGCGTCAACTGTGAGTCACTGGTTAAATATAGGATGTGTATACTTGTATGCCACAAATTTCTCCATGTAGTCCAAGCCTAATTAATAACTGGATACTACTATTCCCCTTGTCAAGAATATGTGTCCCTACATAATCTGATAATGTCAGTAATAACTGGACAGAATTCATAAAGAAACAAACAAGATGTCAGCAGCACAATCTAGAACACTTCAATCGTGGGGCAACGTATGCATAGTAACCTGGAACCAGAATTCCTGGATCTAATCTGGAATCATACAAGAAAAATGTGACAGGATCCAGGGTGCAAATCTGAAAAGTCTTTATTCTTACAAGAACATAGCAGCAACTTTTTGACCACAAAGTCTTTGTCAAGGTCATGCTTGTGGTTGAAAGGTTGCTGCTATGTTCTTGGAGGAATAAGGACTTTTTATATGTGCATCCTGGATGCTTTTACATTATTCTTCTACGTTGATTGAACAGCGTCACAGTGTATAGAAACTCAGCCCTTTGAGAAAAGGAGTTGAACCACCCGATTGTCAACACTAGCAAAGAAAAGTGGAAGTGTAGACTATACTGTGATTGTTCTCAGTGAGAGAAACCAAGTAATCTTGTAGATATGATAACTTTTAATGGCTAACAAAAATATATGATGTTACAGCAAGCTTTCAGGTGGTTATTATTGACCCTTCATCGGGCTTCATTAGCCAAAAGCTTGCGGTAACATTATGTATTTTTGCTAGCCAGTAAAAGTTATCATATCTACAAGATAACTTGGTTTGTTTCACGGAGAACAATCACACTTTGCTCCACTGGCTAACACGGTACCAAACCTTTTTTTTTTTCATTTTCTTAATGAAGTGTAGACTATAGACATAGCATGGCAGAGTGGCAGTGGGGAAGGGGAAAGGGACAGCTTGTGACATACGGTCTACTTAATCTGTCACTGTGTAAAAGTTGTGTAAAAGCTTACAAAATGTTAAAAAGGTTGACACTCCAAAAATGATGAGGAACGGAGAGACCGAAAATGAACATATGTACAGAAGACTGAAAATGTGTGCGCTGTCTACAACAACACTGAGGATCTGTACTGACCTTTGGTATAAAGAAAACATTTTCCGAGATGAGACATATACATGGCTCACATGGGGATTGTAATCATTCGAGGAATGCGTTCTAATAATAAACCGAATAACCAAATAGGTAGAAAAGAAAACACAGCAATGTGCTTGCATATGCCCGGGCAATTAGCCTGGCTAGGAATCAACTCAGCAGTACATTGATTATATCTGATGTCTGTCAGGAAATTACCCGCGTGAGAATAGGAACAGTCACAATATTTTATTACAATATATCCTAGTCAATAAGGGTTTGAGTAATTACATACACAGTTCATCAGAAAGGGCCAAATAACACAATCCAAATATACTGCAAAACAACGTACTCAGTTCTTTCCATGGATTAAAGGCCCATTTACACTGGACGAATGTTGGGCAAACGATGCCCGACACTCGTCCCCGCATATACTCGCTCCTGAAACAGTCAGTTTGTACATGGTTATCTTTTCCTGAGGTAATTGAAAGAAAACTGATTAAATTTGCCAACAGTTCTAAGCTAGGAGGGATGGCTAAGGCCACTTTCAGGCAGCCGAGAAAATCTCACGAAATTTGTGCGTTGTGAGACGCACAAATCTCATGCGAATACGAACCCCATTCTTTTAAATTGGGGTCATACACATGAGCAATTTTTTCCTACATCGCGATGTGATGCGGGAAACAATTACGGCATGTCCTATCTTTGGGCATTTCCTTGAAATGCATCGCCCTTGGTGACGGCAAAAGTATTGCACGGTACAAGATCTAGACAAGCTTGAACAGTGGAACTTGAACAATGTAGAGATCTATAGCTTGGCAAGAAAAATGAAAATAGCACAAACAAAATGGGTAGAATTGGGCTAAGCAACAGCGTATCTAAAAGACAAGGGTATACTAACAGATCACAGACTGAACATGAGTCAACAGTGTGATGCAGCAGCAAAATAGGCAACCACAATTCTGGGATGTATTAAGAGAATCAAAGAGATTAGATCATGTGAAGTAATTAGCCTCCATTACTTTTCCTTGGTCAGACCTTTACTAGATTACTGTGTCCAGTTTTTGGCACCCCAATTTAAAAAAGACACAGACAAACTGGAACAAGCTCAGAGAAGAGTTACCAGGAGCATTGGGACGAAACTGAAAGGGAGGGACACAGAATAAATATTAGAAAGAACTTTCTGACAGTGAGGGTGATCAATGAGTGGAACAGGTTGCCACGGAAAGTGGTACCTTCTCTTTCAATGGAAGGGTTCAAATAGAGGCTGGACAGACATCTATCTGGGATGATTTAGTGAATTCAGCATTGAGCGTGTGTGTGTGTGTGTGTGTGGACCAGATGACCCTGGAGGTCCCTTCCAACTTTACGATACTATGATCGACTCTGGTTTTGGCTTATATTTCCAGTTATTGTTACAAGGACTGTTAAAAGGTCAGGCTTTGACATTCAGGAATGCTACCTTCTAATAGGTGGCACTGTAGTGGCATTGTTCCATCTTTCCATGCTTTTGGCATACATATAAAACATTTACCTACACATATACCATATATAGGGGAAAAACAAGAGGTGAACAGAGTCTGTATTATAAATACACAGAAACGTACATACAAATCACTCCTATATTGTCCAAGCTGCCCCGATCCCCAAACCACTGTGCATGTCTTACAATATATAGATCATAAGAAGCTAGACTAGTGGATCATAATAACTGTTCTCCAAGTAGGAGATTCTATTCGCATGAACATAAAGGCCCTGTTTCAATCCTGCGAATAACTGCTTTAGATAGGATAAATTATTTTACTCTGTAGAGAAGAAGTGAAATTTCAGCTCCACTGAAGGATATCCGGCTGTGTATTAGATAAAGCAATATCAGTTACACATGGTAAATTCCTTACTTATGCCAGCATAAAAAAGATTCTGCCTAATGCATATTTTATTCTTTCCTGGATTGAATGCATTTTTGTTGAATTGATTAACTAATGAAAACACATTGGAACCCAATGAGATTTTCTTACCTGCAAAATTGGGCAAATTAAAATAAATTATTATTTACAGCCCTTTATGACCAGCACTTACAGGTTTTAGCACAAACATTACTGCTCTAGATGAAAAAAAAAGGTTTGCTCAAAATCAGATGTGCTTTAAGTTTAACCCCTTAAGGACTTGACCTATTTTCGCTATAAGGATGAGATGATTTTTGGGGGATTTTCATCTCCACTTTTCGAAAAACATAACTTTTTTATTTTTTCATCGAGCTGGCCGTATGAGGCCTTCTTTTGTATGTGGCAAATTGTAGTGTTAGTGATCTAAACTATCGAGGAACTTACCTTCTAACTTCCGCTGGGAAAATCCTTGCAAGAATCCTCAGAATCATAGAGTGGTAGAGTTGGAAGGAACCTCCAGGGTCATTGGGTCCAACCCTCTGCTCAGTGCAGGACTCACTAAATCATTCCAGAAAGATATTTGTCCAGCCTTTGATTCTCTTTAGACCATCCTCCAAAAAAATCGGATGCCCTAATAAATTTGTGAACATCCTGTGGCTCCTCCATGATGGCAATGGTCTTGGTCAGCAATGGCTTCTAAAGTGACCCATTTAGGGTGGAGTCAGGGGTCAAACAGTGTTTTTACCCCAACTTTATTTTCCATCTTTATAGCTACAATACTGTTCTTTGTTGATGGGAAGCTTCCCACCGACATGGAAAGCATCTAAGCGGACAGATGTCAAACTATTTAACCTTAACAGACTAAAAGCCAAAACCAAGGCCACAACAATGCCTGTTTGAGAACTCCAATATGCTGATGATAACGTAGTCTGTGCTCATTCAGAAGAAGAACTACAAGCCACTTTAAACATCTTTGCAGAAGCATACAAACAGCTTGGCCTCTCACTGAACATCGAGAAAACCGAAGTGCTCTATCAGCAGGCACCAACGAATCCTTCTGCAATGCCAAGAATACAGCTTAACCCTTTCCAATCCACTGTCTGACGTCTAAAGACATTGTGATTTAGGGCTGTACAGCTCCGATGTTGGTAGGAGTCCGTCAGGTTGTCTTACTGTATATTGCCAGCCTCTCTGCTGTTGGAGCCTATCCAACGTGTCACCTCATGCAGTACTGGCTTTAGCCAGCTGATAGCACCATTGTTAATGGCAAAAAAAGAGTAATCCCCCTAGGAAAACCAGGATACAAATTGGATTGGAAAGGGTTAATGGTGTAACACTGGAATGTGTTGACCATTTTCACTACCTTGGCAGCCATCTCTCCACAAAAGCTAACATCGACACTGAAATACAACACTGTCTGTGCTCTGTGAGTGCAGTATTTTTTGGCTTTATGAAGCAAAGAGTGTTTGAGGACTGGGACATGTATAGGGATACCAAGATGCTTGTTTATAAAGCTGTTGTTCTTCCAACCCTGTTATATGCCTGCGAAACGTGGACCATCTACAAACGTCACTCTCAGCTGCTGGACCGATTCCATCAGCATTGCCTTAGAAAAATTCTGCAAATCTCTGGGGAAGACAAGTGGACAAATATCAGCATTCTGGAAGAAGTAAAGACCACCAGCATTGAAGCGATGATCCTTCATCATCTATTTTGCTGGACTGGCCGCATTGTGCGAATGCCCGATTACAATCTCCCAAACTCTCAACTCAAGAACGGAAAATGGGATGTTCGTAGACAGCAGAAGAGATTTAAGGATGGACTTAAAGCTAACCTTAAAAACTGTGGCATAGACATTGAGAACTGGGAAGCCCTGGCCCTCAAGTGCTCAATTCGGGGGTCAGCCAAATGGAGGGTGAAATGGAGAAACATATCAAGAGGAAAGCACGTCAAGGGAAGCCTTGTCATAACAGTCTTCCACTTGGAAACCAATGTCCCCACAGCTGTGGATCAAGAATAGGTCTCTATAGTCATCTACAGACCCATTTAAAGCCCCCATACTTGAAAGACAATCATACTCGGCCACGAGTGATAGCCTATGATGATGATGATGGCTTGTTTTTTGTGTGGCAAATTGTAGTTGCTGTTTGTACCATTTTTGGGTTAATATAATGTATTGGGCAGGGAGAGAAAACACATCAATTCTGCCATTGTTTTTTTTTTCACAGTGTTAATCATGCAGCATAAATAACATGATGATTTTTTTTTCTGCAGGCTGGTATGATTACGACTATACCACATTTATTTATTTAGGTTTTTCCACTTTTGCACATACTGCTTTTTTGATCACTTTTATTGTGTTTTTTTTTGGAAGGCAAAATGAACAAAATAAGCATTTTGCCTCAGTTTTTTTAGGATTTTTTATATGGTTTTTGCCGTACAGGATAAATAATGTGTTCAGTGTATTGTACAGGTCAAAACAGATACAATGGTACCAAATATGTGAGTTTAAAATTTTTCTTTTTTTATATAAAAACAGGGAAAAGTGAGCAAAGAAGGGGTTTTTGGATATTTTATTTTACGCCCCTGTAGCTCTGATTGCTATGATAATGAATTGCAGTACTTCTGTAATGCAATGCATTATCGCTCACAATAGCGATCACAGGCCACGGCACGCCCGTCCGGTTGTCATCTTAACCCTATCGCAGAGGGCTGATGATCTCATATCTGTGAACTCTTTACATGCCAAAATGTATATTGATCGTGGCATGTAAATGGTTAAGAGCAGGGATCAGTGTTCTGATTGATTCCGCTGTTACAGCACAAGGCCAGCTATCAGTCACAGACGGCTTCCACTGTGGGATGAAGTGGGCTCTCATCTGAGCCCACGACATCCACAGAATGTAAGTTTACATCCTGTGGCGTTAAGGGGTTAAAGAGCCACTCTGGTGATTTTTTTTATTATGTAATTAGTCTTAAGACCGGACGCACACGGGCGATCCGGATTCTGCATGCGGGAGCCTGCAGCGGAATCCAGCTCTGAGAAGGCTGATCAGAAACGCGCATCGGGTCTATTCCCCACATTATAGTTAAACTCTGGGGAACCTTAAGGCCCATTTACACCAGCCGATGATCGCTAAAAAAAAAACAACAAAAAAACACTAATCGGCGATCGTTTTAGCGATAATCAGTGAGTGTAAATGAGCGCCCATCATCCACTTTTCTGGCACGGTTAGCTGATCGTTAAATTTAAGCCAACCTAAAAATCGTCCTTCACTTTTATCAGCAGTTCTCCACGTGGGGGGGGGGGTGCTGATTGTTTCCCGTGGAGAACAAAGGATCTGAATGCAGATAAGAGCCCTAGGGCTATTAACTGTGTTCAGTGAGGGCTTCATTTGCACGCTTAATTGGTACTTAACAAACGCAAGCCTATGCAGACGGACGTGGTTTGGCTGCGCAAAATCTCGCGCGGCAAACAAATTGCGGCATGTCCTATTTCTGTGTGGGGATCGCAGAGCACAGAAATGTCACTCACCCGCCGCCGGCTCCGGTCTGCGCATGCGCCGGCTGCCCGGCAAGCCAGCACATCAAACAGTCAGAGCTGCAGGCGCGGGTGAGTACGCACTGGTCCCTGCAGGCGCTCGGGTCGGGTCCCGCGGCCAGCGTCCTCGCCGCTCGTCTGCAGGCGGCCTTAAACTGTAGTTTGAGCGATCTTTGAGCGATCATCGGCTGGTGTAAATGGGCCTTAATACTCTTTATAGGTATTTAAAATGCCTTGCATGATCTGTGACATACACTTTGCTCTTTCCTCTTGGATGGCGGTTATACTAGAAATGCATCCATGGCTTTTGCCCTGGATAAAACTAATGATCTACATCAATATTGATTTGGGTTATGCTCTCACAGACTCATATTATGTGGAGATTTTTTTGATTTAATGTGTTTTTATGTTTGTGTGTATTTCTGTGTCTTTTCTTTTTGGATGTATGACTTTTCTATATTTAATAAATAAATTATATATATATATATATATATATATATATATATATATATATATATATATATATATATATATATACACATACATATACATATACACATACACATTTAGAAGTCCTAAACTTCAGTTTGCTATTCTTCTGTTTGATACTTATGTATCCATGTTGCAGGACCTGTGGGTGGCCAGTAAACAAGCTCTATGCATGCTGGGAGTTGTAGTTAACAGTCTGTTGTTGTGTGCACTGTGAAAGTGATGCAAGTAAACACAGCGGCAGATCAAAGGCCCCATGGATGAAGAAGAGCGTCCGCCTCGTACAGGCTTCCTCTGCTTAGCTGTGCCTCTTAGATTTCAACTTTTTTCAGAATTTCCATTTTCTACCCAGAAAACCCCTTTAAAGTGCCACTCTGGTGATTGTTTTTATTCATTCATTATGTAGCTGTCCCGCTAGTATATATAAGTGGGCGAGTGTACTCTTGGTTAGTTGTTTCTTACTCTCTGAATCTCCTGGCCTCTTCTCTCTCAGATGGTCATGTGATATCAGTTCTCACCAGCTCAACTCTGCTTGCGGGTTATGGATTAATTGTTTATTCAATACTCATGGATCTATCGCAGAAACGGTATTATTGTATCTTGACGCCACCAAGAATTCCTGGTGCAGTCAAGATTGACGGGGGGGGGGGGGGGTGACGCCCCCTGAACGTGATTGGCTACACAACTTCTTCGGCTTAAGGTTCTGCAAGGCCTCTAAGATGTTTAGAAGAGGCATACAGCCCCAGGTGGCATATTAACAATTTCTATAACAGCTCTGCCCTAACAACCAATCAGGTTGAATCAGCCAACCCAAACAACAAATCAGGTTGCTGGAATTGTGAATCAGAACCAATCAGGTTGCTGGAATTGCTGAAAACGGCTGAGCTGTTACAGAAATTGATAATATGTCCCCAGGGTGCAAGTGGCTTCACCTGCGGCGCCCTACAAGGCGGAGGGCCAGCAGGGAGGGCAAAGTAACGTTCATGTGCATTACCGGTAGCATCTGGTTTCCTTGTGAGCTGTCAGCGGGGCATCAGGGATCAGAGAGGCGGGCGCTATCAGCGAGCAGAGAGGCAGCCGCCGTCAGCAAACAGAGAGGCGGCAGCTGTTTCTCCGCACAGAGGCGGACGCCGAAACGGAACACGCAGGCACTGGCACAAGACGGAGCCGCAAGGCAGCGGCCAGGGGGTAAGCATGACAGAAATGCCGACGGGACGGAGCACACAGGCTGCAGTAGCAGGATTGATTTGTGCCTGCCCTGGAGGGTTAGGCTCAAGGTTACTTTGCTTGTTAGCCTTACTTTATTACATGTTAATGCTGCAATGTTACAGCTTTAAAATGGTAGCATTTACAGGTATTAATGTAAGGCTAACAAGCCCAGTCACCTTCAGCCTAAGGCCTTAGTCAGACGGGCGTTTTTTCGCGCGATTTGCGGATCGCATGACGGATGCGCATCCGCAAATCGCGTGACCGGCGCCCGAAAATCGCCCGAAAATCTGCTCCTAGCCGCGTTTCATTAGAAACGGGCCGGAGCTGTCCAGCGCATTGCATTCAATGGAGCCGGCAATACAGCTGGCTCCATTGAAAGCAATGGGCTGCCGGCGTGCGCGGGATGAATTGTCGGGAAGGGCTTAAATATATAGAGGCAGGTCTGACTCACACCCCCTTCACACCCACTGCAGGCCGGCCGCGCGGAACTCCGGCTGCCGGGAGCAGGTGAGTATATATATATATTTTTTATTTTAACACTTTTCTGGATGAATTGCAGGGAAGGTCTTATATATTTAAGCCCTTCCCGACAATTCATCCCGCGCACGCCGGCAGCCCATTGCTTTCAATGGAGCCGGCTGTATTGCCGGCTCCATTGAATTCAATGGGCAAACATCGTTCTTCTCTGCCACAGCTGTTACAGCTGTGGCAGAGAAGAATGATTTGTCTTCTATATGTTCTTAATGGGGTCGGCGCTGCTGCCGCTGGACCCATTGAGCGCATATAGAGAAGAGAACAGGAATCGCATATAGGTGCGATCTGCGATTTCTGTTCTATAATTTATCGGACGAGCGCATAAAAAGTGCTCATGTGTCCGATACCATTGCAAAGCAATGGTTTAAAAAAAAAATCGCCGGACGCATGCGCATGCGCAAATCGCGCGAAAAAACGCCCGTCTGACTAAGGCCTCACCCTGCATCGCTGGCACTAATCAATCCACAGGCTGTTAGGACCTTCAAGGAGCTCGGGGTGTGACAGGGGCATTCCTCCTGTCAAACTCCTAGCTTCTGGTGGCGTCAAGATACAATTATACCCGCAGAAACTGCCTATAGGGGGACACAATCTCCATTTAAGGGCTTTTGCTAGAGTTGTCTTTGTCTGATGTTTTTATATATGGCAGAAGTGACCTATAGTGGAATGTGGCAATCCTTGGAACCAACCACAGACAACATCTACTTGGAGTTCCTATATTCTGTCTGTATTTTTGTTGGTTTCCTGTAATTGTTCTCAGCAAGAGAAACCAAGTGATCTTGTAGATATCATCATGTATTTTTGGGCTAACAAAAAATACATGATGTTATAGCAAGCTTTCCAACCTACTCAGGGTCCTTCCTTAAGCTTATGGAGTAGATCTGAAGAAACATGCATTTATATATACATACATATTAACAGACACAGACACAGAGTGATTCATTTGCACTTTAAATAATACCAGTACAAGATGGGTAAAGGAGTAAAGATGTAACCAGTCCGCTGATAAGGGATGTAAAAGTTTTATGGTCTCCAAATTTGTGTTAGGGGTTCACCAGCTTGTTATCTCTTCTACACTACTCTACACACTCTAATGAGCTTCTTATGATTATTGACACTAGGGAAAACAAATTGCGACACGGACTGATGTGTATGATGACAATCTCTATCCAAGGGCTACACATTTTGGAAATACTGTATAGAAGAAACAAGAAAGAGATTAGATAAATAAATCCTCCAAAGCTACAGTCTTCGAGCCGGCCGATATAAGCTACCATCTGAGCTGTCCTCCCCCTTCCCTCCCCCTCACTGGCTCTCTGGCTCTCACCCCCCCCCCCTCTATTTGTAATGGGAGGGGCTGGGACAAAAGCAGAGCTAAGATTCCAACCCCTCCCCTTGTTCACAACCAGCAATGGGAGGGGTGAGAAGGGGCAGAGCTTAGCTCTGCCCTTTTCCGCCCCCTCCCATTGCAAATAGCTGGAGGGGAGGAGAGAGGCAGAGAGTCAGTGAGGGGGAGGGAAGTGGGAAGACAGCTCAGATGGAAGCGCATATCGGACGGCCATGAAAACGCTCCTCTTAATAAGCCCTTCTCCTATATAATAGCTAAAAGGATTGTATGGTTACCAGACAACATTCTCTTTATAGTGCCCACTATGCTAAAATAACAAAAGATACTGTATTTACCCATCCTTGGCTGCCCCGCAGTGGTCCTGGTGTTTGTTGTGGCAGATGATGTCACTAGAAGTCACCTGACTTCTGCAGCCAATTAGAGGCTGCAGTGTCACCATCCGTTCTCTTGGCATCAGTGCTCACACCCTGGGCTTCCTGATGCCAAGAGTTTGGAATGGTGATACTGCAGCAGTCAGGTGTCTTCGAGTGACATCACGTGCCACAATAAACACCAGGACCACGGTACAGCTGCAGTGCTGGATTGTGGCACTTCTACTTTTCTTAATTTAGCACTGTTAGCGCTATAAAGAGAATGTAGTCTGAAAATAAGACAACCCTTTTAAGGGTGCTTCTTCACTATCAGGAGCAAATTTTCACTCTTTCGGCCTCATGTCCATGGGCGGGTCAGATTCCGCATGCTGGAGCCTGCAGCCGAGGATCCTGTGTATCTGTCCGGGTGTTCTTTTTCCTGTACTGCGGATGTGTGTGGAAGCGCCGCCCAGTGCACACGCGCAGCATTTATATTTTTATAAACTCCTGCTTTGACGCGGAATCCGCAACCCGTCCGCAAACCGCAGATCAGATGGCTTGCATTGACTTCAATGGAAGCAGCCCGCACGGAATCCGCACTAAATGGAGCATGCAGAATCCGGAAAACAAATCTGCATGTGTAAATTTAAGTGCAGACGCCCATGGTTCCCTATGTAAGAAATGCCTTGCTGTATATTCGATTGCTGATTGCTGAATAAACTGGAACTTTAGGATACACTTGTGGTCATTTAAGTTCCACTTCTTACTGCTGGGACATGTCGCAGCGGGGAGGGGGTAGGGCAAGGTGGAGCCCCCCCAAAAGTAGTAAGTGATTTATTGATGTGTTTCTGACCTCATACACTGCACCTTGATAGGATGCGGTGTTCATAATTTGTTACCCCTATTGCACCTACTGACCATGGCCTGCTGTTTTCTCTGTTTTCTTTTACATGATTCCCTATGGGCGGCTTGAACTGTAGATCTTTCGTGTAAATTCCGCAATTCAAATCCGCCCGTGGACATGAGGCCAAAGTCATATTGGTGTTTTAAATGGTTTTTAGAGATGAGCGAGTATACTCGCTAAAGGCAATTGCTCGAGCGAGCTTTGCCTTTAGCGAGTACCTGCCCGCTCGAGACTGAAGGTTCGGGTACCGATGCGGGGGAGCGGTGAGTAGCAGCTGTCAGCAGGAGGGAGCGGGGAGAAGAAAGCCCGCCGCCGGCACCCGAACCTTCAGTCTCAAGCGGGTAGGTACTCGCTAAAGGCAATGCTCGCTCGAGCAATTGCCTTTAGCGAGTATTCTCGCTCATCTCTAATGGTTTTCTATCTCCAACAACAAAAAATTAAAATCTCAGTGATAATTGTAATTAGCACAATAAAAAAGTAATGACTCATAAGTAGGTAACTAATACTCTAGGACTATACCAACCACCAGTAACATATACTGTAGATAAAATATTACGCACCATGAAATACAAAATAATTATCCAATTATTTTTGCATAATTGCAACAGTTGTAAATTGTATGTCTTGCAGAGCCCCTCGTTATACATGTTATAATGATACCTAATTATAATAAATGACAGAAGATGCTCTTATACACAATCTGCCACCAGGTCATTAAAGATTCCTCCATATGCAGTGAACATGCGACACATAATAAGGAAAGAAGTCCAGGCAGAATGAGACAGATCACCATCATCTCAAACCATTTATGGGCTAGTGAAATGTGCAAAGCCCAAGGTGTAGCTCATTAGTAGGCATCACATCCAGCCCTATAATGGTCATTTCATATGTGTACATCATTATCTTGGATTCTACTGTCTTATTAAACACTGCAGCTGAACTCCCGCAGTAAAAAACTACTTATTTAGCATTCAGTAACAAGTGAGGACATGTAGAACCATAGTGATACCCATAACTCCATGATGTCCAGTATAACGGCTATCAGTGCAATGGAAAGAGTTTGATCATCAGTCGTTCATGAGTACAGGAAGCAGAGAAAAGTGCAGCTGAAACTGAGAACAGGCGAATGTTAAAGAGGTTGTACCAAGATTGTAAGTTATCTCCTATCCATAGAATGGGGAAACTTTCTGCTCGGGTGGGGGGCTGGGGGTTCGAACCGCTGAGGCACCCGCTGATCTTGAGAGCAGGAGTCCTGTGTCCCTCATCCTCCTCGCTCTGGGGTTACTGTGTCCCTCATCCTCCTCGCTTTGGGGTTACTGCGTCCCGTACATTAACCCCCATAATGACGCGGCCCCTTATTCTTTTCCATTTTCTTTGCAAGGAATGGAAAAGATCTGGAAAAGCAAGGATATTAGCATTGCAACAAAAACCAGACGGGTCAATTCTATCGTCTTTCCCATCACGACGTATGGTTGCGAAAGTTGGACACTCAGGAAAACGGACAGGAGGACAATTGATGTGTTTGAACTCTGCTACTGGAGGAGAATGCTACGGATACCTTGGACTGCCATGACAACGAACAAGGTAGTGTTAGATCGCGCCAAACCGAAAATATCACTAGAGGGCAAAATCAAACAGCGGCTCTTGTATTGGCCACGTGATGCATTCTAACTCACTGGAAACAGTACTGATGCATGACAAGGTCAGTGGGAAGAGAAGATCAGGATAACAAAGAACAAGATGGCTAGATACAATCAAGGCCACAACGAATATATCAATCGCTGTACTGAAAGAAGCGGTGAAAGACAGGAACGTGTGGAAAACGTTGATCCATGGAGTGACCGAGGGTCAGATGCAACCGAACGGATAATCAATAGGGATGAGCGAGCATACTCGCTAAGGGCAATTACTCGATCGAGCATTGCCCTTAGCGAGTACCTGCCCGCACGGAAGAAAAGATTCGGCTACCGGCGGGGGGCGGGGAGGAACGGAGGGGAGATCTCGCTCCCCCATGCTCACTGCCGCAACTCACCTGTAACCCGCGCCGGCAGCCAAACCTTTTCTTCCGAGCGGGGAGATACTCGCTAAGAACAATGCTCGATCGAGTAATTGCCCTTAGCGAGTATGCCCGCTCATCTCTAATAATCAATCAATTAATGACGGTATATGTAAGTGATTACAGTATTAGAGTGAAAGAATAAGTTTACTATGGGAAATTGTACAATTCAAAGGAGGATAGTACCTTGTTAATCTGTTTCTCACCTGGATACATAAGATATGGTCACGCATGGAGGCATACAGGCTCCATATGTTATCCTGTGGAAGATTTACCCAAACCACAGCAGTCCAGGTTTCTCATTCATGACACCACTGCAAATGAAAGCAACGGTGTTGCGATGTTAAGGGTAGGACACATAATGGGGACTG
The DNA here is from genome assembly GCF_035609145.1 of Eleutherodactylus coqui. Classification (NCBI taxonomy): domain Eukaryota; kingdom Metazoa; phylum Chordata; class Amphibia; order Anura; family Eleutherodactylidae; genus Eleutherodactylus; species Eleutherodactylus coqui. Next base: position 115,841,111 of record NC_089845.1, on the reverse strand, counting down.
TGGCACAACATTTCCTTCTGCTACACCTGGATTGTGGGCAATGAAACAGTTGCACCTACTCATGCTTGTCAGTGGATCAAATGATCTGCTCTACTGGTGTCTGTGTGGGCCGTATGGAGCCTATTTGCTCTGCATGCATGCCCTAACATAAGCCCTGGTCTAAACACCTCCCAACAGCTTGGTCAAAATAGTATAGATGTCGGGCAATTCATCAAAAGGATCATTCTTCTCTCACTTCAATAATGCGCCCCCTCTTAAAGTCTGTTAACTGGGCAACCTGTCTTCGAGTGCATTGTAGAGGCGTCTAGTGGTCAACCATCTCTCAACAAGAGGTACACTACACAAAAGTAGTCCCTGAAAACTTTTCAAAGGCCAAGGAGGTAAGCACTTCTATGGCTTCTGGTGGCAAGATCCCGTGTCTATTTAGACCACAACTGTAATCATATATATATGTGCCGGAGACATAACTGCAAGCTGAGTGTTGTAGCAATCCGACATTTCTATTTGACACTACCTTTGCCAATGAGTGTATATACATCAGTGAAAACTGACTCCTAAACATTGTATTTTCTTCGGCTGTCTTGTTTTTCAGCATGTAGAAGTTCTACAAAGACCTGAAATCCCTGCCATGGTCTGAAATTGTAATAAGTTTTATTGTAATATTGCACATACAATAGAGATGTCTGTCTCTGGGAAAACAATTACCAGCAGATATTATTAAAAGCGCTTTCTTTCATTGGATCCGTCTCGGAGATGTACAGAAGGTTTTACTATCAGTGTCACTAGAGTCTGCTCCAACTTCCAGGTTCTGTGGAAAGTAAATAATGGAAACTGATGACTCTCTGATTATAGGAGATATCTGCACTTTCTTTAAAGGAAATTCACTACCTGAAGAGGTTTACCCGTGTAAATAATAAAATCCTATTCACATAGAATTTTAAATACATTACAAGGATATCAAAATTCTTACATTTTTTTTAGGCTTTTCCACTTTTCTGCAATAAAAACCCTTTTTTAGGAAATCTTTTTTTTTTTCTAAATCGCTGCATTGAAAGTCCTGTAACTTTTTCCTTTTTCTATGTACGGAGCTCTGTGAGGGCTTATTATTTGCGAGCTGTAGCTTTTATTGGTACCATTTTGGGCTACATACGGCTTTTTTGATCACTTTATTGCGTTTTTAGAGAGGCAAAACGCTAAAAATTTGTATCTTGCCTCAGTTTCTTAGCGTTTTTTTAAACGCTTTTTTTCGCAATGCCTTATCGCTTATACAGCGATCACAGGCTATGACAATACAGGACGCCGGTATCTGGCGTCCTGTTGCCATGGCAACCAGCCGGCTCTCTGCGCGCTCCCTCTGTGAACCCTTCCCATGCCGCGATCTCCGATGCACCCCGCTGTTGCAGCGGGAGGCCGGCTATGACTGACAGCTGGCTCCAGCTGCGGGATAGCGTGAGAGCTCTTCTGATCTCGCGCTATCCCCAGAACGTAAGTTTACGCCCTGTTGTGGGAAGTACCCCGCTGCCAGGACGTAAATTTAAGGCCTGGAGCGGGAAGGGGTTAAGAAATAGAAAGACAACAATGTATTTATACTTTTCAAAGTATGAGGCTTCTTTCCCATGAGCGTATATCGGACGCCATTTTCACGGCCGGCGGATATATGCTATGTTGGGAGAGAGAAAACTGATGAACGGGCGCAGAAAGCAAACGTTTGTGCACCCATTCAGACGACATGGGTTCCAACGCATATACGCTGAGACTACCATGCCGTCGCCCCTTTCCCCTCCCTCACCATCACAGGCTCACCTCTGCTCTCTTCCCCGTTTGTTCTTTGCAATGGGAGGGGGCGGGGGCAGAGCTAAGTGCCGTCCCGTCTCCTCCCATTGATGGCTATGGACAAGGAGTAAGAAGAGGGCGAGAGCTTAACTCCGCCCACGTCCCGCCGTTTGTCAGCAGCCAGCAATGGGAGGAGGCGGGAAGGGACGGCGCTTAGCTCAACCCTGTTCCGCCCCCTCACATTGCAAAGAGCCAGCGGGGAGAAGAGCAGAGGTGAGCCTGCACGGGGGAAGGAAAGCAGAGGGAGGACGTTTAGCTGCTAAACTCCCTCCCACCTCCGGTCGCTGCCATGGGCTTCCATAGGAGCCCATGCAGCAGCCGATGTATTCCAGCCCAAAAGATAGTTCCAGGACTATCTTTTGGGCCAGACGTAAAAACCCCCGGCGCTATATTGGCCGACCGAGCGCTTTTACGTCTCGGGAATACGGCCATGTGATCTGGATGCATCGGAATCCAATGCATCAGATCACAGCGTATATCAGCCTGACGTGAAAACGGACGACAGATATACGCTCGTGGGAAAGAGGTCTAAGGCCAACTATTATAGGGGTTTTCTGGTGAATTTCTATTGATGACCTATCCTCAGGATTAGGTCATCAATAGTTAATCGGCTGAGGTCTGCTACTCGGGGCCCAAGACAATCAGCTGTTTGGGTGCTGGCTGTCAGTGCTATAACACAGTGTACAGAGCAGAAGCAGATCTCTGTGACCCCCATGAAGCTCTCGTTAAAACTAAAAAGAGGTTATCAACTATTGATCATCTATTTTGAGGATAGGTCATCAATAAAAATTGTCTGGAAAATCCTGTTAACCCAGTTTTGTTTTTAGATCTGAAACTCTCCATCTTTATAGAAGCCCAGCTCCACTTTTCTGACACAAAGCTGTAAAATCACTGTGACTTCTTAGGAAGCTAGACAACGCCATGTTCCTTGTTGTTGACTGCAGACAGCCAAAACCAATCAGGTCTGCTGTTCTGTAAACAGAGACTTAAAAAGGTTGTCCAGTTCTTTTAGTATTGATGACCTATCCTCAGGACAAGTCATCAATAGTTGATCGTGGGGCATCCGCTGCATGGGATCCTTGCCAATGAGCTAATCCCCGGGCCTGCTGTCAGTGCGGACAGTGCTGGAAGCAGATAGAACTGTCTGTATTGCAGCAGTCCAACTTGGTACTTGCAGGCATAGATTGCATTGAAATTAATAGGAGAACTAAACCAGGCCACTGCAATTTTGAGAGTGCCGATGGTGGCCGCAGAAACAATTGGCCAACGATCAGATGATTGGTGGGAATCCCAAGTGGCGGATTCCTGTTGATCAACTATTAACCCCTTGAGTGGCACGCCCGGAAATTTTCCGGGACGAGCTCCACTGCTCATAGCGACATAGCCCTGAAGATTTCCGGGCTATGTATCACTATGGGAGCTGCAGAGCACAATTCCACAAGCTGTGACAGTGTGCTCTGCCTGCACAGACCCACAGAGAACAAAGCAAGGGCTTTGAAAAACCAGCAGAAGATATTGCCGATATGCCGGCAATCTCCTGCTTTGTTTACAGGTTGCCATAGAGACCATCGGCTTGTCAGAAGCAAGCCGATGATCTCTGTGGCAGGGAGAGCTGGTGCTTGGCTGTGAGAGGACAGCTAGGTACTAGCTCTTACAGCAGAGATCAGAGAAAACCTCCGATCTCTGCTGTGTTAACCCTTTACATGCTGCAGTCTATGTGACTGCAGCATGTAAAGGGCTGTCACTGCAGCATGTAAAGGGCTGTCACCATCGGACCCCCGGAATGTGATCAGGGGTCCTGATGGGTCCCTGTTAGAGATGAGCGAACACCAAAATGTTCGGGTGTTCGTTATTCGGAACGAACTTCCCGTGATGCTCGAGGGTTCGTTTCGAACAACGAACCCCATTGAAGTCAATGGGCGACCAGAACATTTTTGTATTTCGCCGATGCTCGCTAAGGTTTTCATGTGTGAAAATCTGGGCAATTCAGGAAAGTGATGGGAATGACACAGTGACGGATAGGGCAGGCGAGGGGCTACGTGTTGGGCTGCATCTCAAGTTCACAGGTCCCACTATTAAGCCACAATACCGGCAAGAGTGGCCCCCCCCCCTCCCAACAACTTTTACTTCTGAAAAGCCCTCATTAGCATGGCATACCTTTGCTAAGCACCACACTACCTCCAACAAAGCACAATCACTGCCTGCATGACACTCCACTGACACTTCTCCTGGGTTACATGCTGACCAACCGCCCCCCTCCCCCCACAGCGCACACCAAAGTGTCCCTGGGCAGCCTTCAGCTGCCCTCATGCCACACCACGCTCATGTCTATTTAGAATTGCGTCTGCCATGACGAGGGACCGCAGGCACACACTGCAGAGGTTGGCACGGCTAGGCAGCGACCCTCTTTAAAAGTGGCGGAGCGATAGCCCACAATGCTGTACAGAAGCAATGAGAAATAGAATCCTGTGCCACCGCCATCAGCAGCTGCACACGTGGGCATAGCAATGGGGAACCTATGTGCCACACACTATTCATTCTGTCAAGGTGTCTGCATGCCCCAGTCAGACCGGGCTTTTTAATTCATAGACACAGGCAGGTACAACTCCCTATTGTGAAGTCCCTGTCGACCCACAGCATGGGTGGCTCCCTGGAACCCACCGGCGGTACACAGAAATATCCCATTGCATTGCCCAACACAGCTGAGGTAGTAATGTCGTGCTTAATGCAGGTGGGCTTCGGCCCACACTGCATGCCCCAGTCTGACTGGGGTTCTTTATAAGTGTACAGATGTAGTAAAAACTCCGTGTGCACCTACAGCATGGGTGGGTGCCAGGAAGCCACCGGCGGTACATAGAAATATCCCATTGCATTGCCCAACACAGCTGAGGTAGTAATGTTGTGCTTAACCCTTTCCAATCCAATTTGTATATGGTTTTCCTAGGGGGCTTACTCTTTTTCTGCTGTTATACAACGGCGCTATATGCTGGCTAAAGCCAGTACTGCATGAGCTGACACGTAGGATAGGCTCCGACAGCAGAGAGGCTGGCAATATACAGTAAGAGAACCCCGACGGACGTCTACCAACAACGGAGCTGTACAGCCTTAAACCCTAATGTCTTCACAGGTCACACAGTGGACTGGAAAGGGTTAATGCAGGTGGGTTTCGGCCCACACTGCATGCCCCAGTCAGACTGGGGTTCTTTACAAGTGGACACATGTAGGTTAAACTCCCTGTGGACCCACTGCCTGGGTGGGTGCCAGGAAGCCACCGGCGGTACATAGAAATATCCCATTGCATTGCCCAACACAGCTGAGGTAGTAATGTCGTGCGTAATACAGGTGGGCTTCGGCCCACACTGCATGCCCCAGTCAGACGGGTTCTTTAGAAGTGTACAGATGTATTAAAAACTCAGTGTGCACCTACAGCATGGGTGGCTCCCTGGAACCCACCGGCGGTACACAAAAATATCCCATTGCACTGCCCAACACAGCTGAGGTAACGTCAGCTGTAATGCAGGTGGCCTAAAAATTAATTTGATTACACTGTAGGCGAGGGCCCACAAAAATTGCTGTATCAACAGTACTAATGTACATCCCAAAAATTGGCCATGGCCAGCCAAGAGGGCAGGTGAAACCCATTAATCGCTTTGGTTAATGTGGCTTAAGTGGTAACTAGGCCTGCAGGCAGCCCAGTGTAACGAAAAATTGGTTCAAGTTAAAGTTCCAATGCTTTTAAGCGCATTGAAACTTATAAAAATTGTTCTGAAAAATTATTTGAGTGAGACTTGTGGCCCTAAGAAAAATTGCCCGTTCAGCGTGATTACGTGAGGTTTCAGGAGGAGGAGCAGGAGGAGGAGGAGGAGGAATATTAGACACAGATTGATGAAGCAGAAATGTCCCCGTTTTGGATGGTGAGAGAGAACGTAGCTTCCATTCGCGGGTGCAGCCTACGTATTGCTTACGTATCGCTGCTGTCCGCTGGTGGAGAACAGAAGTCTGGGGAAATCCAGCCTTTGTTCATCTTGATGAGTGTTAGCCTGTCGGCACTGTCGGTTGACAAGCGGCTACGCTTATCTGTGATGATTCCCCCAGCCGCACTAAACACCCTCTCCGACAAGACGCTAGCCGCAGGACAAGCAAGCACCTCCAGGGCATACAGCGCTAGTTCAGGCCACATGTCCAGCTTCGACACCCAGTAGTTGTAGGGGGCAGAGGCGTCACCAAGGATGGTCGTGCGATCCGCTACGTACTCCCTCACCATCCTTTTACAGTGCTCCCGCCGACTCAGCCGTGACTGGGGAGCGGTGACACAGTCTTGGTGGGGAGCCATAAAGCTGGCCAGGCCCTTAAAGACTGTTGCACTGCCTGGGATGTACATGCTGCTCGATCTACGCACATCCCCTGCTACCTTGCCCTCGGTACTGCGCCTTCTGCCACTAGCGCTGTCGGCTGGGAATTTTACCATCAGCTTGTCCGCAAGGGTCCTGTGGTATAGCAACACTCTCGAACCCCTTTCCTCTTCGGGAATCAGAGTGGGCAGGTTCTCCTTATACCGTGGATCGAGCAGTGTGTACACCCAGTAATCCGTCGTGGCCAGAATGCGTGCAACGCGAGGGTCACGAGAAAGGCATCCTAACATGAAGTCAGCCATGTGTGCCAGGGTACCTGTACGCAACACATGGCTGTCTTCACTAGGAAGATCACTTTCAGGATCCTCCTCCTCCTCCTCCTCCTCCTCAGGCCATACACGCTGAAAGGATGACAGGCAATCAGCCGGTGTACCGTCAGCAGCGGCCCAAGCTGTCTCTTCCCCCTCCTCCTCATCCTCCTCATGCTCCTCCTCCTCCTCCTGTACGCGCTGAGAAATAGACAGGAGGGTGCCCTGACTATCCAGCGGCATACTGTCTTCCCCCGCCCCCGTTTCCGAGCGCAAAGCAGCTGCCTTTATGGTTTGCAGGGAATTTCTCAAGATGCATAGCAGAGGAATGGTGACGCTAATGATTGTAGCATCGCCGCTCACCACCTGGGTAGACTCCTCAAAATTACCAAGGACATGGCAGATGTCTGCCAACCAGGCCCACTCTTCTGAAAGGAATTGAGGAGGCTGACTCCCACTGCGCCGCCCATGTTGGAGTTGGTATTCGACTATAGCTCTACGTTGTTCATAGAGCCTGGCCAACATGTGGAGCGTAGAGTTCCACCGTGTGGGCACGTCGCACAGCAGTCGGTGCACTGGCAGCTTAAAGTGATGTTGCAGGGTGCGCAGGGTGGCAGCGTCCGTGTGGGACTTGCGGAAATGTGCGCAGAGCCGGCGCGCCTTTACGAGCAGGTCTGACAAGCGTGGGTAGCTTCTCAGAAACCGCTGAACCACCAAATTAAAGACGTGGGCCAGGCATGGCACGTGCGTGAGGCTGCCAAGCTGCAGAGCCGCCACCAGGTTACGCCCGTTGTCACACACGACCATGCCCGGTTGGAGGCTCAGCGGCGCAAGCCAGCGGTCGGTCTGCTCTGTCAGACCCTGCAGCAGTTCGTGGGCCGTGTGCCTCTTATCGCCTAAGCTGAGTAGTTTCAGCACGGCCTGCTGACGCTTGCCCACCGCTGTGCTGCCACACCGCGCGACACCGACTGCTGGCGACATGCTGCTGCTAACACATCTTGATTGCGAGACAGAGGAGGAGGAGGAGGAGGAGGAGGAGGAGGAGGGTGCTTTAGTGGAGGAAGCATACACCTCCGCAGATACCAGCACCGAGCTGGGGCCCGCAATTCTGGGGGTGGGTAGGACGTGAGCGGTCCCAGGCTCTGACTCTGTCCCAGCCTCCACTAAATTCACCCAATGTGCCGTCAGGGAGATGTAGTGGCCCTGCCCGCCTGTGCTTGTCCACGTGTCCGTAGTTAAGTGGACCGTGGCAGTAACCGCGTTGGTGAGGGCGCGCACAATGTTGCGGGAGACGTGGTCGTGCAGGGCTGGGACGGCACATCGGGAAAAGTAGTGGCGACTGGGAACTGAGTAGCGCGGGGCCGCCGCCTCCATGATACTTTTGAAGGACTCAGTTTCCACAACCCTATACGGCAGCATCTCAAGGCTGATGAATTTTGCTATGCGGACGGTTAACGTTTGAGCGTGCGGGTGCGTGGCGGCGTACTTGCGCTTGCGCTCGAACACTTGCGCAAGCGACGGCTGAACGGTGCGCTGAACTACACTGCTGGATGGGGCCGAGGACAGCGGAGATGAGGGTGTGGGTGCAGGCCATGAGGCGGTAGTGCCTGTGTCCTGAGAGGGGGGTTGCATCTCAGTGGCAGGTTGGGGCACAGGGGGAGAGGCAGGGGTGCAAACCGGAGGCGGTGAACGGCCTTCGTCCCACCTTGTGGGGTGCTTGGCCATCATATGTCTGCGCATGGTGGTGGTGGTGAGGCTGTTGGTGTTGGCTCCCCGGCTGAGCTTTGCGCAACAAAGGTTGCACACCACTGTTCGTCGGTCGTCAGGCGTCTCTGTGAAAAACTGCCAGACCTTAGAGCACCTCGGCCTCTGCAGGGTGGCATGGCGCGAGGGGGCGCTTTGGGAAACACTTGGTGGATTATTCGGTCTGGCCCTGCCTCTACCCCTGGCCCTGGCCACCGCACTGCCTCTTGCAACCTGCCCTGCTGATGCCCTTGACTCCCCCTCTGAAGACCTGTCCTCCTGAGTAAGCGTTGCACACCAGGTGGGGTCAGTCACCTCATCGTCCTGCTGCTCTTCCTCCGAATCCTCTGTGCGCTGCTCCCTTGGACTTACTGCCCTTACTACTACCTCACTGCAAGACAACTGTGTCTGATCGTCATCGTCCTCCTCACCCACAGAAAGTTGTTGAGACAGTTGGCGGAAGTCCCCAGCCTCTTCCCTCGGACCCCGGGAACTTTCGAATGGTTGGGCATCAGTGACGATAAACTCCTCTGGTGGGAGAGGAACCGCTGCTGCCCAATCTAAGCAGGGGCCCGAGAACAGTTCCTGGGAGTGTTCCCGCTCCTGAGCAGGTGTCATTGTAGTGGAGTGAGGAGGCTGGGAGGAAGGAGGAGCAGCAGACAGAGGATTCGGATTTGCAGCAGTGGACGGCGCAGAACTGCGTGTTGACGATAGGTTGCTCGAAGCACTTTCTGCCATCCAGGACAGGACCTGCTCACACTGCTCATTTTCTAATAACCGTCTCCCGCGTGGACCCATTAATTGGGCGATGAATGTGGGGACGCCAGAAACGTGCCTCTCTCCTAATCGCGCAGCAGTCGGCTGCGACACACCGGGATCAGGAGCTCGGCCTGTGCCCACACCCTGACTTGGCCCTCCGCGTCCTCGGCCGCGTCCATGTCCTCTAGGCCTACCCCTACCCCTCAGCATGCTGTATTACCAGTGATTTGATTTCACAGGCAGGAAATAAATTGGCGCAAGACTGCAGGCCAAATATAATTTTTTCCCTTTTTGGAAAACGAAAGGCCCCACTGCCTCTAGTGAATGAATAATCTAAGTTTAATAACTGTGCTGTGTCCCTGCTAATGTGTCACAGAACGTGAGGGTAGCAGAGTTATTATAACTCTGGCAGAGCAGGTATTTTTTTTCCCAATTAAGGAAAGCAAATGGCGAAGCCAGCAGTAAAGCGTAGCTGGGTGCGTATGATTTAGCAATGTTTTTCACGCAGCTCACACGTGTCCACCGCCCGTAAGGACGGACAGAGGCTGGACAAATAGATTTGTTTTCACTTGTTTTTCCACCAAAAGGCAGCACTGCGTATATTCAATGAACATGAGAAGTTTAATAACTGTGCTGTGTCCCTGCTAATGTGTCACAGAACGTGAGGGTAGCAGAGTTATTATAACTCTGGCAGAGCAGGTATTTTTTTTCCCAATTAAGGAAAGCAAATGGCGAAGCCAGCAGTAAAGCGTAGCTGGGTGCGTATGATTTAGCAATGTTTTTCACGCAGCTCACACGTGTCCACCGCCCGTAAGGACGGACAGAGGCTGGACAAATAGATTTGTTTTCACTTGTTTTTCCACCAAAAGGCAGCACTGCGTATATTCAATGAACATGAGAAGTTTAATAACTGTGCTGTGTCCCTGCTAATGTGTCACAGAACGTGAGGGTAGCAGAGTTATTATAACTCTGGCAGAGCAGGTATTTTTTTTCCCAATTAAGGAAAGCAAATGGCGAAGCCAGCAGTAAAGCGTAGCTGGGTGCGTATGATTTAGCAATGTTTTTCACGCAGCTCACACGTGTCCACCGCCCGTAAGGACGGACAGAGGCTGGACAAATAGATTTGTTTTCACTTGTTTTTCCACCAAAAGGCAGCACTGCGTATATTCAATGAACATGAGAAGTTTAATAACTGTGCTGTGTCCCTGCTAATGTGTCACAGAACGTGAGGGTAGCAGAGTTATTATAACTCTGGCAGAGCAGGTATTTTTTTTCCCAATTAAGGAAAGCAAATGGCGAAGCCAGCAGTAAAGCGTAGCTGGGTGCGTATGATTTAGCAATGTTTTTCACGCAGCTCACACGTGTCCACCGCCCGTAAGGACGGACAGAGGCTGGACAAATAGATTTGTTTTCACTTGTTTTTCCACCAAAAGGCAGCACTGCGTATATTCAATGAACATGAGAAGTTTAATAACTGTGCTGTGTCCCTGCTAATGTGTCACAGAACGTGAGGGTAGCAGAGTTATTATAACTCTGGCAGAGCAGGTATTTTTTTTCCCAATTAAGGAAAGCAAATGGCGAAGCCAGCAGTAAAGCGTAGCTGGGTGCGTATGATTTAGCAATGTTTTTCACGCAGCTCACACGTGTCCACCGCCCGTAAGGACGGACAGAGGCTGGACAAATAGATTTGTTTTCACTTGTTTTTCCACCAAAAGGCAGCACTGCGTATATTCAATGAACATGAGAAGTTTAATAACTGTGCTGTGTCCCTGCTAATGTGTCACAGAACGTGAGGGTAGCAGAGTTATTATAACTCTGGCAGAGCAGGTATTTTTTTTCCCAATTAAGGAAAGCAAATGGCGAAGCCAGCAGTAAAGCGTAGCTGGGTGCGTATGATTTAGCAATGTTTTTCACGCAGCTCACACGTGTCCACCGCCCGTAAGGACGGACAGAGGCTGGACAAATAGATTTGTTTTCACTTGTTTTTCCACCAAAAGGCAGCACTGCGTATATTCAATGAACATGAGAAGTTTAATAACTGTGCTGTGTCCCTGCTAATGTGTCACAGAACGTGAGGGTAGCAGAGTTATTATAACTCTGGCAGAGCAGGTATTTTTTTTCCCAATTAAGGAAAGCAAATGGCGAAGCCAGCAGTAAAGCGTAGCTGGGTGCGTATGATTTAGTAATGTTTTTCACGCAGCTCACACGTGTCCACCGCCCGTAAGGACGGACAGAGGCTGGACAAATAGATTTGTTTTCACTTGTTTTTCCACCAAAAGGCAGCACTGCGTATATTCTATGAATAATAACTGTGTTGTGGCCCTGCCTATACAATTCTTTCCCTGCAGTATCAATGGAGGGTGGAATGCTCTGCAGAGGCGATTTTGAGAAGCCCAAAAAAAATGCAGCACAGCTAACAGCAGCCAGCACAGTACTGCACACGGATAAATATGGCCCTAGAAAGGACCGTTGAGGTTCTTGAAGGCTACACTCACTCCTAACACTCTCCCTTCCTATGCAGCACTTCTGTCCCTAATGCCAGGTGCAACGCTCTGCAGAGCCGATTTTGAGAAAAAAAAAATGCCACTGCTAACAGCAGCCAACACACAGCTATCAGTGGCCCTAATAAGGACCTTTGGGGGGTCTTGAAGCCTACACTAACTACCAATTCTTTCCCTACAGCAGCTCCGGTATAAACAGCACTGTCCCTAATCTAACTCACCAGGCATCTGAGGCGAGCCGCGGGAGGGGCCGACTTTTATATTAGGCGAACACCTGATCTCGCCAGCCACTCACAGCAGGGGGGTGGTATAGGGCTTAAACGTCACAGGGGGAAGTTGTAATGCCTTCCCTGTCTTTCAATTGGCCAGAAAAGCGCGCTAACGTCTCAGGGAAGGAAGTGAAAGTAACCCGAACACCGCATGGTGTTCGTTACGAATAACGAACATCCCGAACACCCTAATATTCGCACGAATATCAAGCTCGGACGAACGCGTTCGCTCATCTCTAGTCCCTGTGGAAGTCCCCTAAAGGGACAAAAAAAAATGTAAAAAAAAAAGAAAAAAAGTAAAAAAATTATTTAAAAAAATTATAAAAACACTTGTCTCCCTTTACTTTGTAAAAAATCAAAAATACAATCACACATGTGGTATCCATGCGTCGTAATGACCCAGAGAAGGAAGTTAATACATTATTTAACCCCTTAATGACATGGCCTCTTTTTTTCTTTTTTCCCCATTTCTTTTTTTCCTCCCCCCTGTTTAAAAAAATCACAACTTGTCCCGCAAAAAACAAGCCCTTATATGGCCATGTCAATGGAAAAATGAAAAAGTTATGGCTCTTGAGACGCAACTGCAAAATTAGTTGAAATTCAATGATTAGACCATTTTAAAAAACCTGCCCTGGTGGGCACGACAGGGTGGTAGGAAACCCGCCACTCAAGGGGATAATGGCCTATTCTGGATATAGGTCATCAACAGTAAAAGTATCGGACAACCCCTTCAAGGCTAGAGCTACACAATCACTTTGGACATATGACACACCACACAGCCAAAGACTGCAGCATTATACTGCAGTGAAGGTAAGTGAATGTAGTCCTGATGTAACCTGCAAATTACTAGGACACGATAATTAGCAGAAATGAAAACCTGTTGGAGCACATTCACTTTTTTACTTGCAATGTAGACAGTATGAAACTGTGATCTTTAGCCATGAGACAATGTTGCCGTGTACCTCTAACCTTAGATATTTGTATCAGAAAAAGAGAGCCTCAACCCTCAAACTTATATTGAGAATCACATCTAAAAACAAAATCTGGTCATAATTGGAGTCACGCTTAACAGTAAAACATCCTCCATATTTTTAAGCTCATGCCACAAGAACAGGCCATTTGTAACTAGCCTAAAGGGGTCATCCAGCTGTAAACTACAGAGGGCCTAGACGCAGGATAGGTCATCATAGTAGATCAGCTGAGGCCTGCCACCTAGGACCGCCGCCAATCAGCTGTTCTCTGGGCAAGTGTGCTTGTGCACTGAGCTGATTTCTGCAAGAAGCAGATAGCTCCATTTCCACTGCAGTGGTACTACAGGCAAAGTTCACACTGAAATGAATGAGAACTTGGCCTGCAATACCATCCCTGACCACTGCAGTAAGAACAGAGCTGTCTGCTTCCTGCAGAATTCAACTTAGTACATGAGCACACTAGCCCTGTAAACAGTGGACATCCTGGGAGATGGACCCTCATCGATTTGCCATTGATGGCCTAACTTAAGAATAGGCCTACAATAGTTCACAACTGGACAACCCCTTTGAATTCAAATCAACCAGAGATGTGGTTGTTGGTCTCACTACCATTATGGCTCCTAAAGATCAATCTCAGATGAACCCGCTCCCTCCCCTTGTATTTTCAGAAATCTGGCACATCATGCTCTTCGAAAAAGTAACGTCAAACACCGAACTCCCACTTTGGAGGACCTGGCTAGTCTGCATTATATGAACTAGTAATGGGCGACAGGTCCATTTTCTGTGCAGTATCACTGCAGAGGAAGTGGGGATTCAACGGTGGATTCCGCCATTTTTAAAAGCTTCCCTTTCAAACCAGTAATAAGAGCGTTCATCATCAAGGAACCCGTCACATGCAAAATAATTGTCCGAACTGGAAGAATCCAGGTATAGAAAGCTAGGCTGCTTGCTGACAGTTTTCTAATAGCAAACATAATTTGCTACATACGGCATATAAAGAAAATAGCAAAAAAGTACTAAAGATGCTTGACAGCCCGTGTTATTGGGTTAATAAGGGTAGAGCTTGATCTTAGTGCTACTTTCCAGAGAAAACCTCTGTACTGCATCATTTACTAACTTCCAGGGGAAAAAAGTAAGAAGATATGAAACAAGCAGAAGTCACTGGATATTTTATGTGTACTCCCTCGTGCGTAAGCCTTAGATCCCACAGTAAATCATTGACTCGCTGCAGAGTGAAGTGTAAATATACTGTAATTTGATTCACAGATACAGATCTGAGCGGGAACTACTTACTGTATTTCTGTTGAAGTGCAGAAAGCTCCGCTTATCTTCTGGGCAATGTTTTTGGACTCTTTAATTAAATTTAGAACAAAAATACTAGAGTATGCTTAAAAGTTACGAAACTAAACTAAATTGGGTTTCTTGAGGTGAAACTAAACAAAATCAAGACGAGCAAAAATGCTGAGTCTTGTTCAAACGAGCGAAAATGAATGATAATCGTTCAGTGTACATGCAGCTAACGATCAAATGGGAAATTGTTGGCCTTTCGTGGACATAAAAGTCATCGTTGGGTCGTTCGCTAATCGTACGGTTTAAATAAAGTTGTTCAGTCGTTCTCATTCACTTATACAGCTAATGATAATAACTGAATGATTTCTCGTTTGAATGAGCCAATGATGTATCTGCCTTTATAAACAGGCTGTCTGAATGAACGAGTGAACTCTGGACATCATTCGCTAATTGAGATATCGGCAGGTCTAAACAGACCTAAAGCCTCTTTCCTCTTTCACACGGTTGTTGCGATTTTAGGCTGCCCGTATCTCGCTCAAAAGTCAAATGAACGAGAAAAAAGTCGCGACCAAGTCGTGGCTAAATCTCGCCTTTTCCTTGCCCAATCAGACGGCCAGGTGTGGTGTATATACGCCGCAGCCCGGACTTGGGTTGGCCAGGGAGATAGAGATTAGCAATGCTAAACTTTCCCCCCTCCTCCCTTTGCGAGCTGATTGCAGCAATAGAAGCTCCCATAGAAGCCAATGGGAGCAACCGGTAAAGGAAGGACGGAGGGAGGAAGTTTAGCAGCATGTGCCGCTGCTAACGTCCCTCCATCTCCCATTGCTGGCAGCTCCCATAGACTTTTATGGGAGCTGCCAGCTGATCGTGGCCAGAAGATAGGGCAAGACCTATGTTTTACGGCTGCACGTAAAAATGGCCAACCGGAAACCGCAGCGTATGTGTTATCTTTCCGCTTCAGATGGTCGAAATTTTTGGCCGACGTTTTATCGTGGCAAAATAGCCGCGATAAAATGTTTGCGTAAATCAGGGCCTAGACTGGAGCTGCGCTGTGACCTGAATTCACACATGATTCCCAAATACCTATACAGGAAAAAATAGTTTACATTTTTGAAATGATAGCAAATCTTCATTTAGCCTCAAAACCATAGTAACATAATATGTAAGGCCGAAAAAAGACATGGGTCCATCCAGTTCAGCCTAATCTTCAATAATCAGGGACTATAAAATGTAACATTGTTACACTCAAGAAAGGCATCCTAGTGAGTTCTCCATCACCACGTCCTCAGGCAGAGAGTTCCATAGTCTCACTGCTCGTATAGTAAGGGCTCATTCACATGGGCGTTATTTCACCGCCTATTACGCACGCGATGTGCGCCCACGTAATATGCGGTGAATCGAGTCAATTAAAGTACATTCATCCATTCACATTAGCGTATATACATTGCATGTCGATACACATGTGAAAATGATCGCAGCATGCTCCATTTCACTGCGTATATTCGCACAAACAGTCCTATTGTTCTCTGTGGGTAGCATATTCAATGTCGTCCATGCGCAACACCACTATGAGACTGAGCGGGGAATTGGAAAAAAAAAAGTCACACTGCGCATGACAGCATGCATGAGATACAGAGAGAGACTGCCCTCTCTGGGGTAAGGGCTTGTGAGATCCCAGAGAGCAGCAAATTGAAGTTGACGGACCTGGGACCCCTGGAAGGGGAGGACCGACAGCTCAGTAGAGCTGAGAGGGATGCAAGCCCAAGGCCTGGTGCGGACCAAGCTGAGAAGGCTCAAGTCTGACAGGGAGGATGGTCCTAGACTTACACACCCCCTAGTTGGGTATGAACTGTGTTGGTGTTATGACGTGTGCACTGGGATGTTCGTGATAACGGTTAAACTGCAATAAAAGGGTGGGGAATCCAGATATTTTACTAAAAATACTGTCTTAAAGTGAATTTCCTGATGTGTTGCCACTAGACATGAGCGAGCATACTCGCTAAGTACAAATACTCGAGCGAGTATTGTCCTTAGCGAGTACCTGTCCACTCGTGAGAAAAGATTTCCTTATCAATTCACTCATCGTTATCTTCAGCAAGCTGAAAAACAATGCTGGGCCTTATCAGTGCCGCGCACTGACTTCTCAGTGGGATACCGCTGATACTATTCTATCAGCTGGTATCCCGCTCAGAGAAAACAGCAGGAGTATGAAGAGGACAGCGCTCCAGCTGTGTACTGCATACCCCGCTCAGAGTGCTCGGCTGTATACCAGCTGTGCACTCCGTGAACACAGAAGGAGTATGCAAAAGACAAGCGGTCCAGCATACCCTGCTTGGAGCGCTCAGCTGTATACCAGCTGAGCACTCCGAGAAGACAACAGCTGTATAGAGAAGACAAGCGGCCCCGCTTGTCTTCTGCATACCCCGCTCGGAGCGCTAAGCTGTATACCAGCTGAGCGCTCCGAGAAGACAACAGCTGTATACAGAAGATAGCGGTCTTGCTTGTCTTCTGCATACAGTGTGAGCCTTCATTTACACACTTATGCAAAGTGAATGCTCAAAACTGTCAATCAAACAGAGGTTGGAGCGAATTGTGAGCGATCATCTTGTCGTGTAAATGCACACAACGATTATTGGTCAAAAGATGTCTTTTGAGCGAATTTTGAGCAATAATCGTTGTGTCTAAATAGGCCCTAGAATGTTTGCACAGCACTGTATGCAGTACAGCATATTTAAAAGGAAGAACCCTTTAAAACAACTACTTCACCTTTCTCTGTTTTCACATACTTCCAATGAAGATGCAGGCTGAGCCGCAGGGGTGTCCGCTGCAGTGGCTTACACCACAAAGGTTCTCACCTCCCTGGTAAAAGCTGATGCCTAGGGAATATTAAATGTGATGCAAGATATGCATTGTGTATCCTCAGGGTAAACGAGAAGAAGGGCAATATAAGAGAAAAAATTACAGGTTGTCCTTAATAACCCGTTGACTGTAGCTTAGCACCATGAAATTTACTATTCTTCTGGTGTCAATACTAGTAGCGTATGAAGAGCAGATTCAATCACAACTGTTAAACCATGCAAATGTCAGCGAGCCGAATGACAGCACCTTTCACTCCTTAGCTCTGCTTATTCCCTGGATTATGCTGCAAAACAAATTAGCGCTGCCATAGAAAGGTTTACTTTCCTGTGTGGGTTTCTGTTCATTAAATATACATTCCTGCTGGGAGAATACGTCTAAGAAATGTCACGTTGTATGTAGAAGTCGGGCTCTGTTGTGGAATGGGGGAAGTAAGGCTAAATTCACATCTGCACTAGGGATTCAGTCTTCCTGCTCTGTTTTGGGAGCAGGAAAATGGCAGCCTCTGGATTAATGGATCCGTCTCATAATGGAACCCAACTGCGCCGAACACTTTCCATTGACTATAAAGGGGTCCATTCTGTTCCTGCACCTGTCTGCCATTTTTACCAGACAAAAAAGTCCTACATGGACAATCTGCATGGAGCCTTCGATGCAGATATGAATACAGCCTTAGCCCAACGCAGAAGGAAAATCATGTTAGAGTTTCAAGACTGGAGGCACTTCCCCAATTTTCTAATCTGCTCCCCTTCTTACTCTAAACTGAAAACTCCACACCGTTTGGCTTTTTAAAGTGGGGTAGGCCACAGCTTTCTTAACTTTAACGATTTTAACATTCTATAAAACTTTTTAACCCTTTCCATAGTTAAGAATTCTCACTTCTTTTCTTGAATCTGAATGGCGTTCGTAAGCCCCGATATAATTGGACTTGCTAACCACCCTTCTCCTATTACCACTGCTTGCATAGGAAGACCTTCCACCTAGACTAACAGCTGTGACGACGTCCAAGATCTCCACGTCCTATACTCCAACCGTATCCTGTCTGAAATCCACTGCGGGGAGGGTAGGCGGGTGTCTTCCACTCGATCCCGCTCCAACCGCTACCCTCCTCTTCTTTCTTCTTCTCTTTCTGCCTATCTCCACCTCTTCCTAAACCTGCTCCGCCTCTTCACACTACGGGTCGCTGCCCCCCTAACTTACCCCAAACCCGGCCTCCAGTCCCTGGCAGCTGCATTAACCCATTTTGCTGCCTTCAAAGACGGGCACACAAAGCCTGAGTGTCTGCCATCCTGATGTCTCTGAGCCCACATTCGGGCTATCTCCCACAAATAACTCCATACACGAGACATCAAGCTAAAAAACAGAAAGCCTCTAGACTTCTATAATGTGTTCTACCTAAAACAAAAAAAAACAACTTTTTTTGTTTTTATTCTCTAGGACACTTGAAGTACACAAGTCAAGATAGCAACCACTTAGAAGTGGCCAGGAAGCAAGCGAGAGTCAAAATAAGAACATGGAAAGGCTGCGCCTCTCAGCAAACTCCAAAATAATCTTATGAAATCACTGAGCACCAAAGGACATCCTGTGTACTCTGAGACACTGACAAATATTTAGGTAAGGGGTTTTTGGGAAATAGATCGCAGAGAGCCAGCACAGTACAGTTTATCACATTTAACTTAACGAAACACTTAATTTAAAGGGACACTACAGCTAGAAAGGACTGCTCACATAGGTCGATACACTATGGAAAATCCA
The DNA here is from genome assembly GCF_035609145.1 of Eleutherodactylus coqui. Taxonomy (NCBI): domain Eukaryota; kingdom Metazoa; phylum Chordata; class Amphibia; order Anura; family Eleutherodactylidae; genus Eleutherodactylus; species Eleutherodactylus coqui. The sequence continues at coordinate 115,822,474 of NC_089845.1, read as the reverse complement.
CAGAGTATCAAAATAACAGAAAAGTGAACGAGACTTAAACAAATCCCATCCACACACAGCGGAAAAACAGCCATAGCCCTGGGGCCCAGAGGCTATTCAGCCGTAGCCCTGGGGCCCAGAGGCTATTCAGCCGTAGCCCTGGGGCCCAGAGGCTATTCAGCCGTAGCCCTGGGGCCCAGAGGCTATTCAGCCGTAGCCCTGGGGCCCAGAGGCTATTCAGCCGTAGCCCTGGGGCCCAGAGGCTATTCAGCCGTAGCCCTGGGGCCCAGAGGCTATTCAGCCGTAGCCCTGGGGCCCAGAGGCTATTCAGCCGTAGCCCTGGGGCCCAGAGGCTATTCAGCCGTAGCCCTGGGGCCCAGAGGCTATTCAGCCGTAGCCTTGGAGCCCAGAGGCTATTCAGCCGTAGCCTTGGAGCCCAGAGGCTATTCAGCCGTAGCCTTGGAGCCCAGAGGCTATTCAGCCGTAGCCTTGGAGCCCAGAGGCTATTCAGCCGTAGCCTTGGAGCCCAGAGGCTATTCAGCCGTAGGCTTGGAGCCCAGAGGCTATTCAGCCGTAGGCCCCGAGCCCAGAGGCTATTCAGCCGTAGGCCCCGAGCCCAGAGGCTATTCAGCCGTAGGCCCCGAGCCCAGAGGCTATTCAGCCGTAGGCCCCGAGCCCAGAGGCTATTCAGCCGTAGGCCCCGAGCCCAGAGGCTATTCAGCCGTAGGCCCCGAGCCCAGAGGCTATTCAGCCGTAGGCCCCGAGCCCAGAGGCTATTCAGCCGTAGGCCCCGAGCCCAGAGGCTATTCAGCCGTAGGCCCCGAGCCCAGAGGCTATTCAGCCGTAGGCCCCGAGCCCAGAGGCTATTCAGCCGTAGGCCCCGAGCCCAGAGGCTATTCAGCCGTAGGCCCCGAGCCCAGAGGCTATTCAGCCGTAGGCCCCGAGCCCAGAGGCTATTCAGCCGTAGGCCCCGAGCCCAGAGGCTATTCAGCCGTAGGCCCCGAGCCCAGAGGCTATTCAGCCGTAGGCCCCGAGCCCAGAGGCTATTCAGCCGTAGGCCCCGAGCCCAGAGGCTATTCAGCCGTAGGCCCCGAGCCCAGAGGCTATTCAGCCGTAGGCCCCGAGCCCAGAGGCTATTCAGCCGTAGGCCCCGAGCCCAGAGGCTATTCAGCCGTAGGCCCCGAGCCCAGAGGGTATTCAGCCGTAGGCCCCGAGCCCAGAGGGTATTCAGCCGTAGGCCCCGAGCCCAGAGGGTATTCAGCCGTAGGCCCCGAGCCCAGAGGGTATTCAGCCGTAGGCCCCGAGCCCAGAGGGTATTCAGCCGTAGGCCCCGAGCCCAGAGGGTATTCAGCCGTAGGCCCCGAGCCCAGAGGGTATTCAGCCGTAGGCCCCGAGCCCAGAGGGTATTCAGCCGTAGGCCCGGAGCCCAGAGGCTATTCAGCCGTAGGCCCGGAGCCCAGAGGCTATTCAGCCGTAGGCCCGGAGCCCAGAGGCTATTCAGCCGTAGGCCCGGAGCCCAGAGGCTATTCAGCCGTAGGCCCGGAGCCCAGAGGCTATTCAGCCGTAGGCCAGGAGCCCAGAGGCTATTCAGCCGTAGGCCAGGAGCCCAGAGGCTATTCAGCCGTAGGCCAGGAGCCCAGAGGCTATTCAGCCGTAGGCCAGGAGCCCAGAGGCTATTCAGCCGTAGGCCAGGAGCCCAGAGGCTATTCAGCCGTAGGCCAGGAGCCCAGAGGCTATTCAGCCGTGGGCCAGGAGCCCAGAGACTATTCAGCCATAGACAAAGGCCATTAGGTCCTGAGTCTGGATAATGAATACACAGAAAAGCAACCCCTATAAATTTTAAATCTTATAGGGTTAAGACAAAGGTGGAATTCAATCTCTTAAAACTGCAAGGTGAATCCACTAACAACTGGCTGAAGATCCTCTTAGAAAGCGCTCATTTCTTTCCCCAGCTCTCCTGCTCCAATCAGTGGTGATACTAGGTATCATTCAGATTAGTACACACCGGAGCTCCATCTGCTAATGGAAGCAACAGATAAAACAGGTGGTAACAGACAGCAAAGCTCTGGTCCGGGTGCAGCAACACAGGGAGCACTTCCACCACTGAAGGGTTCACCCACAACTGCAGAAGGATCTCATGAGGCCAGAAGAAAAGAACCTTACCCCGACCTACGAGAACAGGGGAGCACAGCACTAACCACGGGGAAAGAGGATGATTCCAGGCTTAACCAGTGCCTCCTAGTGGAGACTTGTACAAGACAAGTCACCTCTCATGCAATTGAGTTTGGAAACGAGGACACGCAGTCCACCACCTTTAGAGATCTGGAGGAATCCTTGAAAGACCCGAGTAGCCAAGCGGCAGCTACCTCAGCATTCTCTAATCTGCTCAATGGATAGGAAACCGGAACTGAGAAGGTGAACGGTGTATCCGCCTTTAAAGAGATCTGGGAGGTTCCTGTTTCCTGTCTGAAGGGAGGAGAGATCTCTCATAGGTGCTGTCATGGAAAAAATTTGAATGCGTTGTGGATTTAAAATCTGCACCATGTCAAGTTTTACTCTAGATTTTCACCACAGATTTCACCACTCATAACAAGTGAAGTGAAATCTGCAGCAAATGCAAATGTAACAAGCACTGATTTTGTTGTAGGATTGTTGTGGATCTTGCCAAGGAATTACAGAACAATCCACCCAACAGGGGGGCCCATAATTGAACAATGCTGGGAGGCATTTTCACGATGTTTCAGGTGTCAACTTTCAGAAAATATATTAATGTAATGACACCGGCTGGACAATAATGCCTCTTTCATGCAGGCAACAGCGATATCGCAGCTGTGTTCTGTGCGATATTGCTGCGTTTTTTCTGGGCGATATCACGATTTTGTAGCGCTTTTTTGCCGGGATTTTTTGGGGGGCAAAAAACCAATACATTACCTAACAGGCGCTGTCTGCTCCACCGTACTTCTCCACGGCTCCGGCACTTGTTTGTAGTCTTCAGCCAGCGCTTCCTGGTCAGGGTTTTTTTTAAAAAACCCCGCCTCCAGGAATCACTGGCTCTGATTGGCTCTCGAGTGCCGCGGGTCAGCCAATCACTGCAGTACTCAATCAACAAATCACAGCCATTCAACCCTACATAACCCTACAGCTAGCTCTCCCTAATAGCCATTTTACATGTGCCGACAGTTGTTTAAACCAGTGGTCCCCAACCTTTTTAGCACCAGGGACCGGCTTCAAGCAAGACCATTTTTACAAGGCAGGCAGGGTGGGGCGGGACATGGGCGGGGCTTTGGTTATATGGTGCGGGGTTATGAAGGGGGTTGGAGTTTAGTGCACACTTATTTAATTATAACATTTAGAATGTCCTGGCAGTACACACATAGGGCAGTATAATATACCCCCCCCCCCCCCGCCTGGCAGCACACACATAGGGCAGTGGGCAGTATATAATCTATCTCCCCCCCCCCCAGCACACACATAGGGCAGCATATAATTTACCCCCCCCCCCAGCACACACATAGGGCAGCATATAATTTATCTTCCCCCTCCTCTCCGCCAGGATTACCTTGAAAACTGACCTGGTCCTAACAGGTGTACAGGCGCAGCGGCTGCTGCTGCTTGCACAGAGGCGACCCTTCCTCCTACTCGCAGGACGCTCTGTTGTTTGGCGCCACAGTCCTCAGTGCTTCAAGAAGGCGCCTTGTGAACGAGCCCTAATAGTGATCCTGATAGTGGCCCCAGTAAAAATAACAACCACCACAGTGGCCCAATTAGTAATATTAACCTCCATAGCAACATTATAATTATAAGCCCCCCCGACCCAGTAATAAGGCCCCCCTCAGTAATTAAAAGCCCCGTCAGTAATAAACCCCCACCTCAGTAATAATAATAAGCAGCCTCCTCTCCCAGTAATAAGCAGCCCCCCCCCCAGAAATAAGCAGCCCCCCTCCAGTAATAGGCAGTCCCCCCCTGCAGTAATAGGCAGCCCCCCCATAGTAATAGGCAGTCCCCTCCCCCAGTAATAGGCAGTCCGCCCCCCCAGTAATAGGCAGCCCCCCCGAAATAAGCAGCCCCCCCCAGTAATAACCAGACCCCTACCCAGTAATAACCCCCCCAATAATAGGCAGCACCCCCCCCCCAGTAATAAGCAGCCTCCCCCCAGTAATAAGCAGCCTCCCCCCCAGTAATAGGCAGTCCCCCTCCCCTAGTAATAGGCAGCCCCCACCCCAGTAATAGGCAATCCCCCCCAGTAATAGGCAGCCCCCCAAAATAAACAGCCTCCCCCCCAGTAATAAGCAGCCTCCCCCCCAGTAATAACCAGCCCTCTCCCCAGTAAACCCCCCCCCCAATAATAAGCAGCCTCCCCCCCAGTAATAAGCAGCCTCCCCCCCAGTAATAGGCAGCCCCCCTCCACCAGTAATAGGCAGCCCCCCCAGTAACAGGCAATTCCCCCCAGTAATAGGCAGCCTCCCCCCAGTAATAGGCAGCCTCCCCCCAGTAATAGGCAGCCTCCCCCCAGTAATAAGCAGCCTCCCCCCAGTAATAACCAGCCCCCTCCCCAGTAATAACCAGCCCCCTCCCCAGTAATAGGCAGCCCCCCCAGTAATAAGCAGAACCCCCCAACCCATATACTTACCTCTTCCTTCCTGTCAGCGTCGCTCCCTCTCTGCTTGCCATGATCCCAGCGCACACTGATGTCAGTGTGTAGCCCGGCACGCTTCCTTCCCGAGTCCTCTCCTGCGGAACTAATGAGCAGGGGACTCAGGGAGGAGGATCCTGGGTTCACACTGACGTCAGTGTGTGCCGGGATCAGTGGCAACAGCGCGATTACCAGCGGGGAGCTGCGGCACCCCAGCTGGTAATCGCTTCAGTGGTGAGCGGCGTCGGCATGCCGCGGCCACATAAGACGAGGCATAGGGCCGGACTTGGCCCGCGGGCCTTGTGTTTGCCACATGTGTTTTAGAACAAAAGTTCCCGGTGGTGCCACGGACTGGCAGTAAACACCTAACGGCCCCTCCCTGGTCCGCGGACCGGTGGTTTGGGACCCTTGGTTTAAACGACTGCAGGGGTACGGTTGTCACCGCTAAGGTCGTCAGCCCTTGTGCAGAGCGTTTAGACTGAGAGACATTGCTGGGTTCTAGCTCAGCACTTCACCTTCTATGTGAAGCGCTGAGCAGGTAGTATTTACACGAAACGAAAAGCCAGCAATCCTCGATAGTTCTTTCGCTGACTAAAAGTCAGTGATAAACAACCGCGAATAAATAGTAAGCAATTTATTTACATTTACACTGAACAATTACTGCTCAAATTTATTCGTTTTAATGAACTTTGAGTGATAATTATTATGTGTAAATGGGCCTTAAATCTCTCCCTAATGTATCACTAACACTGACCCTAACACCTGACACCACTGACCCAGAATAACTTTTAGTTATCCCTAATGGAAAAGCCTATTCCAAACACTGTCCTTGAGAAATAAATGGGAGGACACCTAGGACACAGAGACAAGGAAAACAAACTAAACTGGATGTAGTAAGGGCAGATACAAACTGAGAATAAGCCAACAAACTACAACGCTAGGACAAGGACTGGACGAGAAACAACCACAGGAACAAATTATACTTGTAGGAAAACAAACTAAAAACAAGAATCTAGCTTACAGGGAAGACTGGATTCAAATACACACAACTACACTATAACCAGCAAAACAATGCAGAAACTAAGAATATTTAACTCTTAAGTGATGACTAGAGATGAGCGAGCACCAAAATGCTCGGGTGCTCGTTACTCGGGACGAAATTATCGCGATGCTCGGGGGTTCGTTTCGAATAACAAACCCCATTGAAGTCAATGGGCGACCCGAGCATTTTTGTATATCGCCGATGCTCGCTAAGGTTTCCATTTGTGAAAATCGGGGCAATTCAAGAAAGTTACGGGAACGACACAGCAACGGATAGGGCAGGCGAGGGGCTACATGTTGGGCTGCATCTCAAGTTCCCAGGTCCCACTATTAAGCCACAATAGCGGAAAGAGTGGGCCCCCCCCCTCCCAACAACTTTTACTTCTGAAAAGCCCTCATTAGCAATGCATACCTTAGCTAAGCACCACACTTCCTCCAACAAAGCACAATCACTGCCTGCATGACACTCCGCTGCCACTTCTCCTGGGTTACATGCTGCCCAACCCCCCCGCACGACCCAGTGTCCACAGCGCACACCAAAGTGTCCCTGCGCAGCCTTCAGCTGCCCTCATGCCACACCACCCTCATGTCTATTTATAAGTGCGTCTGCCATGACGAGGAACCGCAGGCACACACTGCAGAGGGTTGGCACGGCTAGGCAGCGACCCGCTTTAAAAGGGGCGGGGCGATAGCCCACAATGCTGTACAGAAGCAATGAGAAATATAATCCTGTGCCACCGCCATCAGGAGCTGCACACGTGGGCATAGCAATGGGGAACCTATGTGCCACACACTATTCATTCTGTCAAGGTGTCTGCATGCCCCAGTCAGACCGCGGTTTTTAATTCATAGACACAGGCAGGTACAACTCCCTATTGTGAAGTCCCTGTGGACCGACAGCATGGGTGGCTCCCTGGAACCCACCGGCGGTACATAAAAATATCCCATTGCATTGCCCAACACAGCTGGGGTAGTAATGTCGTGCTTAATGCAGGTGGGCTTCGGCCCACACTGCATGCCCCAGTCAGACTGGGGTTCTTTAGAAGTGGAAACAGATGCATTTATAATTCCCTGTGGACCCACAGCATGGGTGGGTGCCAGGAAGCCACCGGCGGTACATAAAAATATCCCATTGCATTGCCCAACACAGCTGAGGTAGTAATGTCGTGCTTAATGCAGGTGGGCTTCGGCCCACACTGCATGCCCCAGTCAGACTGGGGTTCTTTAGAAGTGGAAACAGATGCATTTATAATTCCCTGTGGACCCACAGCATGGGTGGCTCCCTGGAACCCACCGGCGGTACATAAAAATATCCCATTGCATTGCCCAACACAGCTGAGGTAGTAATGTCGTGCTTAATGCAGGTGGGTTTCGGCCCACACTGCATGCATTAGTCTGACTGGTAATATGTACCTTAACAGTAACCTCGTTGGTGGTAATGTGGTGGTGACTGCGGACCTGGTAGCGCGGTTTTATGTGATTGGTTTTCGGAATGTGGCCAGGATTAAGTGGGCCGTGGCGGGGGGATGGTGGTGGTGCTCTCTTGTTGTGTCGTTAAAGGTGAAATTCTTGGACTGCCACCAGACGGACCAATGCAAAGGTATTTGCCAAGAATGTTTTCATTGTTGGAGGAGGAGGGGGATGTTTTGGAGGCACTATGTGTCCTCTACACGTGTCCGTGGTTATATCCACCTTAACAGTAACAGCGTTGGTGGGAAATGGCCTCGCCGCCATCATGTCTTTGTGAAGCCTCTGTTTCCACACCCCAGTGACATACCATTAGCAGCGGTATAGGCAGAGCCCACAATTATTAACATTTCAGCGGTAGCATTAGGGACAGGCCCCACTAACATATCACTAGCAGCAGTATAGGGGGAGCGCAGTCTTAGTTCCATTTCAGTAATAGTAGCACTCAAGACAGGCCCCAGTAACATTCCCATTGCAGCAGTTTAGGGAGATAACAGTCTCTTTCACATTTTAGTAGCTGCAGTATAGACAAGGCCCCAGTTACATTTATGTAGCTAAAGTGTAGGCCAACCCCACACACCTTTCTGTACCATGAGTGCAGGCGAAGAACATAGAAATTACTATGATTACACTGTAGGTGAGGGCCCAAAAAAATTGGTGTACCAACAGTAGTAATGTACCTCAGAAAAAATTTGCCATGCCCAACTAAGATGGCAGGTGAAACCCATTAATCGCTTTGGTTAATGTGGCTTAAGTGGTAACTAGGCCTGGAGGTAGCCCAGTTTAACGAAAAATTGGTTCAAGTTAAAGTTTCAACGCTTTTAAGAGCATTGAAACGTATAAAAATTGTTTAGAAAAATTATATGAGTGAGCCTTGTGGCCCTAAGAAAAATTGCCCGTTCGGCGTGATTACGTGAGGTTTCAGGAGGAGGAGCAGGAGGAGGAGGAGGAATATTATACACAGATTGATGAAGCAGAAATGTCCCCGTTTTGGATGGTGAGAGAGAACGATGCTTCCATCCGCGGGTGCAGCCTACGTATTGTTTAGGTATCGCTGCTGTCCGCTGGTGGAGAAGAAAAGTCTGGGGAAATCCAGGCTTTGTTCATCTTTATGAGTGTAAGCCTGTCGGCACTGTCGGTTGACAGGCGGGTACGCTTATCTGTGATGATTCCCCCAGCCGCACTAAACACCCTCTCTGACAAGACGCTAGCCGCAGGACAAGCAAGCACCTCCAGGGCATACAGCGCGAGTTCAGGCCACGTGTCCAGCTTCGACACCCAGTAGTTGTAGGTGGCAGAGGCGTCAGGGAGGACGGTCGTGCGATCGGCTACGTACTCCCTCACCATCCTTTTACAGTGCTCCCGCCGACTCAACCTTGACTGGGGAGCGGTGACACAGTCTTGCTGGGGAGCCATAAAGCTGTCCAGGGCCTTAAAGACTGTTGCACTGCCTGTGCTGTACATGCTGCTCGATCTCCGCACCTCCCCTGCTACCTGGCCCTCGGAACTGCGCCTTTTGCCACTAGCGCTGTCGGATGGGAATTTTACCATCAGCTTGTCCGCCAGGGTCCTGTGGTATAGCAACACTCTTGAACCCCTTTCCTCTTCGGGAATGAGAGTGGAAAGGTTCTCCTTATACCGTGGGTCGAGCAGTGTGTACACCCAGTAATCCGTAGTGGCCAGAATGCGTGTAACGCGAGGGTCACGAGAAAGGCATCCTAACATGAAGTCAGCCATGTGTGCCAGGGTACCTGTACGCAACACATGGCTGTCTTCACTAGGAAGATCACTTTCAGGATCCTCCTCCTCCTCCTCCTCCTCCTCCTCCTCCTCAGGCCATACACGCTGAAAGGATGACAGGCAAGCAGCATGGGTACCGTCAGCAGTGGGCCAAGCTGTCTCTTCCCCCTCCTCCTCATCCTCCTCATGCTCCTCCTCCTCCTCCTGAACGCGCTGAGATATAGACAGGTGGGTGCTCTGACTATCCAGCGACATACTGTCTTCCCCCGTCTCTGTTTCCGAGCGCAAAGCGTCTGCCTTTATTCCTTTGCAGGGAACTTCTCAAGATGCATAGCAGAGGAATGGTGACGCTAATGATTGCAGCATCGCCGCTCACCATCTGGGTAGACTCCTCAAACTTTCCAAGGACCTGGCAGATGGCTGTCAACCAGGCCCACTCTTCTGTAAATAATTGAGGAGGCTGACTCCCACTGCGCCGCGCAAGTTAGAGTTGGTATTCCACTATAGCTCTACGCTGCTCATAGAGTCTGGCCAACATGTGGAGCATAGAGTTCCACTGTGTGGGCACGTCGCACAGCAGTCGGTGCACTGGCAGATTAAACCGATGTTGCAGGGTCCGCAGGGTGGCAGCGTGCGTGTGTGATTTGCGGAAATGTGCGCAGAGCTGGCGTACCTTTCCGAGCAGGTATGACAAGTGGGGGTAGCTTTTCAGAAAGCGCTGAACCACCAAATTAAACACATGGGCCAGGCATGGCACGTGCGTGAGGCTGCCGAGCTGCAGAGCCGCCACCAGGTTACGGCCGTTGTCACACACGACCATGCCCGGTTGGAGGCTCAGCGGCGCAAGCCAGTGGTCGGTCTGCTCTGTCAGACCCTGCAGCAGTTCGTGAGCCGTGTGCCTCTTATCTCCTAAGCTGAGTAGTTTCAGCACGGCCTGCTGACGCTTGCCCACCGCTGTGCTGCCACGACGAGCGACACCGACTGCTGGCGACGCGCTGCTGCTGCTGACACATCTTGATTGCGAGACAGAGGTTGCGTTGGAGGAGGAGGAGGAGGGTGGTTTAGTGGAGGAAGCATACACCGCCGCAGATACCACCACCGAGCTGGGGCCCGCAATTCTGGGGGTGGGTAGGACGTGAGCGCTCACAGGCTCTGACTCTGTCCCAGCCTCCACTAAATTCACCCAATGTGCCGTCAGGGAGATGTAGTGGCCCTGCCCGCCTGTGCTTGTCCACGTGTCCGTTGTTAAGTGGACCTTGGCAGTAACCGCGTTGGTGAGGGCGCGTACAATGTTGCGGGAGACGTGGTCGTGCAGGGCTGGGACGGCACATCGGGAAAAGTAGTGGCGACTGGGAACTGAGTAGCACGGGGCCGCCGCCATCATACTTTTGAAGGACTCTGTTTCCACAACCCTATACGGCAGCATCTCAAGGCTGATAAATTTGGCTATGTGGACGGTTAACGCTTGAGCGTGCGGGTGCGTGGCGGCGTACTTGCGCTTGCGCTCAAACACTTGCGCTAGCGACGGCTGGACGGTGCGGTGCGAGACATTGGTGGATTGGGCCGAGGACAGCGGAGGTGAGGGTGTGGGTGCAGGCCAGGAGACGGTAGTGCCTGTGTCCTCAGAGCGGGGTTGGATCTCACTGGCAGGTTGGGGCACAGGGGGAGAGGCAGCGGTGCAAACCAGAGGCGGTGAACGGCCTTCGTCCCACCTTGTGGGGTGCTTGGCCATCATATGTCTGCGCATGCTGGTGGTGGTGAGGCTGTTGGTGGTGGCTCCCCGGCTGATCTTGGCGCGACAAAGGTTGCACACCACTGTTCGTCGGTCTTCAGGCGTCTCTGTGAAAAACTGCCAGACCTTAGAGCACCTTGGCCTCTGCAGGGTGGCATGGCGCGAGGGTGCGCTTTGGGAAACAGTTGGTGGATTATTCGGTCTGGCCCTGCCTCTACCCCTGGCCACCGCACTGCCTCTTGCAACCTGCCCTGCTGCTGCCCTTGGCTCCCCCTCTGAAGACCTGTCCTGAGTAGGCGTTGCAAACCAGGTGGGGTCAGTCACCTCATCGTCCTGCTGCTCTTCCTCAGAATCCTCTGTGCGCTCCTCCCTCGGACTTACTGCCCTTACTACTACCTCAGTGATAGACAACTGTGTCTCATCGTCATCGTCCTCCTCACCCACTGAAAGGTCTTGAGACAGTTGCCGGAAGTCCCCAGCCTCATCCCCCGGACCCCGGGAACTTTCCAATGGTTGGGCATCAGTGACGATAAACTCCTCTGGTGGGAGAGGAACCACTGCTGCCCAATCTGAGCAGAGGCCCGAGAACAGTTCCTGGGAGTCTTCCCGCTCCTGAGCATGTGTCATTGTAGTGGAGTGAGGAGGCTGGGAGGAAGGAGGAGCAGCAGACAGAGGATTTGGATTTGCAGCACTGGACGGCGCAGAACTGTGGGTGGACGATAGGTTGCTCGAAGCACTTTCTGCCATCCACGACAGGACCTGCTCACACTGCTCATTTTCTAATAAAGGTCTCCCGCGTGGACCCATTAATTGTGCGATGAATGTGGGGACGCCAGAAACGTGCCTCTCTCGTAATCGCGCAGCAGTCGGCTGCGATACACCTGGATCAGGAGTTCGGCCTGTGCCCACACCCTCACTTGGCCCTCCGCGTCCTCGGCCGCGTCCACGTCCTCTAGGCCTACCCCTACCCCTCAGCATGCTGTATTACCAGTGATTTGATTTCCCAGGCAGGAAATAAATTGGCGCAAGCCTGCTGTTAAACGTAGCTGGCTGCTTATGATTTCTTTACGTTCTCCACCCACCACACACGTACCCAGAACGCTGAGGACTGTCAGAGTCAGGCCAAATAGAATGTTTCCCTTTTTTTTTTAAAGGGAAGGCCCACTGACTATATTCAATCAGATAAGAAATGTGTTCCACAGAACTGCAGTGTTATATGAAGTGCAGCAGAGCGGTGATTTTTCCCAGGCAGGAAATAAATTGGCGCAAGCCTGCTGTTAAACGTAGCTGGCTGCGTATTATTTCTTTACGTTCTCCACCCACCACACACGTACCCAGAACGCTGAGGACTGTCAGAGGCAGGCCAAATAGAATGTTTCCCTTTTTTTTTTTAAAGAAAAGGCCCACTGACTATATTCAATCAGATAAGAAATGTGTTCCACAGAACTGCAGTGTTATATGAAGTGCAGCAGAGCGGTGATTTTTCCCAGGCAGGAAATAAATTGGCGCAAGCCTGCTGTTAAACGTAGCTGGCTGCGTATGATTTCTTTACGTTCTCCACCCACCACACACGTACCCAGAACGCTGAGGACTGTCAGAGGCAGGCCAAATAGAATGTTTCCCTTTTTTTTTTTTAAAGGGAAGGCCCACTGACTATATTCAATCAGATAAGAAATGTGTTCCACAGAACTGCAGTGTTATATGACGTGCAGCAGAGCGGTGATTTTTCCCAGGCAGGAAATAAATTGGCGCAAGCCTGCTGTTAAACGGAGCTGGCTGCGTATGATTTCTTTACGTTCTACGCCCACAACACACGTACCCAGAACGCTGAGGACTGTCAGAGGCAGGCCAAATAGAATGTTTCCCTTTTTTTTTTAAAGAAAAGGCCTACTGACTATATTCAATCAATAAAATATGTCTTCTGGCCCTGCCTACACAATTCTGTCCCTGTAGTATTACTGCAGGGCGCAATGCTCTGCACAGCCGATTTAAAAAAAAAAAAATGCAACACTGCTAACAGCAGCCTGCACAGTACTGCACACGGTTAAATGTGGCCCTAAGAAGGACCGTTGGGGTTCTTGAAGCCTACACTCACTCCTAACACTCTCCCTGCCTAACCACCACTTCTGTCCCTGTAGTATTACTGCAGGGCGCAATGCTCTGCACAGCCGATTTTGAAAAAAAATAATAATAATTTGCAACACTCCTAACAGCAGCCTCCACACTACTGCACACGGATAGATGTGGCCCTAAGAAGGACCGTTGGGGTTCTTGAAGCCTACACTCACTCCTAACACTCTCCCTACAGCAGCTCCAACACAACAGCACTTTCCCTCAGCTAACTCACAACGCATCTGAGGCGAGCCGCGGGAGGGGCCGATTTTTATACTCGGGTGACATCTGATCTCGCCAGCCACTCACAGCAGGGGGGTGGTATAGGGCTTGAACGTCACAGGGGGAGCTTGTAATGCCTTCCCTGTCTTTCAATTGGCCAGAAAAGCGCGCTAACGTCTCAGAGATGAAAGTGAAAGTAACCCGAACACCGCGTGGTGCTCGTTAAGAGTAACAAGCATCCCGAACACCCTAATATTCGCCCGAGCATCAAGCTCGGACGAGTACGTTCGCTCAACTCTAGTACAGATACATTTTTGATTGCTGTTCCACTTTTTGGGAGATAGAATGAACAAAAAATAGCAATTCTGGGTTATTTTAGTTTTTTTGTATGGCATTCACTATGCAGTATAAATAACACGTTAACGCCATTCTATGGGTCAATACGATTACGGCGATACCAAATTTATATATTTTATATTCTTTATTTTCTCTACTTTTGTACAATAAAAAGGATTGACGCATTCCAAGACCCATAACATTTTTATTTTTCCACCAACGGAGCTATGTAAAGGCTGTATTTTTTGAGGGATTAGTGGTAGTTTTTATTGGTATCATTTTGGGATACATGCGACTTTTGGAATGCTTATTATTGCATTTTTTGCGGGAAGCAGATAAATAAAAAATAGCAATTCTGTCTTTTTTTGCCTCTGTAGTTCATTGTGAACATAGCTTAATTGGGGTAAAAGTGAGTGGATGGCAGCGATAGGGTTAATGTAAGCACTTCTTTAAGAAACAAGACTAATAAAACATTTAAATGATCTAAATGACGTAGCTTCAGAATATAGAATGCAGCACTAACGATGAAGGAGATGTGCGGGGAGTGAGCTAGTGGATGCAACGAGCTTCTAATTAGACCGCAAAACTCATTTATTATACCAACTTTACATTGCTACAAGAAATCAGGAATTGGGAGATACATCCTTTTTAGTGAAATGTTGCCTTAATAAGCTCATGTGCCGTCTGGTAACCTATGCCTCAGATTAATCTCCATGCTACTCCCCAGCCCACTGCATTTACACCCTGATGGATGGACTTCACCCGAAGCATGTGAATGGATCTGGTAACTTATACAGTAATATATGCATAGTGCTAATGCGGTATTACAGCTCTAGGCTGTTAACCCGGCTCTACTAAATGCTCCCTTAAATAAGAAATACAGACTCAATAACTATCCCTGGCCATTTATAAGGTCACACAGGCAGGTACTACGTGTCTAGAATTGAAGGAAAAGTCGACTGACCACAAGTCTTTACTAGTGTTGCTCGTCGCTGGGCAATAAAATCCGATCAGATCATCAGGATTTAGTATTTACCATAAATTGCCATATACGTTTATTGGAGAGCGCACACAGCACTGTAACACAGCCCAACAAAAAAAACTCCATCAAGCGCTCACACCGGACCACAGATAGAAAATAGAGATGAGCGAGCATACTCGGTAAGGACAGATACTCGAGCGAGTATCGTCCTTACCGAGTACCTGCCTGCTTGCCCGCAAAGATTCGGGTGCCGGCGTGGAGCGGGGTGGAACGGAGGGAGATCTCTCTCTCTTTCTCTCTCTCTCTCTCCCAATGCAGCACCATAAAAGCTGTCAAAATAAAAAAAGACCCTAAAATGGCAGCAAGATGACTGGGAAAGGCCATGGCAAACTACCTCGCAAAAACAGTCACGAGTTGACGTCACCCAAGGAGTCAGTCATGACTTGGTGCTTGCACCAGGGGACCTTTCCTGTACCTAGGGGCTTCCTGTTACAAAAATCAGCACAGCTTGCAAAAAGTTTTAAAAATGCAAGCAAGCCACTTTTTTTTGCCTAAACAAGCAATATTAAAAAATACACCTTTTGTCCTCCAGGGCAGTAAATAAGCTCTGTAAGATCTCCTATGGCTGTTCCCGTTACAGGACAGCGAACCGTGTGGCATGAAAGAAAAATATCACATATGGCATATTCATATAATTCAATATGTACAAACACCAACTTCCATGTGCTCAAAACTAATGAGTAACAATTGGCAGGCGGCTTTCCGAGGCGCTACATTTCCTTCTACTAAAGTTCATTAAGTAGGATGCACAATTTAATCCCGAGATCCAACTGATAGTCTGCCAAGGTGAAATAGTGAAGTCGTTTTCTCTTTATTGAATCCTCTTGCAAAAAGAGGACCAGAGAATTGTGTCTTTATATCACAAGTGTTTTAATTTAATGGCAGCGTGTTTTATCAATGCCGACACCGTGTGACCCTGCCGTACCGTATGTGAGATCCTGTGATGTCACTGCCGTGATTTCATACAGACTTCCGAGTACCTCTCTATGACGTGGCAGGCGGGTTTGACCTACAGGCCTTGAGTTTAACACGTGTAATAGAAAGAGAAGCGAGACTGAGCACGTGCAACAATCACTGAGGTGGACACAGAATAGAAACAGCGGGTGGCGCTATTCTAATATTAGTCCTAGAAAATCTGGGGATAGACACATTTTTAGTAAGTATAAATACAAACAATGTGTAGAATTATCTGCTTGATTTAACTATAGACAATATTTTTCATGGTACATCCCCTTTAAAGGGGTTATGCAGTAGAAAGTTGTGTTTTTTTTTTAAGTTGTTCAGCATGGGGAAAAACATTTTACAAAAAGGCTTACACCCCTCACCCAATCTCTCATTGCTCTCATTCTGACTGTGCCCAGTCCTTTATTGCACTGTGCTTCATACTGTAGCAATAATGGCAGTGATAAAGGTAGACATGACCGCTGCAGTCAATCACCAGCTTGCTTCATTGCAGAAGGGGATTGGGTGAGGTGAGAAAGCCTTATGAATTCCCACCATACTGAGCAGCTTTCAAATACATTTTGGGGACTGGATAACCCCATTAAATAGAAGCCATCCAAGTGATCAGCTGATCCCTGAGGATCTGGCTTCTCTTACCCCTCCCTATTGATTAGCTGTTATCACTGGGGTAAGCCTTATCGGCAGCATCCCCTGTAGGTATAATACAGCATTACATGTCAGCTACTCAACTCAATGTCTCCCCATGTAATACATAGGCGGGCTGCACAACAGCGGGAGTCTCTCCTGTACAGCAGCCCTCCGTTCTGGCTCACAGAGTAGGGTCCTGAATGGAGAACTCTCTTTATGATTACCGTATGTCTTAATAATAGCATACTGACAGAGGCTGTTGCGGTGGTAGAATGTCTTTTAAAGTAACTTTACAGGGGACAATTACCTGAAGAATAATTACTTGAAGAGTGAATTCAAACAATAGTCATTCACAGACTGATAGAGTTGAAAGGACCTATGGGGTCATCTGGTCCAACCCCCTGCTCAGTGCAGGATTCACTAAATCATCCCAGACAGATCTCTGTTTGAACACTTCCATTGAAGGAGAACTCCCCACCTCCCATGGTAACCTGTTCCACTCATTGATCACCCTCACTGTCTAATATCTAATTTGTTTCTCCTCCCTTTCAGTTTCATCCCATTGCTTCTAGTCTTTCCTTGTACAAATGAGAATAGGGCTGATCCCTCTCGACCTTGACAGGCCTTCAGAACACCCTTCATTCAATGTAAACATGGCAAAGCGACCGGGTAACGAGCGGTAAGTCGCTAGTCATTTCATTTCAGCTTACCAAAAAAAAAATAGCTGCTGCTTAAACGAAAGTCGTCTGCTATAAAGTCACAGCCACTCGTATTGGAACGACTTGTGAACAAATTTGCATGGAGATCCCCTCTATGAATTACATCTTGGCAAACAATTAATGAACGATCCCTGCTCTATATAAAAGTGAACAAATGTCTGTTGTTCGTACGCTTCAAAAACTTTTCTGAACAATAGTTGCTCGGTATGAAGTTGCCTTTAGCCAACTCCCCATCTTTCCCAGAATCAAAAAGTGGGGCAAATGGGGAGAAAACCTTCATTCAGATAGCAGTTAAACGCACTTCCTTTCACGCTTTAGTCATTGATTAAACAAATGGCCAACTAACGAGACAGGTTCTTCATTATACAGGCAGCAGGAGGCAGAGGCGAACAATGTGGGGATAGACAGAAGCTATGAACGGCACATGGGGCCATGGTGGGGAGAGCGCTGATTAATAGCGTAATAATGATGGCGATTATACAGAATGATATACTTCAATATTAGCTATGGTCAGAACAGCTCTAAAAAGATCAACTCTGAATCTGTAATAAATGTATAATAATGCACCGACTGATAAAAGTGAGATATCCCAGTTGCTTTAAGAATGCGAGATTGTTTAAATTTCTGCTGGTTCTACTAAAACGTTTAATTTTAGCATGCCTAATTTTTCTCTTATGAAAGCAAACTGTCTGGGATGTTGTCTTTGTAAGAAACATTCAGATGAATCGTGGCGCTTCAAAAGGTTCTGGATGAATGTACTTATCAGGATATACCCGTGGGGCAAAAAAACGAAAGAGAAACATATAATAACTAATGTGTCTTAAGAAAATAAAATAACTGGAGGAACGCAAAGGAAGGAATAGGCGTTTTATGTGGGAGTTAGAGGGAATGAAAACATCATTTACTTCCATATTGTTAACTAGTCAAGGGAATTGACTGTTCCTTGACACAATTTACTGTTCTAAGCGCAGATTTTAATATTTTGTACTATACGGTACTACTACGCTATGTGCGCATGCATAGTATATACTGTCCTACCAAAAGTAATTGGACACCTGAGCAAGAAACAACAGTATTTATTTACATGTGGTAATACTAAGTAGGGTCCCCTTTGGCCCCAACATCATCGAATACACTCCATGACATACTTGCTACTAATGTCGGATATACTTCAGTTGCTATTTTCCTCCATTCATGCTGCAAACGTCTGGTGTTCAAAAGGGTTGAGGTCGGGCCGGTCCAATCATGGAACATCCATATCCTCAAACCAATGTAAAACAGCGTTGGTTGAGTGACAAGGTGCGTTGTCTTGTTGGAAGTACTGCTGACCATTTCCATAGTATTGCCCCACTGTTGGCAGCACGTTATTGTCTAGAAGGTCAGGGTACACCTCCATGTTCATGGTTCTTGTCACTACAACCAACAGACCGAGACCATGCCACGTAAAACATCACCAGTCCATAACAGAACCTCCGTTCTTCTTAACTGTTGGCACAACGCAGTCAAGCAAAAGGTGTTCCCCAGGCTCCTGCATGCCCAGGTACCTCTATCTGAAGGAACCAACATCAGGGACAAGGAACATTTTTGCGGGGTTTGGAATTTTTGTAGATAGTACCTTAAGGGCTCATTTACACAGGCGTATGAAGATTTCAGTCTGTGAATATACAGGCTTTGACCCAATTGTCCACGGGTGGATCCGATTGGCGGGAAAAAAAAAATCGCAGCATGCTCTCTTTCATTGAAGTAAATGGAAGCCATCCGATTCATGGCCCATCCACAATTCAATTGTGGACGTGCCGTGGATTCCGCGGGAAAGCAGGAGTTTAAAGAAAAAAAATCCACAGTGCTTCCGCACACATCTACAGGGAAGAAGATGAAGACCCGGACGGGAAAGTAGACGTCCCGCAGTGTCCTCGGCCACGGACAGGGTTGGTTTCCCACATGCGGAATCCATTCCACCCGTGAACATGAGGCATTTTTCAGAAACTGAAACCTTCTGTGTCCCTGCGTATCTGGACCTATTTTTTTGCACGCATCTTAACAGCATTGTCTTATGACGGAGCTCCATGGACTATAATGGGATCTGTTCTGTTTCCATACAGCCGTCAGGCATCTTACAGGATGAAATAGTGCTGCATGCAGCATCTTGTCCTGTATTCTAACAGAAATCAGCGACAGAAGCTCTGAGCAGAGCCTGCGATACTGATGTGAACGACCCCCTAGCTGTTTATTGCTAGTGTCTTCTAATGGCTAATTTATTAAAATGTAATCCCTATGGCGAGTTTGCTTTTTGCAAGTGTTTTGCTGGTCTCGGATATTACGCTGCTGGTGTGCAATACTATTGTGAGCCAACTATATACCATGTATCATTCTCGCGCTTCTCAAAAAATACTTCAAAAAAAATATATATATTTCTTTACTTGTACTTGCTCCAAAAATTGTTAGAGTATGCCATTTATACAGAGCTTGTCTTCTGTGAGACACACAGGGCACCCTGGCACAGAAATAATAATACTAGGGTGACTTTGGCCAAGACACACGTTGCAGAGTGGAAGATGCTACCTCGCAATCTTACAGTTGCCCTGGTTGTGACCCACCAATTGCAAGAATTCTAGCAGTTCTGGATTTCTTGCGATCGTCTTAGTTGTGATCATTTGCAATAAGCTGTAATAAGCTGCGAAGTAGAAGGGCAATACTGCAGTCTTAGGGCATGCATCACGGACAAAGCAGTCCTAGCCGAAGTATCATTTTGGTGTGCGGTGCTCAAAGTATGAAAGGATTTGTTCGGGCTGTGGCACTAGCAGAGCAGTGCTAATTTACTAAGAAGTGTTGTTTCAGAGACTGTACACACAGCATTCCGCAAATTTTCCATTTATGGTGCAACCAAACACATTGTGACTGTTCAGGTATGGATTTTACCTGCCACTGTGGCCATCCAATGGCCCAGGATATAGTAGGTTGAAAAATACATACAGGCAAGGGGACAAGGCGCGGATGACGGTAGGAGGAAAAGTTCTTAGCTTACTCTTGTTGATCCTTAGATACGCAAAAAAAAACTTATTTCTGAGCACGATCTTCTTGCGCCTTATTGTTTAAGAGGGAGGGAACTAATACATATTTAAGAAGCAGAGAGCTGCGGTGTATTTTTCTAGGGCATACACCTACCAAAAGTAATTGGACACTTGAGCAACAAAAAAAAAAAAGTACCGTATATACTCAAGTATAAGCCTAGTTTTCCAGCACATTTTTTATGCTGACAAATCCACCTTCGGCTAACAGTGAGGTAAAAAAAAAACCTCTGCAATACTCACCTCTCAGCCGGCGTCTGTGTCCCCGGCACAATGGTCTCCCCGGCGGTGCGGCAAGCTGCTTGAGAAATCTCCCCGCTGTTATCTCCCTGCTCAGCTTTAAAATCCACCGCCGTCAGCGCTGTGTAGATAAGCGCTGTGATTGGATCAGGCGCCAGCCAATCACAGCTGGCGCTTGATCATTCACAGCCATTCAGTGAATGATATCACTGAATGGCTGTGATTGGTTTATCGAGCGCCGGCTGTAATTGGCTGGCGCTCGATCCAATCACAGCGCTTACTTACACAGCTCTGATGGCGGGGGAATTGAAAACTGAGCAGGGAGAAGTCTGAAGCAGCTTGCCGCACCGCCGGGGAGACCATCGCGCCAGGGACACAGATGCCGGCTGGGAGGTGAGTATTGCGGGTTTTTTTTTTTAACCTAGTATATACTCGAGTCTAGCTAGGTTTATTACTCGAGTCAATAAGTTTTACCAGTTTTTTGTGGTAAAACTTATTGACTCGGCTTATACTCGGGTCAACTAATACTCGAGTATATAGGGTAGTAATTATTAACCTATATTGCTACTTAGTGGGGCTCCATTGGCTCTAATAACATTGAAAACTCTCCATGGCATACTTTCTAATTTACGTCTGGTATACTTCAGCTGGTATTTCCCTCTATTCATCCTGCAAATATCTCTCAAAGGAGAGGAGACGGTCCATCTACAGCGTTGCGAGGCATGTCGTAATTGGACAGTTGAGGGTTCTGTGGAATGATGAATTACGCTACTCTGTATTCAAGTCAGATGGATGTACCTGGGTGTGGAGGAGGCCTGGGGAATGCCTTTGTCTGAATGTATTGTGCCAACAGTTAAGAATGGCAGAGGTTCTGGTATGGTCTTGGGATGTTCTACATGGCATGGTCTAAGTCCGTTGGTTGTAGTGACATGAACTATGAACATAGAGAACCTTTCCATTCTAGACAGTTAATGTGCTGCCGACGATGTGGTAATACTCTCCCAATGGTCAGCAATACTTCCAAGAAGACAACACACCTTGCCACAAATCCAATGCTGTTGGCTGGTGTGAGGATATGGATGTTCCACGACTGGAATGGCAGTACAGAGTCCGTTCTGAACATCTTTGGGATGAACTGGAGTGTCAGGTCAGGAAATATGAACATCCATTTTCTTTGAGAGAGCTCGCCAGACATTTGCAGGATATATGGAGGGAAATACCAGCTGAAGTAGATCAGACTTAGAAAGTATACCACGAAGAGTATCTGATATCATTAGTGCCAAAGGAGCCCCACTAAGTATTATTATATATAGAAATAACTACTACTGTAATTAATTCTTGCTCAGGCGTCCAATTACCTTTGATGGGATAGCCTTTCTGTGACAACTTCTTTACATGTAACACAATAAATGTATTACTATATATAGCATATTTTATGTTTGCAGCATTATGACAATTTTTAAGAGTTACCCCTGAAAACTTTTTTTCTCAACGGCAAATGTTTCACTTTCTTAGTAATGAGAACATTTCAACAAGCGGGCTCTTTTTGCTGGATGTAAGATTCAGTCTTTAACCGCAATTCATTTTCTGTTGACATTTTAAATTAAAATGTGTTGCACATGAATATAAGGAATGTAAATGAAAAAAATGCGGTAATATCACAATGGGGAATGTAGCGTTGTGTGGCTCCCCATGACATACTGCTTTAGCAGTGAAGTGTCCAAAGAAAGTATTTTTAAAGGTTGGCAACTAAGTTCAAAGAGAGTACGCAGCCTGGTGAGACACATATGAATTAGGGAAAGCTGCCGTAGCAGGAAGCCATGAATATATATTTCACTAAACACCATTAACTTTCACATTAAAGTTGAAAGGTATTAATATAAAGATACTTAAAGGGGTGTTCTAGAAGCAGGATATTTTTTCAGGTTTTCACCCATCCTCTGGATAGGTGTGGGTTCGAGTGCTGGGACTACCTCTGAGAATGGCAGTCTCTTTTCCCCGTTCCTTCTCACTTCCTGGTGGCTTCCCCTACACACAGTTACGTCAGATGTAATAGGGCGCTGGACACTTATGTGCAACTGCGGCTCCATTTCAGTGCAGCTGACGGAAAGGGCAGAGTGCTCCATACTCGGCAGTCACGCTATTCAGTCTCCTCCTTACTGTGGAGGGTGCAGCAAGCAAGCTAGCAGTAGGGAGGAATGATGAATATGAAAGCCCCGGTCTCGGGATCGATGGTGATGCTATCGGTTGGAACTCCACCAGTGCATGAAAACTTGAAAAGAAAAGTCCAGTCTGTGAAATATCCCTTTAATTTTAATATAAGGATGCAGAGGATTGTAGATGTAAACAGTTACTTTTATTGCCCAGCCATTTTATGGCCTTTTGTTCTCATTTTTTCATACTTTTTGTTCCACTTCCCAGGGGGACCAATGGGGCACTGGAGGTTAAAGCTGGCTAGATGGTCAGCATTGGCTGTAGCATTTAAACAGTTAATAGGCTATGATCTGAGCTTGATCAGAAGGCTGCCATTGCTGGTGGGTGCCAGCTTTCAGAAACAGTTTATAGCTGCTGGATATGAAGCAAGATTTGCTCCAGAGGCTGCTCCATACATCCTCTTTCAATCCACGATGGAGATATCCATAATAGGTTGTTACAGGGTTAAATACTGGAAGCCATGACATGCAATTATGACCATAACTTCCGTTTACTCACAGAAATGTTTTAAGACTTTAAAATTACTATTTTTTAGTAGTGTAGGAAGAGATCACTTACACGAGTTTCCTCAACTTCAGACACAGAAAGACAGGTTGTGCTGTGACTTCCCACTGAGGGAGAGAAAGAGAGCACTGCAGCAATGACAAGAAACTGTAAAATAATGTAAAAAGGGTTAAGGGTTATGGAAGCAGACTCTCCTAGAGCTTAAAGAACTGAAGAAAATGCAAACCTATCTTTAAAAAAAAACCAAAACATTGAAATCAACAGGGGAAAAAAACACAAACATTTAATTCTGTTTTAAGCCAGTCTCTCTGCTCCAAAAATGGAACTGAAAAAAAGAGAAATCCCTACTGGGGGGATGAAAAGATGGTGTGAACAATCTCAAGTTGCGGTTAGTTAATGCAACTACACGCTGGGTGGGATATTTACCGAGGCAACCGTCCGGCACCCAACGCCTATCGTGTACCGGTCCCATTAGAACCGATGGACAATATTCACCAAGTCCAACTATTTAAAGTAAAATATTTTAACAGATATTCTAGAACTCATTTCACCACTTGCCCAGGTCTCAGCTCTAATGAACAGAGCCCTTACTATATCGAAGCAATAGTATTCTTCAACATCCTCCTTCTGTGTGCTACTGGTGTTGCATGCAAGCGAAGAACGTTAACTTCTACAAAACAAGGCTAACAATCACTGACAACACGCCCATACACCATATGACCCAGAAGCGGCCTGGCAAAGGATTTCTGGTGGCCCTTGGACTGTGACAAAAGGCTAGCGGCTAGATGCTTGACATCATAGTCATGTCATAGTCCACGGCATATTCATGTCTTGCTAGCAGCTAGCATGACTAAGCTAAAAGAACTTCCCTGAATCCCAATCATGTGAGAGGGCCATGCATCGGGGGAGTATATAGTGGCCATCAGCTCTGTGACTTGAACCTGGCATTAAACATGCAGCTGACATCTTCTATCCCCTCTCTTGCTGTGCGGCTAGTCATATGCAAGCGTGATGTCAGGGAAGGTCCTTTGGGCCCCATGAGCAGCGGTGCAGAAGAGGAAAGCGGTGAGTGAAGAAAGTTTCCCCTAGGAATCTCCAACAGTGCAGGAGCGTTGGGATAGCAGCGCAATGAGTACCGCTTAGAAAAGCAGTTTGCAAAATACATTGATACCTTGGGTTAAGAGTGCCTCAGCTTACAAGCTTCTTGGCTTGCGAGCAGGCGCTCTTCCAAATTTTTGCTCTTATTTAAGAGCAAAAACTTGGGTTTAGAGCCTTGCTCTCTCTCAATGAGGCCACTGCTGCTGCCGGCAACCCCTGCAGTGATAAATATAAGTTCTTCCCTGAAAATCTTCCCTAGCTGTAGTAAAAAAAACTATACTCACCGTTTATAATATATATACTCACTTGCTGCCGGGGCCCAGGCGTGTCTCGCTGACACTTGTTCTCCCTACATTTTTAATCGCCTGCTCAAAAGCTTCAGAGAAGTCCAGGGAGAACAAGTAGTGGCTAGACGTGCCTCAGCCCCGACAGGTGAGTATATATATATTTTTTTTTAAATTTTTTCACTACAGCTTGGGATGATTTTCAGGGAAGGGCTTATATTTAAAGCCCTTCTCCGAAAATCACTGTAGGGGTGCCGACGTCCTATTGCTTTCAATGGGGCAACGCCATCCCCATTGAAATCAGTGTGAGAGCTTTGCGATCCGGAACGGATTAATGGCTTTTCCATTCATTTCAATGGGGAAAATTAATTTGACTTACGAGTGTTTTGGGTTAAGAGCTCTATCACGGAATGAATTAATCTCTTAACCCAAGGCACCACTGTAGTTTAATTATTAAAGTTTAATCACTGAACTATAGAATAGATAGGTTTTTAGTAGCTTACTAAGTAAAGGTAATAGTTAGAGATTGATTACCTTTACTTACGAAGTGAGCCACTAAAAACCTATCCGCGGCCCCAAGAGGTAGACCCTACCTAGAGCCAAGTTGTGCAGGCCTGACTTACAATAACCCTGTACTATATACTGTATATACACACACAGTATACAGAACATTAGAATATGGTGTTTGGTAAGCTAACGAGCCTACAATTTGCAAAAAAATAAAAATAGAATCACCTTTGGTTCCACAATGCTTCATTAGAAGACACACACAAGTACACACTAATTGCAAAAAAGGAGACTTTTTCCCACCCTTGATCCCTATTAGCAAATCACTCTTCCTTGTCTAAGAGAGCAGATAAGTGTTTTTCTATAATGATTGCTCTTAGTGGCAGAACGCTGTGCGTGTGCCCATAGTATATTCATTATAAAGCTCCCCACTGTGATAACATTTAATGTACTTCTCTGTAGAAAATCTTAAAGTTTTTAAGTTAGATGCTTTGAACAAAAAAAACTTCATACAAATTGTTTAGTAAAGCATTAAAGGGGTTAACAATCAAAGGTTTGTACCTGTGAATCAGATATATCATGAAAGTGACATCATTGTGGCATCGGTGTAATTAACTGCTCCCTAGGCGCATAACTTGGAGCTCCGAGGCAAAAACTGGCTTTGGCTGCTTTCACACCTGTATTAGGGCTCATTCAGGTTTCCGTCTCTTTCCTCTGTTTTTGGAGGAGAGAAACTGAAATAAAACAATCAGTATTTTCCCATTTTTATTCCAATGGGGTTCAAAATAGCGGAATGGATGCCGTTTGCTTCCATTCCGTCAGCCTGCAGACTGCGCTCCTTTTCCTTCCAAAAATAACGGAAACCTTACGGAGTGGAAGGAAAAGGGAATTCTTTCTATTTGCTGCCTGTTTATTATGAAACCCCATTGGAATCAATGGGGAAAAGAAAAACATCTGTTTTATTTAGTTTGATTTCAGTTTCTGTCCTTCAAAAATGGAGCAGAGAGACGGAAATCCTGAATTGAGTCCTAATACAGGTGTGAAAGCAGCCTTTGGGCCCCTGCCAAGCACCAGGTGTGACAGCCACTGCTGTGCCAGTGCAATTACCAGCACTTATATATAGGGTAGAGGTGTTGGCATTGTTCACCATCAACCCACAAAAATACTTTATAAAGGGCAGTTAGGGAAACCTACAATGGAAAAAGTATGTACAGCTGCCTAAAAATAGGGACTAGGATCTAATGTTTTTTCAGATTCGCAGAGGCTTCAGTAAGTGGTTCATCATTGTGTTACATTTGTAGTGACTCTCACGGACGTCCCCAACACATCATACCTTGACGCAATTAAAGTCTGCAATGGACCAACATATACATAAATTAAGAAACCAACATGTGGGTAACACCAATATAGGAGTGGGAACGCTTTCCCTAACTCACTACAGTTTCACAGGCCCTGGCTAAAATGTCCTGGTAGGGACAGCCCCACATCTGAAGTTGGAGGATAAGGAAGGATATATAGTAGATGGAAGTGCTATCTATATATACCAAAACTAGGCAAAGGTGAATAAATCCCACAGTAAAAGTATCCCCACCAGACACCTCTAGCAGGAAAATAACAAGCACCCATGTGGAGGCGAGGTCAGAATAAAAACACTTCCATTATGTCTGATTGGCCGGCTGGGGAAGACACCTCCCCATCACCGAATCAGTCCATAAACTACAGGCGATACTACAGCAGGGAAGAGGAGGAGGGAACAGTAAGGAATTCCTGACAGACACCAAGCTAAGGGAATTTCTGAAGTTCGACAGATATCTACAAAATACAGATAATCCGGGACTGTTGCTACTCTTCCTAAGAGTGGGTGTCCTATTAAGAGTACTGCGAGTACTGCTAGAGCACAATAGGCAAACCTTAGAGAAGTGAGAAGGAACCCAAGGATAACAGCCAAAAACCTACAGAAAACTCTAAACACTGCAAAAATCTTTCATTCGTCCACACAAGAATGGTGTTCATAGAAAAACACCACAACTAAAGCCACTGCTGTCCAAAAAAACACTGCAGCTTATCAAAAATCTGCCCGAATCCACCTGAATGTTTCACAATGCTTCTAGAAAAATATTTGAAGAGCAGATTGAACTTTTCAGCACAAATGCACAGCACTATGTTTGTTGTAAAAAGAACACTGTAAGTCCGGCTGCACAGGGCCGTGACGACCCGGAATTCCGCCCCCCCAGAGACCCCAATACTTACCTGCGGATCCAGCGTCCTACGCCGAAGCATGATGCTTCGGCGTGACGCGCTGCAGCGTCATGTGACACGCCGGCCACGTCACATGATGCGCCCACAGCGTCACATGACGCGCCGGCGGTAGGCAGGGAAGCGGTTTCACGCTATCTTCCGCTGTGCTACAGCGGAAGATAGCGCGACGGACGGCTTCCATTGACTGCAATGGAAGCCGTCCGCGCGTACACCCGCGGCAAATAGAGCATGTCGCGGGTGAGGTCGGGTGATTTCACGGTGCAGAATTCTGCGGTGGAATTCCGCACCGTGAGCATTGAGCTATTAGGTTCAATAGAACCTAATAGCTGCGGGCAACGCAGCGGATTTCCTCCGCATATTATGCGCCGGAAATCCGTCCGTGGGAAGGAGCCCTAAACCAAGGCCAAAACCTCATGCCAATTGTGAGGCATGGTGGACGGAGCATAATTGTTTGGGGCTACTTTATTTCTTCATGACCTCGTCACCTTGTAGTCATTCAAGGAACAATGAATCCTAAGGTAGATTAAAACATTTTACAGGGAAATGTAAGGGCAGCAGTCCATAACCTCAAGCTAAAGAGATGTTGGGTGGAACAACAAGACAATGACCCAAAGCCCACAAGTAAATCAAATAAAAAATTGTTGAAAAAAGATGATTTGTACTTTAGAAAGGTCAAGTCAGAATGCTGAACCTAACCTTATGGAGATGCTGTTGCTTGACCTGAGGATCGCTGTGTACGGAAGGCATCCCAGAAATATTCATTAACTAAAAAATAATTGCAAGGGGGAATATGCCAAAATTGCTCCTAAACATAGTGTAAATCATTTAGTGAAGGTGAAAGCTGCTACAGAAAGAATTACTGTTAATTAAATTCAAGAGTTCACTTACTTTTTCTCCTTTCACTGTTGTTGTTAAAGGGGTTGTACCAGAATTTCAAGGTATCCCCTATTCACAGGACAGGGAATAATTTGCTATCAAAAGGGGTCTCACTGCTGAGACCCCAACCGATCTCAAGAACAGGGATCTCATGTTCCCTTCCTCCTCACTGTGGGGTTACTGCACAGGGGACTCGGTAAAATGCTGGTTGCACAAGCGCAGCAGTGCTCCATTCACTTTCAACAGGATTGCTGAGATACCCGAGCGGCACCCCCTTGGGTCTTTCTGCCAGCCCCATTGAAATTAATGGAGTGCATTGAAATGAATGGAGTGCTACCCACAAATGGGCGGACAGTGCTCCATTCAAAATGAGGTTACTAGGGGGAGGAGAAGCGACCCCCGCAGTGACAGGAGAGTGGGTCATGGGAGTACCATTCTCAACATCGGCGGGAGAATCAGCAATGAAGCTCGTACTGATCAGCAAGTTATTCCCTGTCCTGTGGACAGGGAATAACTTGAAATTCTGGAACGAACCCTTTAACTCAATGTGCTCAATAAGGCCGTATTTACACAGATGAGTGCGATATTAGTCTGAGAAAGTCAGACCAAAATCGTGCTAGTAAACTGCGATTTTCCAAGGCAAGTGTGATGCATTTCGCGAGAACGCATCCCATTTCTGCCATGCAATTTGGATGCAGGTTTTTAAGAAGCATGAAAATCGCATGTTTCGTTGGAGAAAAAAAACATTGCACCACACTTGCATGGAAATTGTATCTGCATGTGATTGATGTAATTCCCAACCTATAGAAAACAGTGGAAGATATTCCCCAAAAAATAAGACATGCTGCTAACCTATTTTGCAGCATTGCCGCAAGAGAAAGATCTCCCATGTAAAAACACCCAATGCAAAAGGATGGGTTCTAGTTTAGTGCGAGTTCTATATGCTTCACAATGCACAAAACTCGTGCAATAAAATCAGCTGTGCAATCAGACGCAATAGTTGCCCGAAAGGATGGAAATACAAGAATATAACTCTGGCACAATGATATGTAACTCTAAAGGTATGTTCACATGTAGCAGAAATGCAGCAGATTTACCATAGCAGAAAATTTAGCTGCAAAATCGGAAGCATTTTGTGCCGATTGTGACTCGTAATCAGATGCGTACCCGCAGTGGATTTCAGCAGCTACAGCGTTCTCCCGCACCATGCAATTCTTTGAGGACAGTACAATTCTTCGTGTGGTGGTCTCTGGTGTGCGCCGCACTGCCGGTTAGTTAATACTACTTCCGCAATCGTCCTCACAAGAGTGGCCCCACATGTGGAACTTGGGCCTACCTGATTATCCTAGACAGTACAGGGTGGGAGATGTTCTAAATCAGACAATAGTTAATAAACAGATAGAAGACAAAGACTGAACTCAAAGGATGTGGACCAGAGCAGAAAAAGGGGTCGGAATTCATATACTACAATGAAGGCCGATTGGTCGGCTGGAGAAACAACGACCTCCCCGTCGACCAGTAAGGCCCTACAGCAGTACATCTACTTAACACATCATCATCAAGTGCCGAATGACAAGGCACAAGTGCCAGCACTGCGGCCACATAGGCAGGGTCGACATCGTGATATCAGCCTGGACCCGCTTCTGTGTTGTGGCCATCACACTACGACACATGAAAAGTGCAACTATTTGCGTGTTATTAGTACAGTTTGATTGTGTTTGTCTAGCATTGTGTCTTTGATAATAATCAGACCACATTTTATTAGTAATCAATGTAATTCCAAAGTGTTCACTTAGGGCTAATGCCCACGGATGGATTATCGCTGCGGAATACGCGGTCAAACATGTGCTGCGAATTCCACAGCAATGTCCATCCATTGACTTGCCATGTTAAACAATTCTCCCCTACCCACGAACAGAAATCAGCTGTGAGCACAGCGAAAGTATCGTGGGATATTGCGTCACCGCCCAGCGTCATGCACTGCACTGCACACCGACTCGCCAGCCAAAACGCTTGCAGCGGATCCGGAGAGGTGAGTATAGGGTCTTTGGGGGAAGCCGGGTGTGATTCCGCTGCGAGATTTTGCAGTCGGAATACAACCCGGCTGTGGGCAACTTTTTCTTGCAACTATACTTTCATTACATTGACTACACTAAGGCCTCCCTCACACAGGGCATTTGCAGAAACGCAGCGTTTTTCAACGCTGCGTTACCGCAGATTCCGCCCTGTTTCAGCAGCGCTGGCATACTTTATGCCAGCGTTTTGGCTGCGTTTTCAGCTCGGCTAAAAACGCAGCCAAGAATGCTGAAAAGAAAAAAAAAAGCAATACTCACCTAGCCGCTGCAGTCCGGGTCGCGGCCGCTGGTCTCTGCCGCTGATCCGGGCTTCCTCGGCACTCTCAAGTCTATTGCCGGAGGCCAGGTTTGAGAACCCCGCCTCCGGCAATAGAGTGCTGTGATTGGTTGTCGGTGCTTGCTTGATGCCTAATCACAGCCCTTCATTGACTGTCTCAGCCAATCAGAGCTTGCCGGCGCTGATTGGCTGAGACAGTCAATGAAGGGCTGTGATTGGGCATCGAGCGTGCCAACAACCAATCACAGCACTCTATTGCCGGAGGCGGGGTTCTCAAACCTGGCCTACGGCAATAGACTTGTGCATGCAGAGGAAGCCCGGATCAGCGGCAGAGACCAGTGGCCGCGCCCGGACTGCAGCGGCTAGGTGAGTATTACTTTCTTTATTTCTACCTAGCCTAGCTGGGGCTGATTTTCGGCTTCTATTGCAAGCCCTCACCCGGAAAATCGGCGAGCGGTTAACGCTGCTAAAAACGCGACACCAAGTGTTGCCGCATTTTCAGCAGTGCTAAAACCGTTGCCCATTCATTTCAATGGGCGACGCGGGGCTGAAAACGCCCCAAAATAGAACATGCATCGCTGTCAAAGCGCAGCGTTGGGAGGCGCTGCGTTTTCAGCCCTGTGTGAGCAGCCCCATTGAAATGAATGGGAGCCTTGTACAGCGTTTAGCGCTGGGCTGAAAAGGCAGCGCTAAACGCTGTATAAAACGCCCTGTGTGAGGGAGGCCTAAGGCCTCATGTCCATGGCACACTTGGATTCTGTGCAGGGAATCCATACGGAATCCAGCACTGCCTGCGGCCAGTGAGCCCTGCTTTCCTGCATTTCCTCGGTAGCGTCGTCCGCGCGGATCCCTCCACTTCTGGGTTTGCTGCACTGCGCATGGTCCTCACGGACGTTGGACATGCGCAGTACCATTTTTTAAAAATCTCCTGCATTCTTGCAGATCCGCGGCACGTCCGCAGTGTTAGCTGTGGGTGTGCCGCAGATCAGATGGCTTTCATGGACTTCAATGGAAGCAGTCTGTGGGGTAACCTCACAGAAATAGAGCATGCTGCGATTTGTTTTCCAGACCAAAAGATCCACAAATCAAATTTGCATGTTTTAATCCATTTGCGGACGCCCATGCATCTCTATGGGCGTCTTCATGTGTGGGTAATCCACAAGTCAAATTTGCCCGTGGACATTGGGCTTAAGGCACGCACACATAAGAACATAAATATATACCTTATGGCCTTTTTCTAGGCAAGGCTTGCATAACTTTGCAGTAGGTAGGGGCTAAAATTAAAATTGGCAAACCTCTTGGAGCTGCAGATAGGGTTTTAGAGGCTTACTTCCTAAGTAAAGGAAATCTACCTGTAATCACTGCCTTTACTTACAGAGTAAGGCCGCCTGCACACGGTCGGCTCGGATGCGACCCGTGCCCCGGCATTCATCTTATACTCACTCGTCCAATGTCTTCTCTCCCCGCTCTGCTATGTGCCAGCTGCTGCCCAGTCGGCAAATGCACAGTGCACAGCCGGCGAGTCAGTGGTGACATTTCTGTGCGGGCTTCTGCGAGGCTCGCACAGAAATAGGACTTGCCGCGATTTGTTCACTGTGCGAATTTTCTCATGGTCAAATCGCGGCTGTCACGCTGCCATAGGACTCCATTAGATAATACCTGCATAGGATGGAGTCCTATGGCAGCGTGCACGTGCGGACATTCTGTGGGAAATCCCGCTGCAAGATTTCAGCCTGTATGCAGGGGGCCTAAGTCATTAAAAACCTAACTATGCTATAGTTTAATGGTCAGACTAATTCGCAAACTGCTTTGCAAAGCAAAGTTTTAAACTTTAAAACTTACACTACTTAGTAAAGTGGTTTACAAAATAGCTTAATCATATTTAAACAGATTTTGCAGGTATTTCCTAACATTACTTGTAGTTAATCAATGGGAAGAAAAATTCTGTACCAGCATGAGCCGTAGACTTGTATAACGTACCTCAGGTCTCTGGGAATGGTCAGGGCCTGGCAAAACTTTACTTCTCATCAAACACTAGGTGAAGGCACAAATTTCACAGGACAGATGTGCAGGACAACAAGAATCTTCTTTAGTACCTCTATACGGTGATCCCAGGGCACAGAATGGCCGCGTAGAACAGCAGAATTTTAGTACCTCTACGCGCTGATCCCAAAGTACAGGACGG
Organism: Eleutherodactylus coqui; assembly: GCF_035609145.1. Lineage (NCBI taxonomy): Eukaryota > Metazoa > Chordata > Amphibia > Anura > Eleutherodactylidae > Eleutherodactylus > Eleutherodactylus coqui. The sequence continues at coordinate 115,790,274 of NC_089845.1, read as the reverse complement.
CCATGTAGGAAAACAGCACAAAAGTACCACTGCACAGGGGCTGGGCCTTCACTCACCACCAACACGGTCACGCTCTCTCTCTTTTGGGACTCACTCCTCCACAGTCACTGCCGCACAGAAGATCAGAAACCGCTTTTCCTCCTCCATTCTTCACCACATGGGAGTTGAAGGTACCCCCATGTGGCTGGAACTCTCAGGAACCCAGAAGAGTTCACTCCCACACCCAAAGTACTCATACTTATAGACCACATAGAACACATGACTAGACAAATATTGATGCATTGCAAGCATCTCTCAGTCTCATGCAAACATTTAACTCCTCACTTGCTGCAGCTTTGCAATACACATAACAGAATGACTAGAAAATTGGCACAGCGCACCTACAAAAGACATGACATGTATGACATTATTGAGGGGGCCAGAAATGGATATTCTGGGCCACCACAATAGCAGGCGTCAGCTGTGTGTTTAATGCAGCGTTCACCCACTCTCCCCTGATTCACTGTGTAGCAAATATATTAAAAACTTTAATATGTCCAAATATGTTCTTCCTTGCTAGTTGCAAACATTACACTAACAGTATGTGCTTTCCTTCCATACACATACTACATGTATGGCAATGCAAGGATATGTTCCAAGGGGAAAATTGTTCAGAATGTGGTAAATATTAAATTGTCCTAGTTGCAAAACAAATTGGGAACACTCATTAGACCAGGGGAAATCTTCATATCTACGGCCAGCTTAGGGGGAGCAGAGTTTAAAAGCTAACAGGGCTTTCTTGCAACTATAGAAATAGCAGAATATGAACATGTAGTTTTGCAAATTGTCTTTCCCCATTTTTCCACTGTGCATGTTCTAAATTATGTGTTACAATGACACTCCCTAGAACAGCTGGGTCACCTTTGATCAGATCCACATGGGGAAACTGCTGAGGAGACAAGGAAATCACAAATTCTCCACTATTAGATATTGCCGTTCAGATGACCTCACTGCATATGTGGACGAAACAGAAAGCCACCTGGACATCATGTATTAAAGGCATCCCGATCTGTCTGGAGGTCATGTATAAATATAGGCAGTTATGCTGCGTGAGAACCTCGTGAATTCTGGAGAGCTTCACAGAACATTAGGTCTACTTGCTGATACGTCCCGAGCAACTTAGCTAGCAACTTCTTGAGCAACTGTGCAGAAAATTAGTGGAGAAGATAAAATTCATAAGAGTAGGGAAGTCTAAGATGTTCAGACATGTAAACATCACGTTCTCTGGCTGCCGCTCAAAGCCAAACCAGTCATGACATTTATATAAAAATGGAAGCTAAATTATACATTTGTGGTCATGTCAAGGAGACTGGTCTCCAGTTTTTAGTGGAGTTTATATGAGGTCTCGGGAGCTTATTGTATGGTTTGTATGTGACTTCTTTATAGAGCATGGGTTCTCAAACTTTTTGACCACACAGAAACCTAAAAATACTACAGAACCTACTAAGGAACATTTTAGAAGAAGCTGGTGGTGAAGGCTGCACAGGAGGTGATTGTACTTTTTGGTTGCTTTGCTTTATTTATGCATTTCATTTATACTTAAACTTCAGCTATCTTCCAATAAGTGGCACTATGGAGGATTTTTTCATCACTCATTTGCATAGCTTTTTCCCAGGGAGCACTGCATGGCCTATAAGGTTCCCTAGACCCATGTGGTGCTCTCCACAAGAAGAAACATTATCCCGCACCCCAGACTTACTTAAACTTCAAAAATTGTTCACAGTGTATTGGATACAATAAATTGTGACATCATTGTGGTCTTGTATGGCCAAATTGCAGTATATTTAAACAGTTTTGGGGCTTATTGTTGCTTGAAAAAGACCCATTGGCGCTCAAAACATCCTCAAATAGATACTTATTTTAAGGTTTTAGCTTGCACATTTGAAGAAAGCGGTACCAGAGCTAGCAAAGAAAAACAAAGCAAACCAGCAACGATACTTTAGGACCAGCTGACGAAAACAGATTCTGACACATAAGGTGGACATTCATATTGTATTACAATACTGGAGTACAAAATTAATTTGGATTGAGTGATCATTGCTTAAGAACAACTGTAGAAAAAAGGGTGCAGGCTCACACACTTAAGACAAATACAGACAAGAAGATAAAGACCCCGACACGTTAGCCTACCCTCTCACCACATTCTCACTTGGATTAAAGAGATTGTCCAGTTGTAATCTTTAGGGTAGGTCATCAATAGTAGATTGGCAAGGGTCTCTACCGGGGACCTCCACTGATCAACTGTTCTCGAGGCTGATGTGCTTGTACATTGGGCTGATTTCTGCAGGAAGTTGCCAGCTCTATTCTCACTTCAGTGGCCCAGCTCGGTATTGCAGGCCAAGTTCTCATTTATTTCAATAGTAGCTGTGTCTGGAATACCATGCTGAGCCACTATAGTGAGAAAAGTGCTGTTTGCTTCCTGCAGACATCAGCTCAATGCACAAGCACATCGGCTTCGAAGACAGATGATTAGTGAAGGTTCCTGGTGACAGACCCCTAAAGATAGGCATATCAATAGAAGTTGAAATACTAAGCCATTTGGCCCAGATTTTTTCAAATTTACTCACTGCAGGACTTTGTAGAATGAAATGTAGTAGTTAACCAGCTTGAGCTAGTGATTCAAAGATGGAGGGTCTGCAGATTTCCAAGAGATTTCAACAATTTTACGAGCACAAAATAGTAGAATGTAGGAAAAATGTTTAATTTGTCCCTAGAACTAGAGAGTAGAATATTCCCAAGAGAAATACATGAGGTGACAAAATCCTTGGAAAACCGAAGTGTGTATTCTTGAACAGGAGAGCTGCAGATCAGATGGATGACACCTTGCTACACAGTCACACTACATGAACGATGGAGCAAATGTCATTATCTAAGATATTCAATGCTTTCAGTCTGACAGATGTGAAGTAAGCTCTATATAGAAATTTATATTGAATTAGTGCATCACGGGCATTGAGTACAGTTGGAAACAATTGGCTAGTACCTCCTCCCAGTCCTCCACCGTAAACTCTGGGAAATCAATTTACCATTTATGAAGGGTTTTTTCAAACAGCGTGTCACCACTAGATTGAAGCAAAGTATAGAGATTAGTAAGAGGTGTCTACTTCTTCAGATATGTTGTTATACCAGCCTCATAAAGAAGCCTAAGCAGCCTTGCCAGCTTACGAGTTTAACATCATCATTCATGTGTTAGCCATTAAAAGTTATAATATTTACAAGATTATTTTGTTCCTTTTACTGAGATCAATATAATATTATTCTACTGGCTAATATGGTACCAAACTTTTTTCATGTAGCACACACCTTCAGATAACAGTGCCCTGCGACTCCTCATACTTTACAGTAGAAGACACAAGGAGTCCAGTGATTATCGCCGTGCCATCCCCTCCATCCATCAGTTGCACCGGCTGCACACAGACAGATTTGAATTGCCAAATCTGGTGGCGGGCATTTCCCCTGGGTTCCACAGCACATACCGGCCATAGACATGCTACAGAAAAGTGCTTTTTCCTGCACATGGGCGTAAATAAATTCCGATTTTCCGCTCGCAAAGGGAAAAAAATTGCAGCATGCTCTATTTAGAAGTTAATGGTAGCCGTCCGGCCTGCGGCCCTTTCGCAATTAACATTGAGTAAAGGTCTTGGTACTAGCGTGATCACCTAGCGACGGTGCAGGAAAATCTGTACTGCGGACCATCCGCAGTACAGAAAAAGAAAAGACAAGTACGCTGGGTCACCGGCCGGTCACAGGGTCGGATTCCGGTGTGGAATCAAGCATTCGGAATCCGACCCGGGTTGTGTGCAGCCGCCTTTGACAGATGTCCCTTCAAAAGACAAGCAGAAGCCTTAAAAATAGATGCGATAAGGCAGTTTCACACAAGCATATACATTTCTCTGACCCATTACAAGAATGGGTTTCCCAGCCCAACTTTGCTTCTACTGACCTGAACTCACAGCATCATGGCACTTTATGATGCTTTGAGTTTCGTTCATTAGACCAACAGTAGAGTAAACACAAGTAGTAGTTCTTGAAAAGTTGTATCTTGATGTGGTGCCAATCCTGGGGTCACACCATCAGAGACTCCTCAATGTAGCCCAATACAAAAGCGGACACACTTTGAAACTGATGCAAATAAAACTTGACATCCTATTGGAAATGCTACCGATGTATAAAGTAGAGGTTACGGCAACGTTTTGGGCAAAAACCCTTCATCAAGCCAAAGGAGGTAAGGACTGGGAAGAAAGGTTGCCATCTGAGCAGTAAACGTGCGATAGGGATACTCTCGTAAGAAACAAGCCATAGTGGAATTATATATTACCGTATATACCGGCGTATAAGGCGACGGGGCGTATAAGACGACCCCCCAACTTTCACCTTATACGCCGGTATACAGTGGAGAAAAAAAAAAAATCATTACTCACCTCCCCCGGTGTTCTGTCGCGCTCCGGCAGGATGTCGCTCGCTCCTCGTCCCCGGCGCAGCATTGCTTTCTGAATGCGGGGCTTGAAATCCCCGCTTCCAGAAAGCTAATACACACGCCGGCAGCCATGACATCATTGAATGGCTGTGATTGGCTAAAACACACGTGGCTTCAGCCAATCACACTATTCAATGACATCATTGAATGGGTGTGATTGCTAACACGTGCGCCTTCAGCCAATCACAGCCATTCAATGCTGTCATGGCTGCCGGCGTGTGTATTAGCTTTCTGGAAGCGGGGATTTCAAGCCCCGCATTCAGAAAGCACTGCTGCGCCGGGGACGAGGAGCGAGCGACATCCTGCCGGAGCGCGACAGAACACCGGGGGAGGTGAGTAATGAATTTTTTTTTTTTTACACTTTTTTTTTTTTGTATTACCGGCGCATAAGACGACCCCCGACTTCAGAGCAGATTTTTCGGGGTTCAAAAGTCGTCTTATACACCGGTATATACGGTATATTCATCATACAAAAAATTAACATTCGTTTGCGGAAACCAAAATGACCCCTTAAAATGGATTGTATGAGGATTTAAAAAAACATGGCCGCTTTCTTCCAGAAACCGCACCTCTCCTGTCCTAGGGGCTGAGTCTGGTATTGCAGTTTAGCATTGCAGTATTGTGTTTTATAGCTACATGGCAGGATAGTCTGGACTGTAGCCATTATACTGGAGCATGCTATTTTTGTTCATAAACCCAACAGAACTGTGGGTAATTATCTAAAACCAATCCCTACATACCATATGTTAAACTATAATGTAGCAGCATAATCTTGGTAAAGAGGCAAATAGCCTGCTACCACACTGAGAAAATTGACTATATAGCTTTTAAGCAGCGGAGCGCTGTATTAATACATGTTGACTTTCTCATATGAGGAACGATCATTTTTAATATTCAAGGCGAAGCGGAGATCTTTATAAACAAGGCGACTAAACCCCCGCGTGGGTACAATACTGAAATATTAATAGGAAATCGTTTCTATTTCTACCGCGCTTCTGGAATTCAAATGTCTTCATGTAGAGATTAACGGCAGATAGTTTCTTGTGCAATTAAAGAGATGGATCTTACAAGTTATGAATCAAGATTGCAATCATTACAATTCCCATGGGGCCGTGACTAAGTAGACCACCCACATTTATTGCACATGGCAGCATTCAGGGAAATAGAAAGCTGACAAGTGATTTGAATAACAAAACTGCCAGATTAAAATAAAATACAGGGCAACGGGAAAGAGGTGGCGGAACTATAACACTGCGCCGTGGCTTACTGCTCCGATGCCATCGCGGGCAATTAAGGAAAAATTTATAGGGATTCATCAGCTTCTTCTAAATAGAGACAATTAGTAATACGATATTACTAAATAATCATAAATAATCATTTACGGCTACTCCGTGAATGGCAATCCAATGAAGACAGCCGACACATCTTGGCTTGTTTGTTTACTAAAATATACATACTATTTAAATTATATCCACAGCATATTAACCCCTTCACGCCCACCATCTGTCTGTCATAATATATATAGGCGAAAGCCTTCACTGACTAATTTGCCACTAATTCTCCAACTTTCTGGCGTTGTACAGACTTGAAATTTGGCACAACCATTCTTTAGGGCCTACATAGGAAAAGTAGAGGGGTTGCAACATTAATATTCAATTCTATGTGTGAAAAACTGTGTGGAAATCTGCAATACTCTATGTGTATATACTGAGAAGAATCTATCTCACCTCTATGTGTATATACTGAGGAGAATCTACCTCACCTCTGTGTGTATATACTGAGGAGAATCTACCTCACCCCTATGTGTACATACTGAGGAGAATCTACCTCACCTCTATGTGTACATACTGAGGAAAAGGTACCTCACCTCTATGTGTGTATGCTGAGGAGAATCTACCTCACCTCTGTGTACATACTGAGGAGAATCTACCTCACCCCTGTGTGTACATACTGAGGAGAATCTACCTCACCTCTATGTGTACATACTGAGGAAAAGGTACCTCACCTCTATGTGTATATACTGAGGGGAATCTACCTCACCTCTGTGTGTACATACTGAGGAGAATCTACCTCACCTCTATGTGTACATACTGAGGAAAAGGTACCTCACCTCTATGTGTGTATGCTGAGGAGAATCTACCTCACCTCTGTGTACATACTGAGGAGAATCTACCTCACCCCTGTGTGTACATACTGAGGAGAATCTACCTCACCTCTATGTGTACATACTGAGGAAAAGGTACCTCACCTCTATGTGTGTATGCTGAGGAGAATCTACCTCACCTCTGTGTACATACTGAGGAGAATCTACCTCACCCCTGTGTGTACATACTGAGGAGAATCTACCTCACCTCTATGTGTACATACTGAGGAGAAGGTACCTCACCTCTATGTGTACATACTGAGGAGAATCTACCTCACCCCTGTGTGTACATACTGAGGAGAATCTACCTCACCTCTATGTGTACATACTGAGGAAAAGGTACCTCACCTCTATGTGTATATACTGAGGGGAATCTACCTCACCTCTGTGTGTACATACTGAGGAGAATCTACCTCACCTCTATGTGTACATACTGAGGAAAAGGTACCTCACCTCTATGTGTGTATGCTGAGGAGAATCTACCTCACCTCTGTGTACATACTGAGGAGAATCTACCTCACCCCTGTGTGTACATACTGAGGAGAATCTACCTCACCTCTATGTGTACATACTGAGGAAAAGGTACCTCACCTCTATGTGTGTATGCTGAGGAGAATCTACCTCACCTCTGTGTACATACTGAGGAGAATCTACCTCACCCCTGTGTGTACATACTGAGGAGAATCTACCTCACCTCTATGTGTACATACTGAGGAGAAGGTACCTCACCTCTATGTGTACATACTGAGGAGAATCTACCTCACCTCTATGTGTACATACTGAGGAGAAGGTACCTCACCTCTGTGTGTATATACTGAGGAGAAGGTACGTCACCTCTGTGTGTATATACTGAGGAGAAGGTACCTCACCTCTGTGTGTATATATTGAGGAGAATCTACCTCACCTCTGTGTGTATATATTGAGGAGAATCTACCTCACCTCTACATGTATATGCTGAGGAGAATCTACCTCTCCTCTATGTGTATATACTGAGGAAAATCTACCTCACTTCAATGTGTATATACTGAGGAGAATCTACCTCACCTCTATGTGTCTATACTGAGGAGAATCTACCTCACCTCTATGTGTATATACTGAGGAGAATCTACCTCACTTCAATGTGTCTATACTGAGGAGAATTTACCTCACCTCTATGTGTATATACTGAGGAGACTCTAACTGACCTCTGTGTGCATATACTGAGAACAATCTAACTGACCTCTGTATTTATGTATACTAAAAGGCTGTAAAGTACATAAGGAAGCGGGCATGGACTGCAGGGATGGAGCATGCCCTTAAGGGGCTGGAACTTCCAATCTGGGAGTAAATTTGAATAAAAAGGGGCGTTACCTTTAATGTCAAAAAGTGATGAGGATAGGAGGGGTGGCACATTCTGCAGAGGGACAAAAGTACATGCAGTCTGAGAAGAATCTAACATCCAAATTGTCGATGTACCACGCAGCTAAGACGTATATATGTGTCCTCCACTTTAGTGGCAAACTCACTGTCTAGTGCTCTGCCAGTAAAGAGATTGGGCGGGCACTTTCATAATTCAACCCTAATGAAGTGACAGGGAGTTGTAATGGTCAGCTCTTGTCAGGGTGTAGTGATAACAACTGACCATTGTTTGGTGGTATTATTCAGTCCATATATATGGTAGTAATATTTGGTCATCGTATGACAGTATTAAAAGGGGTTGCCTGACTACTGGACAATATTCCCCCTATAGGGCCCACTGTGGTAGAATAAGAAAAGGAGCAGTATTTACCTGTCCGCTGATGCGGCAATCCAGCGCTGCAGCCCTACCATGATCCTGGTATTTGTTGTTGCAGATGATGTCACCAGTAATCATCAGCTCACTACAGTACTCAGTCTAGCAGTTTGTAGCTGGTTGTGAAACAGCTGCACACCTGTGTGGAGACTCCGATAAATGACACCTCACAAATGTCCACATACATAGCTGGCGGTGCATACGGACCAACAACATTGAAGCATAGTCCTTCACCACTATCTTCACATCTCCTGAATGTGATATCATAGTAACATAGTATGTAATTCCAAATGAAGACAATGTCCATCCAGTCCAGCCTGTTTATCCTACTGTGTTGTTAATCCAGAGGAAGGCAAAAAAAAACCAAGAGCAGAAGTCAATTAGCCCTTTTGGGGGATAAATTTCTTCCCAGCTCCCTAATGGCAATCAGACTAATCCCTGGATCAACCCCTAATAGTTCCTACCTGCCTGTATACCCGGATTAACAATTAACCTAAGATTTATATCCTGTAATATCCTTCCGCTCCAGAAAGACATCAAGTCCCCTTTTAAACTCCTCTATGGATTTTGCCATCACCACATCCTCAGGCGGAGTGTTCCACAGTCTCACTGCTCTTACACTAAAGAACCCCTTTCTATGTTGGTGATGAAACCTGCTTTCCTCTAGACATAGCGGATGCCCTCTCATTACCTTCGCAGTCATGGGTATAAACCGATCATGGGAGAGATCTTTGTATCGTCCCCTCATGTATTTATACATAGTTATTTCTAGAGTAAATAATCCCAATTTTGATAGCCTCTCTGGGTATTCCAGTCCCGTCATTCCATGTATTAGTTTAGTTGCCCTTCTTTGAACCCTGTCAAGCGCTGTAACATCTTTCCTGAGCACTGGTGACCAGAACTGTGCGCAGTATTCCATGTGAGGCCTGACTAGTGCCTTATATAGTGGGAAGATAATGTTCTCGTCCCTCACCCCTATACCTCTTTAATGCACCCCAAGACTTTATTAGCCTTTGCAGCAGCTGCCTGGCATTGGTTACTCCAGTTTACTCTACAGTCCACTAGTACCCCCAGGACTTTTTCCATATCATTTTTCCCTAGCAGTACCCTATTTAGTGTATATTGGTGACATCCGTTTCTCCTGCCCATGTGCATAACCTTACAATTATCAACATTGAACTTCATTTGCCATTTTTCTGCCCAAGCTCCCAGCTTATCTAGGTCCGTTTGTCATCTCAAGTGCTAATACCGCCAACACCACTCCAGCCTTCATCTAATCGTCAACTGTTGTCCAGTGTTGAAACAAACCTTTCACTATATATTAGTAAATGGCGCCACCAGAATCACTGGTACCATAAATAATACTAAAAACTAGTTTATGAATATCTACTGCATGGAGCAAATCTGTTCCTTCATATAAAAGCAAGGATATTGTCAAGTACGACCCACTTGATGAGCAAAGAGCCGAGTGTGAACGGCTCTGGATTCTGTTCCACAAGAGAATAACAGTTCTCTCATTAATTTCCGGCCAATATGTTTATTCTGTGATTTGATTGTTAATAAAATATTGTGTAGATACCGTAGCCTAGGAAACACGTTTATTACTCCGAAATGTTTCCGTGATTCCCCACAGTGCCTGTAGTCAGTGGGTGTGCCTGATTTGTGTCAGCGTTCTCAACTAATTTGCAATAATGAATAAATGCATAATCTGAGGTAATCAGCCGCTGGGATTCGGGTAAACGTGTGTTTTGTATTTACAGGGCTCAGTAACTACGACAGATCCTCCGCATGGAAATTGTCACTCATCCTACAGAACAGAAGTGTCATGTCCTAGCTCCGAATGTTACAGGGAATCTGTTGGGTCTTATGAAAAATGAAGCATATTGCGAGACTAGGGACGTATCAACCGAAGATGAGAGCATGGGATTTCTCCTGCCAGCGTGCTAAGTGCTTTGGGTGGCACAATGATTAACTTTTCTGCTCTGTAAGACTCGGGCCTTGGGCTTGCTTTCAACCATCTGCATGGAATTTGTACGTTTTCCCCTTCTGGCCATATGGTATTCTTGTAACAACTTTACTTTCTTCCCAGATTCCAGAAACATAATGACAAGTTTAACTTCCTGTTAAATTGGCTGGAGTGAACTATCATGTGACTGTATTGCAGGATTAGATTGCAAGGTCTACTGGGACGGAAGAGTGGAGGAAACTGTACGAAAAGCATAATATGTTGACTTGATCTATATTAGTTATGAGAATGAATATATATATACACACACACACACACACACACACACACACACACATATATATATTGCTATCAAAAGTAATTGGATCCCTGAGCAAGAGTCCATAGTATTTATTAACATATGTTAATGCTTAGTGGGGCTCCCTTGGCCCTAATGACATTGGAAATTCTCGGTGGCATACTTTCCACTAACATTTGATAGACTTCCGTATTTCTTTCCATTCATGCTGCAAATGTCTGGCAAGTTCTTTCCAAGAAGATGATGGACGTTGTTAATATTTCCTGACCTGATGTTCCAGTTCATCCCAGAGATGCTCAATAGAGTTCAGGTCGAAACTCTGTACAAGCCAAGCCAATCCAATCCAATCCAATCATGGGACACTGACCTCAAACCAATGTAAAACAGCGTGGCATTGGTTACAGGCATTGTCTTGTTGGAAGCATTGCTGACCATTCGCAGAGTATTACCACGTTGTCAGCAGCACATTATTGTCTAAAACACGTCTAACACAAGGCCCACGGGCCGAATCTGGCCTGCCATCTCATAATATGTAGCCCGCCGGCTGTTCAGCAACCTAACAGGCAATCCACTCATTCAGCCTGCAGCAGCCCGGGTCCGGTGAGTATACGCCAAGCCCGGGATAGGCGTGATTAGGACCTCTAGTCAAAACATTGCCTTTTAACATTGAGCAATAAAATCTTTCCTATTTTGGCTATACACCTTTGATGCTGCCGCTACTTTTTCTGAACTATGATCGATATTGGGCATTTGGAGGTCCATGATTCTCATACTGTGGCTGTGCATGACCGAGTACCTCTCCCTGTAGTGGGATAAGAGTAAGAGTGCTACTGGACTCATTTGCTATTTTTAAGCCTGGGATACAGCGGGTGGGGAAGGACAGTTTACCTCTGCTAAACTGCCTCCCCCCCCCCCCCCCTTTCCAACCCCTCACCAGCTCTCGGCAAGGGGAGGGGGCAGGGGAGTGTGCTATTCCCCGCCCCCTCCCATTTCTGGCAGCCGTCAAGGGTCAGAGAGGGGGAGCATAGCACACTAGCTCTCGACCCGTCCCATTGCAAACAGCCAGCAAGGAGCGGAGAGGAGGAGGGAAGGGAGTGGGAGTTTAGCAGACATGCTGCTATACTCCCTCCCACCTCCCTTCTCTTGTAGCTGTCATAGGCACCCATAGGAGTCTATTGCAGCGGCCATATTCCGTCCAGAAAAGATAGTTCCAAAACTATCTTTTCTGGCCGGCATAGAAGCACCGACCGGAATGCGCACCGTATCCGCTTTCTGGCCATCTGGACAGTTTTACGCAGAGGAAAAATGCCCATCTGACGTGAGGCATTGGAAACCAATGCCTCAGATGGGTGGCGTCTATCAGCTGGCCTTGAAAACAGGGCTGGTATACGCCTGTGTGAAAGAGCCCTGAGTGAGTGGAATGCCTGTTGGGTTGCTAGCCGGCCAGAGGCAAATACGAGAAAGGTGGGGGGGAGAGGGGTTGCTATTACTTGGACTACTATGGGGGTCACTTTTTACTACTGTGGCCAATATAGGGGACACAATTACTACAGGACCCACCATGGAGGGCACTATTCCTACTGGGGCCACCAATATAGGGGACACTTACTAAGGAGGCCAATATGGGGGTTACTATTACTACTGAGGCCACTATAGGAGCACTATGACTACTGAGGCCATTATGGGGATTACTATTACTACTGGGACCACTATGGGAGCAATATGGCTACTGGGGCCATTATGGGGATCACTATTATTACTGGGCCACTATGGGGGTAACTTACTACTGGAGCCACTATGGGTGACCCTATTACCACTGGGGTCACTATAGGGACCTTATAACTACTGGGGCAACTATACAGGACCCGATTACCACTCGGGCCACTATGGGGTTCACTATTACTATACAGTGTGTCTGCCGCATGGTACCCAGACGCAGCGGCAGGCAGCCATGTGCCACTCATTTTGCACATGACAGCTTGGCCATTCACAGACTTCAGTGGTGATTCTTCCACAGCCGTGGAAGTATGTAAGTGACTGAGTGGCCACGTGTGCAATAAATAACACATGAACCCCCCACTGCTTCTTTCTTCTAGTGTCCACGCGGGCACTGAGGCTGTAGTGCTAGATGGTGAGCCGCTGGTGGGTTTTCGATTTTTCTTTAAAAAAAAAACAAGAAAAACGTAAACTGGCTTAAAATTATGTCCCAGAAATCCCTATTTAAGGCTACCTATACATGGCGAGTGCGATACTGGTCTGAGAAACAATGGGCAACACGTTTCGAGAAATGCAAAAAGATAGGACATGCAGCGATTTTTACCCGCAGCACGATAGGTTGCAGGAAAACATCACTCATGTACATGACTGCATTCAAAAGAACAGGGTGCATACCCATGCAAGATTTGTGTGGCTTGCAATGCACAAATCTCGTGAGAGTTTCTCGACCGTGTGAAGCTGGCCTTAACTGTTCGCACAATTCTCAGGCAAAAAGCATACCTCAGGCATCCTCCACACCCAAGTATGTTCATCTGATTTGATAATGGAGTAGAGTACTTTGTGACTCCATAGAAGGTTCTTCCATTGCTCAGCTACCCAATAATGATGCTTCTTGCATCAGTGTAGATGGCCAATACATTGCCTTCATGATGGACGGCTTGTGTGCAGCAACATAACACTTATATCCAGCAGCGTGCAGTTCCCGTCCCAAACTATGATGGACACCTCCAAGGGTCCGCATCTTATGTAGCCTGGTTTACGACACCTGACATGCTAATAAGACACAATCCATTCTACTGATAGGGGCGTTCAAATGCTTTTAGTAAGATATTGAATTAGTAATAGCAGAATACTTGCAGGAACATGGACATTGAATTTTTGTTCGCATTAGTGTTATTTGCCATGTGTACCCTTTTACCGCTATCAGAAAGGGTAGACTTTTTGAAAGGTAAAGACTTTATTTTGGGAGTTTCCAGTTGAGCTGAGTTTGAGTTGTAAACACAGACAACCAGTTCTAGTGCCATTGTTCTCTAACAGAAAGGCATAACACCAGGAGGCAAGAAAGGGCAAAAATTGGATTACTAAGCAGTGCCTAGTCAGATGAATCCAGGTTTACGTTGTGCCATGCTGCTGGGAGGGTCAGAATTTGGCATAAGCAGCAGGAGTTGCTGAACCTTTCCCATCGGGTGTCCAAAGCACGTTAGTAACTCCATCTAATTCTAATATTCCTGCAAATCTATTTCAATACCTAGTGGAATCTATTTCATGATGAACTGCTACAGTTCTGAAGGCCATAGAAGGTCCAAAATGCTCCTAGATGGCTGTCTCCAATAAAGTGGCCATTCAGTGGTATGTACAAGTTACTGTGAGGTAAGAAAGTGATGGAAGTATGACTACAGGATCAAACTGTCCTACACTGTTTCTTAGAAATCACTTGTTTTAGTAGTAACACACACCTTAAGGCGTTAACATATGTTAATCAATAGGATAGGTTCTAGTTTCTGAGTTCTTAAGACTTTAAGAGTATGTATCTCTAATGAAACGTCATTTTGTGTATGCAAGGTAACCAATCAGATGTAAATGTGATTACTCTTCTGTACACTCCTCTTCTGCAATGCAATGCTTTGTCTGTAAAAAGCTAGGCTATTTTCTGATAAATAACAGAAGCATATTGCCTTTTGATACATCTCTGTGTCTTCGGCTTTATCGGCATGCACTCCCCTCTCAATTACAATTCAGAGCAGGCAGTGAAATCAGGGTATCCCATTGCTATTCCGATAACAGCACCTAGAAGATATAAAGAGACTTATAAGGCCATGCATGCTCCTCTGGGAAATATGCAAATAGGAAAATGAAACAATAACTCTACAGTGCCACCTATTGGAAGGCAGCAAGCCAGAAACCTGCTGCACACTGACAATCACCCTAAAACAGCTGTCTATGCATGGCTATATTTTCCTTATTGAAAAAGATTCTGGCTTTGGTTTATAATTCCCAGTTATTGTTACAAGGATTGTTAAAAAAATCTGACATTAACTTGAAAGAATGCTGCTTTACAATAGGTTACACTGTAAAGGTATTGTTCCATCTTCCATATTTGCATATTTCCCAGAGGAGCATGGATGGCCTTATAAGTCTCCTCACACCTTGTAGGCACTCTAGCCTTCCTGACCTTAGATTACTGATGCATACTAATGCACAGTGTGTAGCAGTAGTCACAGGAGCGCTGTGGACATCTTTGTTTGTTCAGTACTGGAGCGTCGCTTTAATCATGAAGACACATAGGTCGGAATAGTATCTGTAGATACAAAATGGTAGGATATTTTCTCCAGAATATACATTTTTATATGTAGCCCTCGAATTCTTCAAGAATTTAAAAAAAAAAGAAACTAAAAAAAAAAACTGCAAGAATATGTTTGTAAAAAAAATAACTTTGCCAACAATTTTAACAACCAACATGCATTAACTGAGAAATAACAAACGCTCTGCACCAATAACCTGGGTGCCAAGAGTGTGAGATATTGTGGAAGTTTTCAGATGGATCATCGGTGGTGGCATTGAGAACTTTTCCTTCGCTAATAAAAACAAGATGCTTACCATAATTTTTTATTTCAATAAAAGCAAAGAAAGTGATTATAAAACATTACCGTGTATGGAAGGTCAAGTGCATAAAAGTGAGGTATTTAAGAGCTGAGAACTCAACAGCTGCAACAAATCAGGTTTAAGAAGCACTTTCCACCATGTTTTATAAGTCTGCTATAAAAGCTGCAGGAATACTTCACATGGCACTTTCAGAGCAAAAGGACACATACTACCAGCCCAGACTAAAACTGGCCATATACTAAAACCCTATTTATTTTAATGCTGTCTCTCTAAAGATCAAAAACTCTGAGCCCAAACTGTGCTATTGATATAACCCTAGAAAACCAACACATTCATCTGGGGCAACGTACAAGCAGATAGTAAGGTACCCGATCCTTAGTTGATCTAGCTCTGGGGGGAGCCCATTTCTCTTAATCATCTTTGAGATGTTTCTACAACTTGATTTGAGTCACCTGGGGTGAATTCAGTTGATTGGACATAATTTTCAAAGACAACACTGTCTATACAAGGTCTCATAGCTCACAAAGCATATCAGAGCCAAAACCAAGCCATAAGCAGAAAAGAACTCCCTATAGAGCTCAGAGACAGGATTGTGGGGAGGCACAGATCTGGAGAAGCTACAAATACATTTCTGCTTCACTGAAAGTGCCAAAAAGCACAGTGGCCTCTATAATTCTTACATGGAAGAAATTTGGAACAACCAGGACTCATCCTAGAGCTGGCCGACTCACAAACTAAGTAATCGGGAGAGAAGGGCCTTGGTAAGAGAGGTGACCAAGAGCCCAATGGTCACTCTGGCTGAGCTCCAAAGATCCTCCGTGCAAATGGGACAAACGTCCAGAAGGTCAACCATCACTGCAGGATTCCACCAATTTGGTCTTTATAGCGGTCTTTACAGCCTCTCCTTAGTAAAAGTCTGCCTGGAGTTTGCCAAAAAGTACCTAAAGGACTCTCTAACCACAAGATACACGATTCTCTGGTCTGAGGAAACCAAGAATTAATTTTTTGGCCTCATTTCTGAGCATTATGTCTGTAGGAAACCAGGTCACCTGCTCAATACTATCCCTACAGTGAAGCCTGGTGGTGGCAGCATCATTGGGGGGGGTAAAATGCTACTCAGCGGCCAGAACATGGAGACCGGTCAGGGGTTATGGATAGCGGAATGAAGCAAAGTACAGAAATCTGCTTAACGTAACTGTCTGAGTCCTGGCAAGCAGCGCTGCACCGCAAGATAGGCTCAGCAGAAGAAGTGCAAACCAAAGGCTCCAGGGGCTGCAGTGGCGGCCACAGGGCTCAGTCCGCATTGTACCCAGTGTAGGACCAAGATGGCCGCCGTGATCCCAGTACCCACCAGCAAGCTGCAAATGAGTTCACAGAGCGCCAGACAGTCCAATCTAGAAAAGGGCTTTTCTGCGTCTGGACCTTATGGGCCACATAAAATGACATGGAGAGCCAGATTCAGCCCGCGGGCCTTGAATTTGACGCGTGTGAGCTCTTCACATCACATTTTAGACAACTATCAAAACTATACGCTTTAATATGAAAAAAAACTATTAAATCCTATTGCTTGGCATACCTATAGACCATAATTGGTGAGATGTAGTTCATAAGTATATAACCAGTAGACCTAAAGTTTATATAGTTCTTGGGGGATAGAAAAGCGTAGCTTAGGCCTCATGTCCATGCAGGGAATCCCACGCGGTATCCAGCCCTGCCCGCGGCCAGTGACCATTATGTACCTGTAATTTTCCGGCAGCGGTGTCCGAGCGGACCTCTCCACTTCTGGTTTTGCTATACTGTGCATGGTCCTCACGGCTCACCATCAGATATGCGCAGTATAGTTTTTTTTCTCAAACTCCTGCTTTCCCACGGTATCCACGGCCCGTCCGCAATGTCGGCTGTGGCTGCGCCGTGGATCGGATAGCTTCCATTGACTTCAATGGAAGACGTTCGTGCAGAAACCGCACAAAAATGGAGCATGCTGCGATTTGTTTTCTGGACCAAAACAAATCTGCATGCTTTAATTAATTTGCGGACGCCGATGCTTCCCTATGGGCGGCTTGATTTGCGGATCTCCTGTGCGGATTCTGCAAATTAAACCCACCCGTGGACATTGGGTCTTAGTAAATTTTTCTGTCTCTCCCACAAAAAAAATATGCTTGACACACAAGCTTTGGACATTTTTTCTATTGATAACCAATCCTCGGGGGTCCAATGCTCAGATCCTTCCAATCAGCAGATTCTCGGTCCCACTGTCAGTAGGAAGCAGATCCCTATGTCTGTGCATAGTATTGTACATTTTGTGCATCAGGGTGAGTTCACACACACGAGACACCATTTCCATGGATTATAAGGCTATTAGTCTAATGATGTCCAGCGGTTTTCTTTGTTTTTCATGGTTTTGCGCAGTGTATCATGCATCGTCTTGCGAATTTGCGCACCTCCCATAGACATCTATGGGGACCTTTGCTGTGCAAAACCCAGTAAGATAAAGCAGGTTCTACATTTGCACCAAAATATTTATGCAAAACTCACAAGCTCATCGGAATGGACCCACTGAAATCAATGGGCTCCATTCTCTGCAACTTGCATGTAGAAAAACGTACACAAATGCGGTTGCGTGAAAAAGCCCTTAGGCCTCATGTCCACGGGGAAAATAAGAATTAAAATCCACAGCGTTTTTCGCGCACGCGGATCCGCGCCCCATAGGAATGCATTGACCACCCGCGGGTAGATAAATACCTGCGGATGGTAATTAAAAAATTTCTGGAGCATGAAGCATTTTAGTGCGGATCACGCGTGCGGGAGCTCATAGAGCACATAGCACAACTGATCTCCCGCATGAAAAATAAAAGGCAATTACAGTGCATCCGCAGCCCAAATCCGCGTTACAAATCCGCAGCAGATCTGATTTTCCCCGTGGACATGAGGCCTTAGGGCATCTCCACGTGGTGGAATCCATTACAGAATTTTCCACTGCAAATTCCGCCTGAAAAAGCATGTAAAAAAAGGTTTTTGCTGCGTATTTTGACACGGATACGTATGTGGAGTTTGCCGTCAATGGACAAAATCAACGCGCGGAATTGCGACGTGGAAACAAGCGATATGACACTTGATGCAGAAACAGGATTGGCTGCCTTGGAATTCCGTACGCATGTTTTTCCCATTGACATGGCAAATTCTATGTGCAAATCTGCGCCAAAAACTGTGGAAAAAAAGCAGCTGATTTGTCTACATGTTTTGCAGGCAGATTTCGTGCAAAAGAGCGATATCAGGATGTGATTCACTCGCAATCCTTCTGAAAAGCCCTGGATGCGAGGCATTCCCGCAGGGAAACAGCCTCCCATCCCAGCAGGGCTGAAGGAATCCCCTGTGACAGCTGCAGCAGGGGATCGTGATGTTCTCCCATTGTTTTTAATGCTGCCGGTGGCAGAGGCTCCGGCCCCGTTGAAATCAATGGGAGAAGATCGCAATCCTCTGCCACTGCTGCCACAGTGTTCAGTCATGAAGGGACTTCCCAGTAGGGATAAAGGAATCCCCTGGCACTGCTGTTACAGCAGTGGCAGAGGATTGTGAGGCTCTCCCATTGCTTTCAATGGGGCCGTCGCTGCTGCTTCAGGCCCTATTGAAAGCAATGGGCGATATTGCTAGAGCATTGGCATGCTGCGATGTTTCCCGCATCACAATGCGGTGCTATGCAGGAAACATCGCAAGTGTGAATTAACCCATTCAAAAGAATGGCTTTCATATTTGTGTGAGATTTGTGCGTCTGGCAATGCACAAATTTTATATGATATTCTCGCTAGTGTGCAGGAGCCCTAAGGGTAGGTTCACGCGGCGAAATTGGCCCTGAAATTTTCAGCCTCTGAAACCTGCATAATTGTGGATTTCCTCCGTGATTTCACATGGGATTCTGCCTTGTGAATGCACCCCTAAGATAACAGATCACCTCCGTGTATGATGGGATAATCTGTCCCGGTTACATTTTTGCTACATCAGTATATAGTTAGTATGAGAGTGAAGTCAGCGGCTCAGACTGCGCAGAGCTACTTATGATAAAAGAGTTCTGCAATGTAATGAAGTGTCCTCAATGACCCGAGTCCAACTGCGCAGCTTCTATTTCAGAAAGATGTAAATGCCATCTTCAGACATGGGGGAAAAAAAGCTGCAAAGTCCATAAGAAACATCCTAGAGGGACGCAGGCCAGAGCTGTGTATCAAAATCAAGAAAAAGCAGCAAAAGAGGCAGAAATCCTTTCAAATGATCTGTGATGCCTGACTGCTTTGTTCTATTAAAAAACACTTGAAAATGGGAACCTTCAATAGATAATCTGATATGTAGGTTGAGCAATGGAGCATTTTGTGCTGGGGGGGCGCGATACGATAAAAGTGTATGGGGGGGGCCTTGTTCACTCCAATCACTTAGGCTCAAGTTCACTTCTGCGTTAGGGCTTTATCCACAAACGCAGCAGAGAATTGGAATTAAAACAGGAAAAAAAAGGATCCATTTCCTCCCCCGTTGGTTTCAATGAAAAGCTTCTGTTTGCTTCCATTCGGTCAGGTTTCCATTTTTAAAGAGCGCAAATTACGCTGCAGGCTGCGCTATGTGTTCCATTTAAAAAACAAAAACCTAACAGAACAGAAGTAAGTGAAAGCTTTCCATTTTTTAAAAACCCTATTGCAATCAATGAGGAAAAAAACAGATCCTTTTCCCCATATGCTGCTCTCCACTGATGTGGATCATATGAGAACTTGAAGATCTCCCCCCCCCCCCAATGATCTATATTGTCTTCCGAGGCGCTGTCTCCTCTTTGTACTTCCATTTTTCTTTTTTTGAGGTGGGGGACGCCAAGAAAAAAAAATATGCACCAGGCATCATCCAACCTAAGGCCAAATGCACACGTCCGGGTCGGATCCCTTAGCGGAATCAGACCCTGTGCCGGCAAGTGACCCCCCAGATACCTGTTCACATTGCTTTCTCCCTGCTGCGGATGTGCCGGGCCAGCGCACCAGTGCGCAGTGCAGAGAATGCAGCACCAGCGATGGCACGGCGATTTTGCAATTGACATTTTGGAATCGCCACAAGCCAGATCGCTTCCATTGACTGCAATGGAAGCCGTCCGTGCAAGTCCTGCACCAAAATAGAGCATGCTGCGATTTGTCCTCTGCGAGCAGAAATCGCAGGTAAATTCCGCTCGTGCGGTGGAAGCATCATTTTACATTGCATGCTATGGACGGACATTGCTGTGGAATCCGTGGCCAGATGCCCGCCGCCAATTCCGCAGCAACAATTCGCCCATGTACATTGGGCCTAAGGCTGGTGCTGCATCTTTGATAGGGACAGGTTGAAGATGCTATTCCCCTAGCTGTAGAACGTGATAATGTAGAGGGTGAAAATCTAGTTACAGGTTCCCTTTAAGCTTTATTTGAATGAAACCCCTTTAAGACAGGGACAAACTCTTTCGGTACTATATGACTTTCTCTATTTATTGCAGCGGTTATATAAACTATACATTCGCCAGCGCCCCGGCAGCGTATGCTGATGAGTGACCTTTCTAGGACAAACCATTATTGCCAACTGCTGCATTGTATTTCAACTTCTACAGGTGTTCGAAAAATAACGTCTTATTCAGCCGCCAAAACCAATGGACAAAACTGCAACATTCTTTAAAAGAAGTTTTATTGATCTTCTGTCACTGTAAAGTTTAGGATGGTGTATGGGCAAGCGAGACGGCGCAGCTTATTCTAAATGTGTCTCATTAGATCATGCTGTGACCCCGCTGTCCTCAGACTCCTCAATCCACTCTGGGCATCACAGGCGGACCCCGTGTGATATAGGTGCCTGTGCTAATGACAAAGCCACCACACAATATGTGATTTACCAGAAGCTACGTGTAATCGTGTGATTCCGAACACCTCGGTAGCTGCAAGAAGAATATGTGAAGTAGCGGCACTGAGATACAAAGTATCAAACTGTTGATTTCAGGTGTAAAGTTCCAAGAGCACAGAAGACATATAGAGCAGAATGCGAATGTCTTCATTAAGAGCACAAAGAAATCCTTGGAACCGCATTCCCCACATTGGAATTGGCGTACTCAGCGCTATTCAGTGTGCGATATAATTATGGGCTTGGTAGATCAATCATCAGGCATGAAGGGAAACGTGATCAAAAGTGCAAAGGAGCAGTACAGTGCCAGGAAAATAATGTAGAGATTTGCATTTTTATTCTAAGCAAATACTTTGTACCTACCATGTGACCCGCCAGCTAGAACTCCGCAATCCCTAACGGGAAGGTTGACAAAAAGATAATTTCCAAATTATAGCTAATGCTTCTATATAGCATCAGCCAAACTGCTTGCTGCACCCAAGTAATAAAGCCGACATGTGTTTATGATTAGCACTTTGTTTAAGCAGCAGTTTGTACTTCAGAGCTGCACTTTCCACTGCAATTAGGGCAGGAGGTTGTCACCGTTGTCAGAGTTAAAGGGACTGTCCGAGTTAAAGGGGTGGTCTCGCGAAACCAAGTGGGGGTATACACTTCCGTATGGCCATATTAATGCACTTTGTAATATACATCGTGCATTAAATATGAGCCATACAGAAGTTATTCCACTTACCTGCTCCGTTGCTAGCGTCCTCGTCTCCATGGTTCCGTCTAAATTCGCTGGCAGCTTGCTTTTTTAGACGCGCTTGCGCAGTCCGGTCTTCTCCTTTCAGCACGAGCCGCTTCAGTGTGCTCCCTGCTACAGCTCTTCTGCGCATGCGCAGATGAGCTGTCACTGCTCGGGAGCGCGCTGAAGCGGCCATTCTGTACCTTCCTCTGTTAGAGGAAGGTGCAGAGCCGCCCAGCTGTCCGGAGAAGCCGTCCAGCTGTCCTGCCGTCCAGCTGTCCTGCCGTCCAGGTAAGTGATGGGCCGGGGGGGGGGGCTGTCGTCGCTGTCGCTGCGATGGGGGGGGGGGGGGCTGCCGCTGCGATGGGGGGGCTGTCGCTAGGCCGGGGGGGGCTGTCGCTGCGATGGGGGGGCTGTCGCTAGGCCGGGGGGGGGCTGTCTCTAGGCCGGGGGAACTAGCGCTGGGCCAGGGGGGTAAGTGATGGGTCGGGGGTGATGTTCACTGACAGGTGAAGGCCCCGGAGCCCAGCGCTGGGCTCCGGGGCCTTCACCTGGGCTCCGGAACCTAGCGCTGGGCTCCGGAACCTAGCGCTGGGCTCCGGGGCCTTCACCTGGGCTGAGGGTCTAGCGCTGGGGAGCCGGGAGCGTAGCGCTGGGGAGCCGGGGGCTAGCGCCGGTTACCTGCTGCCTGGCGGTGGGTGACTGGTCGGCGGCTGCGGGGCGTCTGGTCGGCGGCTGCGCGGCGTCTGGTCGGCGGCTGCAGGGCGTCCGGTTGCCATGGAGACACAGCTGGCAGCGTCTCGGGAGCGCGCACGTCGGGCTGCAGCGAGCGACGGGGAAAGAGCCGGCGGCCATCTTGGGGAAACTTTTATAAGTTGCTGAAACGCTGGAACGGTAAGTACGAACCAGCTAGGAAAGTCATTTACAGGGGTAATTAGTAATGTATGTTTAATTAGGGGGACTGGGCAAAAAAAAAAAATTAACTGCTTCCTCGAGACATCTCCTTTAAGGAAACCCCTGTCACCGGGTCCCCCGTGCCTTAAAATAACAAATCAGCAGTTACTCACTTCTCCCGGCTCCCCCACTAATCATCTGCCGACGGGACCGTTGTCCATGTGATGTCACTTTGCAGGTTGCAGTCAGCCTGAAACAAGCTGCAGCAGCCAATGACAGTGCTCAGTGACCATGGCCGAGTGCTGTCATTGGCTGCTACAGCAGGACGTGACAGCAGCCTGTAAACAAAGACAGTGGAGATTGGAGCCAGCGGCGCGGGATGAGCGTGGAGCCGAGAGAAGTGAATAAATGCTGATTTCATATTTTAACACATGGGGGATCAGATGACAGGGGGTTCCTTGATTTAGACAATCCCTTTAAAGTAGTTGTGCTAACATATAAAGTTCTCCCCCTTCTCTCTTTCTCCATCAGGCACCCTAGCATCTCCCCTGACCCTCCTATCTATCGCACCTCTAGGAACCTCCAGTCTGTCCGCACTAAACAGTTTGCCGAAACTATTCAGTCCTCCCTATCCCCTATGTTTCTCCTCCCCTGCCCTAACCTGGCAGCCGAACACTATCACACCACCCTCAGCCGTGTCCTGGATGAAGCGGCACCACTCGTGACTCAAGCCGTCAAACGCAGACCACGGCAACCCTGGCTCACGTCCCAAACGCGCTTCATCCGGCGGTGCTCTAGGTGCGCCGAGCGGCTGTGGAGAAAGTCAAAGCTGCCAGCAGACTTCCTCCACTTCAAATTCATGCTTAAAACATATAACCTAGCCCTTCACCATGCCAAACAAGTTTATTTCACCTCCCTTGTCTCCTCACTATCCCACAACCCCAAACAACTCTTCGAGACCTTCCACTCCCTCCTCAGCCCCAAAGAACAGGCCCCTGTGATAGACCTGACTGCTGGAGAACTAGCTGCCTATTTCAAAGAGTAAATCGACAACATTCGTAAAGAAATCTCTGATAACTGCATGGTTAGCCCAGATCCCAGTTTCATCAGCACTGCTTCCAGCACCTACTCACTATCTACGCTAGAACCAACGACAGAGGAAGAAGTCTCCAGGCTCCTTTCCGCTGCCCGCCCCACCACCTGAGCTAGCGACCCTCTCCCCTCTCACCTCCTCTGCTCCCTTTCCCCAGCTCTCATTACTCACCTCACCACAATCTGCAACCTCTCCCTAACCTCTGGCACTTTTCCCTCCTCATTTAAACACTCCATCATATCCCCTCTGCTTAAAAAACCAACCCTGGACCCAACTGATGCTGCCAACTACCGACCCATCTCAAACCTCCCCTTCATCTCCAAATTACTGGAACGCCTGGTCTACTCCCGCCTAATCGCTTTCTCTCTGACAACTCACTCCTCGACCCCCTCCAGTCTGGTTTCCGCTTTCTACACTCGACCGAAACTGCCCTCACAAAAGTAACAAATGACATGATGACTGCAAAGTCGAGAGGTGATTACTCCCTACTAATCCTCCTTGACCTGTCTGCTGCATTTGACACTGTCAACCATAACCTCCTTCTCACTATGCTCCGCTCTATTGGTCTAAAGGACACTGCTCTCTCCTGGTTCTCTTCCTACCTCTCTGACCGCTCTTTCAGTGTTTCCTTTGCTGGTTCTATCTCTGCTCCACTTCCTCTCGCTGTTGGGGTACCCCAGGGCTCGGTCCTTGGTCCCCTTCTCTTCTCTATCTATACTGCCCCAATCAGACAAACCATCCACAAATTTGGCCTCCAATACCATCTCTACGCTGATGACACCCAACTATACACCACCTCTCGTGAGATCTCTGGACCATTCCTCCAAAATATCACCGACTGTCTGTCCGCTGTCTCTAATACTATGTCCTCCCTTTTTCTCAAACTAAACCTCTCTAAAACTGACCTCCTTGTCTTTCCACCTTCTAACCGACCTCCCCTCAACATCTCCATTCCAGTGTCTGGCACCATCATAACCCCCAGACGGCATGCCCGATGCCTTGGGGTCACACTGGACTCTGACCTCTCCTTTTCCCCCCCATATCCAATCTCTGGCCCAAACATGCCACATGCATCTCAGAAATATTGCTAAAATACGTCCATTCCTAACCACGGACACGCTAAAGACACTCGTGGTTGCCCTTATCCACTCCCGGCTTGACTACTGCAACTCGCTATTCATTGGCCTCCCCGGCACTAGACTCGCTCCACTCCAATCCATACTAAATGCAGCAGCTAGACTCATTTTTCTATCCAGTCGTTATTCAGACGCCTCTGCATTATGCCAGTCGCTGCATTGGCTGCCCATCCACTGCAGAACTAAATTTAAACTCCTCTACCTCACTCACAAAGCTCTGCATGGCGCTGCGCCACCATACATCGCCTCCCTACTGCCAGTACACCATCCAGCCCGCTCACTCTGATCCGCTAACACACTCAGACTAAACACCCCTGTAATACGAACCTCACATGCTCGCCTACAGGACTTCACCAGAGCAGCACCCATCCTCTGGAACGCTCTACCCCAAGGCATCCGGACAATTCCCGATGCACGAAATTTCAGACGTGCCTTAAAAACGTACCTCTTCAGGAAAGCATACCAAATCTCCTGACCTAGTCCCTCGCCCCTCCCTATGGTGCTCCACCCTGTTTGCTTTATTATAAATGATCTGTACATGAAATTTCCTATTGCCTGTGTTCCCCAACCCCTGCACCTCCTGTACCACCCTCAACCCATTTGTGTCTAACCCAATGTACCTCACATTGTAATTGTTGCAATTGTTGTATTGTTTTGCATTTATCCATGCCTGAAAGCGCTGCGGAATAAGTTGGCGCTATACAAATAAAGATTATTATTATTATTATTATTCTCCCCTGTCCACAGGATAGGAAATAAATATCCGATTGGTAGTGACTTGATGGCTGAGACAGCATGTCATTTAGGCCTCACGACCAAGCTGTGTGCACGGTGTCTGTATGTAGGTACCATACCATAGAGCAACATAGAGCAGCAGTCCCCACTGAAATTAATGGAATGGTGGTGCAAATGTCAACAGCCGCACCATTCCTGCGGGGACTTTTGGGACCCCTGTTTTCAGAATCAGTGGGGATTTCAGTGCTTGCATTCTCACCAATATATACGTTATTCCCTATCCAGCAGCTATGGAACAACTTCTAATATCAGCATAACCCCTTTAAACTCCATGTAGCAGATGTCATATCAGGCTGCACTAGTAAAAGTGGTTAAAACAAACTTTTATGGCACAGAAGGTAAACCATAAAGCCCTTGGATAAGGGTGGGCGAACTCCCACATTATTTGCTTGGCTGATCACATACCTGTTCTGGGTATTTGCTGCCCACTATTTCTGCCACTGTATTGAATGAATCAGCGTCTGGATGCTGGACTGCTCCCATATTGAGATTGACGACGATCTTAACACCGCGGGCTGACAGTCGAGCCATGAGTTCGGCATCTTCAACGGTAATACAGGCGGTGGGGATCTTTTGGACATCGCTCTCATAATACTGCCATCCTGTGTGTGGGCTGCAAGACAAGCAGTTGTTATAGTAGAACAGTAACACAATACAACTACTGCCATCTTCCAGAAAAGCTAACAGACCAGCACTTGCTTCCATAATAGAAATGCAAGACAATCTAACATCTCAGATCTGATAAAGAAGACTGAAGGCCTTTTATACAGGCTGATGATCGGGCCCAAACATGGTAACATACAGCGTTTCCCCGAAAATAAGACACTGTCTTAGATTATTTTTGCCTCAAAAGAGGCACAGTGTCTTGTTTTTGGGGGGCGCCTTATAATACTCTAGGTTCGGGTCCCTCGCACTGGTCTCCATCGCTGCTGCAGGCTTCCTCCTGCACACCGTCAGAGTAGTTCTTCCTGATAGCGGGGCTTGACTACCCCGCCTCCAGCAAGCTAATACTCTGATTGGTCATTTGAGCGCCACATCAGCCAATGAGAGACGGCGCTCGATTAACCAATCACAATGTTCATTGAATGACATCATTAGTGGCTGTGATTGGTTAATCGAGTATCGTGTTTCATTGGCTGAAGCTGTGCTCGATTAGCAAATCAGAGCATTAGCTTGCTGGAAGTGGGGTATTCAAGTTCCGCTACCAGGAAGAAGTGCTCTGTCGACATGCAGGAAGACACAGAAGCTGCAGCAGCATCGCAGCCCAGAGTGAGGGACCCATACGCCGGCTGCTAGAATATTGTTTGTTGTTATTTTTACATGTAGTGTAGCTAGGGCTTATTTTCGTAGAAGGGCTTATATTTCAAGCCCACCCCCCTCCTTAAAAAACTCCCTCAGGATAGGGCTCATTATCAGGGTAGGTCTTATTATCAGGGAAACACGGTAGTATACAAGGCTGAAAAAACACAAGCCCATCCAGTTCAGCCTATTATCTTGCAAAGTTGATCCAGAAAAAGGGGGGGGGGGAAATTAACATGCGGTAGGAGCTAATTTTCCTCCTTTTAGGGGAAAAATTCTTTCCGACTCCAAATCTGGCAATCAGAATAATCCCTGGATCACCGACCCTTCTGAAGTAATCAGTGACTAGAACATGTAATATTGTTACACTAAAGTAAAGTCATGCAGGCCCCTCTTGTAGGGAGTTCACAATCACCACGTCCTTAGGAACAATTCCATAGTCTTACTGCTCTTACAGTAAAGAATCCCCTTCTATGTCGGTGTAAAACTTTTTTCTTCTACAAATTCGCCTGCCTGCTCATCGGCAACTCTGAATATGCCAGTAATCACCGTTTGCTCATTTTACAGCTGATTTAAATTTTTATGCTGAGATGTTACTATGTTACTATGTATTCATCCCTGGCGATCAGCCAACGAATCACTGCTGTGATATTAAGGAATAAGATATTATTCCTTAACAGCACAGCACTCATTCGTTGGCTGATCACCAGCATATTCAGATGAACCGGTGATCAGGCAGGCGAACGTTTGAGCCTATCATGAGCCCATGTACAGTTAAAGGGCCTTCAGTAGATATAACCATTTGGGAGAGTCAAATATTAAAAGGGTATTCCAGGACTTTTTTTAATTAAATATTTGCTATTGATGACCTACAAGTCAATAGATGATCGGTGAGGATCCGCTGCTCAGATGGTTACCATTGAGCTGATTCCCGTGGTAGAAATTGAAGCTGTCAACCATAGTGCAGTGGCCCCAGTTAGTACTATAGTGCAGCTCCCACTGAATGAGAACTGCACCTGCAGTACCAATCAGGGCCACTGCGCTATGGCCAGCACACTCTGCTTCCTGTGCTGACCGCAGTGACAGCTCGCCCCAGGAATCAGCTGCTGATCTATTGCTGTCATCAATAGCAAAAATTAAAAAAAGCACTGGAATACCCCATTTAACACACTTTATTCTTGCTCATCATCCTGGAGGTGTTCTACCCATACAGATCGTTCTATGACTATATATCTGCCCAAAATGCTGTATAATCCGGCACTCAGGTTCCATAATGCTGCTTTAAAGAACTATTATGGTAATACAGTAGCAATAACTGGGCAAATTAAGGACCTCATGCTGCATAGAAAACATATATAGGTATAATGCTGCAACACTAAAGGCCAAGCAGGTAGTCTGTAGCAGAGCCAAGAAAGAAATCAGCATAGAAGAGTTCATCAAAAAGGAACGTGAATCCTCACAAAATGAGGCAAGTAAGGAGAATTAAAAAAACAGAGCCGGCACTTTTTGACTTGATATTTAGTAAGTTAATTGAACGGAGGCATTACTCTCAGAAAATTTCATTATAAAACAGTTTACTGTAGGAGAATTCTGACTGTGCTAATAAAAGCAATGTGTTCTGGCAAAATAATATCCCATTAAAGGAAAATTAATTGAAAAATTGTCAGGCTACAGAGTATCACCAAATTACCTGCCTGCGCAGAGATTGTCTCACTTATATACAATGCATGTGCAAGATTTAACCCTTAAAGAGGTTGTCCAGTTCTAAACCCCTGATGGCCAATCAGCAGGATAGTCCATCAATAATAAATCGGCAGGGGTCTGCCACCTGGGACCCCAGCTGATCAGTTGTTTGCTGGGTCCATGTACTGATAGAATGACCCAATTTCTGCAGCTCCATTCCAACTACAGTGGCCAGGCTTGGTATTGCAGACCAAGTTCCCATTTATTTCAGTGGCAACTTTGCATGTAGTACCAAGCTTGGCCACTGCAGTGGGAATGGTGCTGTCTGCTTCTTGCGGAAATCAGCTCAGTGCACGAGCACACTCAGTGAATAGCTGATTGGCAAGGTTTCCTGGCATCGGACCCCTGTTGATCTACTATGGTGACCTAGGCTGCTGATACGCCATTGATAGTTTATAACTGGACAACACCTTTAAGTATGCGGCCTATTTTGGATTTCAGGATGCAACCCCATTTTTCAAATCTAGCGTTTTGTCACTTTCTTCGGGGGATACGTTTTGAAGTTTTTACTTACGCAAGTGATTCTGAGACTGCTTTTTATGACATATTGGGGCTTATTTACTAATAAGTAATGTAGGCCGGGCTGACACGACCGTATGTTTACTGCATATTACGCAGGCTCTGTACGCCCATGTGATAAGCGGTAACTCGTAGGCAATTACATTGGCTTACATAGTACCGCTAACATTAGCGTGTTGGAATTGCGTAATATGCAAGCACGAAAAAGAATGCATGTTCTATTTTGCTGTGTATATTTGCAGGATAGAGCGCATTGTTCTCCATATATACCCCCCCCCCTGATTTTATCCCTACGACAGAGGGATGCCTGGTCCAAAATAGATAATATCTGGTTACGCAGTTCTGAGATATCTGCCCAAGATCTATCTGAGGGCCCCTTTTTTTGATCCCTCTAATATTCCTAGCTCCTCTAGTTTCTTCTCTAAATTCTGTGAGTGCTGTTTTTTTGAGTCTTGTACCATGTGAAATGCAAACTCCTCCCACTACACATTTCAAGGCCTCCCACTGTATAGGAGCCGCCGTGTTATCCAATCTATGATCCGCTATATTGTTGAGCGAATATCTCTCAGGCATATTGCGCCGTTTAAGATATTGTCATTTAATCTCCAAGTACTCCTCCCTCCACGCTCCCCCGCCAAGACCCGAAGTGACCCGTAGACCAGAGTATGGTCTGACCACGGTCCCATTTAAACAAAATTTTGTATTGTTAATAATCTCAACTGTGCTTCATTTTAGAGATAAATGGTAGATAGGTCTTGTAATTATTTATTTAAAAAATCAGAAATTTACTGAAAATATGTAAAAATGTGCAGCTTTCTAAATTTGAATTTCCCTGTTGTAAGACAGATGGTCATACTACATAAAAGTAGTTAATAAATAACATTTGTCATATGTCTTCGTTACACTGAACAATCACTGCATTAGGAACACCTACTTAATAAGGGATTGGTCCACTTTTTGGGCGATCACGGCTTTCAGACATCCGGGAACAGATTCCACAAGGTGGCGAACATCCTCGATACTCAACTTGACCCACAACTACTACAGCCGCTCCATCAGTTGGTGCACATATTGTGGGTAAGTAGGAGCAGATCTCACAGCCCTTTCTAGCTTATCCCAAACATGTTCATTGGGGTTGCAGTGTGGCGAGTCTGGAGGCATCGTACGTGTGGAGAAGTCATTGTTTGACGACATGGAACTCTGTCCTGCTGAAAAGTGGCACTGTAGTCGAGGAAGACGTCTTGAAGATATGGGTGCAAATAGTCAGATAATAGGTCCGTGTAGAGTTCACCAACCAAGGATTGTGATATGATGACCAACAGTTCTAGGCCATGCCAGGAAAATGCTCCCCAAACCGTGACACTGCCGTGACGGCCTGTTGGTCCCCAACAGTGCACCCATGGAATACTTTTTCATGCTGTTTATACCAAATGTGGTCCTGGCCATTCATCTGTTTCAGTAGGAAACGGGACTTGTCACTCTAAACGACCTTCTGCCACGTGTCCAAGGTCCATTGACGTCTTTCCTGTGCCCATGTGAGACGTTGTTGTCAGTCTTTGACTATTGAACCCCAGTCGACGCAAGTTACACCACAAAGTCATTGCGGAAATTTGTCCAACCTCCCTGCTGTTGTACTGCTGGGTCAGTTACTCTGCTGTGGAACATTAAGATGCCAGATATGTCACCCGCTGCTCGCCTCTAGGATCAGCCACACGTGGCCTGCCGCTGTGTGATACTCTGTCGGATGACTGTTCATTTTTCAACTATTCTTGGTTCAGACACAGCTATTAAGTGTAACTACAGAAATACTGGCACCACATCACTGAGCATTAACAATCTGTCCGCGGTCAAAATCACTCAAGTCACCCAAGACTAACAAATGCTGCCTTTTTTTGCATAGAGTAGAGGTCTGCACATTATCTAAGAGCCGAATGTGACACGGCCATCATGTGGTACTGTGATACTGACCAAACAATGTCACACGCCAGCTATTCCTAATGCAGTGAATGTTCAGTGTGACATTATTTAACCCCTTCCCAACATGCACTATGCATGTGCGGTGCACATTCAGTGTCACTATATGGAGCAGGTTCACTTTTGTTTTCTACTTCTTTACATACAAAACCTAGTACCCCCATAAGGGCACTTAAAAACACAAGTGTTTGATTACTTACATAATATTCTGCACTTATCTATTGCAGTGTATGATGGCTAACAGTCATTATTCTGCCTCTCTACCTCTGCGTGAGTCTCACCTTCTCCTCTTCCTTCCCCTCTGCTCTCTATACACTTCAACAAAAATGATGATTTTTCTCTCTCCTCCACTTCCATAATTTGGTCTTTAATGACAGACTTGAGAACAGAAAGTGGACAGAAAGTTAGGAGGAAGGGAGAACCCTACTGGGAAGAACTTTATGGTGATGTTTTAACACATAAACAACATTTTAGGCAAATAAAGTAAATTGCAGTTTTTCTTGTTAACACACTGGCCAAGTTATTTGAAAAGTTAGTGCCCATTTAATAGGCTTCCATACATGGCGGACCTGGAGGCCAATTATTAAGTCTCCAATTGCCTTAGCAAGTAGTGGCATACTGCAACTTGGTGGGTGGGGGGCAATGGTGTGTTGGACGGAACCTCCTGTCTCCCTAGTTAAAATCACTTAAGATGATACAATCAGTGCTGACCACAATATGTAGGGAGATTGGCCTTCTCTTCATTCCCAGACGCTACTGTAGAAGCCCAGCTATCAATCACCACTGGCCCTTGTAGGCATAGTTTACTATGATGTTCATTTTCCCATGAACCAGGAATGACCCCCTTGCCATGATGTAAATGGACACCATGGAGAGGGAAGGAATTAAAAAGCTATCATGGTTTCAGTAAATGTTATTTTATGTATAATAAAAACTAACTTTCTGCACCAATTCCTCACATTTTTCAGGATCTCTGCTTGCTCCATTCCATTGGAACCAGTGCTGTTTATAGTTCCAGGGGATAAAAAAAAATCTTAATATATTCCAGGCCCAATCTGTTCCCAATGAGAAAATTGTAATGGTTTCCCAAATCTTCTAGCAGCGCTGTCTGAAACGAATCACATCCCTCCATGTAACCTGTCAGCGATCTGTTACAATAAAGTGTCACTAATACAACAACTTTCTCCTGCTTTGCTCCAATTCTTCAGGTTTATTTTGCGAACATCACATCAGAGACGTAAAACATCAAACGCAACCTGACAGGACTAAAACTTTACTTTGCCTCAGTTTTGATGTCATGCCACAGCTTCCCTTATAAACTGTGTGTCGACTCGGCGAAATATGCAGAAAATATGTCTGAAGTGTTAATGGCAGGGTCTTGAAGCGCAGAAGTAAACATTTCGGCTTGTGATGCAAAGAAAACATGATGGTTTTATCCGCTTTCCAGAGATTTTGTACAAAAGATTGAAAAAATATTACCAGATGGCTCATTAAATTATCCTGGAAGAGTCATACATCCAGGTTGAGGCTGCAGATCCTACAGATGATATCGATAACAACCGGCTGGCACACGCAGAATGGCAATTTTCAGTAAAAGAAGGAAAGGTTTTTAAAGCTGCTGCGCTAGTTTCATTTAATATTCAACCTGGAATGAAGAGAATCTAAAAAATAAGATTATGCAAAAGAAAAAAAAAAAACTATCCAATAGATGTGAATATATCAAACTACAACTAGACACTCCATCTTCATTTTGCTGTTTTTTTTACATCCAGTTTCAGTTTCCAAATAATTGGATGAAAAATTAGATTAATATATGTGATCCTGTCATGGAAGGAATATGTAATGCATTAAAATCTAGTCTAGGTGAAGATAAACTGTGCTATAGTAGAATGCAGATCTAATGCTTTTCTATGGAAGAAGATTATTCTGCTACAACTATTATCCAGGTACTATTGTATCTTGTCTCCACCAGAATGATGGGTGAAGACCCAGAGACAGGCAGCGTCCGCCCAGTAAATGCCCCAGAGCTTCTGATTGCCTAGGGTGGCGTGTTATGGCATTAGGGTTAGGATGAATGTTAGGGTTACAATTAGGGTCTGTTACGCCGCCCCAGCGCAGCAGCTATGTGCCTTGCTGTGCTGCCCTGCAGCTGTCCGAAGCCACTCGTACCTTCGGTCCCCGGAGGTCTCCTGCAGTTTGGCTGGGCCGAGTGGCAGCTACCGGTGTGGAGGGGAGCGCACATGTCTGTAGGTCGGGGAGTACTGCAGTCACACCGCGCGGCCGGGAGCGCACATGTGAGTAGTCCTGCGGCGGTGGAGGAAGCTGTGCGCTGGCAGCGCAACACACAGGGCTGAGACACGGTGCTGGACCGAGTTGTGAGGCGGCAGCAGCAGCAGTAGCAGACACCCGGTAGGGCAGGTGGAAGGAGATGTGCGCCGGCAGCGCGACACCTGGCGCTGGACCGAGCTGTGAGGTGGTTGCAGCTGTAGGCAGCGCTGGGGATGGGGAAATCCGAGGGCCGAAATTTTCTGAAACACAGCAGACTAGGAGCCAATCATAAGCTAGGGGCGTCTACCGCAGCTAAGGCTGTCAGCCCCTAGGTTACAGTGTGCGGTTGATAGTTGTGACAGCTTATGTTCTACCCAGTGTTCCTTGTTCTAGTTCAAAGTTTCTAGATCTAGTCCAGTCTTGTCTAATCTGTCTAGAGTGTCTTGCTCCTTGATTTTTCTAGTTCAACCTGTGTTTCTTAGTTTGGTGGTTTGTTTGATCTTTCCTTGTCTGTTTACTTCTTTGTGCCTTGGATCATTCCAACATTTGCTTCTTCAGCCTCTTGTCTGGCCCATAGTGCCCTCTTGCTCTCAGGGATAGCATTTTAGGCAGGGTTGTCCATAGGGACAACGTAGGACTGTTTAGGGACAGTGTCAGGAAGAAATTAGGGAGAGCCAGTGTAAGACCACTCTCACACATATGTTCAATTAAATGCCGCTCGCTATGTTACCCGTGATTTTGAGTGGCATTTTTGAATGCACGTATCAACGCTTGACAGCGCTTTTTAACATATCCCATCATTTGTAAATGGGGTGCATTAAAAAATGCTGTAAAATAGGACAGCACTTGAAAATCGCAGCATTAAAAACACAGCATTGGAGCGCAGGTCTGAGAAGTCCGATTAAAAACAATGGGAGTGTTGTACAGCGATTAGCACGGCGCTAGGGATGCTGCGCGAATCGCGGTAAAAAGCAGTGTGCATGAGAGCGGCCTTACAGTCAGCACTTCTCTGGTTATTTTGGTTCTAAATCATCTCTTTCAGTCTAGAATGACAGTTTCACTACATTAATCATCCTCATCCAGGTACCATCACTCTCTGCCCCGTCATCTACTTGCGGATTTCTAGCTGCATTTGTGTTTCCACTGAGGGTCCGTTTAGACGGGTCGATTTATCGTTTGAACAAGCGAATGAGGAAACAATGTCAGAGTTCGCTCATGCGGCCTGGTTATACAGGCAGATACATTGTTGGCTCGTTCAAACAAGAAATTGTTCAGTCATATAAGTGAATGGAAATGACTAGATGAGTGCCATTTAAATTGAACAATAAGTGAAAGAGCCAACGATGATTTTTAGTCATGCATAAAATGAACGACGAATGAAGAGTGAACATTCGGTTGTTGGCTGCGTTTAGACTGAACGATTATCGTTCACTTTTGCTCATTGGAACGATTAGCATTAAAAAAAAATCGTTCAGTCTAAAAGGGCCTTAAGTTGATACGTGCTTCATTCCCTCTCATTACAGATGAAACATAACACCTCCTGGAGATTGAGTCAACTATAATAGTAGAGTTCTTACAGAGTGGCTCTCTGTTGTGACTCAGAGAGGGGTCCTAAGCAGGGGACCCCCTTTATGACGACTATACGCCCTAGTAGGGGATATGACAGGATTAGAGATGAGCGAACGTACTCGGTGAGGGCGATTTCACAATCAAGCACCGCGATTTTCGAGTACTTCACTACTCGGGTGCGCTGTGGGGCGGGGGGTTGCAGAGGGGGGTGGGGGGTAGCAGCGGGGAACAGGGGGGAGCCCTCTCTCTCTCCCTCTCCCCCCCACTCCCCGCTGCAACCCCCCGCTCACCCACAGTGCACCCGAGTACTTTTCACCCGAGTAGTGAAGTACTCGAAAATCGCGGTGCTCGATTGCGAAATCGCCCTTACCGAGTACGTTCGCTCATCTCTAGACAGGATCTGTATGGTTACCAAATAAAAGTCATCTCAAGCCGACTTGGACAGCTGTAGACATATAGGAGATAGATTTGAGATCGAATTCTTGTGCATTTATAGTGCATCTTCTCACCCCTATATAGCTTTCCGAAAATATACATTTTTCCCTACATTGCAGAGTGGGCAAACTCTTACTGAAGTTGTGAGCCAATCAAATGCCTCCCCTGCTGCTCCGCCTACCCTGCTGCTTCACTTCCCCTGCTGCTCTGCCTCCCCTCTCTCCCTCATGCGGTTTCATTAAAAAAAAGTGAGCAACTACATTTGCATGCCCCTCCTACCTGTCTTGCATGTAATGCTTTACACTATATATGATTTTTTTTAGTGCATTAAAGGAGATGTCTCACGCCGAAACGGGTTTTTTTTTTTTCAATAGCCCCCCCGTTCGGCGCGAGACAAACCCGATGCAGGGATCAAAAAAAAAAACCGCATAGTACTTACCCGAATCCCCGCGGTCCGGCGTCTTCATACTTACCTTGTGAAGATGGCCGCCGGCATCTTCACCCTCGGTGGACCGCAGGGCTTCTGTGCGGTCCATTGCCGATTCCAGCCTCCTGATTGGCTGGAATCGGCACGTGACGGGGCGGAGCTACACGGAAGCGCTCTCCTGCACGAGCGGCTCCATTGAAGAAAGAAGAAGACCTGGACTGCGCAAGCGCGTCTAAAATCGCCAGAAGAGGCGATTTTAGACGGAACCATGGAGACCAGGACGCTAGCAACGGAACAGGTAAGTGAAAGAACTTCTGTATGGCTCATAATTAATGCACGATGTATATTACAAAGTGCATTAATATGGCCATACAGAAGTGTATAACCCCACTTGCTTTCATGAGACATCTCCTTTAATAGGTTTTTACAGTCAGAAACAAGGAACTGTAGGTTCTTGAGAGGTTAAGAAGACATATTACAAACTTTCCTATTTTCCCATGCACTGAACTACTGATGCATGCAAAAACAATTATAACTAGAAGTACATGTTTAAGAAATTCGACTGGTATTATCTCAATTAAAAATTAAAGTCAACTTACCACTAAAGTAACAGAAAAAACAGCTTTCGACTTTTTTTGTAAACGTCTATGCACCGATTACAAGGAACACTGGCAACCAGCGCTGCTCCCACAAGGGTTTCCGCTTGAATTTCCCCAAAACAGATACAGCGGTTTGGCTAAATAGAATATTTAAGTTTACAGAAAAGGACAATTCAAGGACTTATTTTCACTGGTGATTTTTTTTTTATTGCACCTTTACAACAACAACTGTTTTTTGGTAATTTCTCCTAAACTTAAACGGATTCTGCCACATCCCAATCAACATCTCTCCGAGGACCGCTTCTTGCTTTTTCATTGGCTTCAAGTGTTTTTCTGGCACAGCATTAAAAATAATGAACTTCGCATGCACATTTGATACCAGTTAGCACATTTTATGATTCAATGAGCTCAGGAGCCAAGCCTTTAAATAAGTTTAATTCGTGGAGGAAAGCGTCCATGGCAAGTTTTATTTGCAGAGAAAATATAGTAACTTTCCTGGAGGTTAGAACCTGTAAAAGTCTAAGCACAGGGCTCTGCTTCTAAGCATACAGCTAATATATTGATCAAAGGATTAAAGCCTTAGGGCTCACGGTCAAGGCTATATTGCAGATACATGCTGTATAGATCCATGATGCAGAGCCTATAGCCTGGCATGGGTCCATACTGTACCTCCATGTGCCTCCAATTTTACACAGAGACACCTAGAAGGGTTTTTTTCCCCATGCAAGCTAACACAAAAAAGGCTGGTCACCGAGGTACTGTAGCCTCACATAAGTGGGACCGCTGATATAACTTAAGTATGGAAAGCACTCTTGAAGTGACCTTCTTCTGCTACAATAGATGTATGGAGCTATCATTGGACCTGTGTATGGATATCGGTATCTGAATCTCCTGTAGACGACGGTTGATGGCTACCCGGATGATATTCCTCTATTGTAGCAGCAGGAGGCCACTTCCAGTACGCTTTCCTTCCTTCAGTCATAGCAGCGGTCCCACAGGACTTCGAGAGACGCGGTAAGCGGATTTCTGCTTTTCACATGCTACTCTCCAACTCTGCAATTGCATTTTACTTTTTTTTTCCAACCAAAAAAAACGGAATCCGCATTCCAGGGCCCGCAGGAGCCCATATGCCATACCATTGTGTAGTGTATCCATGCCTTTTTTGAAGTACGCTACTGCTATTTCAATATAGGACACCAGTATTCTTTTTCACTACACCACATTATATATACATACATACTGTGGCAAGCAAGGGTCACTCTCTGCGGATCGCCGACCTCTCTGTCGGAAAAATGGGCACCACGCGTGTCAAACACTCCAGACACTTGGATTTTTTTTTAAATCTTGCACCTGCCAGTTTTATTCCACGTCACTACAGTAAACATATGTGCACAGTATACCACACAAAGTTCATATTCCACACCCCACTTAGGTGTGACAGTCGAGGGTTACCGTCGCTATCCGACTCAAGGCGTCTGCTGATCCACCCTGGACCTCAGGTTTGCAGCCCTTATAGCTTCACTATGCTATAACTTCCCCATGAGTGTGGCAGGAATTGATACTTATGTGTAGTTTCTGCCACACCCACAGGTGTTAACCCTCTCTCAGGGTCCAGGATGCCAGTCTGCAGGCCATCCTGTATACTGCTCTCCTACAATACACACATACGGGATGGCACAAAAAATGTATACACAATTCAGCATGAAAAATATGTGCATAAAAGCTTTATTACGAGATTTATATAGACATCAAAGGATAGCTCTAAGTCATGTATTATTTCTGAAATCATATTAGGTGCTCAAAGTGGTAACCATTAACATCCAGACATTTCTAGTTCTGGGAAACTACTGCACAAGCAAGATTGGTTACTGTGTTCACAGGGATTGTTCCGCACAACATTTCAATTTCTCCCCACAGTGCAGCCAGTTTACTACGGTATATCACATTCTTTAGGGTTCTCCACAGGTAGAAGTCCGGGGATGTTAAGTTAGGGGAACAAAGAGGGAAGTCGGCAGCACCTTTTCTTCCTATACAAAGTCCTGGCAGATGGCATCGAGAGGCTCTCGCGGCTCACTGGTAGTGTGGTGGAGTGCCATCTTGCTGGAAGTAAAATTGTTCATCCACATAAAGCACACAAATAGCTGGTAAAGTGAATGTGTGGAGCTTGTTGAGGTACGCTGGGCCAATTGAATCCC
The DNA here is from genome assembly GCF_035609145.1 of Eleutherodactylus coqui. Taxonomy (NCBI): domain Eukaryota; kingdom Metazoa; phylum Chordata; class Amphibia; order Anura; family Eleutherodactylidae; genus Eleutherodactylus; species Eleutherodactylus coqui. The sequence goes on along the minus strand of NC_089845.1, from coordinate 115,751,425 downwards.
TAGATAACAGTCCGAACCAGACATTGAGCCCCGGTGAACGGACTGCTTTGTTCACATGAATGTGAGAATTAGCTGGAGCCCAATAAAAAAAATTAGGATGATTTATTGGTAGAGATGAGCGAACGTACTCGGATAAGCACTACTCGTCCGAGTAATGTGCCTTATCCGAGTACCGCTGTACTCGTGCTGAAAGATTCGGGACGCGCTGCGGAGCGGGGAGCTGCAGGGGAGAGCGGGGAGGAACGGAGGGGAGATCTTTCTCTCCTTCTCTACCGCCCGCTCTGCCCCGCTCCCCGCTGCGACTCACCTGTCAGCAGCGGAGCGCCCCGAATCTTTCAGCACGAGTACAGCGGTACTCGGATAAGGCACATTACTCGGACGAGTAGTGCTTATCCGAGTACGTTCGCTCATCTCTATTTATTGGGCATTCATTTAAATTGTGCTTCACCGAACCAAACCATTTTCTCCACACACTCCTTATCCTCGTGTACCATGTATCGAACCAACTCACAGTATTGCATTTGTTATCAGGGTCATCTTCATCGATAGCGTGTAATAATCTCAGGATCTAAACTTTCCAATGTACTTTCTTAAGTCTGGACTCACAGGGGCGATTTTCATGCGCCACTTCCGTCCGATTGCGATAGGGACAAAACTTGTTTGTGAAAATAACAGGTTTCAATGTGTTAACTGACATTGATTTTGGGGGAAAAAAACGCTATATGTCCCATTTTTCCTTGGGAGGAATCATATTATTATCATCATTAAAAAAAATTGCATCACACTTATGTGCCATCATGCCAGTTGCATGGACGTATGATGCAATTTCGGGGGTCTGTTTGGTTTCCGCTCAGGTGCCCGGCGTCTGGAAGAAAAAGCGCTGTGGAACCTCAAACCGGTGGTTCCGACACAGATGTGAAACCGGCCTAATGCTTGGAAGTATGCATGGTGCTCAGTGAAATCAGTAGGCTGTCCATGTAATATAAGGATGTACCTACCTGGCCCTCTAAAACTGTTCTTTGTAGCAGCTCTCCACATTGGATAATAGATAGGGATCTCAATGTGGGACTCCCCTCTATGAACTCAGAATTATCATTACTCACAACTCTGCATTGTACTGGTCCTCTTTTGCACCTCCTGGAATTGTAGTAGCCTACAGACAGACACACCCTATTGATATTTTGTTTTGGTTTCCTTTCAATACCAAGTAATCTATTGGCAGTTCTGGATCTTACCTACCTCTTACAATTGTGTCTCTTCTTGACCTTGTATTACATGTAATGAAAACCATCCAACTAGCAGACAACATGTAAACAATCTCTGCCTGCCGGCTTCCAGACAGCGACTTGTATTCCACTAAAATCTACAGACAATATACTTCCAGACATTAAGCCACCCAAATTAAACAAGAAAACCAAACATCTAACTTGAAAGTTTTAAGCAAAGAGGTGAAATTTAGGTCATCGCTCTAAAATTCCCCTATATAAATAGATATCTCTATAGAGATCTGTAGATGACCCACTTCAGATGACTGCGAAAATACACTGCGCTATATAAAGGGAAGGGGAGGGCAGATTAGGGCTGCCCAGAGGAGCTGTTGATTATGATAACCCCCCAATGTTAACCCCTGCTAGTGGGATAATTTTACGGCGTGCCAAATTTTTAAGCGACACGCCTTTCCGGCTAAGCCATGACTTCTGTAGTTCCTCACAGTAATATTACTCACTAGTGACCCCTTAATAGTATATCTCTAAATAAGTCAGTTGCCAGCTCAACATGTTGATATTGATTACAGTGCAGTTACCTTCACTGATCACTGGTGGCGTCATCTCTGATTGGTGTCATCCTCTTTCCCTTTTCTTATCAGCCTCCAGACCGCCACAATAACTCCTCCTGGCCATAACTTGTCTCTGCAGAATTTGACACACGGAAACGCAAGGAGCCAAAGATATCTATCACCGTCCCTATGTTTGTTTTGCACACCTCTACACAATCCATAGTGCCCCAGATAGTAATTAGTCAATATGCAGTAAGTACTGCTTTTATTGCTGTTTACATAGCAAAAGTGTCTCCTTTTCTGTCACCATCAGTAATTTTGCTGCCTCTTCTGCCCCCATAATTAATTATGACCCTTTTCTGTACTTATGAGTAATAATGCCTACTTTCTGCCCACTATTTATTAACACCACCTTTTCTTGCCCTTGTTAGTAAGAATACCATCTCTTCTGCCCACATGGGTAATAATGCAGCCCTTTCTGCCCCTATTAATAATGCCGCCTTTTCTGCCCCAGTTAATAATAATGCTGCCTTTTCTGCCCCCTTTTGTAATACCATCTCTTTTGCCCTATTTTCTGCTAGTTTAAAAAACAAAAACAGCTGAATGCCCACCTTGCACAGCGCCCCGCAGGCTTCCAGTGGTCCCCTTGAACATACGTGGAGCCTGGAGCCGCTGCTCCATTAGCACCATTGTTAACCCGGCCCTGCTCACAGCTGTACACCTGTTAGTTCTTGCACACAATTATTTTCATCCTGTACAGAGCAGCCATTCTACTGCACATAGCACGAGGAACCACTATCTATGACCAATGTTTTACACCCTAGTCGTAGAGAAGTGATGATGAAGTAAGATGTATCAAACATAATAACATGCATGTCTTGGGCTACCCGTCTGCCAATTGCTGAAATCTACAACCTATCTTAGATTTGTGCTATAATTTCTGCCAAATGATTGGCCCGTTGCTGGCCCTGCCCTCTCCTGCCAAGCCCCATTATCTTTTTACAAAAGTGGAGAGGCTGGCACAGAATGCAGAAAAGTCTAAACTTTTTGTGCACTTAGGGCCTTTTTAACACCTGAATTTTTGCGTAAAGTCTTTTATGAATTTTCCCCTACATTTTCAACATGGAGTAGGGTTCTCCTGCCCACAGCAGCCATTCTCCTGCATGGTGTAAACATTCTTGTAGCCATTCTTCTTTGCAGAGTGGTCATTCGCCTTAACAGATGATTTAGGGACCTTTTACATGCAAAGATTATCACTCAAAATTCATCCAAATGGCTGCAAATGAGCGATAATCATTACATGTAAACACAGGCATTGTGCACTTTTCATTTACACGATAGATTGAAGTTAAACTTAAAATCCATCCTTCACACCTCCGAAAAACTGAGCAAATACATTCCATTTGAATGTATTTCGGTCATCTTTTAAAATACTGCAGGATGTTCTCCAGGCGGCATGTTTATACTAGCCATGAGGAGAACAATGCAATGTGTCGACAGCCTGGAGGCAAACAAAGGAGTATGTTGGCAGCTATTTACACAGCTGAGTGTGTGTTTAAACACAAGCTGGGCTCTGCAAACAGCTTCTGGGGGTCCTTTTACATGCAAATGAAGATGATAAAGTGTTAATGGCCATTAACACTTTATGCAAATAGATCGCTAAATTTTTCAGCAGTTTGAAAAATTATCTTGTAAAAGGGCCTTTAGTCTCCTGCAGAGTTGTCTTTCTCTTGTACAGAGTAGCCATTGTCCTATGCAAAGCAGATATTGTCCAGTACAGGAGAGCTACTCTACTAAAGAGATATAATTTGCTGCACAAAGTTTCCTTTCTCTTGCACAGAGTAGATAAATTTTAGAACACCGTACCCGTTCTCCTTTGCAGCACAGCCATTCTCCTGTCTACAGCGCACATCCTCCTGAACCCAGCAACCATTCTTCTGCACAGAGTAGCCATTTCCTTCCATGGAGAAACTATCCTTGTAGCCATTCTTCTTTGCAGATGAGTTAATCATCTTCAGTGTTCCTTTTTTCTTGCACATTGTAACCACTCTTCTACGCAAAGAAGATTCTCCAGAACAGAGTAGCCAAGCTCCTGCATAAAGAAGCCACTTTCCTTCCCAGAGTTGCCATTCTCCTGCACAACTCAATGTCCTCCTAACCAGCCTCTCCATCACCTATAATCATCTATACCTCCATCAATAATGCCTGGACATTGCCACTGTCCTCTTGCCTACCTGCACTAAGCTGGTCTAGTATCCTCTTAGACCTCCGTAAGCCACTAGGCACTAGCCAAACAGCTCCTAACCCAACCCTATCCAGTCTTTATCTGTTCAATGGGGTCTATGAAATGTGTATATACTTGTATTCCTGATCTGTGTTCTTCTAATCAATGGGCATTTTTTTAGGAGATTGCGGACAGGATCTTAAAAATGTCATTTTTGTGGTCTGTTCGTAGAAACATAGATGGCTGTCAGCCTCAAGCTGGGAATACAAATGAAAAGTTACATTTTATAGCGAGACAGCTTTCAGTTTATCCTATAAATATGAAATATGCAATCACCATCTCTGTATCAAAAAGAAAATTAAAAAAGTGCCTAGAAGGGACGCTGAGCCGTCTCAACATAAATATTTTCAGCGGTTTTCCATAAGGAACAAGTCAGATTGGTTGAGGGGCTGTTATGAAGGACGGGGGGGGGGGGGGGGGGGGGGGGGCTTTAGTGAATACATCATGCTTCTATACAGTCTGGAGATTTTCTTTATTTTTTTGAAACCAGAGAGCTGACTTCTATGCAAAAATTAGCATTATAAAGAGTGGCGCTCCTTAGAAGCACTGCACACGCCATCTGTTTTTGTTTAGTTTCTGTATGGCAGAAAACATAAAGTAGCAGAAGTTAAAAAGAAAAGGATTTTGGAATTTTCTTGACATGTGGCGCATTTGTAAGACTGTTTTACAGGAAAACCGGGTTCTTATGCGTTCAATAAAACTACAGAATACTTCCACAGTGACCTAATCAAGTGGTTAATTACTATGTACACCGTTGAGTTACATTACTAGGAGCACCTCCTACTTTCGCCATGGGTAGCGTGTAGCCCATGAAGGCAGTGCCATGTCATAGGCTGACTTGGTATAAAGGTCTATAGGGTTTTTGCTCATATATCACTCATTTGGGAAAAGGGGCAATTTATCAAAGTTGCTAAAAGGGATGATTATTGGCCTTCAAGCCAAGGGTGGCGATATTTTTCAAACAGCGCAGTTTTTGAACTGTGTGAGCGCTGCTGTGGTGAAAGTGTATCGCGGGTGGACAAATGGCACCATTGGGAATAACTGATATGGAAACTGCAAAGCAGCACGTGCCATTGATGTGAGAGGTCAATGCCAGCTACGAAGATGCGCGAGGGGCGACCGATACGCTACAGTGGAGCAGCTTACCATAAAAATGAACCAGGGACTACTAGACATGTGCCTAAGACAGCAGTTCAGCGAACCCTACTGCATATAGGGCTCCGAAGCAGATGGATGGTCACTGCACCTATGATAACAAAGGTGCATAGGAAGAAAAGGCTTCAATTTGCATAGCAATAGCAGAATTGGACCACTGCTGATTGGCAAAGGGTTGCCTTCTCAGAGGAGTCCATTTTCTGCTTCATCAAATGGATGGACATTGATGTATCATGCAAGAAACATTACAGAACAAACACCCTGCAACCATTACTCTAAGAACGCAAGAAGTTAGCGACAGTGTTATAGTCTGGGGAATTTTTGTTGTGGCGTACTCTGGGCCCGCTCATCCATGTGGAGGGCACTCTGTACCGATTTGGTTACGAAACCATCTTTGCAGATTATGTACAACCATACACGCCGATTCTGTGTCTTGGGATAGATGGGATCTTCCATCAAAATATTGCCATGTCACATGGCTATAAAGGTCTGACAGTCATTTGAAGAGTATGACCAAGACTGCCAAGTACTTCTCTGGCTATCTAATTCCCCAGACTTGAACCCAATTGAGCATCTGTGGGACCACCTTGATCGCTGTGTTTGCTCTATAGATTCTTCCATACACTCCAGCACCTGTGGAATGCACTGCAATCAGCGTGGCTCCAGATAACCGACCTACCAGCACCTTATTAAGTGTACACGTGCGGTCCGTTGTGGCCAACTTTCTTGGGTTTAACTCAGTCTGAATACGGCCTAAATTGTCTGACTTTTTTTCCACAACATATTCTTGTGTAGTCTAGTCAGTTATTTTGTGGACAACTGTCCATTAGTTTTGCAGCTGCTAGTGAGCCACAGGTTGAGGGTCACAGACTTGGGCTCTGTTCGCTTAGTTTTAGCCTTTGGATGTATACGTCAAAAGTGTTTCCGGATGCATACCTTTGAAGGAAGGGTATATAACTAGACAGAACATCAAAACGACAACTGGAAAGAATGCTTCTCATGGACATCAAAATATCAGATGGTGAATGGCAATAAGAGAAATGGTTTACTGGGGAAAAAAGATAACACATGCAGAACAATGCATGTCCACTCCAGATCAGAGCCTTAGTCAGGCACTTACAATAAAACAGAGTACAGCGTTCCTGTATAGTATACATAAGCAAAGCCAAAAATACAACCACTGGAAACGCAGCAAAAAATAAAAAGATGGATGAATGTACAAATGATAAAACAACCGTGAGGCTCTATGTGCCACACAGGATAGATTAGACCGTCCCTCTAGTTGTCCTCTTGATGCCTTGTTGAGTTGTACTGTCAGTGACACAAGACTCTTAGAGAGAGCATAGCTGGCAGCCCCTGGTTAACAACTACTACTTCTGGATCCATGATGTGCACTTTTTTGGGGTTGCGCCGTATGGCAAAACCAACCGAGAGTTTATCCTTTGACACTTTTCAGCACTACTACATCAAGAAAGCTGCCTTTTGTCTTTCTCCACTTTTTCTCCCCATCTCCATGCTATCTTGGACTGACACAATTTGGGAAACATATACTATTCTGATTGAAGACTGCGATGAATACCATTGTATATTTAAGAAAAATAAAAAAGGGAGGGGGTCAAAAAAAAGAGGGATTTTTTACTCACTGTAAAATCTCTTTTTCGTTTCGTCATTAGTGGAGACAGCAAAGACCATGGGATATAGCTACTACCACTAGGAGGCAACACTAAGCAAAAAAGTGTTAGCTCCGCCCGCTGGCTATATCCCTCACTGCCAACGCCCAGCTAATCAGTTTGTATGCCAGCAGTAGGAGCAGCCAAGCAGGAACGGAAAAAACAACAATAGTAAGAAATAGGACACTAAGGTTATAACTGTAATGAAAACACAGCACCATGTGCAACTTACAGAACTGGGGTCCTGGTCAGGACAAAACACGGTGTCATATAAATAAGGGGTGGGTGCTGTGCCCCCCCAATGACGAGACGAGAAAGAGATTTTAAGGTGAGTAAAAAATCCTCTTTTCTCGCTCGTGTCATTGGGGGACACAGCAAAGACCATGGGATGTTCCAAAGCAGTCCCCGAGGGAGGGAAAAGGAAAATCCCCAACGGACGTGGTCAGTTACAGCTGTCTGTAACCTTCTGCCTAGCAAAGCATTGGCTGACGCAAAAAGTGTGAATTCATTAGAACTTGTGTAATGTGTAGGGACGACCAGGAGCCCCCCTACACCCTTGCAAGGCGGAGGCACCATTGCTGACCGCCCATGAGGCTCCCACCACCCTGGCAGAGTGTGCAGTCACCCGAAAACAACAGTGTCTTATCCATAGCCTGGAAGGCCTCAACCAGCACCGAGCGAATCCAGCTTGAGATGACGACTTTTGGAGGCCGCGAGACCACGACTCGGACACTCTGGTATCATGAATAGAGAATCAGAACGTCTATTCCAAATAGATCTTCAGAGCTCCCACTAGGTTTAAAGCATGTAAAACCCGTCCCCTTGGGTAGACTGCCACAAGACAGAGCGACGGCAGCACAATGTTCTCATTGATATGAAAAGACGACACCACCTTGGAGAGGAAAGAAGGAACCAGACGCAATACAACTTCATCCTGGTGGAACCCTGTAAAGGGTAGCTTCACCGTGACCTCGGAGACCCTTCGGAGGGAGGTAACCACCACCAGCAAGGCTACCTTCCAGGATAATAATCGCTATTGTACCCTTTGTAATGGTTCGAATGAATAATCCTGTAGGGCATCTAAGACGAGATTCAAATCCCAAGGTTGTACCGGGGAGCGAAACGGGGGTGCGGTGTGGGCGACTCTCAGCTGAAAAGTGCTTACAGCCGACCTGGATGCCATGGGGCGCTGCAAAAGCACAGACAAGGCGGAAATCTGTCCCTTGAGGGAACTGAGGCTAAGCTTCATCTCCAGCCCATCCTGGCACCAAAGGACAAACCCTCTTCACACGGGATGATACACCCTCGATGAGGATGGCTTCCTCTTAAACATCATTTGAATGACCGGGTCTGACTTACCTAAAATCTCTTTCTCGCCTATATCATTGCGGGGGCACGGCTTCGACCTTGAGATCTTCAAGAGCAGTACCCAAGCGCTGGGAATATATAAGCAGCCGCATGTAAAGAAGCAAAATTTAGCTGTTTAACCGCAATTAGGTGCCTAGGCAACCCGCATGCTCAGAGACAGAGCAAAAAAGGGGGTCCGAGAACCAGCCACCACCAAGAAAAAAGGGAGCTCCCAACGAGGAGCTTCCAATGAGGCATCCGTTCTAGAAATTTGTGCCGTAACACAGCCTGAACATATGGGGTTTCCGGCACAGTGACCCCGCACTGCCGCGAAGCTGCGCCAGTGCGAGGAAACCACCACAGAAACCAAGACTTCACCAGTGTTGTCAGAATGAGGCACCCGTTCTAGAAATATGGGCTCCAACAGTGTTGTCAGGAGCAACAGTTGAGAGCCAGGGTGACCGAAGAACCTTCGCCCAATAGCGCATCCCGCTTAGTAGAGAGACGAGTAGACCGGGCGAGCTGAACATGATATTAGAACAATCAGAAAGAGGGGATGAAACCAAAGAGCTGGGGCCCCTTGACAGGCGACCTAGTTGCCGGATGTTAGCCTCGCTGGTCCTTTCGCAAAATCCTCCGGAGTCGGGAAGGTGAATGCTAAGAATTGAAAACAGTATTAATGTATACCATCTCACGGTCTCTTGCTAACAATCCTGCTGGAGGAAATAGCGCAGGAGGATCGCAGCGCGCTACTTACTCCATCTGATTAAATGCTTGTCTCCCGGTCTGTGCGCTTACCTGCGTAGGAAGGCTACGTAGAGAAATGCTGTAGGAGTGAAGTCACAGACTGCTCTGACTACAGAGTACTCCTAACAACAGAGAATGCGAGGCCTGTTCGACGTGCGTGACCCACGTCCGCATTGACACAGCTGACTAAGCCTGCCACCTCAGTCCTTTTAGAAAGCCACACATGCTGATTTGGTTCCGAGGCCGCCAGGAGAAGGACCGGACCCATAGTGGATCAGCATGTCAGAGCTGACTGGAGGGGAGCTAGTAGATGGATCTACCACCCGCAGCACCCAGTTGGAGGAGGCACCCCCCCCAGTCAACCACTATCCTGACTGGATGTCCATCCCACACAGCGGTGCGAGTGCACATAGTATGCGGCTCCGGGCAGTCCTAGCCCGCGTCTACTCCTCTAAGTAAGGAAAGTGCTAAAGCTGCCTGCAAGGACCATGCAGACGGGCCACCATAGGGAAACTAGCCATCAGGTACGGCTCCCCCATTCCGAAGTGTAGAAAGAAAAAGCAATATGTCCGTGGACTTCTTGTGCCTAGTACTCCTTCCCTAAGGAAGGAACTACCGATGTCAGCACGCCTGGAGTACCTGCTGACAACCAGTCTGAACATGGCTGGATGCAATCTTGTACTGCATCGAGAGCACACATGGCATGTGCTTCTTGCCTGCAGTCATGGACACGGACAATGCGTCAAGGCTGCCTGTCGAGAACCACAGGCGGCACCCCTCACAGAGACAGCTACTAGGAAAGGCTCAACGCGGTCTGTAACAGACCTCATGGGCGATGAGTCTGGAGGCTCCCTGTGCGAACACTCCTTACACATGAAGGATACCACAGGTATCAGCATGGCTGGAGCCATGCTGCAATTAGATTGCAAGACGAGATCTTCTCCGGCTGGATGCCTGTAGTGAGAGCGCACATAATACGTGGCTCTGGCCGGCTCCTGTCCAGGTGTCATTGTGACACAGACACTGCCCAAAATTGCCTGCAGGGAACTTCAGGAGGGGCAACCTGAGAGCTACCAACAGGCAAGGCTCCACCTGGTGTGAAGCAGACCTGGGGAGCGATGAGTCCGGGGACTCCCAGTGCAGTACTTATCCCACATAAAGGGTACCAGATCTCAGCAAGGCCAAAGCCATGCTAGCAATTAGTTTGAATACTGTTGTTCGTAAGATGAGATATTCTCCGGCTGGATGTAATCTCGTACTGTAGCGAGAGTGCACATAGTATGTGGCTCTGGCCGGCCCTGACCGTGTGTCATCCTGGATACAGACACTGTGCTAAGAATCCCTGCAACGAACTGCAGGAGGGCGACAGGCGAGGCTCAACCCGTATTCTCTGCTGGATGCAAATCTTGTCGTGTGACGAGAACGCACTTGGTATGTGGCTCTGGCCGCCCCCTGTCCGTGTGTCATCCTGGACTCAGACACTGCCGTACGGCTGGGTGCAGGGAACTGCAGGAGGGGCAATAGGGGAGCTACCGATAAGGTAAGCTCAACCCAGTCCGGAGCGTGCATAGAAGGTACCACAAGCCAATTGTTGTTTGCCACACAAGATAACCTGTAGCTTGGTGTAAATCTTGTACAGTGTGCAGGTACTCTTCCCCATATGGGAAGAACCACAGGTCTCAGTAAGACCCGAATCATGCTAAAGTTGACCGCGTTCGCCCTTCTGAGTATGGGTAGATTAGAGAATAATACTACTCCATCAACCTGCAGGAGGAGGTGGAGCCATGGCACCTAGGAAAGGGGCACATAGTCCGTGATCCAGTCTACCCAGAATTGCGCCAGCCGCCTGGGTGAGGTTACACACCACAAGAGACAGGCAGAGGGCCCATTTTGGCTCAACTGCAGGTGAGGGCTAAATGGGGAGGGGGGGGGGGGTGTCTGGAGGTTGCACAGCCGCCTGTTCTCAACCTGTCCACATGCGAACTTCGTATTACAGCGAGAGCAAGCATAATGTCTCCTGAGCTCTGGGGTCGGACATGATGCTGGGAACTCACAGGAAAAAAATCTGCCAATTATTCACACTCCACATGCAGGAGGGATACAGCAGCGGGGAAGCTGGTCCCCAGACAGAGCTTACCCTTGGTCCAAATGTGGCCTAGGGAGCCGCAGGGCCCAGAGATCGGAGTACTGTCCACCACTGAACCTTAATACAGCTGCCAGGATGGAGCAGGAAGATGAACCGTCCAGCAGGGGGAGAGGAAGGAGGGAGGGGCTACACAGCCAGTGAACTAATCACCAGGCTGTGGCTCTGAAGTTTCAACCTGCGTTAACAGGTGAGTGCCGTTACACAAAACATAAGATGATTGTTCCCAGCAAGAAAAACCACGTAATCTTGAAGATATGATACCTTTTAATGGCTAACAAAAATACATGATGTAATAGTAACGGGTTTGCGAACCAACGCAGGGTTCTTCTTCAGGCTTAAATGGATTGGATCTGAAGAGGCATGGATATTTATACACACTTATAACATACATACTCATGACAAGGCACAGATATGGATGTGATTGGTTCGCACTTAAAAGGAATTCTGCAACAGCAAACAAACATTTTTTGTCTAGGCACTGATAAGGGAGTGAAAGTTTTATGGTCCCTAAATTACTGTTGGGGGGGGGGGGGTCGGCAGGCTAGAAATGCTACAAGAGGTACACTGACATTTTTAACTAAACACTGATAAGGGAGTGAAAGTTTATGGTCCCTGAATTACTGTTGATGGGGGTCTTATCTGTGCAATAAATGTCTCACACTTCCCATTCACGCATAAATCCTGGGGAATAATTTAACCCAGTACTCAGTGTGTCAAAAGTTATCAATTTATATTCCCAAATTCTTCTGTGGTTTTGTGACTTGAAACCACCCTTCAATATCAAAACTCTCATATCTCCTATGTCATGTCCACGGTTAGAGAAGTGCTCAGCCACAAGCAATTCTCTTTTTCTGTGTATAATCGTGTGGCGATGAGATCTCATCCTGGCTCTCAGTTTTTGTCCTGTTTCCCCAATATAAGGCCCCCCAACAGGACATTTGCTGCACATGATCAGGTACACAACATTGGACATGGAACATGTAAATGTCCCCGGGATCTTATAGTCCTGCTGTGTGTTGGGGATCCGTATCCTGTCCGCAGTCAGTATATGTGAGCAGGTCTTACAGCTCCTTACATTACAGGGATAAGTTCCTTTTTGTGTGTCAGAGGGTAATGCACTCCTGATTATAAAGTTCCTCAAGTTAGGAGGTTGCCTGTAACACAGAAGCTGAGGGTTCGGGAATATGGTTTTCAGACGGTCATCCTTGTGCAGGGTATGGTGGAGTTTCTTTACGGTTTTCCTTAGTACCTCTAGTTGCGGATTGTAGGTCACTACAAGAGGCACACGATTGTTTCTTTCCTTCTCCTTGTATTGGAGTAGTTGATTCCTGGGTATCCTGGTGGCTCTGGTGATTTGGTCATCAATTGAGGTGGGATGGTAGCCCTGATTTAGAACTGTCCTTTTAAGATGGTACAAATGTTCCACTCTGTCTGTTGGGTTGGAGCAGATCCGGTTATACCTGATGGCCTGGCTGTAAACAATGGACTTTTTGATGTGTTTAGGATGGAAACTGTCCCATCTGAGGTATGTAGGCCGATCAATCGGTTTTCAGTACAAGGATGTCTGCATTGAGTTGTTTAAAATCTTTATGGTGGTGTCCAAAAAGTTGATTTCTGTATGCGAGTAGCTTAATGTCAGGTTTATGGTGGGGTGGAATGCATTAAATCTTTCATGGAATTTTATTAATTCTTGTTTGGTGTGGGTCCAGAGGATAATGATGTCATCAATGTAGCGGAAGTAGGCCAATGGTTTGCTGGGGCATGAGGCCAGAAAGTCACTCTCCAGTTTTGCCATAAAAAGGTTGGCATATTGCGGTGCCATTTTACTGCTCATGGCAGTCCCCGTGAGTTGCAGGAATATCTCTTTGCCAAAAGAGAAATAATTGTGTGTGAGGATGTATATTGTGAGTTGTAGCACTGCATCAGAGGCGACCCCACTGGCCTCAAGGTGCGCCTGGCAGGCAGTCAGTCCATCCTTGTGTGGAATGTTGGAATACAAGGATTCCACATCCATAGTGGCCAACTATGGCCTACGGTTGACAGTTTGTTCAGTAGGTCCATGGTGTCTTGCAGGTAGCTGGTTGTTTCTTACCAGTGGTTTGAGAATGCCTTCCACCCATCCTGAGATTCCTTCAGTGAGGATACCCACACCTGAGATAATCGGCCTTCCTGGGTTGCCAGCTTTGTGTAGTTTTGGAAGCATGTAGAATGTTCCAACCTTGGGGTTCTCCGGTATCAAGTCCAGAAGTTTTGTGGAGCCCACAGACAGGCTTCTGATGACCCTTCTCAATTCCCTCACATATTTCTGAGTCGGGTCTTGATTCAGTTTGGTGTAGTATCTGGTGTCCGTAGCTGTCTGTCTACTTCTTTCTTGTAGTCTGACGTATTCATGAGGACTATAGCACCACCCTTATCTGCAGGGTTAATCGTGATTTCCTTGTTGCTCTTAAGTACATGGATGGCCCTTCTTTCCTGCATATTGATATTAAATGTTTCACTTCCATGCTTGTCCAGTATAGTGGATTGCACCGCATGTCTAAAGGAGTCTATGTACTTGTCCAAAGTGGGATTCCGGCCAGGAGGGGGCGTCCAATCAGACTTCTTTTTGGCCCCAAGTTTCTCCTGTGCTTGTGTGCTTGAAAGTCCTGTGTCCTCTTTATTGTGAAAGAATTCTTTCAGTCTAAGTCTTCTGAAATATCCCTCCATGTCACTACAAAGTTCTGTTTTGTCAAGCGTTTTAGTGGGACAGAATGAAAGTCCCCTGGAGAGGACACTGAGCTCCACCTTACTGGGGTTGTGAGATGACAGATTGATAACACAGCTGACTTTACCTTTGTCCGTGTCCCGTTGGGGGTTCTGCTCCCTCCTGCCAGACTCGGGGTGCTCCTGATCCGTGTTTGGGTACAGGCCTGCTTTGAGTCAAAGTCTCTGGAGTTTCTTTTCCTTGTTCTGAATAAGGCAGCATCATAGTGTTGTATAAAAGTGTTGCATTTCCAGGTTCACGTCCTCTGTAAGTGTATTTCTTAAAGTTTGTATGTCCACAAGGGCCTTATTCTTGTTGCTGTAGAAGACATGAATAAGGTGATTCCGCAGTCTCTCAGAAGTCCTATAGCAAAGACGTTGTGCATAACGAGTATTGTAAGTATGCAGAGTTGGGTTCTTTAGGCAGAGTCCTTTGGGAATTAGATGTTACTTCTTGCATCTGGTTAGAAAAAAAATGTCGCTGTTCAGTTGTGCCAACTTCTTCAGAAGATGTTTCAGTTCCATTTTTGTACGGTACATTCTGGTATCCTCCATTAGGTATAATGAAAACAAAGATCTGGTACCGTGTTAGCCAGTAGAGCAAAATGTGATTGTTCCCAGCAAGAGAAAAAACCTGAGAAGGAAAGAAACAATCGTGTGCCTCTAGTAGTGACCTACAATCCGCAACTAGAGGTACTACGGAAAACCGCAAAGAAACTCCACCATGTCCTGCACAAGGATGACCATCTGAAAACCATATTCCCGAACCCTCAGCTTCTGTGTTACAGGCAACCTCCTAACTTGAGGAACTTTATAATCAGGAGTGCATTACCCTCTGACACACAGAAAGGAACTTATCCCTGTAATGTAAGGAGCTGTAAGACCTGCTCACATATACTGACTGCGGACAGGATACGGATCCCCAACACACAGCAGGACTATAAGATCCCAGGGACATTCACATGTTCCTCGTTCAATGTTGTGTATCTGATCATGTGCAGCAAAAGTCCTGTTGGGGGTCTTTATTTTGGAGAAACAGGACAGAAACTGAAAGCGAGGATGAGATCTCATCGCCACACGATTATACACAGAAAGAGAGAATTGCCTGTGGCCGAGCACTTCTCTAACCATGGACATAACATAGGTGATATGAGAGTTTTGATATTGAAGGGTGGTTTCAAGTCACAAAACCACAGAAGCATTTGGGAATATAAATTGATAACAACCTTTGACACGCTGAATACTGGGTTAAATTATTCCCCAGGATTTATGCGTGAATGGGAAGTGTGAGACCTGATTGCACAGATAAGACCCCCATCAACAGTAATTCAGGGACCATAAACTTTCACTCCCTTATCAGTGTTTAGTTAAAAATGTTTGTGTACCTCTTGTAGCATTTCTAGCCTGCTGACCTTCCCCCCCCCCCCAACAGTAATTTAGGGACCATAAAACTTTCACTCCGCTATTAGTGCCTAGACAAAAAAAGTTTGTTTGCTGTTGCAGAATTCCTTTTAAGTGCGAACCAATCACATCCATGTCTGTGCCTTGTCATGAGTATGTATGTTATAAGTGTGTATAAATATCCATGCCTCTTCAGATCCAATCCAGTAAGCCTGAAGAAGAACCCTGCGTTGGTTCGGAAGCTCGCTATTATTACATCATGTATTTTTGTTAGCCATTAAAAGGTATCATATCTACAAGATTACGTGGTTTCTCTTGCTGGGAACAAATCACATTTTGCTCTACTGGCTACCACGGTACCAGATCTTTGTTTTCACCAAACATAAGCAATCAGCTTTGTGTGGACTACTTACGGTTTGTAGATTTTCCCTGCTACCTCCATGCTGGCCATAACTTTAGGAGACTCTGAGCTGTAATGCCACAGGAGAAGCTCATCAGGGATTCAAACCTGCCACCTTCCCTCATAGCCCCTCAGGAGAGGCTCACTGGGGTACGGGAGAGGGAGGAGGAGGGAGATATACTCTCCTCTTGGACTCCTGAAGGGTGGTGGCTCCCCAGCTCCAGCAGAGCCGTCCCCCTAACATCGCCTACCCCACATGGGGAGGTGATGCGAACCACTGGGAAGACTATGGGGGGCTCTAGCTGGCGCTCCACATGCAGGAACCCTTGATGTGCCTCCTTTACTTCTAAGTGGGGCCGGGCAGACAACAGCCGGAACAACTCCTGAACTGTTTGCCCTCCTCGGCTGGGTTAACTGGGCGAGTCTGTGTCCCCGTTAGCCCTGGCCCATCCAAGGATAACATTCAGCCCTTACGGGCGAGATCGTCCTCCTCCTATGACACTAAGCTAAAAAATGATTAGCCGGGCATCGGCAGGGAGGGCTATAGCTAGCGAGCGGAGCGAACACTTTGGTGCTTAGTGTCGCCTCCTAGTGGCAGTAGCTATATCCCATGATCTTTGCCGTGTCCCCCAATGACACGAGCGAGAAAACAATTCTTTGTGGCTGACTTTTTTCTTACTATATGCCTCTGCATGAAATAGTACAGACTACAAAACAGTGAAGAATAAAAAAGTATTAACAAGACACCGTTATGGGACCTGTGTCAAGGCCTATGGATATGCTATAGATAGCTTTCCCTGTATATACACCAAACCTACTATAAAGGTGCATTCAAGTTCTACGATCTCCTAATTCTTTTCTAAAAAACTACCTACCCCAGAAGGCTGAACATATTGTCACTTCTCAACAGAATCTCCCTCTTCACGTTCACATTTTTCCTAACGTTGACACCATGACTGCATGGCCACTGTGAATGCTTCTTTATGGGTCCGTTTTGCCCGCTGGAAAATCCCTGATGCAAGATTGAAAAATGGCATCCACGTCTCATTCATTAGGACAATTGACGTAATGAAGGCTCCATTCATGCTGCTTTTATGTGTCAAGACTGCTGGACACATTGCCGCGTGGGCAACCTTCTGATCGGCAGTCAACATTCGCAGCACCCACCTGAAGGAAACTTTCCGCACTTTCAGCTCTTCACGTAGGATGGTGTACACAGATCCGACAGAAATGCTGAGTTGGCAGACAATTTCTTACACGGTCAATTAGCATCCCTCCATAACCACTTGCTCCACTTGCGCACTTAAGCTGTCGGACTCGCTGGAGCATGGCCGAGGTTCCTCTGGTTCATTCTCACACAATGTTTGGCCTTCTCTGAACCGGTGCACCCACGAGCACACATTTTTCACATCCATGACACCTTCACCGTATGTTTCACTCAACTGATGAGTGTAAGTGAAGAAAATGGATAATTACACCCTGCTCGTGGAATGTGAACATAACCATTTTAAGCATTAAGAACATTCCCAACTCCAAATGCTGTCATGTAGGTTCTGTGCTACCATCTGACCCCAGAAGTATGCCTACATCTTCTAAAACGTGTCCTATGTTTCTATCTGCTACTGTCCCGAGAAAAAAATTAGGAGACCTTAGAACTTGAATGCACCTCGTAAAATACTGAAATGTGGACAGAGCCTTATTATGGATCTGATCTGTTATCTCATTGACTTGTAGTATTAAAAAAACTACCCAATACTAATTATTTATCTACTAAGGCAGTTAAAGTTGGAGCTAATGAAAAGACATGACATTTTTTACACAAATATTGATACAAGATTTATCTTCAGTCAACTGTGGAACGTTGGCTTAAATCACAATTATAAAAGCCTAATTGCGAGCCAGGGATGAATAATGACTCCATCAAACACATCTATGGCCAAGAATAAATCCTCACATTTTAATGACTTGAAAGGAGCACGGTTTGAAGCATAAATAGGATTTTCAGAGGTTTCATCGGTTTGAGCGTCAGTCATTAAAATAGACTTTTACAGCTTAGCTAGTTATTTCACACCTTCTGGCTCGGGCCAGTAAGAGAAGATGTAAAGAGCACACACTAGAGCTCGTCATACATACAAAGGTTGTTCGAATCAACCAGTTGCGGTAGAATCAGCCTACAAGCTCGTGTATGGGGGTCTCTGACTTCCCCTCAACAGCAGATGTCAGGGGAAAGCGTGTTCTGCAATGTTTTCCATATGTTTAATTTATTTGCGCTGGATACCGACATTGTCAGAAGTGAGCCGAGGGCAACAAGTTTTTACTTCTTTTTCTCTCCGTATTTCTAATTGCAGTTTTCCTTTGAAGAGGTTCTTGAGATCAATCCTATTGCTATATCATAAAATACTTAAACTTGACGAACCATTGTATAGGTATTTGTCTATTATTGTTAACATAGCTGTAAGTATGTACAACATAGTATCATGTCAGCTAGAAAAATCTATGTAATGTTAAATACTTTTGTATAAAAAAAGCAAAAGCATAATAGGTGCATGCCTTTACTGGCTAACCAAAAAAACTATTCTTACAAGCTTTTGGAGCTCGGAGGCCCCTTTAATTATGCCAGTTCTCAAATGAATAGTAAAAATATACATAGTAACATAGTAGGTAAGCAGGGCTCCACATTGGAAAAAAAAAAAAGGTACCTAGATGAAATTGGCTACTGAACTGAAAAATGTAGTAGCCAAATAAAATTGTTAGCCGCCAAATTTGAATACATATGATTAATGTAGAAATAAATAACACTTACTGTACTATAAATTACATGTACTCAGCAAGAGTGCCCTCTCCAAGATAATAAACGTGATGCCACACCCTAGTATAAACTCCCAGAGTGTCTCCACACAGTACAGTGATCACACCCAGACCATCCCCCTAATATAATCACACCCAGAGTGGCCCCCATACCCACAGTATAATAATTACTTCCATCCAGAACTACAAGTTTCCCATCCCCTAGTAATCAGTGACAGGAGTCACATCCCCTATTCACCAGTAATCAACCACAGGAGCCAAATTTCCCCAGTAATCAGCCACAGGAACTGAATCCCCTCCTCACCAGTAATCAACGGCTTAAACTGAATCTCCCCCAATAATCAGCCACAGGAACTGAATCCCCTCCCCACCAGTAATCAACTGTATGAGCTAAATCTCCCCCAGTAATCAGCTACAGGAACTAAATCTCCTCCTCACCAGTAATCAACGGCATAAGCCGAATCTCCCCCAATAATCAGCCACTGGAATTGAATCCCCTCCCCACCAGTAATCAACTGTATGAGCTAAATCTCCCCTAGTAATCAGCCACAGGAGCAAAATCTCCCTATTGCCCTCCCCCCTAAAAAATCTACCACACAAGCTGAATAACCAAAAACTCCCCCAGCAATCATTCGCAGCTGCTGGATCCCCTCCCATTACTTCTACCCCCCATTCCTGCAATGATCAGTTGCTTGTGCCAACACTCCCCCCAATCGGTCACAGATGCCCCCCCCCCACACACCTCCTGAGTAAACAATCACAAAACTCATCCTGTGATCCCCCTGTAGTTACTAGTTACATGAACTCTCCCACAATCCCTCTGCAGCCTCCAATCCCGTGATTGACAGCTCCCTTTTGGAATCATTAAGAAAGGGGAGGGGATGATGAAGACAGAGCAGAAGAACAGGACAAGTCTGAGCCCAGTGGACCTCCCATCAGACAGTCTCGAGCTTGTTTGCAGGGAAGAAGGAGGAAGATTTCTCTATAATGGAAGCGCTGCCAGAAGAAATAATGTTAGGATCTCCTTGCACATCTGACAGTGTAATAGTTAGTAGGGCTAATTTCACCTGACAGACTGCCTTTAAAGGTTTCGAAAACATACTATTTAAGGAGAAACTGTAAAAACGACTCTTGCTGTCAGATAGCTGCGATACATGTTCATTGATCTGTGCTGCTTATTTTCCTAATATATCTTTACATCTTCTATCGGAAACTCCTGGAGCCCTTCTCAGGTGGGTTATGAGATCTCAATTCTGATCTACTTGGGTTTATGTATTCACAAACTAGTCAGTTTCTCAGTCATCCTAATATCTGTGCTTTGTAGAGAGGAGGAACAGAAGCACTACTGCCAAGTGTTTTATCAACCAAGACCTAAGTGAGCGTGCAAGATATGCGAATGTGAGTGACTGACATAACTGTACTGTGTCGTAAGTGTGACTTGGGATTAGTGACTTTGGATTCGGGGGGCTTTGGAAAGTCCTTTGTATTTTATTACGGTTTATTTATCTGAATTTTTGCATATATTACGTTTTATCTAATCTATCTGTACAGTCCCCATTTAGAATGTGCTCCATGATTGACAATGCCATCCAGTGTAAATCTTGTGCCATGTATGCAGTCCTTGAACACTCGGTCGAGGATGGATACTGCTGTGTGAGATGTGAGTAGATTGCACATTTGGAAGCCCAGATCCTGGATTTAAATAAGCAGCTTGCAAAACCGAGATCCATTGGCAATATGGAAAGGAACTTGCTGCTCGCTGAGCAGACGCTCGCTGGGGTAGATGCGGGGGTGGATGGTAGTTTGGGAGAGAAGGATGAGCATGCAGCAAGCTGGGTGACAGTTAGTAGGAGGAGTAGAGAGAAGAGATCCAGGGAGGCTGGTCCTGAACTGACAAACCCCAACAAGTTTGCAAAGTTGGCAGATGAAGGGAATGCCATTACAGGATTGCACCGCTGCAGCAGGACATGCCCTCTGACTGCCAGGGAGGGTGTCTGCTCCACTTAGAATGGGAATAGGAGCGCAGGGCAGGCTAGACAGGTCCTGCTAGTGGGAGACTCAATTATTAGGGTGACTGATAGGGCTATCTGCCACAGAGACTAGGATTGTCGAACAGTGAGTTGTCTTCCTGGCGCTCGACTTCGACACATCGCAGATTGAGTTGATAGATTACTAAGAGTAATTGCACAAAAATCGCAAAGCACAAACTTGCGATTTTTGTGTGCTGCATTTTTAACATTAGGAAGTCTTATCATTAGCGTTAAAAAAAGCAGTGATATCGCGATTGTCAGTGTGCAGGAGCCCTTACCCAGGAAAAGGTGCAGAGGAGGTTTACAAAGATTAAAATAGACAAATCGCCGGGTCCCGATGGCATAAACCCCAGGTTTTAAGGGAATTGAGTAATGTGATAGACAGACCCTTGTTTCTTATATTTAAGGACTCTATAATGACAGGCTCTGTTCCACTGGATTGGTGCATAGCCAAGGTGGTGCCGATATTCAAAAAGGGGTCAAAAAGTGAACCTGGAAACTACAGGCCAGTAAGTCTGACTTCTATTGTTGGTAAAATGTTTGAAGGGTTTCTAAGAGATGCTATCCCAGAGCACCTCAAGGGAAATACATGTATAACTCCATATCAGCATAGCTTTATTGGAGATTGCTCCTGTCAAACCAGACTGATCAGCTTCTATAGAGGTAAGTTCTAGACTGAATCGGGGAGAGTCATTGGATCTTGTGAATCTGGACTTTTCAAAAATGTTTTATACAGTGCAGCATAAAAGGTTGGTATATAAAATGAGAATGCTTGGTCTGGGCGAGAATGTGTATAAGTGGGTACGTAACTGGTCAATGATAGAAAGCAGAGGGGGTTATTAGTGGTACATACTCTGACTGGGTCATTGTTACTAGTGGGGTACCACAGGGGGCAGAACTGGGCCCCATTCTTTTTAATATATTTATTAATGACCTGTTAGAAGGATTGCACAGTGAAAGATCAATATTTGCAGATGACACAAAACTAAGTAAAGATATTCACACAAGAGATGACAGTATACGGTTGCAAGAGGATCTGGATAAGTTAGTGGGCTTGGGCAGAAAAGTGGCAAATGAGATCTAACACTCATAAACGTAAGGGTATGCACATGGGAAGAGGAAATACATGTCACCATTATACAATACATGGGAAACCACTGGGGAACACTGACATGGAAAAGGACTTAAGGGTTTTAGTTAACTGTAAGCTTAACTGGAGCAACCAGTGTCAGGCAGCTGCTGCCAAGGCAAATAGGATAATGGGGTGCATCAAAGGAGGTCCAGGGGCGCATGATGAGAACCTGGTTCTTCCTCTTTACAAGTCACTGGTCAGACCACACATAGAAAGTTGAGGACACTTTTGGGCACCGATACTCAAGGAGGACATATCAGAGCTTTAGTGAGTGCAAAGGCGGGCAACTAAAGTAATAAACGGAATGGATGGACTACAATACCCAGAGAGGTTATCAAAATTGGGATTATTTCGTTTAGAAAAAAAGACGTCTGAGGGGCGACCTAATAACTATGTATAAACATATCAGGGGACAATACAGAGATCTCTCCCATCACCTATTTATATCCAAGGACTGTGACTGTAATAGAGGGGCGCCCTCTACATCTAGAGGAAAGAAGGTTTCTAAACAGACATGGAAGGGGGTTCTTTACTGTAAGAACAGTGAGACTGTGGAACTCTCTGCCTGAGGATGTGGTGATGGCAAATTCAATAAAAGAGTTCAAGAGGGGCTTGGATGCCTTTCTTGAGTGAAACAATATTATAGGTTACAAGCATTAATAACTTCAAAAGGGTTGTTGATCCAGGATTCTACCTCACTGGTGTTTTTTGTCTTCCTCTGGATCAACATTGGGGGGTAATAGGCTGAACTGGATGGACATATGTCTTTTTTTGGCCTTACATACACATTATATGCTATTTCATTAACCCTGCCACACAAGCTCTTTAGAGGAGGATAAACACATCTTCATTATAGTTACTGCTGATTATTAGAGACTTTTGTCACACAATTATAAATGAAGGTGATCACAGCTCATCCTCCTGACTGTGTACTTCTGGTCTGGTCTGCAGCATCTGAATACAGATGTAATGGCAGCGTCTTCCCTGCAGGCAGAAACGGTACTGGCTCTAGCTGATCATGTAATGTTGTGCTGATGCATCATGAAATTGAAAGCACAGAATAGTGAAAGAGAAAGAAAGGAGAAAACTTAGCATCAAATTGGTGGCGGATAAGCATCAGACAGGAGGCTGCACTGCATGAAAGTGCAATGTTCAAATGAGAGTTTTAGAGTGTGACAGACAATCAGGTGAGGAGTGCAGTAATACACAATAGTGTTTTCCCCAGAGTGGCCCTTAAAAGGGAATATGTCAGCTCAAACATGCTATCCAAACTGCAGGCAACATGTTATAGAGCAGGTGGAGCTGAGCAGTTTGATATATAATTTTATGAGGAAAGATTCTGTATAAGTTATATTATAATTATTTAAACCTCTGCTTCTTCTGAGCTAAGTGTTCCAATGGGCGGAGCCATCAGTGACATCCATCTGTGAATGACTGTACATACAGGGGTAGCTGTCAATCACTGATAGCTCCACCCATTGGTCTGTTCAGCTCAGAATGAGCAGAGAAATAAATGTATAGAATTCAAGTTATACTGAATCTTTTCCTATAAAACTATATATCAATCTGCTCCGCTCCTCCTGCTCTTTAACATGCCTGCAGTTTGGACAGTGAGTTCGAACTGACTAAATCCCTTTAAATGATAGAATGTGGCCTGCTGACAATGGCTACTAGAAGGAGCACGGGAGCTTACTGCATACAGCTTTAACATTGAACTCTATAATAAAACAGTATGCAGTAGACTCCTAAGCTCCCCCTAGAGGTGCTTGCAAGCACCCAGAATTCTATAATTTATGTACCGCATTTGCAGGGAATTTCAAACTCGTATCAGAAAAAAAAAAAATTAGAGCGCCGACTACCATAAAAATATTAATTACCATAAAAATGACTAAGACCTCCCTCACACATGCGATGCGGTATCACTGATGAGGAGCGCTAAACGCTCAAAAACAGAACAGACTCTGCTCAAAAATCACACTACTAAAAAGCGCTGCGATCGAGCGGCTGTCTAAGCAGCTCTTATTGAAAACAATGGGAGCATTATACTGCAATTAGCGCTGTGCTGCAAGCGCGTAAAAAGCCCCTGGTGACTGAGTCTTCTTTCATCCTGCAAGTGACTTTACATGTAGCATGGATTGGTGGGCTACATTTACTGTCATTCTTGTTGCGCAGAGTAAAAATCGAGTAATAAATAGAATTAAACAAAAAGAAGTAAAGCACGCTGATGAATATGCTGGGGAGACCTTGAGCTTTGCTCCTTTGTGCAGCTATTAGAATGGTTTCCATCCATTTATTAGTTCTGTAGTAAATGTGTCCTTGCCCCTCCGTGTACCGTATAACCACCATGGGCGCTACTTTACATCAAGGAAAATAAAAAGCACACAAAAGGTTAATTAACAGATATTTATATAAAAATGTTTTTCAGTCCTTGAGCACATACACATAAAAGAATCAATGTCTGCTCCGCGCTATTCTCTAATCAAACCAAATTAAATAGTTAACTGTTCAGGAGGTTCATTTAGATGTAACTATAACGCACTCCGAGTAATCAGAGAATGAACATTTTATTACAGTAAGGCCTACTGCCCACGGCGGGGTCGGATTCCGTTTGTGAAATATCGCAGCGGAGTCAGACCCGGCGCCCCCAGACTCTATATTCACCTGTCTGGATCCGTTGTGTCTCGCCCAGTGAGCCAAGGTGCATGCGCAGTGTGGAGCATGACGCTCCGGCGCTGGGTGGTGATGCAGATTCTCATGATACTTCTGCAGTGCTCACAGCGGAAGTATCGCGGGACGGACGCCTTCCATTGACTGCAATAGAAGCAGTCCCTGGCGATTTCCCGCACAGATTAGAACATGCTGCGATTCTTTCCAGAGAGCGGAAATTTGCTGTTGATTTCTGCTTGTGGGCAGGGGGAATCTTTTACCACAGCATGTCTATGAACGGACATTGCTGCGGAATTCGCAGCGGGTGTCTGACTGCAAATTCCACAGCGATAATCCATCCGTGGACATTCGGCCTAAAAAGAATTTCATTTTGTAAGGAGAGGGTCTGTTGAATTACATAATTTCTCATAGATATCAATATAAAGACTGCATAAAATACAGGGGGTCACATATATACCCGAAAATACCATATCCATCAATATGTCAAATACATAAATTATATAAATGACTAGCTTACCCGTCGCGCGTTGCTGCGAAGACAGACATACATACATTCGTTTTTATATATATAGATAACAACTAGAGATGAGCGAACACGTTCGGCCCCGCCCCTTTTTCGCCCGAACACCGAACTTTGCGAACACTTCAGTGTTCGGGCGAAAAAGTTCGGGGGCCGCCGTGGCAGCGCGGGGGGGTGCGGCGGGGAGTGGGGGGGAGAGGGAGAGAGAGAGGGCTCCCCCCTGTTCCCCGCTACTGCCGCCCGCGCCGCCGCGCATCTCCCCGCCCCCCGGCGGCACCCGGACCTTTACGCGCGAACACTGCAGTGTTCGGCAAAGCCGGTGTCCGGGTGCGGATGTGTCCGTAACGGACATGTTCGCTCATCTCTAATAACAACCAATCACAGTGCAGCTTTCATGTTACCTCAGTGGTATAATATATAACAACCAATCGCAGCGCAGCTTACATGTTACCTCAGCTTTATAATATATAACAACCAATCACAGCGCAGCTTTCATGTTACCTCAGCAGTAAAAGAAATAACCAATCACAGCGCAACTTTTATTCTGCCTCAGCAATATGAAAAATAGCAACCAATCACAGCCCAGCATTCATTTTACCTCAGTAGTATAAGTAGTAACTAATCACAGCACAGCTTTCATGTTGCCTCAGCAGTATAATACATAGCAACCAATCACAGCACAGCTTTCATGTTACCTCAGCAGTATAAGAAATAGCAACCAATCACAGCACAGCTTTCATTTTACCTCAGCATTCTCAATATCCAGCAAAACGATTCGGCGGATGCATCATTTTGTAGTTGAACACGCATCCCGTTGCTCGTAATGCCTTTTGCTTTCGTGCTTGAAATGGAAATCGAACGATCTTTGTCTGAGGTGCATAACTGTCGACGATGCTCGCACGCGTGCCACCTATCGTAGTATAGATGTACTATGCCAGTAATCTTCAGAGGAGTGTACTCAACAACTTCCCAAAGTTTCATGGCGATTTGATGAATGGTGTAGTAATGCATAAAGGACAGACAGACAGACAGACACACATTCATTTTTATATATATAGATGACATCAGGAAGTGAGAGAATTAGATTCCGTACGTAAAATTTGGACGCTAATTCTTTTGCGCTTAGAATTGAATAATCGAGTTGGGACCCATTAACTTTTTCTATTTATGATATAATCAATGCTTGTGCCATATTACATCGGGAAGTGAGAGAATTAGATTCCGTACGTAAAATTTGGACGCTAATTCTTTGGCGCTTAGAATTGAATAATCAAGTTTGGACCCATTAACTTTTCCTATATATGACAATCAATGCTCGTGCCAGATTTCAAGTTTCTATGACATTGGGAAGTGAGAAAATTAGATTCCGTACGTAAAATTTGGATGCTAATTCTTTTGCGCTTAGAATTAAATAATCAAGTTGGGTCCCATTAGCTTTTCCTATTTATGACATAATCAATGCTCGTGCCAAATTTTATGTTTCTACGACCTTGAGAAGTGAGAGAATTAGTGGCAATGATGAAAATTGAACGATCTAAATGGGGGGGGGCGTAACTGTCGACGACGCTCGCACGCGCGCCATTTATCATAGGACAGATGTACTATGCCAGTAATCTTCCCAGGAGTGTACTCAACAACTTCCCAAAGTTTCATTGTGATCGGATGAATGGTGTAGTAGCACATAAAGGACAAACAGACAGACACACAGACACACACGCATACATTCAATTTTATATATATAGATAACACCCAATCACAGCGCAGCTTTCATGCTACCTCAGCAGTATAATATATAACAACCAATCACAGCGCAGCTTTCATGTTACCTCAGCAGTATAATATATAACGAGCAATCACAGCACAGCTTTCATGTTACCTCAGCAGTATAATATATAACAACCAATCACAGCGCAGCTTTCATGTTGCCTCAGCAGTAGAATATATAGCAACTAATCACAGCACAGCTTTCATGTTACCTCAGCAGTATAAGAAATAAGAATGGTGTAGTAATGCATAAAGGACAGACAGACAGACATTCATTTTTATATATATATAGATGACATCAGGAAGTGAGAGAATTAGATTTCGTACGTAAAATTTGGACGCTAATTCTTTTGCGCTTAGAATTTAATAATCGAGTTGGGACCCTTTAACTTTTCCTAATTTATGACATAATCAATGCTCGTGCCAAATTTCAAGTTTTTATGACATTGGGAAGTGAGAGAATTAGATTCCGCATGTAAAATTTGGACGACATCGGGAAGTGAGAGAATTAGTGGCAATGATGGAAATCGAACGATCTACATGGGGGGCGTAACTGTCGACGACGCTCGCACGCGCCATTTATCATAGGATAGATGTACTATGCCAGTAATCTTCCCAGGAGTGTACTCACCAACTTCCCAAAGTTTCATGGCGATCGGATGAATGGTGTAGAAGCGCATAAAGGACATACAGACACACATACAGACACACATACAGACACAGATACAGACACAGATACAGACACAGATACAGACACAGATACAGACACAGACACAGACACAGATACAGATACAGACACAGACACAGATACAGACACAGATACAGACACAGATACAGACACAGATACAGACACACAAACAGACACACAAACAGACACACAAACAGACACACATACAGACACACATACAGACACACATACAGACACACATACAGACACACATACAGACACACATACAGACACACATACAAACACACACACATACATTCAATTTTATATACATAGATGTTCATTTGTGCATTTCAGTGGCATACGATAACGTCAGATTCTCCCCAGTGTTAAAGATTTTCCGGGACATAAAAACAAGGTTTTACAGTCTTAAAATAAAGAAAAATTGAATATTCACCCATTCCGGTGGCTCACATTTCTGCGCTGAAGCCTCAGTGCCTGCCGCACAGAATCAAGTAGAAGCAGCAGGTCATCAATAGTTGATCACCTGGATTGAGCAGCTCGCGACCCCAGCCGATCAGCTGATTGGGTGCCTACTGTCAGCAGCACAGTGCACAAGGGTCGGAGCGGAAGCTGCTGCTCGGACCCTAATGTGGTAGCTAGTACTTGTAACTGCAGGCACAGCTCCCATTGATTTTAATGAGATCCTACCCTGAGGAGAGGTGATCAATGGTATTTTCCTGGAAAACCCCATTAAAAGGCATGTCTCATTGTGGCTTATTATATAAATCACATTTTTGTGTTTCGCATATTTAAGAAGTTTTGGTAATTATCTTTTTAACTGTCGGTCACAATCTGTATTTAAAAAAATTAAAATCCTAAAATGCTGCATTTTTCACACTGACCACAGAGCCGAATAATTCTGATACTTCCTGATCTGTAGAGAAAGCTTTGCAGCAGTCATCTTAAAACCCATTTACACACACAGATATCTTTCAAAAGATTGAAAGATCAGCGATTGTTTTGCACAAAGTACTAAAAGGCACTAATTGCTATTAGTACTTTATTTAGCTTCATTAGCATGCCAATGAGCTTCTGGGAGCTGTCACAGAACTCAGCAGGAGGTCTCAGCTCTGTAATTAGCTCCATTGTTCAGCCACAGGCTCCCAGTGGAGAATTCAGCACCATGGACAGCAGACACAGCATGCAGTCCTGCTTATTAGCTGTTCTGCTGGCGGGGCTGACAGCTGTAACAATGTTATCAGCTGTAATCAGTGCTCCCTGGAAGAACACAGCATGCGGTCCTACTTATCAGCTGTTCTGTAGGCGGGGCTGAGAGCTGAGAACAGCTGTAACGTTGTTATAAGCTGTATTCATCTCTTCACAAGCAGCACACAGCGTGCGGTCCTGCTTATCAGCTGTTCTTCCGGCAGGGCTAAGAGCTGAGAACAGCTGCAACAATGTTACCAGCGGTAATCCGCTCTCCATGGGCAGAACACAGTGTGCGGTCCTGTTCATCAGCTGTTCTGATGAACAACGGTTTTCAAGCAGTACTGAAAACCGTCGTTTGGCAGAACAGTGAAAGATGGGCACATTTGGACACAACAATTATCACTCAAAAGACGGCTTTTGAGCAAATTTTGAGCAAGAATCGATGTGTCTAAATGGGCCTTTACTAACATCACAGGCAGGATTACACTGATAGGTAACACCTGTATATAGATAACACAGGATCCACCATTCACAATAGGTGATCAGCTGTGACCATCTACTCCCCCTCCCTGCACAGGTCACAGAGCATGTCTAGCACAGCCTCCCATACAAGTCACTAGATCATTGTGTGAATGGCCCATGAAGCTGTAGTAAAGCCCAACTCTAAATGTTCTAAATAATGTTAAATGTAACTCAGAAAAGATGGCTGCCCCATAGTACTATATAGACATCAGAATACAAAATCTACAATCAGAAAATGGAAACCAATTAGAAAAATGGAAAATGTTTTGCTATCTTGTTTTAATTAACACAAAAATAATTGGTGAGTTAGTCCCTTTAGGTAAAAATAAAGTCCCCAAAATCTCTTAAAGGTATACAATATTCTCTGGATTCCATGGTGGTCGATTTTGGTGTTACTAGAAATTAGAATACAAGCCTTACCTGTTAATGGACAATGATGCTATTGATCTGATTAAGGAGGCCACAGCCCCAACTTTGGCAGCTTTTGAGGCTCCCTGTGACCGATACTGCACAGTGTCCCCATAAGTGATGAATGGCTGGTTGTAAACCACAATCTTCCCTTTGGCTTCCTCAGCTCTCCTATGCAGTTCATCAAAGGAAGACACCACGATCACTTCTGCCGTTATTCCTGCAGAATAAAATTAGGCTCAGTTACGCTTACTTGGACATGTATGAAATCTACCCTACAGTACGATTAGAGGAAGATTAGATTGTAAAACCCTCAAACCCCCTGGGAACAGGGAAGGTTGTGGCAGAATTCAACAGCGTTTTATATATATTTTATATATATTTATTAGTAATTATTAGGAAATTATAGTACCAGTGTTTCTGGTGGCGAAATGCACCACTCACTAATATAATATAGTGAATGGGATTAGAGTTGGTCACAGGTCCTAAATCAGCAGAGCTGGACAGCAGACGTATGCTTACAGGACCTCTGATGTCAGCGTCATGTGATCAGTAACTGGGGCTGAGCTCCGTCCCTGATCACATGACGGTGACGTCATCACAGGTGCTAAACCAGCAGAGCTGTACAGCAGACGTGTGCTTACAGGACCTCTGATGTCAGTGTCATGTGATCAGTAACTGGGGCTGAGCTCCATCCTTGATCACATGACGGTGACGTCATCACAGGTGCTAAACCAGCCGAGTCGGACAGCAGCCGTGTCGAGCCTGATCGCATATTAGCCTCTTACTCTATGATAGGGGGGACTAAGACCATAAACCCCATGAATTGATGTCAGCACTGGGAAGGAAGTGGTGGTGCTGGCACGGACCACCACTGGATAACCCATTTAATATTATAGAAGATATATAAATAATCATTTGAAAATCCAGAAGTCTGCATAGACAACAGCAAAGGTCAATTCATTTCTAAAGGCCCATTTTCACGGAATGATGATGGCTCAAACGACAGTCTGAGTGACGGTTTTGAGTGATCATCTTTGCATAACTCTAAGTAGCTAATTAGCTACTAAAGAGTTAATGCAGGCGGAGCGGGATACCGCAGCAATAGCTCAGAGAACAGAAGCCGTTTTGTATATGCAATCAGCTGCTTTGTTCCCGATGCTTTCAGCTGGTGTCCCGCTGAGAACTGCCAGCAGGATACCAGCTGAAAGAATGTTATCAGCACCGCCCACTGTGATATCAGCGTGTGGCGCTGATAAGAGTCATTGGTGATTTCTAGCTGGCTAGAAATGAGCGATGAACGAACAGTATATGAACAGTGCACGATGGACGCGAGTTCAGACGCAACAATTATCGCTCAAAGGAAGTCTTTCAAGTGAATTTTGAGCGATAATCGTTGTGTCTTAATGGGCCTTTATTTATTCATTTGATTTATAGAGTACCAGACTGGTAGCACTCACACCTGGTTAGTTATTTTACTGCAAAGGGGACAGGGTATTAATTAAAAAAACTTCTTAGATAACCCCTTTAATACACTTGGCACATCTTTAGGGCCGTCTATATGCCAAAGCTGAAATCTATGCCAGCAACGAGCTTCAGCTACAGGTTAAGCCAGTTTCTGCAGTTATGCACTTAAGATGTTAAATGTCAAGTTAATGTTTGCTATATCTGTAAATTCAACTCTTGTGGATTTTCTCAGGACTGTGACTGTCATGCAATAAAAAATCCACTCATTGTCAGCTAAGACAGACTCAAGATTATATGTGGCATGAAGAATAGCTATATAAAAAGTCTGCGGCA
Source organism: Eleutherodactylus coqui (assembly GCF_035609145.1). Lineage (NCBI taxonomy): Eukaryota > Metazoa > Chordata > Amphibia > Anura > Eleutherodactylidae > Eleutherodactylus > Eleutherodactylus coqui. Next base: position 115,720,226 of record NC_089845.1, on the reverse strand, counting down.
CTTTAAAGACTGGCTTTAGGGGTATGCAATCTGTACCGTCAGGCAGGATGTTCCAGCTTTCTCCACTAAAGCAGCTTCCACAGATAGCCTGCCAGCCGAGGCTTGCTACCGCCATGATTTGTACGATGCTGTAGTTCGATTACTGTAAGTATGGAGAGTTACCATTTGAGCACCAAATAGGGGCTGCCTTCCAATAAGTGGCACTGTGGAGGTATTATTCCGTCTCCCTTATTTGCATATTACCCAGAGGAGCATGAATGGTTTTTGAGTCTCCTCACTCACCGTCTAGGTGCTCTCCCTAAGGAAAAAATATGGCGTTACTGCCCCCCATCTCCCACCCCCCATTCCTGTCCCAGGCCTCTCACTAGCAAAGCCAGACTCCTACCGTATAGCCTGAAACAGCTGTCTGTACATGGAGTCTGGCTTTGCTTTTAATTCCCAGTCATTGTTACAAGGCTTGTATAAAGAGTCTAACTTTGGCTTGAAGGAATGCTGCCTTCCAATAGGTGGCACTGTGGAGGTATTATTCCATCTCCCTTATTTGCATATTACACAGAGGAGCACCGTCTAGATGCTCTCCCTAAGGAGAAATGATAGCGTTTCTGACCCCCCCATCAAAGAGGATGTAACACAACTGACTTTTATCACTGATCTCATAGGATACATGATAAAAGTCTGATCGTGGGGGCACCTGACAAGGATCCCCACCAATTCGAAAAGGGGTCTTGTGTGCCCGCCCTCACTTCACTTTGGGCTCTCTACACCCCCTGCAGTGAGGAAATTTAATGAAGAATCGGTCGTGCATGCATGTTGATGCTCCATTTATTTTCAATGGGACTGCCAAAGATAGCTGACAGCATGTAGTTGGCTATTTCTGTATTTCCCAATTAAATAAATGGAGTGGTGCCACACATCTGCGATGCCACTCCAGTCAATCTCAATGCCACTGTGAGTGGTTGCAGCGTGCCCTCAGTGATGAGAGGAGGGAACACGGGTGAGGGTTTCAGTGGTGAGATCTCTACAGATCAGCCTTTTATCACCTATCCTATGAATAGCGGTAAGAGTCAGCTGCGGTACACCGCCTTTAATTAACCAGAGGCCTACCCTGAATTGGGTGACAATCATAGCTGTAGGGATTCTGTTTTTCATTGCAACTATTATACTACATTATTATAATCGTTACAACGGTGATTTGACTTTTGGTTTACTTTCTTTATATATTATATAGCGCAAATAGATCCCAATGCACCATAAGAGGGGCACAAATATTTAGCTCCGATGTGTCGTAAAGTGATGAAACAAAAAAAAAAACCACGGTACCGTGTTATCCAATAGAGTAAAACATGATTGTTCTCAGTGAGAGAAACCACGTAATCTTGCAAATATGATACCTTTTAATGGCTAACAAAAATACATGATGTTATAGCGAGCTTTCAGACCTCACGTGGTTCTTCCTCAGGCAATTAATGCCTAAAGAAGGACCCTTTGAGGTCTGAAAGCTCGCTATAACATCATGTATTTTTGTTAGCCATTAAAAGGTAAAATGATGGCACATTAAAAAATAGCTCCACCAACCCCCCCCCCCCCAAGAAAAACAAACACAAACTGCAGTTTCTAAGGGTTAAAGTCTGAGAATCGCATGCAATACAATAAGCGTAAAAGACCATAAGGATTAATTCGATTTCCCGTAAAAGTGTCACATAAAAAGGCAAAATTATCTGCCAAGAGGGCGTCCGGGGAATACGGGCTTAAATTACGCACTCATTTTTCTTTTTTACATAATTCGAGGCCTTTCCTCGTGCCTTTTGTTCTGGAAAGCGGCAGCCGCCCTTAGAGAGATAACACAAGAGTCTCTCCGTTGATTACATTCAGAAGGCGGACTGGGAAATGCATCTCTGTTTCAATTTCTCACCTGTTATACAAGCCGCACAGTTCTGCCGCCGGGTCTCCAGTGAGATTTACGCCTGCTAGTTTCTATTTACAGTTCGCCGTGATTTATGTTATAAGATCTGTCAGCCAGAGCTGTCGTGATTTGGCTGGTTTGTTACATGGAAATATGGTTTCTGGAGGGACTGTGACTTCACTATGTTAATTTAATGCCTGAAAGTGCAAAAAAAATTTCTACATTTGTTTTAGGCGTGAGAGAGTCCTGGGCTCCGCGGTGATCGATTCGTGCCGCTGATGGTAGATACTAGTCGAGAAACGTTAAAATAAAAGGAAAAAGTTATCATTGTGATGTGAAGTTACTGAGCTAGAACCAGGTTCGATAAGTCCGGTATCTAACGGTGTGGTTTTATCGCACTTTCATTGGCTTTTTTTCATTTTACATCATCCCAGGCACTTACTCTGTTAGCTAGACTTAAGGCCCATTTACACGCAATGATTATTGCTCAAACAATGGCTTTTGATCGATAATTGTTGTGTGTAAATGATACTCTCGTTTACCTTTCGGATGAACAATGATTTTTAGGTGAGCATAAAATCCATCATTTGGCCAGAGAGTAGATAATAGGGACCACACGCTGTGTTCTCCATGGGAGCGCAGATTACATCATATTCATCTTACAGCCCTGCGGCTATGCCCCTGATCACATGACTGTGACACTCATTCCAAATGAATGACCTACATGCTCTGTCCCTGATTACGTCAGTGACGTCTTTAAGGGCCTATATCCTTATGCAGCCTCAGTTGCTATGGAACACTAACGAACACCTAGCCAGACAGTAGCCGTGTGCATAAGGACCTGGGATGAGGTCACCATCATGTGATCGGGGCGGAGAATGTAACTTCCTCACTGGGGATGAAGGACCTTTGATGATGTCACCATCATGTGATCAGGGGCAAAACATGTAAGTCACTCACAAAACTACTCACTCATGGACGGACAGACAGGTCGTCGTTAGTAGTTTGATTTAATGGTAGGCTTCCCTAAAAAGGATGTGTTTTAGCACATGCTTAAATTAACCTGATTGTCTGGGGTAGCGCATTCCAGAGAACTGGTGTGGCTTGGGAAAAATCTTGGAGGCGGGAAGAGAAGGTTTGGATTAGAGAGAAGAGAGAACTTGGTAATGACCCAAATTAGTAGTTTGATTTGATGGTAGGCTTCCCTAAAAAGGATGTGTTTTAGGGCACGCTTAAATTAACCTGATTGTCTGGGGTAGCGCATTCCAGAGAACTGGTGCGGCTTGGGAAAAATCTTGGAGGCGGGAAGAGAAGGTTTGGATTGGAGAGAAGAGAGAACTCGGTAATGACCCAAATATTGTAAAGTTGCCACTTTGTAAACACCAAGGTTAAAAATCTTTGTTAGCTAAAACTAATATGCAAACTCAAGTTTTGAATTCACTTAAGTATCCACTTTAGAGAATTTGTTTTCGGGAGAATGGTATCCTGATGGTAAGCCGATCACAAGGCTGGTCCAGTTGCTGGGATCCTTAGAAATCAACTGTAATTTGTGGGGGAAAACCCAGTAGGAAGTGTTTAATTAACCTACAGTACCAGGCCAGTGGGAGAACAATTACACAACTGAAACCTGACAACGGACAATAAAATCCATTGTCAACATCATGTATAGACATGCAAGACACAATTCATAGTAGTTCTCCACTTTGGTTAATAGATGAGAGCCATGGGTACTAAGTCAAAAAGGGTATTTGAAAACCCTTTTAGGGTACTTCACACGTCGTTAGTGGAATTGGTGCAAATTTTTCACTGTGGAAAAGGGTCGAATCTGCTATGGACCCGCATCAAAATCCGCAGCATATCTGCGTGTGGACCCACACTAAGGGCTCATGTCCACGGGGAAAAGAAGAATTAAAATCCGCAGCGGATTTTAACTCTTCTCCCGCGCGCGGATCCGCACCCCATAGGGATGCATTGACCACCCGCGGGTAGATAAATACCCGCGGATCGTCAATAAAAGTGATTTTTAAAAAAATGGAGCATGAAAAAATCTGGACCATGCTCCATTTTCATGCGGGTCTCCCGCGGGGACGGCTCACGCGGGCTTCTATTGAAGCCTATGGAAGCCGTCCGGATCCGCGGGACACAAAAATCACATTTTACTTACCCGCTCCGGTTCTTCTCTTCGGCGCCGCGCCATCCTCTCTCAGCCACGGCCGGATCATTTTGCTTCGGCCCGGCGCATGCGCGGGGCACGTCACCGACGTCATCGTGCACATCCGCCGAGCCGAAGAATGAAGATCCGGCCGCGACGACAGAAGATGACGCCGCCGCGAAGAGAAGAAACGGAGCGGATGGGAGGTGAGTTTATTGTCATTTATTTGTATTTTCAGCGCTCATGTCCGCGGGGCAGGAGGGACCCGCTGCAGATTCTACATGTAGAATCCGTAGCGGGCCCGATTTTCCCCGTGGACATGAGGCCTAAATTCTACTACGTGCGAACCTACCGTTACAGTATGGCGATACAGAGAAATCCATTGTGGAATTTTCTGTGTGAATTCTGCCTCTAAAAGACTCAGCAAAAGCCACAGCTTTCTGCCGCGGATCCGCTGATGGATTTAACCATGTCAACAGGCAAAATCCGCGCGTGCAATTCCAACACATTCCTGCGGCAATAAGTAACACGTTATCTCGACGCGGAAACGGGTCAGAATTTTGCATGTGGATTTTGCTCATTAACAGGGCTAAATCCGCGTGCAAATTTAAGTTGAAAACCGTAGTATAAAGTCAAACATTTTGTTGTCATAGAGATGGAATTCTTGTGGAGAATTCCGTGGCAAATTCTGCCGTGTGACCATACCCTTAGGGCTTCTTTAGACGACCGTGATTTGTAACGGCCACAAAACGGGACAAAGTTAAGCCAGTGATTCCAATGGTTTTTATTTTCACTCGCGTGTAAAAGATAGGACCTGCCCCATCTCACTCGAATATAGTTTTTCTACAAGCGATAAAGGTAGAACAGGACCTATCTACTTTTTTTTTTTTTCAAACTTGCGCTCAATAGTGCAGAGTTTAAAGGGGTTGTCCCGCGGCAGCAAGTGGGGGTAAGCACTTCTGTATGGCCATATTAATGCACTTTGTAATATACATCGTGCATTAAATATGAGCCATACAGAAGTTATTCACTTACCTTCCCTGCGCTCGCGTCCCCGTCTCCATGGTGCCGTCTAATTTCAGCATCTAATCTCCCGATTAGACGCGCTTGCGCAGAAGGGTCTTCTCCCTTCTCTTGGGTCTCGGCACGAGCGGCGTTCTGGCTCCGCCCCCTTCTACGCGTCATCGCGTAGCTCCGCTCCGTCACGTGTGCCGATTCCAGCCAATCAGGAGGCTGAAATCGGCAATGGACCGCACAGAGCCCACGGTGCACCATGGGAGAAGACCCGCGGTACATCGTGGGTGAAGATCACGGTAGCCATCTTGGCTGCAAAGAAGAAAGAAGCTACAGAGACGGGATTCGGGTAAGTAAAAATTTTTTTTTCTTTTATCACGTCCCTTGGGTTTGTTCTGCGCTGAACGGGGGGTGTATGAAAAAAAAAAAAAGCCGTTTCGGCGCAGGACAACCCCTTTCAATAGTAAAAAAAAAAAAACTAAAACACCGGTTCATGCTCTAATACGCCTCGTAGAGTGCGTTCACGTGTAGCTGATTTGCTGCAGATGTTGATGCAGATCTGCAGCAAATTTCACCCTGAATTTGAATTCAATTGGAAGGGTGAAATCTGCTGCAGATCTGCACCAAAATCAGCAGGAGAATCCGCTGCAAATCAGCGACGTGTCAACATTCCCCTAAAATTTACATTTTTTATAGTGTTAGCTTATGATCCCGATGGCCTGGCGAGGTTAGGTCAGTCGCTAATCCTACTGCAAAGAAATAGAAGTAAAAGTTAAAAAGTGGGGGTTTTTTTGGTTTTTTTTAATGCTGGAAATAACTTTATGTGCTACAAAAATAAATGGAGTCATGAGTCGCGTACATGTAACATATGACACAAGTAGGTCACTGGCAGATACAAATATAGATGAAGCACTAAACATGAAAGCTCTCCTCTGGATTTCTAAAGTAGTGCCAAATTTTCTAACTTTTTAAAATATAAGCGGTAGAGGAGAATGTTCATAAAGTTGTGTAAGGTATAATAGGAGCACTAGGCTTGGCTTAGGCACATATTTGGGTCCTCAATCAGTCAAATATCTTTTTTTTTTTAAATGAACCATCTTATTGAATCTAATTTACCAGAATTTTTTTGATTTGATCATTACCATTATAGGTGGCCCTGGAATAGTTAAAAGGATTGTCTCACCAGGAGAACCCCTTATTAAAACATATAGTGTGGATGTCTAGTGATTAGAGATGAGCGAGCGTACTCGGCCACGCCCCCTTTTTTCGCCCGAGCGCCGCAATTTTCGAGTACTTCCGTACTCGGGCGAAAAGATTTGGGGGGCGCCGTGGGTGAGTGGGGGGTTGCAGCGGGGAGTGGGGGGGAGAGGGAGAGAGAGAGGGCTCCCCCCTGTTCCCCGCTGCTACCCCCGCTCCGCCACGCCTCCCCCCGGCCCCCCTAATCTTTTCACCCGAGTACGGAAGTACTCGAAAATCGCGGCGCTCGATCGAGTAATTACTCGAAACGAGTAGGTTCGCTTATCTCTAGTAGTGATCAAGACTGCCCTCTATTAGACCGTTAAACTTTGGCTCTCACGTCAAACCCATCCATATATTACATGATTAAATGGAGGCATATAATACTACGTTTTTCTGTTTGGCAGGCTGCAGCTTCCTCTTGCGGTATTAGCAAAGTCGACTTTAAACCCCACCCCATTTGCCCACCCCGCTATCAGTTGATTGCCGGACTGGCATCAATATGAAGCAACCTTTGAGACAGTGCCAATTTTTAGTAAAGGGAACCTGTTACGGACCATGGAGAGCATGAACCTGGAACAGTCAGAGTTATTACAGGGGTATGTGTGTGATTCAGAAACGCTGCGGCATTTCAGGGTTACATACTTCAAAATCTCTACAGAATGGGGTTTGGAGTCACAGGGGCTGAGTCCTGTCGGCCTCTTCCCGCCTAGATAACAGACTGATGGGTACCTCCCTGCTTGTGCATAGCGAAAGATCAGTCAATCAAAAGAGCTAGACAAAGGAAATCGGGATGCAACAGACCCTTCTCCCACAGCTGGGGGTCTAAGACTAGCCATGAGCCAATGCTTAAACTAGGTGATCTCTACAATGCCTCTGTGCTTCACAGTAAAATAAAGTCCAGTACAGATGAAGCACCTGTCCCTAAAATATGCTACCTGCAGTTAGGGCAGTGTAATTTAGATGGCAGGTCTCCTTTAAAGGGGTTGTCCAGTTGCAAACTATTGATGACTATCCTTAGGATAGGCAAGCAATGGTAAATCGGCGTGGGTTCACGGAGAAGATTTCTGCAGAGAGCTCCGTTCGAACTGCCGTGGCCAAACTAGGCATTGTAGGCCAAGTTCCCATTCACTTCAATGCCTGTAATACAAAGTCTGGCCACTGAATTGGGAATAGAGCTGTGTGATTCCTACAGAAATCAGCACAGTGCATGAGCACAAAGACCAAGCCTCTAGATCAGGGGTCCCCAACTCCAGTCCTCAGGGACCACCAACAGGTCATGTTTTCAGGATATCCTATAGTAAGAACACCTGTGGCAATGTCTGAGGCACCGACAATAATGACATCACCTGTGCAACACTGAGGAAATCCTGAAAACATGACCTGTTGGCGGTCCCTGAGGACTGGAGTTGGGGAACACTGCTCTAGATGATCGGTGGAGATCCCAGTTGGTGGACCCTCACCAATCTACTAAAGGTAGCCTAACCTAAGGCTAAGCAATCGATAGTTTACAACTGGACAACCCCTTTAATAATGACTATAATCATGTATAACTGATAGAAATTTCTTTCAATTGAATTACATGCTTTTTCTCACTCAAGCACGGTCTTCCAGGCTTCTACCGACAGGTGTACCACTATGCTATGGCAACCAGCACACAACAATTATGTCATTAGCCAGGGCATCTGCTTGCTACAGCAATAGATATTAATCACTGCTTAAACAATGCCTGACCCTTACCTGCATATCAGTTGCTACCCTGGAGTCAATACCTCTATTGTAGCTGCACATGTCTGACAGCCTGTGTTTGACCAAGCTTGTATTTGGATTCAGCATCTTGTCTTATTGCTTGCATTGGTCGTCCATTGTCTAGTCTATCAAGCATTGGCCAATGGCCTAGACTTCTGATTCTTCCTTTCTGATCTGCTCTAGATTTGTCGTTCATGCTTACGCTTATGGTTCTTACACTTGACTCCGTCTGACTATACTCCTGTGACTACATAGCAGCTGCACCTACTGCCTATAGGGGACTTGTCTGGGGGCTACAATCTGGGGATCAAACAAGTCACTTCAAGTAGATCCGAAGGAAAGGCTTTGGCATTCTGCCCACAGATGATGCCCAAAGACAGGGCTAAACTTGTGTGCTAATCGGCAGCAGAAACATGTTGCCAAGGCGTCGTTCACACGGCCGACATGGCATCTCCACCAGAAAAATCGCAGCAATATTGCATCGCTGCTCCGTGCGATATCACTGTGTTTTTTTCATGGTGATACCGCGATTTTGCAGCACCACACGCAAGGTTTGGGGGGTGGGGCTTGAAATATAAGCCCTACCCCAAAAATATGCCCCAGCTGCGATCCGATGCAACAGAAATGAAGGCTCCATAGGGAAACATGGGCTACAAAACCTGCCGAGTTGCGTGCATATAACAGGACCCGTGAGGTTTTTGTGTTGGGATGTTGCATGCTACAAAACATCAGATGTGTGAAGTAACCCACAGGAAAGCATGGGCTTCACATACATGCGATTTGTAGCATTGTAGCAACACGACATAATCGCGCGACTTTGTCGCCCGTGTGAAGGAGGCCTGAGCAGTAAATTTCTGCAGCAGTTTCAGAGGAGGAATATGCGCAAAAAATTCTGTGTCGGTTTCCGTAGTGTGACAACAAACTTCGGTTCTCCGCGCGGATGTACTGCATGTGACAACATATCATCCACATGGAAGAACGATCACAAGCAGGGAATGACATCAAACCAGGCGACATTCTCTTGTGCAGTCGTGGAGATGCAGTACTATCATGTAGGCGTCTGACTGGCTCCAAATTTATTCTGCAGCAGGACAACAACCCCAAACATCCAGCCAATGTCATTAAGACCTATTTTCAGTGTAAAGAAGAACAGGGAGTCCTGGAAGTGATGATACGGCCACACAGAGCCCTGGTCTCAGCATCATCCAGTCTGTCTGGGATTACATGAAGAGACAGAAGGATCTGAACAAGCTACATCCACAGAAGATCTCTGCTTAGTTCTCCAAGATGTCTGGAACAACCTCCCTGACGAATTCCTTCAGAACTGTGCACAAGGGTACTTAGAAGAATTAATGAGGTTTTGAAGACAAAGAGTGGTGGTGGTGGGGTAGGGGTTACACCAAATGCTGATGTGATTTAGACTTTTTGTTCAGTCACTTTGCATTTTGTTAATTGACAAAAATAAAACGAGTAACACTTCTAGTTTTGAGAGCATTCTTACTTTGCAACATTTTTTCCGCATGACTTACTAAGGCCTCATGTCCATGGCTGGGTGGGATTGTGACTGCGAAAATCTCGTAGCAGAATCAGACCCAGTGCCGGCCAGAGACCCTATACTCATATGGATCCGCGGCTTGAGTCTTGGCTGACGCGCATGCACAGCGCAGGGCACGACGCTGTTGTTGCGCCACCGATGACGCGAATCGACTGCAATTTTAAAATTGACATTATGGAATCGCTGCGGATCGGACGGCTTACATTGACTGCAATGGAAGCTGCCAGCGCAATTTTCCGCACAGAATAGAACATGCTGCGTTTGTTTTCCACTCATGGGCAGGTAAGAATCATTTAACGTGGCATATCTATGGACGGACATTGCTGCGGAATTCACGACGGGCATCTGGCTCTGAATTCTGCATCGATCATCCGTCAGTGGGCATTGGGCCTAAAACTTTTGCACAGCACTGCAAATTTCTCCTTATTTTGGGTTCAGCAGTCCAGTGTACCATCTTATCAGTGACTGATGGTATTCCCTATAGGAATACACATACAGACTTAGGCTCACACGACCGTATGGGAATTGCGGGCTCTGTACGCCCGTGTGATACTCTGTAGCTCGCAGGCAATCAAATTACATTGCTTTACGTAGTTTGGCTCACATTAGTTTGTCATAATTGCTTAATCGGCAAGCGCAAAATAGCATGCAGCATCTTCTATTTTGTGTTGTGTATATATGCGTGTAATAGAGCCCACTGTTCTCTTTTCTTACCTATATACCCGCAGTCCATAAGCAATTACATTGCGTACGGGCTGCGGGTATACGAGTCATCGCTAAGCAACGGCGCGAGAAATATTAACAAAAAAAAAAAAAAAAAGAGGTGTACTGCACATGACCGAGTGTGTGAGTCACACACAGTACAATTTCGCGGCCCTATGCAGTGTCATGGCCAGGAGCCCAGCAACGTTTTACACTTACGGACGTGTGAGTCTGGCCTTAGGGCTTACTAACATGGGTGTATGTGTCTCGCATATTAGGCATGCAAAAATATGTAGCACATTGCAAATCCCCACAGCCTATATTAGTGCATAATATGCACCAAAATAGGATATGCTGCGTTTTTTTTCCACGTGTTTGTTAAAAAAAACCATAGGTGCGAGTGGCTGGATAGAAATCAATGGGCGTCTGAGTGTGAGCGAGCCCTTAGCTGTTACTCACTGGCTCCTAAGCCCAAAAGGAGCACAAATTTGTATCAATAAGGGCTCTTCCCCACTGGCGATAAGATTTTCTAGCAATGCGAGTGTTTTCAATGGTTTCAAATCTGTTATTTCACCCATTGCCCTCAATGGGGCGGCAGCAGCAGCAGCGCCAGCCCATTGAAATCAATAGGAGAAGATCGCGAAAGAGCGGTGGAATCCCCCATTGCAGGGAGAGAGAGAGAGGGGCGGAACTACTGGGGATCTCTTACATTTTTCCCCATATGTGGAGAGATGGGGTGGGGCTAGAGGACTTTCCCAGGGCTTCCGTGGGGGCGGGGCTAGAGGACGTTCTCATGACTTGCGCGGGGGTGGGGCTACAGGGGTTCTCTTGGTGACTATGAGAATAATTTGAAAACAATGGGCGATATCATAGATTTTCTTACAGCAACTTGCAGTGAGTGAAACCATTGAAAATCATTGGTTTCAAACTCATGCGTTTTCACTCGCTCTCGCATCGCCAGTGGGGAAGAGCCTTAAAGGACAAGTTCTACTGAGTATTTCCCCATATAGGAGTCCGCTCGGCATCCCCTACTCTACAACTCGCCACCCGCAGATAGGAATGCATTTTCAGCATGACAGGTTCCCTTTAAATAGCCCAAAATAAAACATGCAAGTTCGGAATAATTTGAACTAAAATGACTGAAATTACAAGCAGCGTCACACAAGTGATTTTTCTAAAGCAGCTGCAAAATCTCTGCTCAATTAAGACTGAATAGCTGTTGTATGAAATATGAGTAATTTTCCTACTGAGGAAAATTGGAAAATTGTAGCACAAAATCACTAGCCTACTCCCAATATGTTAGATGTAAACAACCGTCTTGCAATTAAACATAATTACAAATTTAAAAAAAAGAAAAAAAAAATCTCTAAAACTACACGCTGCGATGTGCTCTGAACGGCCGCACAGAAGGCGCATGTTGTGGGGGAAATGGGTCAGAAAATGTGGATTTGGCTGGAGGGATTTGGTCTTTTTTAGGAAACAAAGATATTTGGGAGAAAAGATAATTTGGAGGCACATTTTATCAAAACTGCAGAAAAGAAAACTTATCTTTGTTACCCGTAGCAGCCAATCACAGCGCAGCTTTCATTGTAGCAGAGCGGTTTAAGGCCTCATGCACACAGGCGGGTTTTTGCTGCAGAATCCAGAGTGGGCGGGCATTCCGCTTCCAGATTTCGCAGCAATAACTCTCCATAGCATGCCAATTGAGGTTTCCACTCGCGGATGAGAAATCGCAGCATGCGGTTGAAGTCAACGTAAGCCGTCTGATCCGTGGCCCGTCCGCAGTTGACACTGCGGATTCCACGGGAAGAGCAGATTAAAAAAAAAATCCGTACTGCACATGAGCGCCAGCGCAGCACTTCCGCACACATCCGCAGTATAGAACTTCAAGACACGGACGGGTACGCAGGGTCTCCGGCCGCGGGCACAGGTGGATTCCGTGAGAGATTCCCCATGTGGAATTCGTGCATGCCCGTGGACATGATGCCTAAGGCCGAATGCCCACGGACGGATTGTTGCTGTGGAATTCGCAGCCAGACACCCGCCGTGAATTCCACAGCAATGTCCGTGCAAAGACATGCGGTGTTAAACGATTCTCCCCTGCCCATGAGCGGAAACCAACTGCAACTTTCCGCTCGCGGGGGAGAATCGGAGCATGTTCTGTTCTGTGCAGAAAATCGCAGTCAATGGAAGCCGTCTGTCCTGCGATACTTTCACTGTAAACACTGCAGAAGTACCACGAGAATACGCGTCATAGCTCAGCGCCGGCGTGTCATGCGCTGCCCTGCACATGCGCCAGCTCGCCAGGCAAGACACTCGCGACAGATCCGGAGAGATGAGTATAGGGTCTCTGGGGGGCGCCGGGTCTGATTCCGCTGCAATATTTCGCATTCGGAATCCGACCTCACCGTGGACAGGAGGCCTAAGGAATTAAAGCTGCGTTATGATTGCTGCTGTGGGTTTTCTTTTCAGGGAAACCACAGATGAAGAGTCATGAAGGCTCGGCTGAGGGAAGAACATTGGAATCACAGGATATTGAAGAAAAGTTTATTGGCAACACGTTTCTGAGTCGTACTCCATGCAAATCAGAAACGCGTTGCCTTAAACTTTTGGCAGCAGATTTTTTGCCAAATGGATTCCGATTTGCCGTGGATTTCATTCATGGTACAAATCAGATTTTTACGTTTTATTGAGGTGGCATTCATGCAGAAAATTGCGCCATGAGAACATCCCCTAAGTGTGCTCTCGCAAATGGTGGATTCTGGTGTGGATCAGTCTTTCACCCTATGCGTGCGGCAGGCGTGGAACGGCTCAGTCGTCCCTTTAGGGGAAGAGACCTCCATCAGAAATTATTTTTTTTTTTTTTGTAAATCAATTTTTATTCAGGTTTTTAACATTAAATGAACATAAACACACAATAGAAGCCATATGAGTTACATCAAGAAAAATGTCTAACAATCGTTAGCCTCTAGGTCTGTGTCGACAACTTGTTAGAATATAGCCAAGACCGCTAACAATGGTGCTGAGAGAACTTAGGTATTACACTGAGAGTGCACACAAGGTCTCGAGATAGTGCAGATTTCTACACCGCAGAAAGACCTAGGTCTTAATCTATAGCTCATTGCAACGGCAAGTTGAGCTAAAGAGCAAATATGGGGGGGGGGTTAGGGATAGGCAGGAGCAAATGAGGAAAGTGGGTGAGGGAAGCAGTGGTAGGGGGGAAGGGGGGGGGGTTGTGAGTGTCACAATAGTCGCATAATTAATCGTTGTCAGGCAGAGAAGGCGCCAAAAGGAGAGATAAACGAAGAACGGAGAAACCAGAGAAGGTAGCGTATGTAGAAGTCACTTACCGGCCGGGTGCGAGGATGGGGGGGGGCCTCCGCTCACCGGGTCCATATGTCAGAGTCGCTAATGGCCCTCCATGGGAACCACATCTGTAAGAATTTGTCATATGTGTTTCTGGTCCAGCTGTGCATTTCCTCCAGATTGTAGAGGAGGTCCACCCTCTCCTTCCACTGTCTCAATGTAGGCGGTGTGTTTTGCTGCCATAGGGGGGGAATTAAGGCCTTGGCTGAATCTATTAGTGACGCTAGGAGCTTGTTCTTCAGTGGGTGAAAGGAGCTAGAGGGTCTCCACAAAAAGATAATGTCCGGGGATAGAATGAATGTGGGGGAAAGTCTCCGCAGGGTCTCCTCCACCCCCCTCCAAAAGGGCGCCAGGGTCGGGCATGTCCACCAGATATGGAGGTAGGAGCCAATGTCCCCCCTGCATCTCCAGCATAGGTTCTGTGGGGTCAGATGGTGGTCGAATAGCCATTGAGGCGTCCTATACCACCTGGCCAGCAATTTGTAATGAGATTCTTGAGCTAAAATGCAAGGCGATAGGCCAAAGGAGGTTTTAAGAATCAAATTGGACTCCTCAGATGTGAGAGTAATGTTCAGCTCTTTTTCCCATGAAGAGAGGAAAGCCGGTTTATATTCAACTGGCGGGGTAATGAAAGCCCTGCGGAGAAAGGCGATCTTTTTCAGTCCGACCCTGTTTCTGGTTAGAGTTTGTTCAAAAAGCAAAGTCGGTCTGAGTGTCTGGTGTAGCATGAGGAACTCTTCTATGGTATTTTTGATCTGAGCTCTGTGTAAGAAGGAGAGGTTTTCGGTGAAGCCCAAGGATTGAACTATAGATTCTGGGGGGAGGTGAGCTAGGGAGTGTAGGTCGGCGATTGTCAATGAACCGGATCTCCTCCAGATCGACGCGGAGCAAGAGTCCGACGGATATCTCATTAGTCTACCGATCAATCGGAGTGGCAGGATGGGAGATGGGTCCGGCGCCAGCGAGGGTCTCAGTTTGTCCCACATTGCACATGGGCCTCTCAAGAGGGGGCTGAAGCTTCGACCACCGATGCGAGACCTCGCTGGCAGCCAGAGATCCCCCATCAGGGGTTCGTCCGCACAGCCCTCGGCAAGGATCTGGGGCAGATCATCTTTATGAGGGTAGGCAAGAGTCACCCAGTATCCCAGTTGAGACGCCTGGTAAAAATCATGAAGGTTAGGGAGATCGATCCCTCCTTCAGCGCCTCTCCTCATCAGCAAACTGCCGGCCAACCGTGGTCTCCTCCCCCTCCACACGAATCCCGAGAAGGCAGAATTAAGGCACTTGAAAAAGGATCTCGGTAGGAAGATAGGTAGCATACGTATCTTATATAATATTATTGGCAAGATGTATGATTTTATTATATTCTTCCTGCCAAACCATGAGGCCAGTGGGACGTCATAAGACCCCAGCAGATTCTTCACCTGATCTAACAGGGGAGCGAAGTTAGCTCTGTAAAGGTCCTCTGCTTTTTTAGTGAGCTTCACTCCCAAATAGTCAATTGAGGTATTGGACCATGAAAAGGGGGAATTTGCTCTCAAGATATCATAGCGGGCCGAGGGAATGGAGACGTTCAGAATTACCGATTTCGAGAAGTTGACTTTGAAATTAGATATGTGACCAAACTCCTCTAGTTGTTCCGCGAGCCTTGTCAAGCCCTCTTCTGGATTTGTGACCAGGAACACTATATCATCGGCATATGCTGCCGTATCAAGACATTTATTCCCGACCTTTAGGCCAGTTATAGCCGGGTCCTGCCTGATTCTCCGTAGGAAGGGTTCAAGGGCCAGTATGAAGAGGGTCGGCGACAGGGGGCAGCCTTGACGCGTGCCGTTCTTGATGTCGAAGGGAGGGGAGAGTACCTCATTTATCCTGAGACGTGCATACGGTTGGGTATAGAGGGAGAATATCGCTGCGATAAATTCTCCCGGGAAATTAAAATGGCGCAGAACCCCTTCCATGTAGCTCCAATCAACCCTATCAAAGGCCTTTTCGGCGTCCGTGCCTACTAGTGCCAGGGGTATTTTGTGTGACTGTGCGTACCGTGCAGCGTGTAGGAGTCTGAGGCAGTTGTCCCTCCCCTCCCTTCCCCTCATAAAGCCTGCCTGCTCCCCATCGATCAAGCTGGTCATAAAGCCGCCCATCCTTTCGGCGAGGAGTTTCGCCCAAAGCTTCATGTCCAGATTGATCAAGGATATCGGGCGGTAGCTACCGCACGATTCCAGGTCTTTGTTCTCTTTAGGGATCAGGGTGATGTGGGCCTCAAGGGACTGTTTAGGGAGGGGTGATCCCTTCAACAAGTCGTTGAAAAGGTCAGTGAGTTTGGGTATTAGGATGGTTTGGAAGGTCTTATAATAGTGAATGGTAAACCCATCCGGGCCTGGGCTTTTATTCGGCGGGCAGGATGATATTAATTTCTGAATCTCCGATTGGGTAACCGGAGAGGTCAGAGAAGATGTTTCTGCTGGGTTTAGCCTGGGGAGGTTCGCCTGCCCCAGGAACTGGTCTATTAATTGGCTGGCGTCTTCTTGTCCGCACGGGTTAGAGTTGGCTTTCAAATTGTATAGCTTAGAATAAAAGGCCTGGAATTCTTTTGCTATGTCGGGCGAGGCAGTTACCACTTGACCCTTTTCAGATTTTATTGATTTGATTAGATTTTTCGTCTTAGCTTTTTTAATAACAGACGACATGTACCTACTGCCCTTGTTCCCTTGCGCGAAGATAATGTGTTTAAAGTGAAGCTGTTTCTTGTTAAATCTAGCGTCCAGGCGGCGTTTTAACTCTGCCCTAAGGGCTGCAAGGCTTTCCAAATTAAGTTTAGTTTGAGAGAGCTTGGTCACCAATTCCAACTTGGCAATCTCGATCAGTATCCCGTCTATCTCTTTCTGTAAGCGCCTTTTCACACGGGTGCCCAGTGCGATCAGCATGCCACGCATGTAGGCTTTATGGGCCTCCCAGTTCACCGGAATCGAGGTGTCCCCGACGCTATTTAAGAGGAAGTATTCCTCCAACGCTTTGTTTAGGAGGTCTCTGTCCTCCAGTGACTCTAATATGGAGGCATTCATTCTCCATCTCCATTCCCTCGGTACCTGGTGTGTGGGGCGTAAGACCACGTGCACTGGTGCATGGTCCGAGATCGTAATCGTATCGATTTCCGCCCTCTCGAGGGTCGCAAGGAGGGCGGAGGAGACAAAGATATAGTCCAACCTCTGAAACGAGGAGTGGACTGAGGAGTAATGGGAGAAATCCTTTGTCGAGGGGTGAAGAAGACGCCAGGCGTCCACCACCCCCAGACCAAGCAAGCACTTCCCTAATTTCTTTAGCTTGCTCTGTGAAACCTGGGAGCGTCCCACTGAGGAGTCTAGGAGCGGGTTGAGCGTGACGTTGAAGTCTCCTGCAATCAGTAGCTGGCCCACCGCGAAGTGTTGCAGAGTCTCTAATTGCTGCAACAGCCACTGGATCTGATTAGCATTTGGGGCATATAAATTGGCCAAGGTGACCTTTACGTTATTCAATGTTCCTTTCAGGAAAAGTACTCTGCCTTCTCCATCACTATATTGGGCTTCTACTATCAATCTTACATCTTTGTGTACGTAAACTGAGACTCCCTTTGACGCTGAGGAGGGGTGGGTGCTATGGAAAGCCTGGGAAAAATATTTCCCCGGTAGATTAAATGTTCTGTCTCCCTTAAAATGTGACTCTTGAATGAAGAGGATTTTCGTGCCATACCTTTTGGTGAGAAGAGCTGTGTTGTGTCTTTTAGCCGGTGAATTTAGTCCTCTCACATTGAAAGAGGTGAGCCGGAGGTCCCCCATGGCACCCGACCTGTATAGAGGAGGAAATAGAAAATGTGACTACACACAAAGTTTAAGAGAAATACTACTGCAACCTGGTACTATTGATGGTACACTGTACAAGGAATTCCCTGACGAGTTCTGATGTATAGTACTAATGGGAAACAAGGGAGGGGTGAGGAAACACAGGGAACGAAAAAGGGGGGGGGGATAAGGGTACAGGGGCAGACAAAAGCGTCCGCGAGTTAAACAAGTAGTACCTTGGGAGGGGGGAGGGTGTATAGTAACCCGAGTCCCCCACCAAGATGAGGGCGTACTACTGGGGGGGTCTGTTAAGTTACAGGCACCACCGGGGTAGTGGTGTACTCAACACAGCCTGGTCTGACAGGCACTAACGCCGGCCTCTCCGACTGTTTATGGGGTTAGAGAGTGGAAATAGAGTGGATATATCGTAAGGTGAACCTGGTGCAGATCACTCTGAATCAAGGGTCACAGTTGGGCCACCACTGAAGGTGTAAAACTTAACACGAAAAAGCCCAACAAACTGTAGAAACTGGAAACGTGGGTCTGGGGTGGGACTCGCCGGTCCCGCTTTTCAGGCGTAACGCGCCACCTGAGGGGACCCAGTCCAAGGGTAGTCCGTGCCGCCTGCTACGGAGTGTGTTGTGTCCGCTATGAAGAGAAATAAATGTCTCTTTCAGAGATGGTAAAGGCTCCATAGTTCTCCATAGTACTCGCCGCAGCAACCTGCGGGTGATGGCAACGTAAACCCTCCAGACATGACCCCAGCGACTTCCACCCAACAAGCGGGACTAAATAGCCGAAACTCCTTCCTTCGCGTTTTATCCAGGGAAATCCTCTTTAGGCCTTTTCTTTTTCTCCCTGGGCGACTTGGAACCTCCGGAGGCCTGCTCTCTCCCAAGATGCTCCAGTGGGTGAAAGCGGGGGAGATCCGGAAGCGGCTGCCAGCAGGGGAGGTCAATAGGCTCGATCCCCAACAGCTGCCAGACCCCCTCCAGATCCTCCTGTGAGCGGATATTAATCCTTTTATTTTTAAGGGAGAATCCGAGCCCGAACGGGAAGAGCCAGGCATATTTTATTTGTCTCTCTTTAAGGACTTCCAGTAGCGGGCGCATAAGACGGCGTTTAGCCAGGGTAGAAGGCGCCAAGTCTTGATATAAAGAGAGAGTAGTGTCCGCATATGAAAGGGATCTGTGAGTACGGGCAGCCCTTAGTATAGCGAGAGTGTCAGGGAAGGCGAGGAGCTTACAAATTATGTCCCGTGGGGGCTCCGCATCGCCTGGAGGGGGTCGCAGGGCCCTGTGGATTCTCTCAATTAGGATAGAATCAGCTCTCTCCGCGCCCAGGAGCGATCCAAAGATTTCCTTAGCCACTTTAGGGAGGGAGTCACCTGCAAAGGTTTCGGGGAGGCCTTTGATGCGCAGATTATTCCGTCTACTCCTATTTTCAAAGTCCTCTTGCATCAGGAGGGCTTTATTTAGATGCATCTGCTGGTCTTTCAGAGCTTGCTCCAGTTGCTGCGCGTGCGAAATAACCGCTGAAGAAGAGGATTCTAAATCATCTAGTCTGTGCCCCATTAACCTGCATTCTTCTTTGATCTCAGCGAGATCCGCGCTGATGGGGCGCAGGGCCTGCGAGATCAGTTTTCTCATGAAACCTTTGGATATGGTTTCGCAGTCTTCTCCCTCCGAGGAGTCTCCCTCCCCTTCCCCCTTACTGTTAGACGCGATGAGCTCCCTTGCCGGCGCCATCTTGGAGGGAGGCCGCGGCGAGTGAGCGCTCTTCTCCTTGAAGAAGCGCTGCATGTCCGGTTGTAATTTCGCCGGTCGGGGGGTCCCCTGGTGCTCCACGCTCCTGTCCCTTGAGGTTTTCCCCATTTTAGCGCTTGTTAGCTGCTGACGAGAGGCTTAGGCGGTGCCGTTAGGACGGAGCGCTTCCCTCACACGGCCATCTTGCTCAGCGTCCAGGCCACGCCCCCCCATCAGAAATTATTTAATAGAGAAGCATATGGATTTTTCGTTTAAATAAGGGATCTGACCCGATTTTGTACTACTAAGGCCGCTCTCACACAGGCCGTTTTTTACAGCGTTTAGCGCAATGTTTCAAACGCCACGGTAAACACTGGAAAACACCTCCACTGATCTCAGTGGGGCTTCACAGATGAGCTGCGATTTTCAAACGCTATGTGCTCTATTTTAGTACATTTCAGTGATTTTTATTGAATTTCATCACCCATTGCAATGATGGGGTGCGTTGAAAACCGCTGTGGAACACCGACTGAAAAAGCTATAAAACACTGCGTTAAAACAGGACATTTTTACAGCTGCCTGTGTGAGAGCAGCCTCCCTTTTTCTGCTTCATTACATTATTACTTTTTTTGTTTGTTTATCGATTGTATGCTTCTTTTTAACCCCTTAGTGACCAGGCTTGTTTGCTCCCTAAAGGGGTTGTCTCGCGACAGCAAGTGGGGTTATACACTTCTGTATGGCCATATTAATGCACTTTGTAATGTACATCGTGCATTAAATATGAGCCATACAGAAGTTATTCACTTACCTGCTCCGTTGCTAGCGTCCTCGTCTCCATGGCTCCGTCTAATTTCGCTGGCTTCTTGCTTTTTTAGACGCGCTTGCGCTGTGCGGTCTTCTGCCTGGTGAATGGGGCCGCTCGTGCCGGAGAGCTGGTCACAGCGTCGTCATCGTAGCTCCACCCCATCACGTGTGCCGATTCCAGCCAATCAGGAGGCTGGAATCGGCAATGGAACGCACAGAGCCTATGGTGCACCATGGGAGAAGACCCGCGGTGCACCATGGGAGAAAACCGCAGTGCATCCCTGGGAAAGGACCGGCGGCCATCTTAGGGAGAAGATTTTTTAAACTCCTTATTTCGTCGGATCGGTGAGTAGCAAGCGGCTTAAAAACCGCTTTAATTTGCTATTTTATGCCAGGGGGGTGACAGGGGGAATGGGGTAATGTAAAATTTTGATGCTTGCCGCGAGACAACCCCTTTAATTACCAGGCCACATTTTGGAAATCTGACATGTGTACTTTAACATAAAATAACTCCGTAAAGGTTTTGCATATCCAAGTGATTCTGACATTGTTTTTTCGCCACATGTTGTACTTCATTTAGGTGGTAAAAATAGACTGATAGCATTTGTGTATATTTATTAAAAGTGCCAAAATTGGGAACATTTTGAATACATTTTTATTTTTTCACACTTTCAACTGCAATATCTCAAATATGTGCTAACCTACTGTACACATTTTTGATGAGATATATATATATTTCCATCTGTTTACTTTATTTTGGACACACATTTGAAAAACTTTTTTTTAACTATTTAGGAGACGTACAAATTTAACATTAAGTATCAACATTTTGAGGAACACTTTATTTTCCTGCACCAAGCCAAGATTGCAAAGACTCGTAGGTGTCCGAGTTATAGATACCTCCACAAATGACCCCATTTAAAAACTACATCCCTTAATATCTTCACTGAGGTGGGTCAGGAGTATTTTGACCCCATAGTTTCTTTTCAGGAGTTAATGCAAAAATAAAATTTCATATTTTTGAAAATATGTCATTTTAAAGACAGGATTTTTTTCTATAGTGCACATGAAAATGAGGATTTACACCCCAAAATGGATACCCCTGTTTGTCCCGTGTTCAGAAACATATCCATTGTGGCCCTAATATTATGTCTGTATGCACAACGAGGCCCACACCAAAAGGAGCAGCCAGTGCCTTTCAGATCAGACATTTTGCTTGAAGGTGTTTTAGGCCCCATTACACACTTGTGGAGCCCTTGAGTGGCCAAAACGATAGAGAACCTCCACAAATGATCCCATTTTGGAAACTAGACCCCTTAACGAATTCATCTAGGGGTGTACTGCGTATTTTGACTTCACAGTTTTTGAATTAATCTAAGCGAAGCAGAAATTACGATTTTCGTTTTTTCGGAAATTGTGTCATTTTAAAAATAGTTTTTTTGTGCAGCACACATAGGAATGAAGACTTGCACCCCAAAATAGATTTCCCCGTTTGCCCTGTGTTCAGAAACATACCTATTGTGGCCTTAATCTTCTGTCTGGATGCACAAGGGGGCCCAAACCGAACGGAGCATCAAACTTTATTTTAACTTTTACGTGATCGCCATTATCCATTGGATAATGGCGATCATGTGACCTGAAACCGCTTACTGCGGCCCTCTGTCACTGTTCCAGACTTTGGGCTACCTTTAAATTTCCTGGGACCTCCCCAGCTTCTGCACTTGCATCCGCCATGAAACTGGGGAAAGGTCCACGGATAAGGATCCCGTCGGGGGACATCGAAGGAGGCCTTAGGCAAGTAATTTCACCTCAGCTCACAGATCAGATCCGTGACAGGAGGTGAAACTTTAGCTTTTATTTCTACTTTTACGTGATTGCTATGATTCATTGGATAATGGTGAGCATGTGACCAATAACCGCGTACTGCACCCCCCCGTGAGATCTCCTGGCTCTTGGCTACATTTAGTAGCCAGGTGCAGGGAGATTTTAAATTACCCTGGCAATCTGCGACTTTTGTGCATGCGTCGCCCACGTTGACGACGGGCACGTGTGCAGAAGCCAGGGTAAGGTTCGTCGATAAATCCGGGGGCCTTAGGTATCTAATTTAATTTCCCCTCACGGATATGATCCATGAGGAGAGATGAAACAAACTTTTTTATTTTTCACACTTTTTTAAACTTTTTTTTAAGCTTTACATGATCGCTGTTATCCCTGGGAGCAGGGAGTTTTTTAAATTTCCTGGGCCTCCAGGCCCTCTGAGCATACGCTTGACGCAATGACATATGGCCCGCATGCGCTGAAGCCGGTGTCAGGTCCTGCAGGACCAGAATGCCAGGGGACATCGCGGAGGACAGGGGTGAGTATTATCAGCTCCCCTTATGAATCTGATCTGTAAGGGGATCTGAAACGTTAACTTTAAAAAAAAATTTTTATTGACTTCAATGCGATTGCCAGTATCCCGCAGCCTGGAGACGACAACTTCAGGATGTCGGCTACCTCCGGTAACCGGCAGCATGGAGCTGTCACGTCCAGAGCCAGCAGGGTTTTAATTCCCAGAGAAAGCGTGTTTTTACGTCTTCGGGGATTAAAGCCCAGCAAAGCAGGACGTAAAAAGGCAATGGGATGGTCACTAAGGGGTTAAACTGAGCATGTGCGTGTTCTTATGCCATGACTAAGAGCTGCTGCGACCACTTAAAAATGCGTCAGCTGGTCACGCTATTGTAAGCCACTCCTGTTAGGATATTAATGTGCATCAATAAACTGGTGATCTTATGAAAGTTGGTTCCTCTTCTTGCTGTCTAAGACCGGGCTCACAACCGGATTTAAATTGCAGATCAAATGCACTGAATTACACAGTTTTGCTCACATTAGTGTATCAAAATTGCGCAATCCACTCTCAGAAAGCAGCATGTTCTATTTTGCCACGGATATCCATGACAGAGGCCATTGTTCAATATGGTCGCAGATATAGCCCTGGGTATATATGCGGTTATCCACGTCATCGCTAAACGACGGTGTGGAAAATGTAAGTAAAAAAAGGTGCAATGCATGACCGCCTGCATGAGTGCGCGGTCATGTGCGGTACAATTTCACCGCCATTTGCGGGGTCAGGAATGGGCTCACAGCTGGAATCCGCTGCGGGCCTCTGCGAACGAATTCTACTTACGGCTGTTTGAGCCCAGTCTTAGGCCCAGTGTCCACGGGCGGATTTTAATTATAGAATGCGCACAAGTCTCCCGTGCGGGAGATCCGCAGCTCTAGGCGCCCATAGGGATGCATTAGCATCCGCAAAACAATTTAGAGCATGCGGATGTGATTTTTGTCCCCGACATACAGATCGCACGCGTGGGAAGAAATCACAGCATGCTCTATTTTTCTGCGGGTTCTGCGGGCCGACTTCCATTCAAGTTAATAGAAACCGTCCGATCCGCGGCACAGCCACAGCTGCCACCGTGGACGTGCGTAGATCCGCAGGAAAACAGGAGATTTGAAAAAAAAAACAAAAAAAAAACCTGGACTGCGCATGCATCCGGCACGTTTGGACGCATCCACCGTGCTAAAGAAAGAAGGTCCGGCTGGCACAGAGAAGACCAGCGGTAAGAAAATGTCTTTTCCAGTCCATATCCGCAGGCACGGCTGGATTCCGCTGCGGGGTTCAGCAATGGAATCCGTACATGCGAGTGGACATGAGGCCTTAGTGTGAATGTGAGCCAAAATTCACTGCACATTTTCCACAATGGATTTTGCGTGGATCAGCATGAAAATCCACACTATTTTGTGTGGATTTAGACGCAGATCTGGACATGGCTTCGTGGCAGACGTCACCCTAATTGAAGTCTGCTGCAGATACGTGTATAAATTCACACTAAATAGTACGGATTTTGACATGGATTTTGCTGCGGATTTTTCAGCTGTGGATAATCTATAGGGAATCTGTCTTATTTGAATGCACCCTTAGGCTGGGTTCACACAGGGCGGAATTGCCATGGAATGTCCATGCGGGATTTCTACACGGAAATTCTGCCCGCGTTTTTAATCCTGCGATTAGCCAGCAAAGTGGACGAGATTTGCCAAAAAAAAAAAAAAATCGGCCAATCGGTTGAGAAATTGCAGCCAAACCGCTCTGAAATTGATATGCGGCGCGGAATTCAAATTCACGGCATGTCAATTCTTTCCCAGTTTCTGCGGAGGTCTCTCTCCTCTCTATGGGGAGAGATAGCCGCAGCAAAATGTCGACGGCAAAGCTGCTCCAAAAACCGCGGTCATTCCACGAAATTTCAGTCCCATGTGACCCCAGCCTTAGAATGAAACAGCCTTTGCTGTGGGTCTCGCATCTAGAATCCTTGGAGATCAGCTGCTATCACAAAGGGAATGACACTGTTCACTTGAATGGCACAACACTGCAATACCTTGTACTGCCCCTATAAAAGTATGACACTTGCAAGTGTGAACCAGTCTGAAACCATTGTAAACATTGAAGAGTCCCTGGCCTTTTCAAACAACTGTCCATGGGGGCGTCGGGGGTCGGATCAAGACTGATCTAATATTGATGGTCTACCCTAAGATTAAGCCATCAATTTTAAATGTCTGGGTGATCCCTTTAGAGGGGACTTTAAATGCAGCCAATTTCTAATAAAAAAATCCAGCCCACAAAAACATCAAAAGTGCAACGAGAGCGACTCCTGCTAACAAGAAGTGCAAACAGAGTGCCCCCATAACAAATAGTACCAGCACATTGCTGCACATAACCAGAGCCTACAGAGTGCCCCCATAACAAATAGTACCAGCACATTGCTGCACATAACCAGAGCCTACAGAGTGCCCCCATAACAAATAGTACCAGCACATTGCTGCACATAACCAGAGCCTACAGAGTGCCCCCATAACAAATAGTACCAGCACATTGCTGCACATAACCAGAGCCTACAGAGTGCCCCCATAACAAATAGTACCAGCACATTGCTGCACATAACCAGAGTGCCAACCATTCGGGGGTTGTCCGAGTTATAGCTTATTGGTAAAACTCCTTCTGCATATACAATTAGGCATATACTCTAGAGATGAGCGAACGTACTCGTCCGAGCTTGATACTTGTTCGAGTATTAGCGTGTTCGAGATGCTCGTTACTCGTGACGAGTACCACACGATGTTCGAGTTACTTTCACTTTCATCTCTGAGACGTTAGCGCGCTTTTCTGGCCAATAGAAAGACAGGGAAGGCATTACAACTTCCCCCTGCGACGTTCAAGCCCTATACCACCCCCCTGCAGTGAGTGGCTGGCGAGATCAGGTGTCACCCGAGTATATAAATCGGCCCCTCCCGCGGCTCGCCACAGATGCGTTCTGACAGAGATCAGGGACAGTGCTGCTGGTGCCGGAGCTGCTATAGGGAGAGCGTTAGGAGTTATTTTAGGCTTCAAGAACCCCAACGGTCCTTCTTAGGGCCACATCTGACCGTGTGCAGTACTGTTGAGGCTGCTTTTAGCAGTGTTGCACAATTATTTTTTGTATATCGGGCGTGCAGAACATTGCGTCCTCAGTCTGCAGTCATTGAGATATACAGGCTATATAGGCAGGGGGCTTTTTCAAAGAAATTGGGGAAAAATGCTTGTGACCGTCTTCAGTTTACTGCGTGTCTGCTGGGGGTAGTAGTCCTAATACGCAGCTAAGCGTTACAACAGGCTTGCGCAAAATTGTTTCCTGGCTCTGCTGTCTCCGTTACATCCCCGCCGTCATCCCGCCAGAGGGAAACAGTATACATAATATTATACGCTGCCTACAGTATCTGTCTGCTGGGGGTAGTAGTCCTAATTAATACGCAGCTAAGCGTTACAGCAGGCTTGCGCAAAATTGTTTCCTGGCTCTGCTGTCTCCGTTACATCACCGCCGTCATCCCGCCAGACGGAAACAGTATACATAATATTATACGCTGCCTACAGTATCTGTCTGCTGGGGGTAGTAGTCCTAATTAATACGCAGCTAAGCGTTTCAGCAGGCTTGCGCAAAATTGTTTCCTGCCTCTGCTGTCTCCGTTACATCACCGCCGTCATCCCGCCAGGCGGAAACAGTATACATAATATTATACGCTGCCTACAGTATCTGTCTGCTGGGGGTAGTAGTCCTAATTAATACGCAGCTAAGCGTTACAGCAGGCTTGCGCAAAATTGTTTCCTGGCTGTGCTGTCTCCGTTACATCACCGCCGTCATCACGCCAGAGGGAAACAGTATACATAATATTATACGCTGCCTACAGTATCTATCTGCTGGGGGTAGTAGTCCTAATTAATACGCAGCTAAGCGTTACAGCAGGCTTGCACAAAACTGTTTCCTGGCTCTGCTGTCTCTGTTACATCACCGCCGTCATCCCGCCAGAGGGAAACAGTATACATAATATTATACGCCGCCTACAGTATCTCTCTGCTGTATCAGCTCAGCATTTTAAAAAAATAGAAGCAAAATACTTAAGGCCTACTACTGGCCTTTGGCCACTTGACTGCTTCTGCGCTGTGAATTCCACTAGCTCAGTCATACGCACCTACGTCTCACTACAGGCGTGCGCAAAATTGTTTCCTGGCTCTGCTGTGCGTTCCGTAAGCGAAGTCAGCCTCCAACCACAGGCCAATAAGCGGCACATTTAATTACAGCGTTCCGTTTCTGCACTACTGGTAATACAGCATGCTGAGGGGTAGGGGTAGGCCTAGAGGACGTGGACGCGGGCGAGGACGCGGAGACCCAAGTCAGGGTGTGGGCACAGGCCGAGCTCCTGATCCAGGTGTATTGCAGCCGACTGCTGTGGGATTAGGAGAGAGGCACGTTTCTGGCGTCCCCACATTCATCTCACAATTAATGGGTCCACGCGGTAGACCTTTATTAGAAAATGAGCAGTGTGAGCAGGTCCTGTCGTGGATGGCAGAAAGTGCATCCAGCAATCTATCGACCACCCAGAGTTCTGCGCCGTCCACTGCTGCAACTCTGAATCCTCTGGCTGCTGCTCCTCCTTCCTCCCAGCCTCCTCACTCCATTACAATGACACATTCTGAGGAGCAGGCAGACTTCCTGGAACTGTTCTCGGGCCCCTGCCCAGAATGGGCAGTAATGGTTCCGAATCCTCTCCCACTGGAGGAGTTTGTCGCGACCGATACCCAACCTTTGGAAATTTCCCGGGGTCCGGTGGATGAGGCTGGGGACTTCCGGCAACTGTCTCAAGAGCTTTCAGTGGGTGAGGAGGACGATGACGATGAGACACAGTTGTCTATCACTCAGGTAGTAGTAATTGGAGTAAGTCCGAGGGAGGAGCGCACAGAGGATTCGGAGGAAGAGCAGCAGGACGATGAGGTGACTGACCCCACCTGGTTTGCTACGCCTACTGAGGACAGGTCTTCAGAGGGGGAGGCAAGTGCAGCAGCAGGGCAGGTTGGAAGAGGCAGTGCGGTGGCCAGGGGTAGACGCAGGGCCAGACCGAATAATCCACCAACTGTTTCCCAAAGCGCCCCCTCGCGCCATGCCACCCTGCAGAGGCCGAGGTGCTCAAAGGTCTGGCACTTTTTCACTGAGAGTGCAGACGACCGACGAACAGTGGTGTGCAACCTTTGTCGTGCCAAGATCAGCCGGGGAGCCACCACCACCAGCCTCACCACCACCAGCATGCGCAGACATATGATGGCCAAGCACCCCACAAGGTGGGACGAAGGCCGTTCACCGCCTCCGGTTTGCACCGCTGCCTCTCCCCCTGTGTCCCAACCTGCCACTGAGATCGAACCCCCCTCTCAGGACACAGGCACTACCGTCTCCTGGCCTGCACCCACACCCTCACCTCCGCTGTCCTCGGCCCCATCCACCAATGTCTCTCAGCGCACCGTCCAGCCGTCGCTAGCGCAAGTGTTGGAGCGCAATCGCAAGTACGCCGCCACGCACCCGCACGCTCAAGCGTTAAACGTGCACATAGCCAAATTTATCAGCCTGGAGATGCTGCCGTATAGGGTTGTGGAAACGGAGGCTTTCAAAGGTATGATGGCTTCCGCGGCCCCGCGCTACTCAGTTCCCAGTCGCCACTACTTTTCCCGATGTGCCGTCCCAGCCCTGCACGACCACGTCTCCCGCAACATTGTACGCGCCCTCACCAACGCGGTTACTGCCAAGGTCCACTTAACAACGGACACGTGGACAAGCACAGGCGGGCAGGGCCACTATATCTCCCTGACGGCACATTGGGTGAATTTAGTGGACGCTGGGACAGAGTCAGAGCCTGGGACCGCTCACGTCCTACCCACCCCCAGAATTGCGGGCCCCAGCTCGGTGGTGGTATCTGCGGCGGTGTATGCTTCCTCCACTAAACCACCCTCCTCCTCCTCCTCCTCCTATGCAACCTCTGTCTCGCAATCAAGATGTGTCAGCAGCAGCACGTCGCCAGCAGTCAGTGTCGCGCGGCGTGGCAGCACAGCGGTGGGCAAGCGTCAGCAGGCCGTGCTGAAACTACTCAGCTTAGGAGAGAAGAGGCACACGGCCCACGAACTGCTGCAGGGTCTGACAGAGCAGACCGACTGCTGGCTTGCGCCGCTGAGCCTCCAACCGGGCATGGTCGTGTGTGACAACGGCCGTAACCTGGTGGCGGCTCTGCAGCTCGGCAGCCTCACGCACGTGCCATGCCTGACCCACGTCTTTAATTTGGTGGTTCAGCGCTTTCTGAAAAGCTACCGAAGCTTGTCAGACCTGCTCGGAAAGGTGCGCCGGCTCTGCGCACATTTCCGCAAGTCCCACACGGACGCTGCCACCCTGCAACATCGGTTTCATCGGTGAAGAATATGGGGAGTAGTAGTAAAAATCATGATATTCAATTTGAAACATGTTAAGTTACATCCTTTAAGAGTACAGAAGCAATTTAAATAATTGAGGAACGGTAAAGCTCAATGAAATAATCGTCTGCGTTCGGTCGGGTGCTGCTCCCATCGCCTGTACTACAAAGGTAAACAGTCCTCCAGAATGGGTTTACTGCACATAATTGCCTGCTGTCAGTGGAATAAAGAACAGCGAGCCGCGGAGACACCGGAGTGAAGTTATTCTTGGCATGCAGGTAAAATGTGCTGATAGGTTGCAGCTGCCTGAAATGAACACCAGGTTCAATACTCTACCGAAGGAATGTCCCAATGACAAGATAATTCGAGAGTCTGGATGCATGCCACTGGAAAGACAGCCAGATAGCTCGAAATTTCATATTCCATTAGAAACCCAATGTCCCAGCAGGCTGGCACTGCAATCTACATTTCATATCACTTCTCCTAGCAGATGAAAGAAGAATTACTGCAGTGTCTCATTTAGCCCGATCCTCAACTCAGGCACCATACTAAGAAATGTAATGACATACAAAATGGTACTGATTGCTCATCAATGGAGGCAAATACCGGGCTTTTTGCATCACTTCCTTGCATAACTGATCATCACCCTTCAATAAACTGCAAAAAATGAAAAATAGTAAAGGAAAAAAAAAACACCGTCTCCGAAGAGCAATAGTGCTATGTAGGGGATGATCACGCTCTTGTCATGCAAATGAATTCGGCAGAAAAACCCTAAAAATATAAATAAGGCATTTCATTGCTTCATTTTATACGACTACACATTTCACTTCTTGATGACAAGAACAAATTGATTTTACTGCAGAAAAACAAATGTTTAAGAGTCTTCGCCTAGAAATCAAAATCTCATCCATAAATATACGATCTTCTGTCATCCATTACAGGGAAAAATCTGATCCAGCTGTTTTTGGTTTTATCGGTTTCGAGAAAGCTGGGTGACAACTAATATGGTCCTACTTGTGTCCCCGGCGTTTTCACAGTTCACGGAAATTTATTAAAGAGGGCATTAAAGCGAATACATTTTTTTCAAAAGTGCTTACTTTACCTTATCCGATGCTACAACGCCCCCAACTAAAAAGGTTTTGCCCCTTTAAAATAGTCGGTATGCTGATTATATTTTATTTTCAAGTCCATTTTCCAAAAATCAAACCATTCATCTAAATGATCACTTATCAGATTCTTAAAAGTGGTCATATATGGGCTCCATGTGGTGCAGAGTGTTAGGCCGGAGAAATGCAGACCTAAGCTCTTGCTCACAACCTGAAGGTTGTGGGTTCAATCCCTGCTCGGTCCAGGTAGCCGCCTCAAGGCTGACTCAGCCTTCCATCTGAGTCAGTCATGACTCGGTACTTACACCAGGCGACTTTACCTTTACCCATTATGGTAATATATTGTTGCTTCACAAAATTGGGCCTGGCTTTAGTTCACTTTTCATTTCTATTAAGCCTCTAAACAGAGAAAAAAAATCCAAAATATATCATCAGAACATACCCAAAAGATAAAAGGAGAACAAAAAGCTCTAGAAAATAATGTCATCTTCATTAAAGGGGAGACCCTGCAGGGAATCCTGGTGGTCACGTGACCCCCGGGCTCCCGTTGTGGAAGAAACACTTCCACTTTCACTTTAGTACATATCACTCATTGAGCGATGTGTACTGAAGAAAGGAGACAGCAGAAAGGGTTAAAACCCACTTCTCACTCCTCCTCCAGGTAATCAGTTGTGACTAACAGCTGAAAACCCGTCCTGCTTCTGATTGATTACAAAAGCAGAAGGCTTTAATCCCCACTGTAATTTTACATATGGATGGGCTTTAAGCCCGGGTCCAAGTGCCGTATATTTACAGTGTCTGGTCCTAAATGGGTTAAGGACCTATTCTCGGAATACGTCATCAATAATTGATCAGAGGGGTCCACCACTCGGAATGCCTGCCAATCAGATGTTTGCTGAGCCTGCTGCTATTGCAGATGGAGTTGGAAGCAGACAGTTCTATCTGTAGCGCAGTGGTCCAGGTTGGTATTGCAGGCACAGCTCCCACTGAATTCAATGGGAGTTGTGACTGGAATACCAACCCAAGCTACTGCATTGTGGACAGAGCTTTTTCTTCCGCCCAAAAGCCGGGTAGAAAGTGGGTAGGCCCTATTGTAGTCAATGGGGTCCGCCCAGCACAGTTTGGCTCTGTCCAGAGATGGAACCTTTCGGCGGCAAGGATCCCCCTTTCCTGCTCCCTGAACGAAGCAGGAAAGCGGAATCCCCAGCGCAGATGTGAAAGCACTCTTACAAGTCAAGGCCCTTTAACACTGGACAACTTGTCAGGGCAGAGAAATGGAATTATTGCTGAAGCCCAAAACGCTGGTGTGAACGGAGCCTAAAAAGTAAAAAAAAAAAAGCAAAAAACCCATAATGGGAAGGCAACAATGTACAAACACCAACGGCAGTGAGTATTACATTGGGGGGCAGTGAGTATTACATCGGCTACACTGTATAATTTTCAGTATATAACATCTAACCCCACCAATGAGATCATGAATACATATAATTAGTTATGCCAACATATATTGGGCAGCTTGTGACTACTGACAATAGAGATTTGATAATAAAAGGTGGAGTCACAAATCAGCATGGTTCTGGAACTTATTTTCCCGTTTCTCACCCATCATCTAGAAGGAAACGTGTTAAATAATGCACCCAATACATCATTATGGAACATTAAGAAGAATAGAACTCATTTGTCTAGCGCTCAGCTTACATTATAATGTCAAATGCAATGTGAAAATGCCTTAAAGGCAAGATATTAACATTATCTGCCAAATGTACGAAAAGCTGCTTAGAGCTTCACATAATGTGTCATATACTTGCTTCTTCCCCCCCGGCATTATCGTAATAATACACAGCATTGTCATATTGTGGATTGCACAAAAAAAGAGAAATATTTAGATGGCTTTATAATGTGTGCAGCAAATAACATTCAGTTGCATTTTACCGAAAAGTATCAGTTTCTTACCATTGTACTACGGCTTGTTCCCATTAGCGCTAGAGACTTCCTTTCCTCTGTTCCATTTTTGGAGCAGAGAGACGGAAATAAAATGGAATTAAATCTTTCCGTTTTGTTCCCCATTGATATAATTTTTTTTTTACAAAATCTAAAATATTTCTGTTTAATTCAGTTTCTTCTCACATCCGTTTTTCAAACTGAACAAATGGCGCTAATGAAAAGAAATTAAACGGAAAGGTTTCAGTTCTTATTAACAAAAATTGAAATAAATGGGGAACAAAACAAACTTTTAATTCCGTTTGATTTCCGTTTCTCCGCTCCAAAAACAAAGCAGAGGAAGGAAAATCTCTAGCGTTCGTGGAAACAAGCCCTGGTCCAGCCGTGAAAGTTCAGCTTTCAATGGATTGTAATAAATAGTTTGCTCATCACAAAACTTCCAACTTTCTTAAAAACTTAAAGCCTACCTGAGATTTCAACAAGTTGTCAAAAGCAGGCCAGGTGTTCATTGGCCGCTGCTCTGCTGCTGTTTGCACCCACTTTGAGCTCTATCAATGCAGTTTTCCACATAGATTTTCCTGTATTTCTGCTACCCTGTATGCAATCTCTACAGTTAGGAGTGGTATGCTACTCCGCCATTCTGCCAGTACGGCACTGGCCAAGACTTCACGGAGAACCACGGTTCTCATGCTGCCTTGCATAACTCAGCTGCAATAATCTAAATGCCAGCTCCTCTGTTGCATATAGTAATTAGCAGTGTCTACATGTCCCTCTTACTAGAGCAGCTAAATGCCTAACAACAGGCAGTGGATTGTAAAGGTGATGGAAGGGAGACCCCTAGTGGCAGTCACTTTTAACTTGACAAAGACTGTGGCAAGCGGTCGATCGTATCCATGAGGGGGCTGAAACTACTCACCCCTCATCCTTCGCGATTTACGGCGCTGATCTGGTCCGGAATGGACCTTCTGGCGTCTTTTGCACATGTACACCTAAAATAAAATGGCGACGCATGCGCAGACGACCAGATCGGCACGGGACATTTGAAATCTCCTGCAGGAGATGTCACCAGGGACCACGGTGAGCAGTCCCCAGGTCCGTGTCCGCTGCTATCCAATGGATAACGGCGATTACAGAAAAGTTCAAAAAAGTAAAACAAAATAAAATTTTCACCTACCCTCATGGATCGGATCCATCCATAAGGGGAAGTGAAGACATTCACCCCTGTCCTCCGTGATGTCTTTCGACAATATGGACCTTCCAGGATAACAGTTATCATGGAACGTTAAAAAAAAAGTTTTAAGAAAAGTGTAAAAAAAAAAGAAAGATTAAAAAGCTAAAGTTTCATCTCCCCTCACCGATCATATCCGTGAGGGAGGATGAACTTACGTAGCTAAGGCCCCGAGATTTATCCGTGGACTTTATGCCAGCTTCTGCATATGCGTCCATCGCTAAAGTGGTGTACGCATGCACAAAAGCAGCAGATTGCCCGGGTAATTTAAAATCTCCCAGCTACTGGCTACAAAACATAGCCGAGAGTATGGAGATTTCACGGGGTGCAGCAGTACGCAGATCCTGGGTATATGGTCGCCGCTATCCAATGCATAATGGCGATCACATAAATGTAAAAAAAAAAGTAAAAATTTCACCTCCCATCACGGATCTGATCCATGAGGGTAGGTGAAATTACTTACCTAAGGCCTCCGTCGATGTCCCCTGATTGGATATTTATCCGCTGACAGTTACCCAACTTCAGCGCATGCGCCTGTTGGCAAGATGGCGGACACAAGCGCAGAAGTTGGGGAGGGTCCGGGAAATTTAGAATCTCCTTGCTCCTGGCTACTAAAGGTAGCCAAGAGCCTGGAGCAGTGACTGAGGCCGCAGTGAGCAGTCTCAGGTCACGTGATTGCCGTTATCCAACGGACAATGGCGATCACGTAAAAGTTAAAAACAGTTGGACTTCAATGCTCCTTTTGGTTTAGGCCCCGTTGTGCAGCTAGACATAAGATTAGGGCCGCACTGGGTATATTTCTGAGCACAGGACAAACACGGGTAGCCATTTTGGGGTGAAAGTCTTCATTCCTATGTGTGCTGTACAAAAAAAAAGTTTTTAAATGATGCCAAAAAAATTAAAATTATAATTTTTTCCCTCAGCTTAGACCCCTAGATGAATGCGTTAAGGGGTCTAGTTTACAAAATGGGGTAATTTGTGAGAGTTCCCTGTCGTTTTGGCCACTCAAGGGCTCTACAAGTGGGCAATGGGGCCTAAATCACCTTCAAGCAAACTTTCTCTTCTGAAAGCCACCTGCTGCTCTTTTCGGTTTTTGCAAATATGTCATTTATAAGACAGGATTTTTTTTTATAGCGCGCGTGAAAATGAGGATTTATACCCCAAAATGGATACCCCTGTTTGTCGTGTGTTCAGAAACATACCCGTTGTGGCCCTAATCTTATGTCCTATGCACAACGTTAGAGACAGCTGATACCTGCCGTTCATGGAGTGGGCTTGGCCCCAAAGCTGGCTGTATATAGGGCATGAGCAGTTAGAACATATATAGCTGTTAGGAAGGGGTTAACCCTTTCCAATCCACTGTCTGACCTCTGAAGACATTATAATTTAAGGCTGTACAGTTCCGATGTTGGAAGACATCCGTCAGGGTTCTCTTTCTGTATATTGCCAGCCTCTCTGCTGTCAGAGCCTATCCAATGTGTCACCTCATGCAGTACTGGCTTTAGCCGGCAGATAGCGCTGTTGTAGAATGGCAGAAAAAGAGTAAGCCCCCTAAGAAAACCAAGATACAAACTGGATTGGAAAGGGTTAAGCTACAGTGGTCACCATCACCCTCTTCTTGATGAGTAATCATGATTGATCACACTATCAGGAGGGTCGAAGGGCTTCTGCCACCTGGGTGATGGCGATCAATCACTCACTTCCCCGTGGGTGCTGGCACGGGCACAACTGCTGTGACCAAGTAATCACGAAGTAACATTCAGACTCTCCGTGGTTGTGAGACTTAACATATGCAAGTGTTTGTGTGAGTTGTAACTAGCAAAGCATCTGGTTATCTGCTGCCTGTAGAATCTAATTGTTCACTAACACAACAGGCTGCTATGATTTAGCGAAGCAACATAATTTGAGTCTTATATTGGAGTCATTGAAGCATTTGTTCATCTTGCAAAAGATCTGCTGCTCTAAAATGCCAGCAAACAATGTCTGCCAAATCAGATTCCTGCAAGAAGCAGATGGGGTTGTCATTGAAGAATGGGGGGGGGGGGGGATTTCTGAAATGAACAATAATCCTGACAGCCCTATACATAGGGAGCACAAGGCAAGGTACATTTCCACCTGAATACAGACACAAGGAACTGAATAATGCTGGTACTTTATACAGGAATGCTCTGGCAAACTCCATTTTTAACATTCCAGCATATAATTAAATTGTGTATCCTTTGTTCGGTCCTAGCCTGCAATATCTGATATTACTATGCCTTGGTTCCATCTGGAATCTATTTACAAAAAGTTATCATATGTGGAAACGCAGGCTGAGATGTTAGTTAGGCCTCATGTCCACGGGCAAAATATGATTTAAGATCCGCAGCGGATCTCCCGCATGCGGATCCGCACCCCATAGGGATGCATTGACCACCCGCGGGTAGATAAATACCCGCGGATGGTCAATAAAAGGGATTTTAAAAAAAATGGAGCATGAAAAAATCTGGACCATGCTCCATTTTCGTGCGGGTCTCCCGCGGGGACGGCTCCCGCGGGCTTCTATTGAAGCCTATGGAAGCCGTTCGGATCCGCGGGAGACCTAAAATAGGAATTTAAAAGTATTTACCCATCCGGAGCGGACCGGGAAGGTCTTCTATTCCTCACGGCCGGATCTTTCTTGCTTCGGATGTGCGGATGTGCCCGGCGCATGCGTGACGAATTCATCCGCCGGCCGAAAAAGAAGATCCGGCCGTGAGGAACAGCAGACATTCCCCGCCCGCTACGGATAGGTAAATACTTTTAAATTCTTATTTTCAGCCCTCATGTCCGCGGGTCAGGAGGGACCTGCTACGGATTCTACATGTAGAATCCGTAGCGGGCCTGATTTTCCCCGTGGACATGAGGCCTAAAAGTGTAGCGCTAACTTTGAACAGCTCGGGCAAAAATAACATCTAGCACCTTCTCCGTTTCAATATACTAACACTGAATCGACAATTTATTAAAGACCGCCCCATCTAGTAGCACGTTGGTCCTCATTAGTAACCGCAGCGATTTATCATGGCGTAGACACATCTTGTTATTTGTATTATGCCAACTTATTCCGCAGCACTTTCAGGTAATTTATTCATTACCCCCCACCAAGCTGGGTACTCATTTTACCGACCTCGGTCAACGTTGAGCCGGCTACCTGAACCAAGCGGGGATTGAACTTGCCACCTTCAGGTCGTGAGCGAGAGCTTAGGACTCTCTGCAACACACGGGGCTCTAACTAGATGTTGAAATAGTTCTGCAGGAATATCGGCCCCTGCAGACAGGAACCTTTTTGTAGTTACTGCAGATTAGATGAAGGTCCTGACATGTTCTAACAGGAAGGGTTCAGCGATTCATGCTGCTTGTGCCAAATTCTGACCTCCCATCAGCACTTTGCTCAGTGATCCATTTTTGTGCTCTTTGACCCTCTGGAGTTTCGCCTTTTTATCTCAAACAGCACTAGTATTCAAATTGGTCACCTGCTGTAATAGCCATTCCGTGCTAAGGAGTGATGAGTTGTGCCTTTGGATATGTTAGTTGGAGCACCAACATTGTATTCGCCTGTAATTTGCTTCATTGGACACCGTATGTTTGTTAGAATAACTCTTGACATCCTCCTCTGACCCCTTGCGGCAACTAGGTATTTAACATCCACAGGATCCCCTTTGATGTATTTACTTGATTACCCCATTCTCGGTATACTCTCCACATTGTTACAAGAGAAAACCCCACAAGGTTGCCAATTTTTAAAATTCGGGCTAGTCCAGCACCAATGACCTGGCCCTGTTGGAAGTCACTCAGATCGCTCGATTTTCGCATTCTGATGCGGATTCACGGTTCACACTGAAACCAATGCATAGAAAACTCGCTCACTTGATTTTATGCTGCTGTCCATCAGGGTCTAATTTCCATACAGAGAAGCTCCAATCCTGAATTGGCGAGTGTCTAATAAAAGTATACATAGCAGGATATATGTAAAATCACCATTCTCTTATATTTTCTGGAAACCATCAATAAGCAGGTGATGTGGGCATACTTTTTAAATTAGCTACATTTTAATTAAAAATAACATTCAGCATAACTAGACCATAAAGTAAAAATTATTTTTGATTATTTGATTTTTTGATCTTTTACAGTCATCATTAAGCATAATAGTGCGGTTTCTATATGTAGCATTGAGGGGTGAGCACCTGCTAATGGCAAACTGACATATGGCTATACTCGCTCCTTCTCCATAAATCATAAAACTAAGTCCGGCCATATATTAGGGATTTCAAGTGCTCATTAGCTGAATAAACGGTTGTTCGAAGACAGTCTATTAATGTTGCGGTCTTGGACAACAGTGCCACAGATTAAAAAAGCAATTTGGTGTTCGATCTCTGCCATGATCTGTGGCCTAATCTGGGCTCATAGGGTGTAGATCTGTCATTAGGAATGAAAACCTTTTCAGGCAGAGCACCTAACGAACACGGAGAAAACCCAACATGGTAAGTCAAGCTTTACAGTGGATATTCGCCATCATTTGGCATCTGTCCGACTTGTTCGTTAAAGGAGTTTACCAGAATCAACTTTTATCACCTACCCCTAGAGAAGCCTGATTGGTGGGGGTCTTACCGCTGGGACCTGAATCCCCTTCTTCTCATCACTGTGGGGTCGCTTCTGCCACCCGCAGCAATATCAGAATAAATGGAGCTGACAGACATAGTCGATCACTTGTACTCAGCCATGTCCATCAGTCCTACTGAGAATGAATGGAGCAGCACTGCGCATGTTCAGCTGCCACTTTGTTTAAGCTCCTTCTCACTGCTGGGGCTATAAGAAGTGTGTAGTGAGGAGGGAGAACAGAAGACACCCGTTCTTGGGATTGGTACGGTCTCAGCGGTTAGACTCTCACCAATCAGACTTTTATGGGTGTTGTGTGGCACAGAGTGTTAAGGCAGCAGTATGCAGTCCTAAGCTCTCGCTCACGACCTGAAGGTTGCAAATTCAATCCCCGCCTGGCTCAGGTAGCTGACTCAAGGTTGACTCAGCCTTCCATCCATCAGAGGTCGGTATAATGAGTACTCAGCTTGCTGGAGGGTAAAAAATAAATTACCTGAAAGAGCTGCGGAATAAGTTGGCGCTATACAAATAACAAGTCCCCCCTTATCACTTATCCTAGAAGAGTACATGACAGAAAAGACTTGGAGTTGCCGGTGGGCAACATGCGGGTAGTCGGTATAGGTATTAACTGTTTTACCATGTAGATAAATAGAGTTTTTTTTAAATTAATTAACGCAGAAAACCCCTGTAAGCAATCCAACGTCCTTGCCTTCGGCCATTTCAATCATGAGCTGAAGTAGTAAGTAATTCACTAAGTGTATGCTTGCCAATCAGTCAACCCTATATAAAAGTCTATCACTGTTAGGCCATATATCCTCAGCAACCAATCGTCTCAAATTATTCAGTGGAGGAAAGGCTGAGGGCCCACCATCCCACTATAGGTGGTGCGGCTCTAACTGAACCATAAAGTCTGCCGCGCCTCTCAGGCCCTGTAGTAGCTGGCGCCCATTAGCAGTTCCTGAGCCAATCCAGTCCTCTAGTGGGCCGGCCAGCCAACCCTCTACAAATTTCAATAATTCAGTCATCCCTGTATTAAAAAAAATTGCTTTTCATACTGAATACTTCTTTTATGTTAATAGGAAAATTGGACTTCTCTGTACAAGATATATTAAAGAATAAGCCTAATGTCTTACTAAAAAGTGAATGAGTGTTACCAAGGGCAGGAACATTCCATAGACGAACTCTTAGAACATGAGACATTGTGATGGAATTAGGTTCAGTTGGCAGCTATGTCTTGGAGCAGTTTCCATAATGTTATGCAGACAGAAATGTTGTAAGCTTCCATTAATTTAGCTAAACAAGACTCCTAAAAAGTGGAATCTGAGCAGCTGCTATGATGAAGACCAATGTGTACCCCATGCAAGTGAGGACCAATGCAAACTCCCGAGGTTCACTTAAGGGAAATTTTACAAGAACACTTAATCTAATCTGAATATGGCATATAACAAATGAATGGTTATAGATCCCAGCTGGTCACTACTGAAGAACAGGGATATTTCCAGGGTTAGAGCACAATTTTAGTGGGTTTTTTCTCCAAGCAATCTGTGTATGGGGCTTCCCTACTCTTCACTGACCACAAATGTTGGAGGACAGAATGATTGACAAAATGTTCTTAAGGGAGATAAGCCACCGCTAGAGAAGTTTAGCAGCAACTTAGGGCCTTTTTACATGGCATTCAGTTAATCATTGAATCATGCAAAATCTCTCTCATCTTTTGTTGTGCGGTTTATGCAGGCATCGGTCTTATGCACATAGACACCAGCCTCTCTTACTAGAGGGTGCTGCTCATTTTGTCATTGATACATTTCCCACTGAGAACTCTGGTGCTTGGAGTCATGCATGTTCTGTTTCAGTGTAATTTACATTCAGGAGATTCTGGGTGGGATTCTCTTGTCTGTTTGTTGATTTCAACAGTGACTTGTTCAGTGTCTGTTTACAGGTGTTAAGACATTAGGTGTCATAATGTTGTATTACCCTATGTCTGTAGGTGAGCAGACCCCTGTTGTGTTATTTCCCTTGTCTAGCATTCCTGCCTGTTACCATCTAGGTCGAGACAGTTGACTTCTAGGTTCCAGCGTGGGGCCGTCCCTATTAGGACGATCATCCCGCTTGTAGTCAGGTTTCCCTTTTTGTGGTTTTAGTTGTTTTGTTAGAGTAGGAACTCACAAGACGAGAACTCTTGACGTGGGCTTGTGAACTTACGTAGTCTGGCCAAAATACATACTCACTTAGATATTTCCACCTGTATAGTAGCTTAGTACTTTTGGTAAGTAGTTTGGCATTTGTTATCTTTGTGGTTGTTTGTATGCAAGTTCGTTTATGTATGTTGTTGGTGTCCGTTCAAGTGCGTATCCTTTCCAGTCATATTTAGGTTGCATTCTTGTAGATCATGGTTCTCATGGCCTGCATGGACGTAACAGTTTTTACAAGTTTTCACCTATCCACTGGATGAGAGAAAATGGAAAGATCTGTAGGGGACCAATAGCTGAGATCCCTACTGATCCTAAGAATGGTGATCACGTTTTCCCAGTCCTCCTTGCTGCAGCCCCAGCAGTGAGGCGGAGATTAAATCGAGTGCAGATTGCACTTGCACAGTACCATTCCATTCATTTTCAGTGGGACTGCTGGAGATAAGCAAGTACAAAGCGCTCTGCTATTTCAATCAACCTTGTTGAAATGAATGGATAGGCAGACCCACAAACGCGACCTATGCTCTATTCAATAACATCATCATGGGTAGGAGAAGCACCTGAAAGTGAGGACAAAGGGGAGAATATCCCTTTAAGAGTATATTCACAAAGGATTTTTTTGCCACAGTTTCTACATTAAATCTGCATTTCACTACTGTTAATGGGAATCTCTTCCGCCGTCTTTATGACATGTAACTTCTTGATGTGGATTCTGCGTTAAATCTGTGTTGGGAAATCTGCATATGGACTTGCCCATTGGAAAGGGCTAAATCCGCCTGCAGATTCGCGATATACTTAAGTGAACTTTTGAGGTAGAAATCCCGGGCTTAGCTGTGGATTTCTGCCATGGATTTTGATGGGGAATCTGATGGAAAAAAATCAGACATAGATTCAACCGTGTGAACATAGACTAAAAGACTACTAAACATTAGCCATGGAGTCATGAGAATATATTAGAATTAGAAATGAGCGAATATACTCGTTTCGAGTAATTACTCAATCGAGCACCGCGATTTTCGAGTACTTCCGTACTCGGGTGAAAAGATTCGGGGGGCACCGGGGGGGGGGGGGGGGCGGGGGAGGCGTGGCGGAGTGGGGGTAGCAGCGGGGAACAGGGGGGAGCCCTCTCTCTCTCCCTCTCCCCCCCACTCCCTGCTGCAACCCCCCACTCACCCACAGCGTCCCCCAAATCTTTCCACCCAAGTATGGAAGTACTCGAAAATCGCGGCGCTCGGGCAAAAAAGGGGCGTGGCCGAGTAGGTTCGCTCATCTCTAATTATAATCCTAAAATGGTAGAGTTGAAATGAACCTCCAGGGTCATCGGGTCCAACCCCCTGCTCAGTGCAGGATCACTAAATCATCCCGGACAGAGGTCTGTCCAGCCTTTGTTTGAAGACTTCCATTAAAGGAGAGCTCACCACCTCCTGTGGCAACCTGTTCCACTCATTGATCATCCTCACTGTCAGAAACCTTCCTTCTAATATCGAATGGGTGTCTTCTCCCTTTCATAGTCCTTATTGAGCTATGTATTTTTATAGTTGTGTGAACGAGGCTGAATTTCAATAGTTAAGGACTAGAACATTACAGAAGCTATAAATCCATATAGATGAAAATAGTACTTTAACCTCCGATCAGAAGTTACATAACAAAGTGGACCATTTGACTGCCTGCCTGGCATCATATATATTAAAGTTGATCACTGTGCTTTCCACAAATTATATCATTTTCTCTCAAGAATGGGGCCATAATTGCAAATGTTCTCTGACACGTTGCCATCCGGTAACCCTGGCTCACACTGCTACATTTCTGTACTAGTCATTATAATGTTATGAATGCGAACACTTTTGTAATCCATTACATTTGGGAAAAAAAAGCACTTTCAGAGATTCTGCAAAATAATTATACAGGAGAGAAAGCTGTAATTATACCAAAGTTATAAAAAATAATAGGAAAAAAAACCTGTATTAAATTATACTTTTACATTCCGTTCAAATGATATATTGTACTTGCCGAAAGAAAATACAGAGACGATCCGGGGATGTGAAATACACCACGCATATTTAGGAGAGAAGTTCAAAATTATAGCATCAGGGAAGAAAACAAGACGTGTTCCTATCAGAGGATTACGGCAGACGTCTGCTAAGTGCTTTAGAAATCTAAATTACCTCGGACATTTGTTTTGCTTGCTCCGCTGAACATGAAGATTTCAATAAAATGGAAAAGTATAGGACACAAAGAGTGGTTATGTATGGATGAGATCAATTTAACATCGGGACAGTTCTGGTTCAGAGATTTATGGGGGGCAACGATGCGTCGTGGCAGGATAATAATAGGCAAATGTCAGTGCAGAGCAAAGAAGGTGACAAGAAAGTTAACTTTTTTAGCCATTTGGAATTTCGGAAACGGCGCACAAATTCATAACAGCTGTTGAAATCGGAAAGGTGTATAGAAAATAGGGGCAACGTAACAAAAGAGGAAAACGGCCCACTCATTACGATGCCTAGTCTTTCAGACAGGACAGGCGGTTTTCCCTTCTACACTTTCCATGACCATTGCGCTAACTTTTTACCCTCTTGTTTACTTACAATGAAGGTATGTTGGAGAAAAAAAGGCTCTCCATACGGTAGGTTTGGTGCCGACCAACAGCGAAATAGATCAACTGGGGCTGCGCTCCCAATAATCAATAGTATGTCCCCATGTACCAGTCTGAGTCTCTGTTCTTTACCAATTCATAAGGTATACAAAAATCCAAGACACTTGAGGTTTCCAGGTAAACAGAACTTCTATCTTTATTTATCTCATTCTTAATCCCTTAAGGACGTGAGAATTTTTTATTTTTTTATTTTTGTTTTCTCCTCCCAAATTTCTTTATTTTTCCATCAACATAGCCATCTGAGGGCTTGTATTTTAGTAGGACAATTTGTATTCTTCAGTCTTACCATTTAAGATACCATAGAATATACTGAAAAATTAAAGTAGAAGGTCCATAAATCCCGCCTCCAGGAAGCAATGGCTCAGATAAGTTCTCGAGCGCTGCTCAGCCAATCAATACAGCGCTCGATGAACCAAGGCGATGGCTATGATTGGTTCATCGAGTGCTGCATTGATTGGTTCTCGAGCGCTGCTCAACCAATCAGAGCCATCGTTTTCTGGAGGCAGGATTTATGAATCCCATAACCAGGAAGCACTCTTCTGTGGGCAGCCGAGGACTGCAGGAAGCCTGCCGGAGATCCGGAGGACAGCGGGAGGAACGCGGCCCATGCCTGCTAGGTAATAATGTATTGCTTTTTTTTAAAATGTAAATGCGATTATTTTCGGGGTAGGGCTTATATTTCAGGCCTCCCCAACAATCCCGAAAACTCAGGGTAGGTCTTTTTTTCAGGGAAGCAAGGTATGTGTGTAATATATATATATATATATATATATATATATATATATATATATATATATATATATATATAAATAATTTTTCCCTTTTATCAGACAAGTTCTTGGGTTAATTGAAAATCTGTGCATTATAAGGCAGTAATATTCTTAAGGGCTCTTGCACTTGTATTTGCATTTGTATCGCTGCTTTTTTTAAACACGAATGTCAATGGGACTTTCTAATGTTAAAAATTGCAAATCACAAACTTGCGAATTGCGTGCGATGCGTTTTTAACATTAAAAAGTCCCGTGGACATTCACGTAAAAAATGCAGCGATAGCGTGTGAAAAAAAAACACGCAAGAAAAACGCAAGAGCCCTAAAGCACGTGGTGTGTCACAATTTACAATTATGGAAATTCAGTATGTAAAGCCAAAATCTGGTGGGTGTAACCTTAATAGTCCGGTTGAGTAATTCCAAAAATAGTCGATGAGATTACATGAGAGAGACACTGTGTCCAGAATTTGATACCTCAGTGTTGTTCGCACAGAAAAGAAGCTATTCTATTCAAGAAGGAATGAAGCGCAGCAGTAGAGGAATGCCAGCTGAACTATATAGGATATATTTACAATACATCTACAATTTTACCATTTCTTATTTCACTTTTTCTCTGGCACAGCCTCTCAGTAAACCACTTGCGATTAGATTGGCAAGTTCTTAACGTTTGGTATGATGCAGCTTTTACTCCGTATGTTCCCCCAAGCTTTTAGATCAGTACCCAGCACTCTCATATAATATATTAAAACATCAAGTACTGTCATATTCAATATACGAAAAGTACCATAATATGGATAGTGGAGAGCAATCACGTTACCGGCCACAGGAAACGGCTTTCTGATTACATCACTTGCCAAAACTACTAAAGGAGTTTAACAGGCAAATTCTATTGATGACCTATCCTCAAGTTAGCTTTTCAATAGTGAATTGCCAGGGACCTACCTGGTTGGCATCCCTAACGATCAGTTGATTGACCGGCAGCGGTACAGTCGTCATCGGGGTAGGAGGTGGAAATTTCGTAGAGGGATTTGCTCCCATTGCAATCAA
The DNA here is from genome assembly GCF_035609145.1 of Eleutherodactylus coqui. Taxonomy (NCBI): domain Eukaryota; kingdom Metazoa; phylum Chordata; class Amphibia; order Anura; family Eleutherodactylidae; genus Eleutherodactylus; species Eleutherodactylus coqui. The sequence continues at coordinate 115,675,844 of NC_089845.1, read as the reverse complement.
TGGGACTTGAAACCTCGTATCACCCTTCTGGCACTTCTGCTCCAACATCATCATCCACGCTGCTGACAGCGAGCTGGACAATCAGCTAATCACCAGGGATCTTGAGTGGCGTGTTCCCAGCAATAAACTATTGATGACCTATCCTAAAAGTTAGCTTCAGCCTCTGTGGAAGTCATGAATGCTGTGCAAATGTAGATTTTGATTGTTCTCAGGGAGAGAAACCAAGTAATCCTGTAGATATGATACCTGTTAATGGCTAACAAAAATACATGATGTTACAGCAAGCTTTCGGATCTTCTATCAATTCTTCATCAGTCCATTTTAGCCTGACGAAGGATCGGCAGAAGCCCTGAAAGCTTGCTGTAACATCATCTATTTTTGTTAGCTATTAAAAGGTATCATATCTACAGGATTACTTGGTTTCTCTCCCTGAGAACAATCACACTTAACTCTACTGGCTGACATCGTACCAAACCTTTTTTTTGGTTTTAGCAAATGTAGATAAAACACTATTAGAGTGCAAAGGAGGATGATGCCGATGCTTCGACCTTATTAGCACAGGTAGCCAGTCGATCAGAAGAGATTCAATAGAGGAAATTAGATGGAGACCAGAAACAAGTTCCAGGTAAAAGTTTGACATCCATTCAGGCACAAAACTCTACATAAACATGTGACTGTATGCCCAACCTGTACGTTGAACGCAGTCACGTGTCTATCGATGAGTTATAGGCCTGAATGGATATTGATCTTTTACTTGAAACTTATTTTTGGTCTCCAACCGATTTTATTACATTCTTGCAATATTAGTTCTAAAGTGCAGAGTTAGGGATTATATTGACAATGATTTTCAGTAAGAAACTTTGTAAGGATCCCAGTACAATGCTCCCTTTCTGTGGTCTTAAAGGGGTTGTCTCACTTCTAGCTGTATTACTGCAGGAAGCAGAGAGTGTTGTACACTACACAGTTGCCCAGGTTGGTACTGCAGGGTAAGTTCTACTGAAGTGAATGGGACTCAAGACTGCAATACCAACTCCGGCCACTGTGGAATGTATGGAGCTGTCTGCTTCCAACAGCAACATGGCTAGAAGTCGGACAACCCCTTTAAACTCTATGTTGTGGGTTAGATTCATAATGGAAACCACAACATTAGCTAAATCAATTGCACGATGGTACCCAAGGATCCTCACCAACTTATAATTGGGTCTGTTGGGTGTCCATGGTTTTTCACCATCAAATATGATGGATCCTGAACTGTTTCTATAGATCAATCCTAAAATATAAATTTTTATAGGCAGCCAATATTTTCTGAAAAACAAACTTAGAAATACAGAATTTGCATTTTAACATTTTGTTCTTACTGTTCAGGGTTTCATACTTTTCTTCCCAATAGGTCTCCATATCTGGGAATCCTGACAAATGCACTCCTAGGTCAAGGAATGTGAACAATAGTCCTCTAGTTTCACAGGCAAACTTTGACTATTTGGGTGTGGAAGACATTGTACCTGGCACTCAGCCCGATGCTCCATTTAACATTCTGCATTGATTTAATCAGTCCAGTATTTAATAAATTCGTTCTCTCTGTAGACGTCCCTTAAATTGATCTCATTAGTAGTAGACTTCGTGGCTAACTGCAGACATATTATTAGATTTTGTTTCAAAGCTGTCATTGTTAAATAATGACAACCCACTAGTTCCATGTATGTCAAGTCATGTTAGCTCTAAAAAAGTTGACCTTGGGAACATTGTAATTCCTGGCTTAAAGGGTACAGAAACCTTTCTGCATTAGAAATCAATACACATACACACACAATACATACTAAGTCCCTGCAGAAAAAAATGCAATGAGTTTTCCTTCTCGTGCATTTAGAAAGCCTTATAATTTGTTTTACAGGCTCTCTTACATTCAAGTTTGTGTCTCGGGGGGGGGGGGGGGGGCCTTCCCATCAGTAAGATTTATTTTGGGGGTCCAATGAACAATTACATGCAAGTATAATCTATCCAATATGCTGCCTATCAATATGTATTGCATTGAGTGTACAGCACTGTGCATCATTTCTGTGGTTGATTGGTGGTCTAATCCTGGCTCAGGGCCCACCGGGGGATTCACCTGTTCCCCTGTGGGCCAGCCCGAGTCTGATGTAAAGACTGAAAATATGCAGAAAATATGACTGGATGAGATCAGCCTTTAAGATACTAACCATCAGAAAACAAGGCAAAAATGGGAACATTTGAAAATGTATATGATATGTATATACAGTTATTGTCTCATGAAGACAAACCCTTTCTAAAAAGAAGCTTCTCTCACCCCAGTTGGTGTCTCCAGGAAAAGCCACAGCTGCCCACACAATTCCCCCGAAATGCATGGAACTACCAGTTTCGCCAGAGTTTGGGCACATAGATGGGAGACTCAAGGGGATTCTCCTGTACAATGTGCATATGACTTGATAGGACATATGGACAGGGCTTGTAATATTTCTATATGTAGAAGGAAGACATCATCTGTGACATAGTCCCCTCTGAGATCCTACAGTTCAGTTCTCTGGTTTTGTTTTATCAACCAGCTTCTGCTGTTAATAGGAAAACCCAATATAGAACCAGGCCAAGGCGAAGGGTAGAGTCTGACAAATTGTGGAATATTACCAATGGATGCTGTTTTTGAGTTACTGAAAGTGATGGGCTCTGATAAGCACTTCCATTTAGTGCACTGGTGACAGATTGGTGCCTGAAACACAGACAGGGGTGTAACTAGAATGGGTGCAGGTCCACAAGATTTCACTTCCCCATATAAGACCAGTGCTATGAATGAAAGATTATAGTTGGGGGCTGTTAAATATTTTGCGCTGTATAGTAGCTAGCCAGTCCTGAATTGAAAACTGCATATTTGTGGCGGGGACTAGGGAGTGGGTAAGTGAGCATTTAGACTGATTCAGGGTTTCAGTGCAATGGGATACACATCAGGCATGCAGATTGCAATTTATAGATGGTTACCATTAAATTTTTTAAAGCCTAACTGTTTGAAAAATATTTTTTGCCTATTTTAGTAAATACTCGTATTCTTCATAATATAACAATTCTGGAGCTTCTGCTCTAATACCTCTGCATTCTGCAGTTGCTCTGTTAAAAGGAGTTTTGTCATTAAAAGAAAACTCAGTCTCCCAGTTGGACCTCTTTTAGGGCCCCCGGGACGCAACCGACAGCCGGCACTGACATCAGCCATGACTTCCTGGTAGATGGGGTGGGTGGAAGAACGTGACCACTGTGGCCAATCAGAGACCACAGTGTCACGTCCCCAAACTGCTGGCATCTTGGTGGCTAGGATATGCGTGCTGATGCCAGGAGTGCCGACGGTGATGCTGTGGCCTCTGATTAGCAGCAGCGGTTATGTACTTCTGCCTGGCCACCTGGAAGTCACCACCAATGCCAATGCCAGCTGTCAGCTGTGTCCTGGGGCCCCCAGAGCGGTGAGAATACCCTTGCTTGTTATTTTAGGTAGGGCTCAGCTGGGGGACAGGGTTTTGTTTTAATGAGAAAATCCCTTTAATGCTTCTAGAAATGTATGAATAAAAGTCGGCAACAGTTTTAGAGTTGTGATTTAACAGTTAAAACACAGCCAAATAGCAGGACGGTCACAGCCACATGCGACTTACCTTGATGTGTGTGGTGGAAAACGCTGCATGTATCTTGCAACCCAAATCCAACAGACTTTGATTTTGTAGAACTGTTGTGTCGCAAGTGAGTTAGATCGCTGGTCGCAATGTGACACCGTTGACCATCATTTGACATGAAATCACATGTGACACGTCGCTGTGTAGCCCTAGTTGGCAATGTATCACTACACAGTCTGACAGTAATATTGCTTCCAGTATCAGAGTATTTGAGGACACGCCTCGTTGACAACAGTAACATCCAGTTATCAATTTATTCACAAATATTCAAGAAGAATAACAAAGGAACCGCACAACACAGGAGTTACCAGAAAATCATCTACAATTGTTATTTCATGGTAAGTACAACCCTAATTCCAAAAAAGTTGGGAAGCTGTGTAAAGTGCAAATACCCATTACAAAAAGAAGGAATGCAATGATTTGGAAATCTCATATAACCATATATTATTCTCAATAGAACAGATATCACATATCAGAAGGTCAAAGTGAGACATTTTTCAATTTAATTTAAAAAAATTAACTCATTAAGAAGTTGATGTCAGCAACTCATCTCACAAAAGTTGAGACAGGGTTAGCAAAAGGCTGGAAAAGTGGTACTAATGAAAAACAGCTGAAGTGTCAACCTTTTTACTAAGTCACATGACTGTATAAAAAGAGCATGTTAGAGAGGTAGAGTCTCTCAGAAGCAAAGATGTCAGAGGTTCACCAATCTGCAAAAAACTGTGCCTACAAATTGTTGAATAATTTCGGAAAACGGTTCCTCAACGTAAAATTGTAAAGACTTTGAATATCCCACCATCTACAATACATAATATCATCAGAAGATAACGAGAATCTGTAGAAATTCATTTGCACAAGGGACAAGGCTGAAGGTCAATATTGGATGCTCGAGATCTACACGCCCTCAGGTGTCACTACATTAAAAACAGAGAATCACTGCATGGGCTCAGGAATGCTTCCAGAAATCATTGTTTGCAGTGCAATTTACAAATACAAGTTTAAGCTGCATCATGCAAAGAAGAAGCCTTAAGTCAATACAATACAGGAACACCAGAGTCGTCTCTGGGCCAAAGCTTGTGTAAAATGGACTGAGGCAAAATGGAAAACTGTTCTGTGGTCAGATGAACCAAAATTTGAAATTATTTCCGTAAACCACGGATGCCGTGTCCTGCAGACTTAAGAGAAGAGGGACCATCCAGCTTGTTATCAGCGCACAGTTCAAAACCCTGCGTCTCTGGTGGTATGGGGTTACATTAGGGCCTATGGCATGGGCAGCTAACACATCAGGAAAGGCACTACCAATGCTGAGCCGTATATAGAGGTTTTAGGACAACATATGCTCCATCCAGACAACGTGTCTCTCAGCGAAGGCCTTGCATATTTCAGCAAGACAATGATAAACCACATACTGCGTCCAACATAATAGCATGGCTTCTCAGAAGAAAAGTCCGGGGGTGAACTGGCCGCCTGCAGTCCGGACCTTTCACCAATAGAAAACATTTGGTGCGTTACGAAACAAAAAATCCAGCAACTGTTGAGCAGATAGAATCATACATGAGACAAAAATGGGACAACATTCCCAAACTCCAGCAATTGGTCTCATCATTACCCAGACATTTACAGACTGTTGTAGAAAGAAGAGGAGATGCTAGAAAAAACAGTAGACACGGCCCTGCCCCAACTTTTGTGAGATGTGTTGCTGCCATCAATTTCTAAATCAGTTAATTTTGTAAAATGAAATGTAAAATGTCTCACTTAGCACCTTCTGATATGTGTTCTACCGTGAATAAAATATAGTTATATCAGATTTTCAAATTATTGCATTCTTTTTTTCTTCACATTTATACAGCATCCCAACCTTTTCAGAATTGGGGTTGTACGAGGGGCTGCTGATAAGTCTTTGGCTTTACCCAGAAAGAAGCAAGATAGGAAGATTAATCTTTACATTTATTCCACATATTCTCTACTGATGTCAACACACTTCTTACATCGGTATTCCAAGTTCTGTAAGCCTTGCAAAAAGAAGGATTTCGGTTGTGCCTCAAACCAGTCATCTGTAGCAGCTATGGCATCAAAAATAGTGTGAATTTTGGTACCATTGAGGCTTTCTTCAGGTTTGGAAACAGATGATAGTTGGAGGGAGCGAGATCTGGTGAATAAGGTGGGTGGTCAACCAGCTGGAAGCCTAGCTCCACCAGTTTTGCCGTGGTCGCTTGTACAGTGTGAGCGGAGGCGTTGTCTTGTAGGAACAAGATTCCTTTGGACAGCTTGCCGCGCCTTTTGGCCTTCAGAGCTGCCTGCAATTGGTCCAAAAGTTCAATGTAATACCTTGCATTGATGGTGGAACCATTTTGAAGGTAGTCCACTAGCAGCACGCCCTCCTTATACCAGAACACAGACACCATCACCTTAGTGGCTGATTTTTGTACCCTGAACTTCTTTGGGCAAGAAAAACCACTGTGCCTCCACTCATTTAACTGCCCCTTGGTTTCAGAGTCATACAAATAAATCCAGGTCTCATCCATAGTGACCAGTCAATCCAGGAAGTTCTTAACAGTCCGGAAACGCTGACAACTGGACCAGGAAGTTTTCACTCGCATGCTTTTGTGATCTGTTGTCAAACATTTGGGGACCCACTGTGCAGATAGCTTCTTCATGTTCAAAGGTTCATGGATAATGACACAAACACGTTCACCAGAAATCCCCATGATGTCTGCTATTCCTTTAGCTGAAATTGGCCGCTTCTCCAGTTTGAGGTTGTGCACAGCATCGACGATCTCCGGAACAACAACCTCTCTCAGTCGTCCAGGACGTTCCTCATCATTGGTGCTGAAGTGGCCCGTTTTAAATTTGGCAACTCAGTTCTTAACTGTAGAATATGAAGGGCATTGATCCCCCAATGTCTGCGACATATCACCATGAATATCCTTCGCAGACTTTCCTTGCAGAAAAAATGGATTATACCTACCTGATAATCAGGTTTCCAGGAGTCTCCACGACAGCACCAATTGAGATTGCCTTCTCCTGATAGGACAGGAACACACTGAGAGGTTAAAAGCTCCCCCCCTTCCCCACTTTCCTCAGTGGATTCTAACGAATTGCCGGGGTAGGAGCTCAACTTAAATTTTTTCCCTTAACCGGGCTTTTTTTTGTTGATTATAAAATTATATTATATATTTATTTATTATATTATATTCTATAGTTTCTTTTCTATCAATTTAGGGGGGGGAAGGTACGGGTGCTGTCGTGGAGACTCCTGGAAACCTGATTATCAGGTAGGTATAATCCATTTTTTCCCCCAGTCGTCTCCACGACAGCACCAATTGAGACGTACCAACTAAAGTTTATTAGGGTGGGATTGCTGCCGAGAGGACTTTGCGGCCGAAGGCCATGTCCTCGTCCTGCTGCACTTTTACCCTATAATGTTTAATGAACGTGTGGGTTTTTTTCCAGACTGCGGCCTTGCCTGTCTGCTCGACCGAGGCTGAGCTATGTTCGGCCCATGAGGATGCTACTGCCCTTGTAGAATGGGCTTTAAGAGATAAAGGAATTTCCTTCCCGAGGGCTTTATTGGATTATATAATGGCCAGGCGGATCCACCTGGCTATGGAGTTTTTTGCCACTTTGTTCCCTTTATTTGGGCCACTGAACTGGATGAACAGGTTGTCGTCCCGTCTCCAGTGGCTTGTCGCATCTATGTAGCCTAGGACTGCTCTCCTGACGTCCAGGCAGCTTAGGATTTTTTCTTCCTCGTTTTTTGGTTTGCTAAAAAATGAGGGAATTATTACGTCCTGGGACCTATGAAAATGTGATACCACCTTTGGCATGAAGGCAGGGTCCGTTTTAAATATTAATTTGGAATCCGAGATTTTTAGAAATGGGTGGCGAATGGACAAGGCCTGCAGCTCGCTAACCCTCCTTGCAGACGTGATGGCTACTAGAAAAAACGGTCTTGATTGCAAGCATTTTTATCGGTAGTGCTTCGATCGGCTCGAATGGTTCCGCTGACATGGCCCTTAGAACCCCATTAAGGTTCCAGTCTGGAACAAGTTTTATGGGTCTAGGTCGTAATCTAGCTGCTGCTGTCAAGAACCTGTTGACCCATCTATTGTCCGCGAACTTTGTGTCGCATATGGTGCTAAGGGCTGCGACCTGGACCTTCAGGGTACTTGGAGAGAGGCCCATCTGTAGGCCCTCCTGCAAGAATTCTAAGATCAAAGGGATGCTCGGGATAGAATCCCCGGAATCCCTTCCCTGTCTCCATGAGGAGAACCTTCTCCAAACCTTCTGGTAGATAAGGTGGGTCGTCTTTTTTCTGCTGGACATTAACGTTTCTACCACTCTTTGTGAGAATCCCTTCCCCCTTAGTGAGGATTCCTCAAGAGCCATGCTGTTAAGTGGAGTCTGTCTAAGCCCGGGTGGTTCAGTGGCCCCTGTGATAGCAGATCTGTCCAGATCGGAAAGGTGACTGGGTCCTGGACACTCAATGTTGTCAGAAGACCGAACCAACTTCTCTTGGGCCAGAAGGGGGTCACCAGGATGAGCGTGCATACCTGGGTTCTGAAATGTTGTAAGACCCTGGGGATCAGCGGTATCGGAGGAAACGCGTACGCTAGCCCCTTTCCCCAGTCCTGGCCTAGGGCGTCTATTGCTGTAGGACGATCTCCTGGCCGGAGGGAGAAGAAATTGCCTACTTTGGCGTTCTCCCTGGTTGCAAATAGGTCCAATTGTGGGGACCCCCACCGGTTGGTCAGGATTCTGAATGCCTCCAGGGAGAGAGACCATTCTCCTGGGTCTATCTGCCTCCTGCTGAGGAAGTCCGCTTTTTGGTTTAGCGTCCCTTTTAAGTGGGTTGCTGTGATCGAAAGGATCCGGCCCTCTGCCCAGTGGAAGATTTTCTGCGAAATGTTTTGCAGGGCCGGAGACCTTGTGCCCCCCTGGTGCCGAATATGGGCGACCGTGGTGGTATTGTCCGACAGTATCTTTATATGCTGGTTCCGTAGCGAGTTTCCTAACTGCTGTAGGACCCGCCATACGGCCTGTAGCTCTCTGTAATTGGAGGATAGTTCTTTTATCCTTTGGGACCACGGGCCCTGAAAGAACTGGTTCCCCACATGCGCTCCCCATCCCCAGGCGCTTGCGTCCGTTGTGATGTGTGTGGCTGGGTTTTGTAGCCAATGAACCCCTTCCTGCAGGTTCGCTGGGAATGTCCACCAACGCAGGGATGTTTTCACTGTGTTTGGGATATACATGTTTGTCCCTACCGAGGACTGCTTTTTGTCCCATGCGGATAGGACGGAGGCCTGTAGAGCTCTGGTGTGAGCCTGGGCCCATGCTACTCCGGGAATGCATGACGTTAGGCTTCCCAGGAGAGACATGGCTTCCCGAATTGTGCATGATCGTTTCTTTAGGAAGGATCTGACCAGCCTTTGGATTTTTTGGATTTTTTCCTCGGGCAGGCAGGAGCATTGTAATTCTGAGTTGAGCATTATGCCCAGAAACGTCTTCTTCCCGTCGGGGTCTAAGCTGGATTTTTCCCAGTTTATGATCCATCCTAGAGACTGGAGGAGTTCTAGCACTATCTCTAGGTGCTTCGTTAGTAGTTCCCTGGACTCTGCTATTATTAAAATATCGTCCAGGTAGGGTATTATTAGGATCGACTTTTTTCTCAGGTAGGCAGCTACCTCTGCCATAATTTTGGTAAAAATTCTGGGTGCTGAGGAGATCCCGAAAGGCAGGCATCTGAATTGGTGGTGCTCTATTCCTTTGCCCTTATCCACTGCCAACCTTAGGTATCTTTGGGACCCCTCGTGGATCGGTACGTGGAAATAAGCGTCCTTCAGATCGATGGACGCCATGTAGGCCCCTTTGGGAATCAACTTTATCGTTGAAGAGATGGACTCCATTTTGAATTTCCTGTACTTGACACAGGTGTTCAAAGGCTTCAGATTCACTATCATGCGGTGTTTCCCGCAGGGTTTTCTTACTAGGAAGAGCCTGGAATAATGGCCCTGAGTTTCCTCGTTTTGCGGTACGGGGGATATTGCGTTTAGATGTTGCAGGTCCCGAACGCTTTGCCTTAGTAAGTGTAACTGTCGCCCTGAGCCTCCTGTGATGATGAATTTCCTTCTGGGGAGGGACACCAGTTCTATCCGGTATCCCTGCTGTAGGATCTTTGGGATCCATGGGCCTTCGCAAATTGCGGCCCATTGGTCCACAAAGTTCCCCAGCCTTGCCCCTACGGAGCTGGCGTCAGGGTCTCTGCTTGGGCTCCCCCTGGTGGGGATTAAAGAGGATATTTCTCCCTCTGCCCCCTTGGGGTAACTCCAGCGGCCTGTCTTGCCCTTGCCTCGGTAGGCCTCGGACTGTTGCTCTGGGGTTCGGAAGAAGGTCTTCCCCTCTCTGCGGCTTTTTTTCCGGGAATCCCTTCTTTTTGTCGGCCGCCTTCTCCAGGATTTTGTCTAGGTCTGGTCCGAACAAAAACTGACCGTAGAACGGGAGGGCGCATAGTTTATTTTTTGAGGCCAAGTCGCCTGACCATGATTTCAGCCATAGTACTCTTCTGGCTGAGTTAGATCGGGCTGTAGCTTTTGCCGAGAGTTTAACTGTTTCGGCCGCGGCATCCGCTAGAAAATTTGTTGCCATGCGCAGGATAGGTAGGGAATTTAGGATCTGTTCCCTTGGCGTTTTATTGTTTAAGTGTAGCTCCAGCTGTTCGAGCCATACCCCCAGGGTGCGCGCCACGCAGGTGGCTGCGATCCCTGGCCTAAGTATGCTTGCTGCTGCCTCCCATGATTTTTTTAGAAGGCCTTCGGCTTTGCGATCCATGGGATCTTTTAATTGTGTGGTGTCCTCAAAGGGCAGGCTCGTCCTCCTAGCTACTTTGGCCACTGGGACGTCTACCTTGGGTATCTCTTCCCAGCTTGCGCAAACTTCCTCCTCAAATGGGTACCTTCTTTTTACCCCTCTAGCGGAGAAGGAACCTGCGCCTGGTTTCTTCCACTCCTTTTGGATAATTTTAATGGTGTTTTTGTGGACAGGGAAGGTATATTTACGCCTCTCCCCTAGTCCCCCAAATATCTCATCTTGCAGGGTGCGTGGTTCTCTGGGCTCTTCCATTTTTAATGTAGTCCTGACTGACTTAATTAATTCTGTTAAGTCGTCCTGATGGAAAAGGTATCTTTTGTAGTCCTCCTCGTCTGAGGACTCCTCGGCCGCCTGTTCCTCTTGCTCTGATCTGATAGAACTCTCGGAGTCGGAAGGCTCGTCGGGAACGTACGCCTTTTTCTGGCGTTTCGCTGGCGGCGCCAGCTGTGACGTTAGGGCTGATCGAACCTCCTCCTTCACCAGCTTCCTAACGTCCTCCATGAATCCCCCCGATTCCTCTTTGACTAGCCTAGCTACGCATGCCTTGCATAGAGGCCTCTGGTACGTAGCTGGCAGTCTCGTCCCGCACTCCATGCATTTTTTGGGTTTTGTTCTGGGGGAGGATGTCTTTTTTATCCCCCTGACAAACAAAGAGGGGAAAGTATTTTTTGCGGGTAAATATGCAATTTTTCCATATACAATACATTGGATTTAGCATTTTGTATTTTTTGCTGCACTGGCTACTTACGGCCACTGAGGCTGAGGTTTCAGCTGTCTCTGGGGCTGGAGCACTCATTACTGTACCGGTGCTGCAGACACCCTGCGACCTGTAGTGCTGGTCCACCTTCTGGCTTCTCTCAGGTTCCTTATTTTGAATTTTCGCGCTCCTGCACTAAGCCCCGCCCCCTCCATGCGGCTCCTGATGCGAGCGTGATGACGTCACCACGCTGGGCGCCCCGCCCCCCGCCGTCAAAGGGCTTCCTGGAGCGCCGCGCTGTCACTATACGAGGAGGAGGAGGGGGACTGAGGCTCCCGCTTTGTACCCCCCATGGGCCGCGGGAGGAACCTGGCCCGGGGGTTACCACCCCATGTGGTGTCCCAGGAGTCGTCTGGCTGGGAAGGGAGGACAGGCTGACCCAGTGCCCTCCGATCCGCCCATGAGTAGGCTTCCGGCTGGCTTCTCCACCAGCCCCTCTCAGAGATCCTGCCTCCAGGACAGGAAGACACTGAGGAAAGTGGGGAAGGGGGGGAGCTTTTAACCTCTCAGTGTGTTCCTGTCCTATCAGGAGGAGGCAATCTCAATTGGTGCTGTCGTGGAGACGACTGGGGGAAACAAGAATTTTATCACTCCTCTGCTCTCATTTGCTGTGAATATCGCCTTAGACTCCGCCATTTTGTTTTCCCGCGTGCCTAGATCACTGTTGCCATAAGCTACAAACACAAAATTTGGAAAACATATATTAGACACATAAGGCTTTCATGTGATGTACATTCGTTACCATAGAAATAAAAAAAGAACACAAAGCCAAAGACTTAGCAGCCCCTCGTACATGTATTTCATAAAACAGAGATATCAGAAGTAAATGGTAGTTACTCCTTAAAGTCACATTAGAGGCAAACATCAATTTAGTATTTAACATTATGAAAACCAGCCTTTGTCTATAACTCACTAAATTAAAGGGGTTTTATAGATATTTTTTTTTATTGACGACCTATCATCAGGATATGTCATCAATAGCTGATCATCCGGAGTCCGTCACTTGAGATAACAACCAATCAGCTGTTTAGGCCTTTGCGGTCACTGCCAAAACGACAGGTTATGGAATGCAAGCAGAACACTCCAACCTCCGTCTAGTGGTCGGTATTGGTAATTGCAGGCACAGCTCTCATTGTTTTCAATGTGGGCTGCCCTCCAATTACCAGCGCCAGCCACTACACAGAAGTCAGGGCAATCCGCTTTTGCTCTGTACCCTGTGTGTTTTGCTGATGACAGTGCGCACTGGAATAGCGGATCGGTTGGGGTACCGAGTGGTTTAAAAATGCCTTTAAAAAAACCTTTAATTAAATCAAATCCTATTAAACAGGAGTGAATCAATTATTCTTGTATCATCTATACGTTTCTCTTTCCTATACTGTTGCTTTGTGATTGCGGAGTGCTAAAATACTTAGAATAGCTTATATGGGGGAAAAAAAAAGACATTTATTGTAACAATATAAACATTGTGACAGAAGACTTTCCAAAAATCACTACAAAAATGTGTCTGACAGATTTCTGTTCTATAAACATTTCTTTATCAGTGACATTTTGTAACAGGAAAACAAATAAAACTCCGGTCACTGCGACAACAAATCTGTGTCAGCTAGAAACTTTTTAAGTGGTTACTAAACTCTCTAGATCCGATGTGATGTGTCTGCTGTAAAAGAATATTAAAGTGCACCACATCAAGATCACGTGGATCCGACCTCTAACACCACCAATCCCAAGACTGGAGGGGCCACAGTGCTGATTTAGTGCCGCACTCAGTCCCATTGACCGACAAGAGCTGTGCTGCAGTTCCCTGTGGTGGGTGATCGGGCCCCGTTGTGCAGTGAGGGGGATAGTGTGCTTAACCAATGCCATGGCCCAATCATTCTCAGCATCGATGGGTCAGACCACCTATAAGATTGGCATACCTCTTTAAGCCTCAACAACCACAATTCCTACTGGTCATGAATTCTGTTTACGGGACCTGAATGGAACCTATCTCAGCCATTAACGATATGGCAACCAATAGATCCACGTTGTGGCAGGTTTCCAATAGGTTTTTGGCATTTTATGCTGGAAAGAATAGAGCGATCCACCACATTATTCTTTCTGGCACAAAAAGTTGGAGAAGAACAGAAACCGATCAAACCAGAAACCTGGTTAAGCAGCTTTCATTAATGGTCAAGAAAGGTCCGGTTCAGAGGTGCCTTTTTCAGGATTTTTAATGGAAACCTTAACGAGGCACCTGAGCGAAGGCCATAATGGCTTGCGAACAGTCAGACCATCAACAAGCACAGTATGCTATTATTTCACACTCTCCAACACCGGCTGCTGAGTTATACTGTGATACAGTGATTCCCAACCGGGGTGCGGTGGGAGGCTGCCGGGGGTGCCGCGGCTCCTGGCTGGAAATCATGTCGGTACTGGTGTATTACGTCGCCACCGGAAGTTAGAGGTGGGGACATAATACATCAGTCTGCCATCACTCACCCCCGGCTGGCCGTGGCTTAAATCCCTTGACGCTCCTGCCATCAGTGGTCCCCAACCCTCTGCCTGCTCCAATGTGCGCCCCTCTGGCTGCTGCGGTCGGCACAGCTGTGCTGCCACCATCGGCCACACAGCTGTCACTCACCCCACCTCGGCATCAAAGTACACCAGTATCGTCTGCAGCAAGGACAGAGCCGGTGTCCGGGACACAGTGAGCGCAGGACTGCAAGGAGGAGGTGAGTATATGTGTTGGGGGTGTTAATGTTACTACTGGTGGGTGGGGGGGGTCAATGTTATTACTGGGGCAGGAGGGTTAATGTTATTACTGGGAGGTGGGGGGTTAATGTTACTACTGAGGCCGCGATAGGAGTCGTTATAACTACTAGGGTTGCTATTACATTTGGGGTCACAATAGGGGTCGCTATTACTACTGGTGTCGCTATTACTACTGGGGCCGCGATAGGTGTCGCTATAACTACTAATGTCGCTATTACAATTGGGGTCACAAAAGCAGTCGCTGTAATTACTGGGGTCGCTATTACTACTGGGGCAGCAATAGGGGTCGCTATTACTACTGGGGCCGCAATATCAGTCGCTATAACTACTAGGGTCGCTATTACAATTGGGGTGGCAATATGGGTCGCTATAACTACTGGGGTCGCTATTACAATTGGGGTCGCAATAGGGGTCGCTATTACTACTGGGGCAGCAATAGGGATGGCTATTCCTACTGGAGCAGCAATAGTGGTCGTCATAACTACTGGAGTCGCTATTACTACTGGGGCAGCAATAGGGGTCGCCATAACTACTGGAGTCGCTATTACTACTGGGGCAGCAATAGGGGTCGCTATTATTACTGGGGCAGCAATAGGGGGTCGCTATTACTGCTGGGGCAGCAATATGGATCGCTATTACTGCTGGGGCAGCAATAGGGGTCGCTATTACTGCTGGGGCAGCAATAGGGGTCGCTATTACTGCTGGGGCAGCAATAGGGGTCGCTATTACTGCTGGGGCAGCAATAGGGGTCGCTATTACTGCTGGGGCAGCAATAGGGGTCGCTATTACTGCTGGGGCAGCAATAGGGGTCGCTATTACTGCTGGGGCAGCAATAGGGGTCGCTATTACTGCTGGGGCAGCAATAGGGGTCGCTATTACTGCTGGGGCAGCAATAGGGGTCGCTATTACTGCTGGGGCAGCAATAGGGGTCGCTATTACTGCTGGGGCAGCAATAGGGGTCGCTATTACTGCTGGGGAAGCAATAGGCGTCGCTATTACTGCTGGGGAAGCAATAGGCGTCGCTATTACTGCTGGGGCAGCAATAGGGGTCGCTATTACTGCTGGGGCAGCAATAGGGGTCGCTATTACTGCTGGGGCAGCAATAGGGGTCGCTATTACTGCTGGGGCAGCAATAGGGGTCGCTATTACTGCTGGGGCAGCAATAGGGGTCGCTATTACTGCTGGAGCAGCAATTAGGGGTCGCTATTACTGCTGGAGCAGCAATTAGGGGTCGCTATTACTGCTGGAGCAGCAATTAGGGGTCGCTATTACTGCTGGAGCAGCAATTAGGGGTCGCTATTACTGCTGGAGCAGCAATTAGGGGTCGCTATTACTGCTGGAGCAGCAATAGGGGTCGCTATTACTACTGGGGCAGCAATAGGGGTCGCTATTACTACTGGGGCAGCAATAGGGGTCGCTATTACTACTGGGGCAGCAATAGGGGTCGCTATTACTACTGGGGCAGCAATAGGGGTCGCTATTACTACTGGGGCAGCAATTGGGGTCGCTATTACTACTGGGGCAGCAATTGGGGTCGCTATTACTACTGGGGCAGCAATTGGGGTCGCTATTACTACTGGGGCAGCAATTGGGGTCGCTATTACTGCTGGGGCAGCAATAGGGGTCGCTATTACTGCTGGGGCAGCAATAGGGGTCGCTATTACTGCTGGGGAAGCAATAGGCGTCGCTATTACTGCTGGGGCAGCAATAGGCGTCGCTATTACTGCTGGGGCAGCAATAGGGGTCGCTATTATTACTGGGGCAGCAATAGGGGGTCGCTATTACTGCTGGGGCAGCAATATGGATCGCTATTACTGCTGGGGCAGCAATAGGGGTCGCTATTACTGCTGGGGCAGCAATAGGGGTCGCTATTACTGCTGGGGCAGCAATAGGGGTCGCTATTACTGCTGGGGCAGCAATAGTAGTCGCTATTACTGCTGGGGCAGCAATAGTAGTCGCTATTACTGCTGGGGAAGCAATAGGCGTCGCTATTACTGCTGGGGAAGCAATAGGCGTCGCCATTACTGCTGGGGCAGCAATAGGCGTCGCTATTACTGCTGGGGCAGCAATAGGGGTCGCTATTATTACTGGGGCAGCAATAGGGGTCGCTATTACTGCTGGGGCAGCAATAGGGGTCGCTATTACTGCTGGGGCAGCAATAGGGGTCGCTATTACTGCTGGGGCAGCAATAGGGGTCGCTATTACTGCTGGGGCAGCAATAGGGGTCGCTATTACTGCTGGAGCAGCAATTAGGGGTCGCTATTACTGCTGGAGCAGCAATTAGGGGTCGCTATTACTGCTGGAGCAGCAATTAGGGGTCGCTATTACTGCTGGAGCAGCAATTAGGGGTCGCTATTACTGCTGGAGCAGCAATTAGGGGTCGCTATTACTGCTGGAGCAGCAATAGGGGTCGCTATTACTACTGGGGCAGCAATAGGGGTCGCTATTACTACTGGGGCAGCAATAGGGGTCGCTATTACTACTGGGGCAGCAATAGGGGTCGCTATTACTACTGGGGCAGCAATAGGGGTCGCTATTACTACTGGGGCAGCAATAGGGGTCGCTATTACTACTGGGGCAGCAATTGGGGTCGCTATTACTACTGGGGCAGCAATTGGGGTCGCTATTACTACTGGGGCAGCAATTGGGGTCGCTATTACTGCTGGGGCAGCAATAGGGGTCGCTATTACTGCTGGGGCAGCAATAGGGGTCGCTATTACTGCTGGGGAAGCAATAGGCGTCGCTATTACTGCTGGGGCAGCAATAGGCGTCGCTATTACTGCTGGGGCAGCAATAGGGGTCGCTATTATTACTGGGGCAGCAATAGGGGGTCGCTATTACTGCTGGGGCAGCAATATGGATCGCTATTACTGCTGGGGCAGCAATAGGGGTCGCTATTACTGCTGGGGCAGCAATAGGGGTCGCTATTACTGCTGGGGCAGCAATAGGGGTCGCTATTACTGCTGGGGCAGCAATAGTAGTCGCTATTACTGCTGGGGCAGCAATAGTAGTCGCTATTACTGCTGGGGAAGCAATAGGCGTCGCTATTACTGCTGGGGAAGCAATAGGCGTCGCCATTACTGCTGGGGCAGCAATAGGCGTCGCTATTACTGCTGGGGCAGCAATAGGGGTCGCTATTATTACTGGGGCAGCAATAGGGGGTCGCTATTACTGCTGGGGCAGCAATAGGCGTCGCTATTACTGCTGGGGCAGCAATAGGGGTCGCTATTATTACTGGGGCAGCAATAGGGGGTCGCTATTACTGCTGGGGCAGCAATATGGATCGCTATTACTGCTGGGGCAGCAATAGGGGTCGCTATTACTGCTGGGGCAGCAATAGGGGTCGCTATTACTGCTGGGGCAGCAATAGGGGTCGCTATTACTGCTGGGGCAGCAATATGGATCGCTATTACTGCTGGGGCAGCAATAGGGGTCGCTATTACTGCTGGGGCAGCAATAGGGGTCGCTATTACTGCTGGGGCAGCAATAGGGGTCGCTATTACTGCTGGGGCAGCAATAGGGGTCGCTATCACTGCTGGGGCAGCAATAGGGGTCGCTATTACTGCTGGGGCAGCAATAGGGGTCGCTATTACTGCTGGGGCAGCAATAGGGGTCGCTATTACTGCTGGGGCAGCAATAGGGGTCGCTATTACTGCTGGGGCAGCAATAGGGGTCGCTATTACTGCTGGGGCAGCAATAGGGGTCGCTATTACTGCTGGGGCAGCAATAGGGGTCGCTATTACTGCTGGGGCAGCAATAGGGGTCGCTATTACTGCTGGGGAAGCAATAGGCGTCGCTATTACTGCTGGGGAAGCAATAGGCGTCGCTATTACTGCTGGGGCAGCAATAGGGGTCGCTATTACTGCTGGGGCAGCAATAGGGGTCGCTATTACTGCTGGGGCAGCAATAGGGGTCGCTATTACTGCTGGAGCAGCAATTAGGGGTCGCTATTACTGCTGGATCAGCAATTAGGGGTCACTATTACTGCTGGAGCAGCAATTAGGGGTCGCTATTACTGCTGGAGCAGCAATTAGGGGTCGCTATTACTGCTGGAGCAGCAATTAGGGGTCGCTATTACTGCTGGAGCAGCAATAGGGGTGGCTATTACTACTGGGGCAGCAATAGGGGTCGCTATTACTACTGGGGCAGCAATAGGGGTCGCTATTACTACTGGGGCAGCAATAGGGGTCGCTATTACTACTGGGGCAGCAATTGGGGTCGCTATTACTACTGGGGCAGCAATTGGGGTCGCTATTACTACTGGGGCAGCAATTGGGGTCGCTATTACTACTGGGGCAGCAATAGGGGTCGCTATTACTACTGGGGCAGCAATAGGGGTCGCTATTGCAGCCGGAGCCACAAAAGGGGGTCGCTATTGCAGCCGGGGCCGCAATAGGGGGTCGCTATTGCAGCCGGGGCCGCAATAGGGGGTCGCTATTGCAGCCGGGGCCGCAATAGGGGGTCGCTATTGCAGCCGGGGCCGCAATAGGGGGTCGCTATTGCAGCCGGGGCCGCAATAGGGGGTCGCTATTGCAGCCGGGGCCGCAATAGGGGGTCGCTATTGCAGCCGGGGCCGCAATAGGGGGTCGCTATTGCAGCCGGGGCCGCAATAGGGGGTCGCTATTGCAGCCGGGGCCGCAATAGGGGGTCGCTATTGCAGCCGGGGCCGCAATAGGGGGTCGCTAGTGCAGCCGAGGCCGCAATAAGGGGTCGCTATTGCAGCCGAGGCCGCAATAGGGGGTCGCTATTGTTGCCGGGCCCGCAACAGGGGGTCGCTATTGCTGCCGAGCCAGCAATAGGGGGTCACTATTGTTGCCGGGCCCGCAACAGGGGGTCGCTATTGCTGTCACAGCTGCAATAGGGAGCCACAATATGGGTCCGCTATTGCTGCAGGGGGCAGATTAGTTGCGGAATTTATAGTAGCTGTAGCAGCAAAGTGGATGAGATTTTGAAAATCATCCACATGGTGTGGACACTGACATGAGGCGTGGGATTTAATTTCGCAGCATGTTAATTGTAAATATAATGTATATCAATAGCCCATCCAGCGGTCTTCCCAGTGTGTTTTTTTAAACAGCCCTGTCATACGATACAATTAGAGATGAGCGAGCGTACTCGGATAAGCGGTACTCGCTCGAGTAATTTACTTTATCCGAGTATCGCTGTGCTCGTCCCTGAAGATTCGGGTGCTGGCACGGAGCGGGAAGCTGCAGGGGAGAGCGGGGAGGAAAAGAGGGGAGATCTTTCTCTCCCTCTCTCCCGCCCGCTCTCCCCTGCTCCCCGCTGCGACTCCCCTGTCAGCCGCAGCGGCACCCGAATCTTCAGGGACGAGCACAGCGGTACTCGGATAAAGCAAATTACTCGAGTGAGTAGTGTTTTTCCGAGTACGCTCGCTCATCTCTAGATACAATGGAGATAAAAATCATATGTCGTAATAAGCCACACCCTAGCTACGCCCCTGACCAATATAAAGCCACACCCCTAACCACACCCACTTTTAGTGCCATAAAAATGTTTTCCCAGGGATGCCCCAAGGCTGAAAAGGTTGGGAAACACTTCTGTGATAGATCCCAACTTCTATGTTGCTATATAACAAAGTAGAGTTAATAGTTGAACGACACAAGTTTTACTACAAGTTTTTTTACTACAACTTTTTGAGCTACTTGTAAATCTAACAGGAAGGCGAAATAGAAGACCCTCCTGTATATTACCCAAGACAGAGGCGTTACAACCACTTCTGTCTTCTCCAATTTCCTATAGGCGGTGCTCAAGGAGCGCTGAGTCTAGACTAGCAGCGGAGGATCACAGGACTGATCGCGATAATCCTATGATGCAAATACAGCCCTACGCCATTGTCAAAAGTAGTTGGTGGAAGCTCTAAATGGAACCCTGAATGGCAGCATACCGCAACTTTATATGTAGATTAATTCTATACGTAAACTGTAAAATTAAATCCACAGATCATAGCTTTTGAAAAGAACCTGTCATGTTGTATATGCAGTCCTACCTGGGGACCGTATGTTAGGCCTCCTGCACACGGGCGGATTTGCATTGTGAAATTCAGAGTGGGATTTCGCCTCTGGATTCCATAGCAAATCCAGTCCATAGCATACTATGGGAATACGCGATGTCCTGTCCACGAGCGGAAATCAGTTTGATTTTCTGCTCATGGGGAAGAAATTGCAGCATGCTGCAATTTCGTACGGGATAGGCGTGGCTGGCAGCGGGGGTCGGCCACACATACTTACTGCAGCAGCAGCGGAAAACTTCCATCAGCAAGGTGAGCCGGGACAGCAGCAGATTCGTGGGCTGCCAGGACCTGCAAGGGAGAGTTGTTTGCAGCCAATCAGGTACAGGGGGCGTCTCCACCAGAACTTTCTGGTGGCGTCAAGATACAATAATACCGCACACAGATAAGGATGTCAGTCACTGACAAGACCACCTATTGGACTCCTAAGCTCAGTATTAGCAGTGGTATAAATGAGTAAAATACAAGTTATACAGAATCTACCTACAATATCTATCAGTTTGTTCGGCCCCTCCTGCTCCATAACATGCAGACTGCAGATCAGACATCGTGTTTAACGGGGCAGGATCCTTTTAAGACTAGAATAGAAATTAAATTGATCTGCCAAAATAGTCATGTTCTCATTTTTACGGAATCTGCGGCACGCTTCCTGGCTGCAGTATTTGTGTTTTATTGTTTACAGGCGGTTTTACTATCTTTTATTCTTCTGTCACACTTCAAGAAAGTTTTCTCAGATGTCACCCAGTCCAAGTGCTGGTAGGCAGAACAGGAAACAAGCCTCCAACTACATCAAAGCATCAATCTGTTTGATGGTAATTAAATGACTTGAACTGCTGATCAGAATTGAAGGATGTTTTGAACATCTTATCTTTATGGTCATCACTCATAATTAGTTTACTATAAATTCTTCTGTACTAATTAAAGTCTTTGTATCTTGTTACAATCAAATTTCCCTCTGTGTTGTGTTCATTACAAACGCAGTAAACACTTTAATGCTTTCTATTTACTATACATGGAAAAAAAAAGTTATTGTTGTATCCCGCCACATGCCAACAATGAGGAGCAGCATTTTCTGCAGGTAGTGAACCATCTATTTTGGATATACCTACATTTTACCAAATTAACCCTTTAACAGGATGGGGCCTAGTTTGATCATTGAGGAAGCAACGATCTTTGGGGATTTTCATCTACACTTTTCAAAAAAGCCAGAACTTTTTTATTTTTCAGTCAACATGGCCATATGAGAGTTTGTTTGTTGGGTGGTGAGCCGTAGTTTTTTTGGTACATTTTTGGGGTACATATGATGTATTGTTGAACGCTTTTTTTTTTTTTTTTTTGAGGTGGGACAAGATAAAAGAACATCAATTCTTCCTTTTTTTTTTTAAACGGCATTAATCTGCAATATAAATGACATGATAGCGCATCTCTGCGGATTGGTATGATTATGAAAATAAAAAAATTACATAGGTTTTTATTGTTCAAAAGTGAAAAAAAATAATTTTCTTTTAATCATTTTTTTTCTGCCTCGCTACAATCAAAAACCCAGAACTCTCTTATTTTCCCATAGACATTTCTGTGTAATGGCTTGTTTTTTCAATAGGAAGTTGCAGTTTTTATTGATACCAATAAAAAATAAAAACTGTAGCATCTGTCCCTTAATCCCCATTTACACGGGACGATTATCGCTCAAAATTCGCTCAAACGATGTCTCTTGAGCCATAATCGTTGCGTTAATGCTACCATCGTTAGCTTTTCGGCCGAATGATTATTTTATGTTGTGTTTAAAATCCATTGTTCGGCCGGGCAGCTGATAGCAGGGACTGCACACTGTGATTCTCCACAGGAGCACTGATAACATTGTATTCAGCTGCAGTCTCACAGCAGAACAAAGGGGCTGTATACAGATAACAGACTACCTGCTGTTCACTGCATACAGCTCAGGGAGGCTCATTTACATGCAAATGAAGGTAATAAGCTGCTAATGGGCATTAGTGAATTTTGGGAGCTCATCTAATGTGTACATGGGGCTTTAGTGTATGTGACTCGTGCGGTTAGAAGGGACAGAAAGTAGAACGGAATATCCCCATGCATGTAGTACAATTCTGATATCACACCAGTAAGAAGCTGTGCGTTCTGCAAACACAAAGAGAGAAACTGTTTATGAAAGGGAACCTGCCAGCAACTATAAGTCCCATAAACTAAAGTTAGGGGCTCATTGGAGCGGTTACACTTAAACCAGGGAGTTACCCTCTTCACCGTTTCCCCGCTATCGTCTTGCAAAGCCGCCGCTGCATGCACCCCATGGACTACCCTAGCGAGCGCACAGAATGACGGAATTAGTCCACTCAGTAGATGCACTTGCCTCTGTAGTCCGAGGGGAACAAGCAGCCACAGCTCTGCAAGAGGACGGTGGGGCAACGGCAAGGATGGGAACTATAAAAGTCACATCCCTGGGTTCAGCACTTCAGCTACTATGAGCCCCTAACTTTGCTTTATGTGGAGAGTGGGGGGGGGGGGGGGGAGTAGATTCCCTGTAGAAACAGTAGAAAGAAGTAAAGACTTAAAATATGCAACTTCCACACAACATTTCTGGCTTCAGGACATCTAATATACTTGACAAGCGCTACAGGAGGGCTGATTTTTTGTAATGATAGGTATACTTTAAAATGACAAAATTTTCAATCATCTGTATTGATTTTTAATTTAAAGTAGCATTGTGCGTCTAATCCACAATATCACAATCTAGTTTTTCTCTGAAATATCATTCTATTAAAATATGTGTTTTCTCAATATTTCAACATTCACAATTTTAAGCAAATACAATCAAAATCCAGACAGGATCAATGGAACGTACATCATAAATCCCATTATTTCACCTACCCACCAAGTTTTAGAGTGAAACGTGATTTTGCAGCTTTGAAAAGTGCCGGAGTCAGCTATCTGTTATCGAATTGTAACTTTCTGAAAGTTAGCGGTGTAGTCTGGAGTCAGGATGGGCCAACGTCAGATGCTTCGTAACAGCCATGAATCTATGTGTATCGGATTCATCTAGGCCTGTGCAATATTGTCTTATAGTACATTGTACAGAGGTCCATCAGGTTACAATGGACTGGGCAACAATAGAACTTGCAATATAGTCTTTTATGGGTCATTGTAACTTAAAACTACTTTCAACTTGTAGAACAACTTTTGCACTGAACGATTATGTCAGGATAGCGCCAATCTGAAATCGTTCAGCGTAAAGACAGTCAGCGAATGAACCATAAACAAGAGTTCATTTGTTCATCGATTGCTGTTCAGTTTAGGCAGGCATAAAAACCGAACAACTGGCCTCTGTAAACAAGCCGTCATTCATCTGCCCCTCTGCCTGGTGCACCATGCACACACCAACAGCCAACACAAAGTGTATCACCAGTTATAACTGAGGAAGGGGCATTTCCCCGAAACGCGTCTTTATGCTGGTTTAAAATAATTTGGAGAAGCTGAGCTTACTTCTTGTATTGTACTGAACTTTAGATTTTGGTCAGCTGTGCCTACACCCATCATATTTTTTTCTTCACTAATCCATCAGAACAGTCTCACCTACCAGTGCGACTATCATTGGTTGGCAGCACCAGAACAACTAGATCTTTTCCACGACCCACCATCTTAACGAGAGAGAAGAATCACATCTTCTGCACGTTCCTCTACCTATAATTTTTTCCAAATCACTCACCCATTCAGATAGCTGCACCCCTATTTTTGTTTTTTTGCACCTTTTTACTGAGACCGTTTGGTATAACACTTGAAATTTAGCTCTGGGAGCCTCCCATTTCTCATGATCAGCTTTGAGATGTTTCTCCACCTTGATTGGAGTCCACCTGTGGTAAATTCAGTCAATTTGACATCATTTTAAAAAGACACACCCCTGTTTATACACGATCTCACAGCTCACAATGCATATCAGAGTCAATACTAAGCCATGAGGAGAAAGAACTGCCTTAGAGCTCAGAGACTGGATTGTGAAGAAACACAGATCTGGAGAAGGTTCCGAAAAAATTTCTGCTTCACTGAAAGTTTCCAAGAGCGCAGCGGTCTCCATAAATCTTAGAAGAAGTTTGGAACAACCAGGACTCTTCCTAGAGCTGACGACTCACAAGCTAATCACAAGTAATCAGGAGAGAAGGGCCTTGGTAAGAAAGGTGACAAAAAATCCAATTACTCTGGCCAAGCTCCAAAGATCCTATGTGCAGATGGGAGAAACTTCCAGAAGGTCAACCATTACTGCAGCACTCCACCAATCTGGGCTTTATGGCAAAGGACTTTCAGATTGTGAGAAACAAGATTCTCTGGTCTGATGAAACCAAGATTGAACTTTTTAGCCTCAATTCTAAGCATTGTGTCTAGAGGAAACCGGGAAACCGGGTACTGTTCATTCCCTGCCCAATACCATCCCTACAGTGAAGCCTGGTGGTGGCAGTATCATGCTGGGGGGGGGGGGGGGGGTTATCAGTGGTTGGGACAGGGAGATGGAAAGTTGAATGGAGAAAACTACATAGACATTCATAATGAAAACCTGATCCAGAGAGCAAGGGACCTCAGACTGGTCAGAAGGGAGGGGTTTAAGGACAACTTTGTGAATGTTCTTGAGTGGTCAAATCAGCCCTCACTTAAACCCATTTGAACATCTCTGGAGAGACCTGAAAATTTCTCTCCATCGACGGTCCCCATCCAACCTGACAGGGCTTGAAAGGATTTGCAGAGAAGAATGGCAGAAAATCTCCAAATCCAGGTATGCAAACCTTGTGACATTATACCCAAGAAGACAGGAGGCTGTAATTGCTGCTTCAACTACTTATGTCAATGCAAAATTTTAAAGGCTTCTAACATTCTGTTTTCACTTTGTCATTCATTATATGGTACTGAGTGTAGAATGATGGGGGAAAATTGATTTTTTTATTGCACAATGCCACAATATAACAAAATGTAAAAAAGTGAAAGCGTCCGAGGACTTTCTGAATGCCTTTTTAACGGTCTTTTTAATGATGCATGAGTGTTCCTTCAATGGTCACTAACTTTTCAAAGAACTTGTACTTATATCATAGTCTACGTAATAACTAACAAAAAGTGCAAAACAGTTTCTTCCTTCTAATTTGCTGTCAACTGCCTCTTATCAAGTGAAGTCCACATCTAGTAAGGGATAACAAGACAAAGAACTGGAAGTGGAGGAGGATGGAGACTCATGCTGCCAAGAAATGTCTTATGTAGACAGGAGAAGGGAAGAGTAAAGAAACAGAGACTCAGTCATAGCTGCTGCAGCCAATGGTGCGTTATTTGCTGCCAATGGTGCGTTATTTGCTGTGTTATAGCTACTGGAGTCACATCTACACTGCTCAGCACTTCTCTACTGTCCTTCCTGATGATATTTGTATTTGAGTGCTACAGAGTTAGGCAGTACAATCTGCTGTTTTCTCCATAGAAGACATAATAGCAGGTAGTCTCCACCCACCAGCTCTACGTTGATGAAACATTGTAATTACTTTATCATGTTACAACATTGGAAATACTTGGCAAAGTCATGTCAAAGAGCTGGAGAACATGACCCAGGTCATCGTGCTCGGTAAAACAGATGGAGGTGGGTTATTATTCTTCTATCTACCTGTCAAATATTACAGTCAAGGCAGCTTTTATTAGGGGATATGGAAAGCTAAACCCTTTAAATTACTCATGTTTTATTGTATAAAACACTGAATCACTTTGGATTTAATTAGACTTGACACCGATCAACAGAAAAAAAGAATCTTAAATGTCAAAATGAAAACAAATATTTACAAACTAATCAACATTCACTACAGCTATCAGACCCTCATTAATTGATTACATCTCTAGTCACCCTACTGAAGTCATTTTTCATAGAGGCAGCTTTAGCATTAATTATCCCATTTAATAACTTTCCCCCAATAAAACAGAGGATTCTTTAAGGATTCACCCATGCAGCTCATTTACACAAATATATGGTGCGCGCAACCGTTGCAGGAAAAATATTTCATCAAAGAACTGCGTCCCCCCTTTCCCCCGCCATAAAAGAAATTCAAAGTCGAAAGTGTTATGATCGTGTGGGCAAACTGAGAAAGAGGCCCACACGATCGTCACCAAAAGAGAAAGAGATGGATACAAAACGGTCTCACACAAACTTGCCCTGTGCTAACGGGGAGGATGGGACATTGCCCCCATAAAAGGGCGGCCCAGCGGTCTTCGGAACTGGGCCCTAGCTGATCCTAGGAACCACACCACAGAACAGGAGACATACACATACCACATAACAGGGACAGAACTACAGGATACACAGAGCAGAGTACACAGCATACAGCAGCCAAAATGTAACCACTAGTAAGAGATGATAAGCTAAATGTAAATACCAGGTATTAGCTGATATTTTGTACAAAACATGAGAGCTAGCGGGCCACTTCACGGCTCCTGGTTATACTGCTAGTCCCTACACTAACCAGGAGTCCAGCAGAACCGGACACAGTTCACACAGCAAGCTGCAACAGGAAAGGACACAGATCACAGGTCACACCGCAAGCTGACAGAAAATAAACATACAAACGGACATGAACCAGCAAGACACAGATCACACCACAAGCTGCAACAGACAAGGATTCATGACTGCTCACTCTGGAACAGACAGACACTGAACAGGAGCTGGGCTTATATGTGAGCAAAGACCCGGGGGATTGGCTAATACGAGATCACCACACGCAGCTAGCTCAATTAGCCCTCAACCACCTGTGGAGCTGTGCTGCTAGAGACAATAGTACTACAGGTCTCAGCAGCACACGTAACAGAAAGCTAAAGACCAGCACTTGTAGTGTCTTGTAGACATTCTTTTTTATTTTCCAATCTTTTAGGAACATGTGAACAATACTAGTGGTAACAAAGGATCAATCGGTTTATGCATTTCGGACCTCAAACTTGTAAGGTTCAAAACACGTAAGCAGAGTGATCCTTTGTTACCACTAGTACCATTTACATGTTCATAATAAGTAGCTAAATAAAGAAAAATCTTATAAATAATTTCCAAATTTATTGAAATTTCCAAATGGCATTGTGTTGTTGGTATATGTTCTATGTGGAGGGCAGCGGCCACTAACTTTCCTCACCTCCACCTGCCGGTGGCTGTGGCTTCCATTTCCTTGCTTCTGTCATTTGTGGTAAACACCGCCTCTCCTTGTATCCCAGGCATCTGTCCCTACTTCCCATATGGTGCATGAATGCATACCACTTACCTCTTAAAGGGTCAGTGCGTGCAACTAGCTTTCGCATCCCAGGTCAACCTGGATAGACTTCTGTCTATTTAAGGCACCCTCCCTCACCCATTCACTGTCTGTCTGAGGTCACTGGATCATCTTTGAACAGATTGCCGTATATCATAAGGTAATTTGGCCAAGACAGCTCACATCTGAGGCTCCGGTACTGCTATGATGACGATAAAGAGACACCCGTTTATTCTGCTCACTGGACTGCTGGGATTTGCAGTAGTCGTAAAAAATGAAGACTGTGTGCAAGATCTGTCCAGAAACTTCTAGGCAACATTTTTCGAACATTTATTGCTGACATAGAAAGAGTTAAAAAGGGGAAAATGACATCTGAAGTGAAGACTACAGTCCACTATTCAGATGTTTGAGAAAGTGGCACTTTGCCTTAAAAAGCGTGATGATACTGATTACCAGAGGTGTAACGTGAAGCTGTTGGGCCTCAAAGTAAAACCTGTAACAGGCCCCAACTATAATGCTTTCTTCGTAGTACTGGGCTAACTGTATGGAGAAGAGGGACCTTCTTGGCCCCCTAAGGCTCCTGGGCCCGGGTGCAACCGCATCCCCTGCATCCCCTATAGTTATGCCCCTGCCAGTGGTTACAATAAAGTTCTTTTCACCATTCCTCCATTCCATGTCTATGCTTCATACGGATTTGCACCTAAGGCCTCATGTCCACTTGCACGCACAGATTCCACTGCCTAATCTTGTAATGAAATCCACGCGTGCCCACAGCCATGGACAGAAAAAAATGCAGTTTCTTACCTCTCCAGATCCAGCGCGGGCCTCCTCCGTTTCGGACGCTTCTTCTTTCTTCTGCCCGGCACATGCGCAGTGCCATTTTTCTTTTTTGAATCTCCTCTTTCCTGCGGATCTGCGGCACATCTGCAGTGTAAGCTGCGGGTGTTCCGCAGATCAGACGGTTTCCATTGACTTCAATGGAAGCCGTCCCAGCGGGATCTGCAGGAAAAATGGAGCATGCTGCGATCTCTTCCCGCACGTGCGATCCGCACGCTGGTAAAAGAAAGAAAAAAAAAACACATCCGCATGCTTTTAGCTGCTTTGCAGATGCTAATGCATCCCTATGGGCGGCTTGATCTGTGGATCTCCTGCGAGGGTGCTCCCATGCGGACTCTGCAAATCCCATCCGCCCGTGGACATTGTGCTTAGGTCCTAGACTTTTGGTTTCCTTTACTATATGCACCTGACACCCTTGTAGGCCTCGGGTTTATTAGCGTCACTAGTAAGGCAGCAATCCTTCTACGCCATCCATTAGTCACCTAAAGGCCACCCCACATAGAGCTCTGACGGCTTTTTTTCTTTGCTCCACATTTCAACAAGTGTTGCCATATAAAGTAGTATATTAGATCCTGTCATACACAGGTCTTTTCTCCACTTATACATAGGTACTAACATAGTAACATAGTATGTTAGGCCGAAAAAGACATATGTCCATCCGGGTTCAGCCTATTACCATCTTCCCCCCTCAATGTTGATCCAGAGGAAGCCAAAAAACCCAATGAGGTAGAAGCCAATTTTCCTCTCTTAAAGGAAAATTCTACTGGAATATTATCTATTTTTACTACAGTAGGCTATTCAGAAAGTTGCTATGTGGAATCCCAGCCTGACTTGTTAAAAGGGAAATCTATAGAAAATGTATGTTTTGACATACCACAGAGATGTAGATCACACCAGGGAGTCTATAAGGGCTCCTTCACATTATCTTGATTTCCGTTTTGAACTAATGCTTTTTTTTTCAAATGGAACGGAAACCAAAAGTGGATTCCACCGGAAACAAACAAACAATTTTAACAATTTTCAAAACTATAGAGGACCCAAGAAAAATCTCTGAGCCGATATTCTAAGCCCTAGGTACTCAAACTGTGTTATGTGGGATACATGGCACATCTCAGTGGGATGATCCAGCTCTTTTCAGGCGGTGCTTTGAACAGACAGCATGGTATAGGATCATAGCATTGGGGGTACTTGGCTTAGGAAACTTGAACATCACTTGTCTAAGCAAACTCCATTAACTTGGATTCACACTCACTCAATGTGGTGCAGTACATTTCCAGTCCCTAAAAAGTGGCCAGTGGTGCTATATAGGTTTGAGGGAAATAGAGCTACTTTGTTCTGACTACTTATGGAGGTCCAAGGTCACGGATTAGGTTGATACTATCTTTGAACTTCTATCTAAGACCCGGCAAAATATCAATTTTGGATGAATTTCCCTTTTCAGTACACAATAGTATATGCAAAAGAAACTAGCAGACAAACAGAATGCAATACTTGGCAAATCAGTGTGAAACAAAAAATCGTACAAGGAACCTATTGCTGAATATCAGTCTCTGTGACCAGAGTCCTCCACCCCGTCTGGACCGCAGGGTCCTCCACCCCGTATGTGACCGCAGGGTCCTCGCCTCCCCATCTGTGACCGCAGGGTCATCACCCCCACCCCCCACCTCCCCATCTGTGACCGCAGGGTCATCGCCCCCCCATCTGTGACCGCAGGGTCATCGCCCCCCCATCTGTGACCGAAGGGTCCCTCCCCCCATCTGTGACCGCAGGGTTCTCCTCGGCCCCCGTCTGTGACCGCAGGGTCCTCCTCGGCCCCCGTCTGTGACCGCAGGGTCCTCCTCGGCCCCCGTCTGTGACCGCAGGGTCCTCCTCGGCCCCCGTCTGTGACCGCAGGGTCCTCCTCGGCCCCCGTCTGTGACAGCAGGGTCCTCCCTCCCCCCGTCTGTGACAGCAGGGTCCTCCCTCCCCCCGTCTGTGACCGCAGGGTCCTCCACCCCATCTGTGACCGCAGGGTCCTCGCCCCCCCCATCTGTGACCGCAGGGTCCTCGCCCCCCCATTCGTGACCGCAAGGTCCTCGCCCCCCCCCATCCGTGACCAGAGTTCTCGCCCCCCATCTGTGACAGCAGGGTCCCCCCCCCCCCCCTCCATCTGTTACTGCAGGGTTCTTCACCCCATCTGTGACTGCATGGTCTTCTCTGCCAGGACCGCAGGGTCCTGGCCCCCCCCTATCTGGGACCGCAGGGTCCTGCCCCCCCCTATCTGGGACCGCAGGGTCCTGGCCCCCCCCCTATCTGGGACCGCAGGGTCCTGGCCCCCCCCTATCTGGGACCGCAGGGTCCTGGCCCCCCCCTATCTGGGACCGCAGGGTCCTCGCCCCGTCTGTCACCGCAGGGTCCTCGCCCCGTCTGTCACCGCAGGGTCCTTCGCCCCGTCTGTCACCGCAGGGTCCTTTGCCCCGTCTGTCACCGCAGGGTCCTTTGCCCCGTCTGTCACCGCAGGGTCCTTCGCCCCGTCTGTCACCGCAGGGTCCTTCGCCCCGTCTGTCACCGCAGGGTCCTTCGCCCCGTCTGTCACCGCAGGGTCCTTCGCCCCGTCTGTCACCGCAGGGTCCTTCGCCCCCCCGTCTGTGAGTGCAGGGTCCTTCGCCCCCCCCCCCCCCCCCATCTTTGAGTGCAGGATCCTTCGCCCCATCTGACTGCAGGGTCCTCGCCCCATCTGTGACTGCATGGACCTCGCCCTATATGCGTCAAACATACCGCCAGTAACACCCATTCCAAAACAGAGCTGCAGGCTTTCGATTAGAAACGAAATGACTTTTAGAAAGGAGTGTCTTACTTTCCAAAGTCTGCTAATCCTTTAAATCACAGGGAGGATTTACGGTTTCTAGTAAATACCCATCATCACCGGCATGTGTGCCTCTCCGCTTGGCCTGCACATCAAACAAGAATTGAAAGTGATGTGTTGTGTGGTTTAGTGTTCATATCTTGAGGTTTGCTCAGTAATCAAAGTGCATGTAGAAAATGTACTGCTGCGCCCGTAGCCAGCTACGTCCCCCGTGAGAGCGCGTCTGTGACCGCTCCGCAGCAGTGGCTTTAAAAACATGCACTTATATCATCATAGGGAAGACTCCAGACTTGTTCTTCTCGAACCCAAGGAGACATCCAGCAGTACGGTCACAGAACACCTTCTAACCTCCTCAGAACCCCGTGGTCCTCTCTTCTGGGGCGCAGGCATGACAGCTGGCACAACTTGACTGGTCCAAATCAAAATGTTTATAGCTTCAAAAGTTTAATCCTCTTTATTATTAACCAGCAGCTAGTGTGCTTCAAGGCCTGCCACCTCTTCTCCAGAGAGGGGGGTGAGCACAGTGGCTCCTGCCATGGAAGAACATGGCTTTCCTTTAGGGGCGACACCAGTCTCTCCTGGCAGGAGCCACGGTATTCACCCGCAGGTCTATGAAGAAGATGCGAAAGGCTTCAAAACACGTTACACTGGTTAGTAATAATACAGAGAATTAAACTTTTGAAGCTATGAAATTTAGACCATTCAAGTCACACCAGATCTCATGTCTTTGCTCTGCACACCTTCACATGACTCTCCATAGATGTCCATACCGGGTTGGATGGCAGCGACCTTTAAATCCCCGCCTGCTAAAAATGCTGGACAGCAGTGCAGGGGAGCCAGCCAGAGGACGCGTCTGAACGGCGGAGAGGTAAGTTTTTCTTTTTTTTAACCAGCTAGGGTTTTTCAACCATCCTGGAAGTCCACGATATACTCCATGATTTCAATGGGGCTAGCGCTGCTGCCGCTGGCCCCCTTGAAAACACTGGCAATATCACAGCGTTTTTTTTGCGATGCGAGTGTTTTCACTCGCTCTCGCAGTGCAAGAAATAAAAAAGCGAGTGGGTGTGCGCCCTAAATGCTAGTGTTGTATATTGTTTCTAGTTTGTCTTGGCTAGCAATAAACTTGGCCAACACCAATTCAAGCTGACCTCCTTTCACGAGTTCCTTGTTGAGTCTATGTAGCAGGATGGCGCAACAGTCGGCCCAGCAGAGGATTTCTTGCAGGCTCTGAACTGTGACAGTGTATCCACAGCACAGTCATGCCATACTAGCGGTACTGCTGCAGTGACACTAAGTGACAGGACTGTGCAGGCAGTCCTTCACTAAGGAACCTTAGGGCTTGCTTACGGCTAAGTTCTGCAGGCCTGCTATATAGGAATGTTCTTTCGCAGGCCTTTCAACGGGCGCTGTAGACACCAGGCCTCTGTGACCTACTGTATTAGCAGTCCATCAGGACTAAAAGGCTTATGGAAAGGGCCCATGCATGCTCTCCTCAAATTTTTGGTGCTCAAAATACAATAAGCCCATAATGACATGCCTCTTATTAGGACAGTGTTTCCATTCTACACAGGACATTTCCAATTAATTTTTGAGCATTATATTTGCTTATACAACTTGGATGTTATTCTATCCCCTAAAGATCATCCAACATTCAAAGAAAAAGAACAAGGCCGGACGGCCACACTGATGTCACGCACGTCGTCAGTGCGGCTGGGAAAGAGTCACAGAGCATGTACCCGCTCAATCGGTGCAATCACTGTGATGCATGAGGTCTCCAATACTAAATGGGCAAGGTTTCTTCATCAATGGACAAGGAGAGAGCTGGTCTGCAGGCATAGCGGAAACGCCAAATACCAGGCTATATCTGTGCAGACGCTGGAGAAAATAATGAAGGTACCAATATGTTCTTCATATCATCGGGCATCTACCGGTGTATTCTGTCAACACAAGAAGTGGTGCCTTCCGCTTGTTTGGATGTAAAAACTCCTAAATCTAAACCACCATCCACCAAGAAAGAAAGTTCTGCCTGGTATTGCGATGTCAGATGAAAGTGCAGCTCAAGATGACTGGCAGTATCACTGAACATAGCAATGTCTTGGATATAGCCCTACACCAAGAATTATCACAGAACCGCCTTGTCCGCCTCACGAAACATCAGACATAAGTCTTAAGGCCGATTTAGACCCAACGATTCTCGCTCAAAATTCACTCAAAGCCGCCTTTTGAGCGATAACCGTTGCGTCTAAATGCACGGACATCATGCAGCTTTCGTGCACAATTCGGTCATCGCTCAATTCTAGTTTTCTAGAATTGAGCGATGAACTCTTATCAGCGGTGCAGGCTGTTATCACAGTCGGCGGCACTGATGAGATTCTTACAACCGTGTTTCGCTAGTAGTTCACAGGGGGACGCCGGCTGTAATCCCAGAGTACAATACAGCTGTTTGCTTATGCAAAACAGCTGTATTGTTCGCTGAGTGATAGCGGTAGTGTCCCGCTCCGCCTGCATAGCTCTTAAGTAGCTACTTAGCTACTATAGACTATGGAAAGATGATCGCTCAAAACTGTCACTCGTACTTTCGTTTGAGCGACTTTTGAGCGATCATCTGTCCGTGTAATCGGGTATTAGCCGAGAAGCAGCCTGGTCTTCCCCTTTTCTTTAATTACTGACCTGATTATTATGATATATTCCAGAATATAAAGTATTTAAGTCCTGTTCAACCAATTCTTGAAATTGATCAAGAGGAGCTGAGTGGGGTTTTATTGGATTAAAAAAAATCTATTAGTTACACTAAAATCTTGAGATCTGGATACATCTGCAGATGCCAGCATCAGTCAGAGCCAGCGCTCGATTAATGACTGTGATTGGTTAATCGAGCGCTGGCTGTGATTGGCTAAGCGTCAGCCAATCAGAGGCAGCGCTTCTAGGAGGTGGGGATTTTTCAAGAAATGAAGGAGAATAGTGCCGGGGACTCGAGGAGAAGATGCGGCCGGGCTGACAGCGCTTCTAAAGTGATGTATACTGTTTTTTTTATTTTTTCCTGCAACTAAGGCTTAGATTAGGGCTTTGACAGTATGATTTCCTACTGTCAATGTTGCATAGCACTACACGAAAATCACGTTTTTATGTGATGCAACATAGAAGAAGGCTCAATAAGGAAACATGGGCTACAAAACCTCATGACTCGCGGGCATATCATGGGACCAGCGAAGTTTTTGTGTCGGGATGTCGCATGCTACAAAACATCTCATGTGTGAAGGAACCCATAGGAAAGCATGGGCTTCACATACATGCGATTTGTAGCATTGTAGCAATGCATGTCTCTGTGTGCACTGGCGTAACTATGGGGGATGCGGTTGCACCCGGGCCCAGGAGCCTTGACAAGAAAGGCCTTATGGGCCCCCTCTTCTCCATATAGGGAGCCCAGTACTATGAATAAAGCGTTCTAGTTGGAGGTCCTGTTACAGGTTTTGCATTGGGGCCCAGGAGCTTCAAGTTACGCCTCTGCGTTAAGGGGTTTAGAGAAGTTAGGGGGCCCCAAGATAAACTTTTGCACCTGGGCCCATGAGCCTTTAGCTACGCCCCTACCTGTGTGCCAAAACCCATTTCAGGCAGTCTGCAAAAAAGATATGGCACCGCAGAGATGGTGTCGGAAGTAGGCTGCCATGCATCATATCTTTGCCTAAGTAGCATACAAAAAACATCAGGAATACATATGTGAACACAGCCTGGGGGAACTTGAGGCACGGCGTGGGGGAGCTCTAGGTGACAGAAACCAGCCCATGAAAACCAATATGGCTGACAGACAGTGCTCTGTACTAAAGAGTGGAAATGCCATAGTCTATTCGGGTATATAAAAAAAATGCTCCAAACCAGTTATACCGCTGATAATTGACTCCATTATTCCTTTTAACTCTTATGTTTCATGTCTGAATACTGTATTGTTCAAACATACAAGCCAGTTATACCGTCATTGTAGAGGACCATTCTCTATTTTTTCTGTAGAGTAGAAAACATCAAACATAAAAACGACAAAACGCTTCAAGTATAGCCGATCGTTTTCAAGAACTTGAGAGGGAAATTGAAACACTTTTAAAAGAGGTTTTCTGCAATACAGTAAATGTTGGCATAATACTAGGATATTCCATAACTTAAAGAGGACCTGACATATCCTCATATCAGCTAGGCTGGTTGGAGCCGCAGCCCTACTGACTTCAACTATGCCTTTCGTTTGTTGATGCTCATCACGTTCACCCATACCAACTCTTCTTAGTTTTGGCTCCTGGCACTTTGAATGTGTCAAGTAGGCAGTCACCATGGTTCACTGTTTTGTCAATTGGCGACATCAGACTCGATTGGCGGTGAGCGGTGGGGATGTTCCACTTAACAGATTCACAGCGTTGGACGCCAAATCTAAGGAGAGCCCGTATGGAGGAACAAGGGTGGGTATAAACAAAAGAAAGACATCTTCCAAATCTTACAAACAGCCACTTCCTGGCAAACCACCATTTATTCTACAGCTAAATTCCTTATCTAGTTCCATCGCATGCCTTCTCTGCTTTGTCCAGATGCCATCTTCTTCCTCTATTTTGTGGGGGGTTCTTGTTGCACAAGCGGCTCCCTTCTGGTACTTGAAGTGTAATCATATTACATAGATGGCCATTCATCTGAATGTCCGCTATGCATTACATTTCCTCTGTAACGGCTGCAAGAAGGGTAAATGCTTGCCCAGTCAGCCGTTTGCCGGGAGCAGAGGGCATTGGGTGGTTTCAGTGAGGTTGGTGAACTTTCAACACTGGCCTTATCACCTTCTGAACACTCCCAGGTATTACACCATTCATTCAGAGCCAAAGTGGATAACAAGCTTGGGTTTATAAAGACCAAAAGGAACCCAAATGCTCTTCTACTCAAAAAAACAGTGTCCAGCTACTACCCCTGAATGAGGATTAAAGGAGTTGTTCAGTGGTAAACTACCGATGGCCTCTCTTCAAGATAGGTCAATAATAGTAGATTGGTGGGGGTCCATCACCCGGGACCCTCCACCGATCTGCTGTCATCTAGACCTGTGCACTGAGCTGATTTCTACAGGAAGCAGACAGCTCCATTCTCACAGCATTAGTCAGGCTTGGTATTACAGGCAACATTTTTATTCACTTCAATGCCTGTAATACTAAGCCTGGCCACTGCAGTGGGAACAGAGCTGTCTGCTTACTGCTTAGTGCATGAGTGGACTGGCAAAGTGAAAAGCTGATCACTTAGGGTCCCGGGTGATTGACCCTCACCAATCTACTGTTGATGGCCCATCTCGAAGATAGGCCATCAATAACTTACAACTGGACAACCCCTTTAATGTCCTAGTAGTACAGATAAGTGATGGGAGTATGTAAAACCCCTCAAATCTAACTAAACCTGTTGTACTCTATCAATTATCTAGAATAATTGAATTCATCAAGCAAGCAGGCTACATCAGACACAGCCAAAGGACATATGAAAGGATGGGCTACAAACCAACATATATTAAAATAAAACTCCCTAATAGAACACGATATACAATCTTGTATAATCCTGCATTGTGCACTGAGAACAATCCTGATTAAATACTTGTTTTGGTTTTGTCACCTAAGCGTGAGCTCAGTCTAAATTAGCTGTCAGGGGACAAAGCGCTTCTGTGAACGCTCAAATGATTTAGAAACACAAGTTACCCCCAAAGGGTTCTTATCGGTCTTCGTTCTTTATTTTTTATTTCTAGTATGCTTTTCTCACATGTGCGCCCGGCCTGAAGACACTGCAATACACGTCACAGCTTCAGGGCTCATGTCCACGGGCAAAATATGATTTAAGATCCGCAGCGGATCTCCCGCATGCGGATCCGCATCCCATAGGGATGCATTGACCACCCGCGGGTAGATAAATACCCACGGATGGTCAATAAAAGGGATTTTTAAAAAAATGGAGCATGAAAAAATCTGGACCATGCTCCATTTTCGTGCGGGTCTCCCGCGGGGACGGCTCCCGCGGGCTTCTATTGAAGCCTATGGAAGCCGTCCGGATCCGCGGGAGACCTAAAATA
The DNA here is from genome assembly GCF_035609145.1 of Eleutherodactylus coqui. NCBI lineage: Eukaryota > Metazoa > Chordata > Amphibia > Anura > Eleutherodactylidae > Eleutherodactylus > Eleutherodactylus coqui. The sequence goes on along the minus strand of NC_089845.1, from coordinate 115,638,768 downwards.
GGAATTTAAAAGTATTTACCCATCCGGAGCGGGCGGGGAAGGTCTTCTCTTCCTCACGGCCGCATCTTTCTTGCTTCGGCTCGGCGGATGTGCCCGGCCCATGCGCGCTGCACGTCGACGACGTGCTGGCGACGTGCCGCCTGCGTGACGAATTCATCCGCCGGCCGAAAAAGAAGATCCGGCTGTGAGGAACAGCTGACCTTCCCCGCCCGCTACGGATAGGTAAATTCTTTTAAATTCTTATTTTCAGCGCTCATGTCCGCGGGGCAGGAGGGACCCGCTACGGATTCTACATGTAGAATCCGTAGCGGGCCCGATTTTCCCCGTGGACATGAGGCCTCAGACTTTGTGTAGTTGTAACAATACCCCGAGCCATTACCCAGTTTGCCCTATTTAATCACTATAGTGCAGGCAGTATGGTATACAGCAGGATGAGCTGAGAAAGATATATAGTTTGGTGGAAAAAGACTCGGTATTACTTCTATTTTATCCATTTATATCCCTTCTCATTCTGGGCTCAGAGGTCCAATGGGCGGTCCTAGATTGACAGCTGAGTATGACTGTGCATGCAAGAGTAGCTGTCAATCACTTAGAGGACCGCCCACTGGAGCGCTAAGCTTAGCAGGGATATACGTGAAAAGAATACAACCTATGCGGAAGAGGCTGCCCTCACATAGTGCAGAGGCGGAGTCTATGACGGAGTTAGGAGGCAGGAGAAGGGTGCTGGGTGGGTCGTAGGGCTGACATGGGCGGATTTGTATTGCGGATTCCGTGATCGCCATCCGCGCTGACAACCCGGTAAAACGTTGGTAATGAAATGCATGCACACTTGCGAATACAAATTACATATTCCATGAAAAACAAATCTTAGCATGCTCTATTTTGCCGCGGAATCTGTGCAGATGGCCTCCATTGATGTCAATGAAAGCCGTCGGACCCGCAGCCCATATGCAATTAGCACCAGGAATGCAGCACTGTAGAGAGCCGCCGGGATAGGTGAGTATTCAATTTTGTGTCGCTCGTTCAGCTGTATAACCTAGCTGAACGTGCAAGCAAGCTCTTCGCTTGCGCAAACAATTTATCACTCAGTGTAAAAGGACTCTTTGCCGTAATTAGTGACAAATAAATCTACTGTCAAAGTTAAGGTGCTTGCTTATTATACATTCCTCATTTTCATTGTTAGCAAATAAAAATACTGTTTTGTAACTCCTTCTGCTGCATCGTTTCCAGAATCTGCATAGTGGCACCACCTACCCACTACATATCCAGCAGTCTACCAGTAAGGACTAGCAGAGAGTATTGGCAACAAGTTACAAGATGGGAACCGGACAAGAAAGAATGTATTTCCTTTAAGGAGTTTTGCCAGCAAAGACTTGTACTATACCTTCGGCTGGAGTTCCAACACTTCCTCCAAGTCCAAGTATAGCCAGATTTTTCTTCCGCGGTTGGATCATCATGGCTGACTCTTTCCCACGCTCCCAATGTGGGACTTTTACAGGCTCCAGTGACACATTCTGTAGCTTGTCCTGTTGCAGGGCTGCATACATGTACTTGATTGCATTTTTGAGATTATCAGAGCCACTCACTCTATTTCCAATAGTATCAACAAAGAGTGCCAACCTTTCATAGGATCTGTTCTGGGCACTGCCATAAACGGCAAGATTGATGATAGATTTGGCTATATCTTTATAGCTAGCCACCTCCTCCTTGATCTGTTCCAATTTCCTTGGATGGACATTATGTTGATTGCTGAACTCCACACGTATGCACAGAATATAGAGTATAAGCATGCCTGTCAGTACAGAAGGCTTCATTTCACTACTTTCAGAAGGAGTTCCTATGGGATCAAGAAGAATAGCAGAATTTGCTAGATTAGTCTCTGAAAAATAGGATTTTTACATGTAGCAATAAGTAATGGATTCCGACTTGTAAAAAACTTCTGGCAGACATTTATGGTACAAAATACACAAATTTTCACTCTCAAAACTACAACACTAATGTGTCTGTGGTCCTATTTTACAGTAATACAGCCATAACATACCAATCACTGGCAGCAGTGGTCATGTGCCGTACATACTGACAGCTGCCGGAGTCACATGAGGCATATTCATATTTACATTGCTGGATTACTCCCAGAGTACTTCGCCGTGACATCATAGAATGCATCATGTGACCTGCTGGAGTGCACAGTGCTCATGATCCAGCTGATATAATCATGAACAGCCTGTAGAGGGAGGATCTCCTTCAACCCTCTCCATTCTGTCCTGCTCAGTAAAGACCAGCCAGATCACACCTTAACCCGGGTGTACACGAGACAACTGTCGGGCAAACGATGCCCAACACCCGTCCCTGTGTGTCCTCGCTCTCCTGCTCCTACTAGTGCTGGCTCACCCACAGAGTGGCCAGCAGGGGGTTGGGGAGGCTGCAGGAGATTTCTCTCCTTTCACTCCCCCGCCCCTCTCCACTGACTTAACATAGCGAATGTTCATTGCTGAACAGCCGCTATTTACACTGAACGATGAGTGATCAGCTCATTGTCCATGCAGCATAAACGATGGATGATGAGCTGATCGTTCAGTGTAAATAGCAGCTGTTCAGTACTGAATAGCCGCTATGTTACGTCAATGGAGAGGGGCGGGGGAGCACGAGGAGCAAAATCTCCTGCAGTCACCCCACTGTGAGCCAGCGATACTAGCTCCCGTGCAGGTTCACGGAAGCTAACGTGTGGGGACAAGTGTCTGGCATTGTTTGCCCGGCACTCTTCTCATCTAAAAGGGCCTATAGATAATTACTACACTGAGAACTGGCTTTAGACTTACTTGCCAGCTACATCCTTACAGTTTCCGCATCCATTTTGATGCTCTGCTAACATCCCTGCTTTTGGATGGAGTGCAGCTAGCACAATCAGAGTATGCTCCATTGGCTGTGCCCCAGTAATAATGAACAGCTACAGAACGTGCTCAAGAGATGCTCCTGGTGTTGATTAACAGCCAGAGCATGTGTTCTGCACTCTGAGCATGCTCAGAATGTAGATATGAATATGCCTTTGCTGGTGGAGCGTATGTCAACATGGATAAGGCAGGGAATTACAACTGAATAGGAACTTTAACGGCACCTTTTAAAAGGGAATGTGTCACCAGCAGCCTTCTTCTTCTATGTAATACTGTAGACCGATCCTCACAAGCATTTCTGCTCTATAGTGAATGTAAGGTGACCAGATTTTCCCAGGATCAAAGCGGGATCGAGGGGTGCAGTCTGGGGTGGTGCTTATCACAATGTACGATTTTACCTTGGCCGTTATAAAAAGTACAGGGCTGGTTCAAAAAAGAAGGCAGGGAGCGAATTCTGCAGCATTTCTGCATCTAAAAACAGTCAAAATCTGTACTATTGGTGCGGATTTTGACTGGAAATCATCTGTGCATTCGCAGCTGACTTCATACTATGCGGCGCTCCCCCGCACCTCCTCCGAGGGCTTCCTGCTGTATGGGCTCACCGGCTTCCAGTTCCCAGCAGCCTGTAGCGGTATCACCTGACCAGACCACTGGGTACCAGAAGCTGGGGAGTGCTGACAGCAGGAAGCCATCGGAGGATGTGAGGAGGAGCACCGCTGTGTATCTACAGCTGATTTCTAGTCAAAATCTGCACCAATGGTACAGATTTTGACTGTTCTTTTAGAATACTGAACATTTAAAATAATCATTCAAAAGTCTTAAAAAACATGTTTGACATAAAAACCAGAGTTTTACAATAGGTCATTTTCTGATGACACGTTCTCTAAGTTTGTTCTTCTTTCAAACAGTACCGCTATATATCACAGCAATTACTTATTCAATGCTGTAAGCATCAAGGAGTACAAACTGTAGAGCAGTCCACACAGTTTATCACATATCCTTCATACATTTTGGCATGTGTTTACAGTTCCTTGCACATTTCTTTAACCAACATCAACTCAATACAATGGTTCAAACATGATGAGAATAGTTTCCTGACATAGACTTTGGCCTCTGATTGGCAGGCAGCAGTCACCTGACTTCCATGGTCAACTGAGACTGGATGAATCATGGACCTACAGCACTGAAAGACAAGGGCTCAGGATGGGCAAGTACCCTTTGTTAAATTGCTCTTAGTCATTTGGTACTAATTTTAAATTATAACCGGACAACCCTTTAAATACCTTAGTGAAAGCAAGCTGGTGCTGTTGTACCTACTGAGCAGCCCCCAAAATTCCGAGTGAGCTGCTTGAGCTTGGCCATCAAGTAGCCTGCTGTCTTTCTTACAAAAATAACAGCTGGGTATCCAATAAATTAGATTTAGAATCAAATCTAATAACTAGCTTAACCCTTTGCAATCCAATTTTGGATTCAGGGTTTCCTAGGGGGTTTTTCTCTTTCTGCCATTATACAATGGCGCCACCTACTGGCTAGAGCCACTACTGAGGTATTGGACATGCTGGAGAGGCCCCCCGACAACATAGCGGCCAGTAATATACAGTAAGAATACCCTGCTGGACGTCTTCTGACATTGGAAACTGTACAGCCTTCCGTCAGAATGTCTTTAAACGTCAGACAGTGGATTGGAAAGGGTTAATAAGAGGCCTGTCTTCATAGACGTGCACTCTTAGGGCTCATAAACATGATCTGATTGTGGCCCAATATAACCTCTAATTTGTATGAAGCCATGAAACTGCCCATAGACTTCTATGGGGCTCTACTGTACCTTCATACGCCTCGGATTTCATACAGAGGTTTGGGTTTTTGTTTTTTCAGATTCCGTTTGACTCAAATGCTAAAAGAAATGGTGCTACATTCCATTAAATGTCATGTTATAGAAATATTCTTGCCTAGAAACATGCAATATGGCGCCATGTGGAGGCCCCATGCAGCGGCACACAGAACGTCTACGACTCTGTTTTATAGAGCCACAGAGTCTCCGTGTACGTCCATAAAGGCTCTAAACTCTAACCTTCATGATTCCAAAATAAAAGCAAAAGCTACCTGTAAATTTTAGAATTGGGTCAAAATTTCTGAAGGAGCTGAATCTGACTTCTTCTAGTGCAACACATACAGGCCTCCGGGTTGTGGAGATATTACTAGATTGTCAAACTTCCAAACAACATGTAAGATTGTTCCCCCAGGTAAGAAATAATGCAGCAGCAGAACATATTGGAAGAATAAACCAAAACTTTGTTCTAGTTTCTCCATTCAAGACGAATTTCCAATGTTATTGAGAAATAACTTTATTCAGAAGTAAATACAAGTTTGAAGTTCATCTCCGGGAAACAAGTTTATTCCTGACATCTCAGCTGCGATTGAAGAGAAGTTTCTAGGTTATAACGAAATTCTCCACATCGTTTTCTCATTACACGCGACGCAACGTAGGACACTCTGCAATCTGTACATTCAGAAACAACAAACCATGAGCACCGACTATCATTAGGGCTGCCAAGATCTCATCTAACTGGATACCACAATATGTTTAGCTCATTTGGCGATTGACAAACTTCGAAAAACTTTCCATAAGATTTCTTATCCCCCCCCCCTCCCCTTGTTATTTTTTATACAATGTATTTTTGGCAGTTTTTTTTTTTACAAACCATGGCATGTTTCTTTTAAATTGTTTTTGTGTTTTTTTTTCTCCAATGTCCTAAAAAATAGAACAGAATGGACCCACAGGGTCAGTCTATATATTTCCTATGGGGTAATTATTTTAGTCCCCCAAACCCTTATTTTAGAGTATAGTGGGCAGAAAAAGACGTAATGTAGACCTTTAGCTGAATCTTAGCAATTCAGAAACATGGAGAGAACCGGAAGGTGAAGGAACCCCTTTTTTTCTGGTTTCTAAAAACAGCATATTTCAGGCCCTGAAAAGACTTTTAAAGTAGGTTGTGAGGTGTGATGTCTAGGACTACCACCAATCCCTAGAACATAGGAGCTGTGGAGAGTTAAAGGGGTTGTCTTACCAAAGCCAATATCAAGAATGCAGTCCCAATGTGCACTTCCACTCTATTCACTTCAATCGAACCGCTGGAGATAGCTGAGCACTTGAACCTGGCTGTCTCTTACGGTCCCCCTGAACGGAGCATAGGTGCTTATTCTTGTCCTCGCTTCTCGCACTTCAGGATATGCTGGGGCTGCGTTCTCAATATCAGCTTTGATGAGACAACCCCTTTAAAGGAGTTTTCCAATATTTCTAGAAAAGTTGCCCAAGTTGGGGAAATAGTGGAAATAATAAAACAGCCATTACTCACCCTCCCAATCGCTTAACCAGGTGGTCACGTGCAGTTCAAGCACACATAATCACTGAGGCCATCACGATCCACCAGGCTGTTCTTTCCTGCTCAAAATGCCAGAAAACTAACAAAAAGCTGCCAAGAACTACTTATCTGCATTTCTGCAGATTTCACCAATGGTGGCCAAAGACCCCATCCAAGGGTTTAATTTTCAGGGACTTAGATGTAAAGCCTGATGCAACCCATAAATAGAATAAAAAAGGATATGTGAACAGGTCCTAATCAAAATACTAAAGACCACCTGTCTGTGAGTGACTGGTTGAGTTACATGTGATGATGTCACTGTCATGTGATCAGTCACCGTGGACTCTGCTCTCCGCCCCCTTATCACATTGCAGTGACGTCATCACAGGTTCTAAAATATGCAGAGCTTGACAGCAGCCATGTGCTCACAGGACCTGTGATGTCACGGCCATGTGATCAGGGGCGGAGCTCAGAGCCCCCGGTAACTGATCACGATGGTGACATCATCGCAGGCCGTGTAAGCACACTGTTGCTGTCTGATTCTGCTGGTTTAGGACATGTGACCAACTCCAATACTTTTCACTATATTATATTGGTAATTGGAGCATTGCACCACCCAGCAACACTAGTACCTAGCACTTTTTCCCAATTTTATGCCTTTAGCTCAGTGCCAATTAAAGGGGTATCTCAGGCATTTACTATTAATGGCCTATCCTATGATCATGGCGAACATAGCTTTTCTGATTCAAGTCCCCTCAGGGGGACATTAAAAAAAATGTAAAAAAAACACGCAAAAAATAACAAACAAAAAAACCTTGTGCGCACTTTCCCCTCTTTGTATACATTTAGAAAATAACAAAAAACATATACTTGGTATAATCGTACCTGTAAAAACAGTATAATAAATTGAATACACTGTTTAGCCTGCACAGTAAAAACTGTAAAAAATAAAATCAGAGCCAAAATGCTTGTTTTGTTCATTTCGTCTCCCAAGAAAATGCAATTAAAGGGATTTTAAAAAGCTGCATCCATCCCAATATGCTACCAATAAAAGCTGTAGCTCATCACACAACAGCGCAGTCGATCGAAAAATAAAAAATAAAAAAATTATGGGACTTTGAATGCAGTGATGGAAAAAAAATTAAGTAAACAATTTCCCCCCAAAAAAGGTTTTTTATTGTGCAAAGGTGGAAAAAAAAGGTGGTATCGTCGTAATTTTACCAAACCGTAGAAAAAAAATGTATCATGTCATTTATGCTATATGGTTATGGCTTCCTTCACACAAGTGACAAAGTCGCGCAATTTTCACGCGTTGCGACAATGCTACGAATCGCAAATGTGAAGGAACCCATACAAAAACATGGACTTCACACAAATGTGATGTTTTGTAGCATGTGATATTACAAGTCAAAAACCTTGCGGGTTTCGCGATATGCACACGACTTGCGAGATTTTGTAGCCCATGTTTCCCTATGGAGCTTTCCCCTCTGTTGCATCGCATCAAAACGCGATTTTTGTGCCGTGCAACTTTCACAGTAGGAAATCCTAGTGTCAAAGCCCTAAACTAAGCCCTGGCTGTAGAAAAAAATAAATAAATAAAATACAATACATCACCTAAGAAGCGCTATCATCTCTGGCGTGCGTCTTCTCTGAAGATCCCCGACACTCATCTTCAGTCTTCTGCCAACCCTTCCTGGATTGGAGGATCAAAATCCCCACCTCCAGGAAGGGCTGGCTGTGATTAGAACCAGTGCTCGTTGAACCAATCACAGCCATTCAATGAATGGCTGTGATTGGTTAACAAGCGCCCTGGTTCAGCCAATCATTGCCAGCGTACGATGAACCAATCACAGCCAGCACTTTCTGGAGGCAGGGATTTTGATCCTCCAATCCAGGAAGGCCTGGCAAAAGACTGAAGACAACTGTAGAGGTGAAGAGGAGACCTGAGCCGGAGCTGGACAGCGCCTCTTACGCGATGTTTTGTGCTTTTTTTTTCTCTGCAGCTAGGGCTTATTTTTGGGGTAGGGCATATATAAGGCATGCAAGTGTGATGCATTTTTTTTAAAGACCTCATAGGATATAATAGGTAACTCATGAAGAATCACCCAAAAATAGAACACCGTGATCTTTCAATCTCGCAGCATCGTTGCAAAAGAAAACTCACTCATGTGAATAAACACATTGAAATAGGTGTTATTAACACACGTGAGTTCTACCCATATTACTATCAGATGGAAATAAAACTCACTCATGTGAATACAGGGATTAAATAGGAACGGTCATATCCTCGTGTCAGTAGGGCCTGCTGCATAGCTTTGCAATCACTGCCTTGCTGACTCCAACCATGTCTCTTTTCTCCCATAAAGGCTCCTCTTTGTTTCAGTTCCCAGAGTTGGAAATGTGTCAGGTGGGCGGTCCCCGCTGCTCAGTCAATGGGTGATATCAGACTTGGCAAAAGGGGAACTCTGGGAACCGCCCACCTGACACTTTCACAGCTCTGGGAACTGCCCACCTGACACTTAAACAGCTCTGGGAAAGAGCTAAGAAAAACTCAACAGGGGGAATTGGAGGGAACAGAGGGAAAAGAGTCAGTAGGACCACAGCTGAAACACTATGCCATCAACCCTGCTGACATGAGGGTCTTCAAGAGCTAAGGAACCTGAGACCATCTGCCTGGCTCCCTATATGAAAAACTTCAGCAATAAACCAGCATATATCTTGCGATCAGTTTTTCTCAAATCCTTAATTTTCCGCTTAAAACTGGAATAAGCGTTCTGACAGCAGAGGAATGGAAAAGCAGCTTGGAGCAATCACACCTTGCATGCCAGCCCCCCCTCGCCCGGTCTTATTGATTAGTTTTTTTTTATAAGTAAATAAAGGGATTGTCCAAGAGTTTACAAAAAAGTAGCGACTATTTTACATTAAAAAACTCACAGTATTCACTTGTTTAATGCAACCAGTGAGCCGGAGGTCCATTGCCCGTCTTTATATTCCAAGAGCAATGATTTAGCCATACCAGTTACAGCACTGATTAGCTGCAGCAGTCACATTGTGGTATGCCAGTGGCATCGCAGTAGGGGTGGCCACTAACATAACTGGGCTTCACTCACATGAATTTACAAATTAGACATTTGCGCTGCCTTCTTCTTGTCACTGCAGAAGGCCACAGAGGCATCATTTGTAGTAAATCCCTCACTGAGCTCAGTGTGTAATGTGTCTTTCTTCCCAACCCTGCTATATGTGCTATACATGCTCCACCGTAACGCCAGCTCCGCCGCATCCTCTGATCTAAGCTATGACACTGTACTGACAGCCTTCAGCGGCCCGTATAGGAGACATCACAGGCTGCTGCAGCTAATTACAGACCTCAGCGTGCAAGCACGGACATCTGTGATTGATTACAGTGGTCTGTTACATCCAAAAAACAGGCTGCTGCAGCCTGTCAACAGATCCACTCTTTAAGGAGTACATAGAGGCAACTATTGCTGTGTGAGCAAAGAGGGGTATTATTACTTTTCTGGGGCACAAAGTGGGTGTTACTACTTTGCTGTTGGACACAGAGGGGAATTATTACTATGTGGGGCATAAGCGGGTATTATTACAGTGCGAAGGAACGAAGCAGGAACCATTTCTGGTGTTGGTCACGATAGGGAATTATTACTGTGTGTAGGGCATAAGAGGGGTACTTTTACTGTTGGAGGCACTGAAAGGTGAATTGGGGGGTTGCAGCAGGATGGAGAGTGTATCTGATTATTATATGGTGACTGCATTATATAGATAAAGTATTTGGGGGGGGGGGGGGGGGGGAGCCCAAGCTGAACTTTTCACCTGGGCCCACGGCCAACATGCAAGGATGCCTATTAAGCTTTGCCTGTAGCATTGAAGAGTATTATATACTGCAATTTATTCAATTCTGACAACTCCTAGGTGTTTGATTTTTTTCTGATAATGAATACAATAGACTCATTATTAGGAGGATCTAGTATCCTGTTGTACCGCCTCTAGCTTGGATATAAGATGTGATACGGGGGGCATGGAGGCTCTAGTACTCTGTTGTACCGCCTCTAACTTGGATACATGATGTGATACAGGCAGGTATGGAGGCTCTAGTACCCTGCTGTACTGCCTGTAGCTTGGATACAAAATGTGAAACAGGCGGGCATGGAGGCTCTAGTACCCTGTTGTATCTCCTCTAGCTTGGATACAAGATGTGATACAGGTGGGTATGGGGGCTCTAGTACCCTGTTGTACTGCCTCTAGCTTGGATATAAGATGTGAAACAGGCGGACATGGAGGCTCTAGTACCCTGTTGTATCGCTTCTAGCTTGGATTTAAGATGTGATTCAGGCGGGCATGGAGGCTCTAGTACCCTGTTGTATCTCCTCTAGCTTGGATACAAGATGTGATACAGGTGGGTATGGGGGCTCTAGTATCCTGTTGTACTGCCTGTAGCTTGGATACAAGATGTGAAACAGGCGGGCATGGAGGCTCTAGTACCCTGTTGTATCTCCTCTAGCTTGGATACAAGATGTGATACAGGTGGGTATGGGGGCTCTAGTACCCTGTTGTACTGCCTCTAGCTTGGATATAAGATGTGAAACAGGCGGACATGGAGGCTCTAGTACCCTGTTGTATCGCTTCTAGCTTGGATATAAGATGTGATTCAGGCGGGCATGGAGGCTCTAGTACCCTGTTGTATCTCCTCTAGCTTGGATACAAGATGTGATACAGGTGGGTATGGGGGCTCTAGTATCCTGTTGTACTGCCTGTAGCTTGGATACAAGATGTGAAACAGGCGGGCATGGAGGCTCTAGTACCCTGTTGTATGGCTTCTAGCTTGGATATAAGATGTGATTCAGGCGGGTATGGAGGTTCCGTATGGCATCCTGTAGCATATCAGTCCACATTTGCTGTAATTGAGCCTCTTGATTGTGCAAACTTGTTGAAGTTGGCATCCCAGATGGTCCTATACATGTTCTATTGGCAATAAATCTGATGCCCGGGCGGCAAAGTGTGGCCATGTTGAGAAGGCATTACTGTGACATGCTTGACGTATGCGGTCGAGCATTACCTTGCCAGAAAATGCCTCTTGGAAGCCCTGCCATAAGAGACAACACATTGGCTGCAGGATGTCTTCAACATATCACTGAGCGGTCATTGTACCACTACTAGGGGTGACCAACTGTTGTATACAATGGCTGTCCTGACCATCACACCAGGAGGGGGCAGTGTGCCACTCCACACCAAAGCAGGATTGAGGCGCTCACCCCATGGTTTCCAAATAAAAACACGGTCATCGTCAGTGCCTAAACTAAACCTGGATTTATTCCTGAAGACAACAGGTTCTACTTTGTAGGAGTCCAATTTATTTGTTCACTATACTACTGCAAACTGAGGCGATGGTGCATGGGTGTAAAAGGCAGGACACGTAATAGGCGCCGCGAGACCAAATGTCCTACAGCCAAGTGCCTGAAAAGGGTTCCAGCAAACAGAGGACTGTAACGATGGAGCCATCTGTATCTGGATACAGTTAGAGCTGCTCAGGCTTGCCAGACGATCCTCTCTACTGGTGGTCTGTTGAGGGTGTCCTGAGGCCCGTTGCCTTGTCTGTGGGCCTTCACACATCCACTGGTCCCAACACTTCCTAACAGTCTGGTCAGAATGGTCTAGGTGGTGGGCAATTCGTCGATATGCATTCCAATAATGCGACTCCTCTCAAACTCTGTTAACTGGGCAAAAGCTCTACGATTGCGTCGTACAGTCATGTCTAGTCATCAACAAGCCCCACACAAGCGGAAAAAGAGACCACTACACACAAGAAGCCTCTGAGAGTTTTTTCTTATAGGCCAAGGGTGGGACCACTTTTAGGGTCTCAGATGGCAAGACCGTTCATCTAATCACCACAACTCTAATCATTTGCTTGTCAGCCTGAGATGTATCTGCATGCCAATGTTTACAGCAAAATGACAAATTCTGCTAGGTGCTTGGTTTTCATCTTTACAAAGAGTGTAGTACAAGCAATCAAATGATCACACGTTCCAGTTATCTGATGGGGACAATAAGAGATGTAGAAAAAAGCTTTACGCAATATCTAAAAACAGTAAGAAAAATTGTAACGAATTCAAAGAAAACCCCATTCACTTTTTTCCATAAAATATCTAAAACAATGAAAAAAAAACCATATTTGATATCGCTGTGTTCATAGTAGTTCAAGCTATTAAAATATTACATGGTGAGCAAGAATAAAAAATAATAATACAAAAATACCTGAACTCCCCAAAAAACTGATTGAAATGGTGATCAAAAAGATCACGCAGCCCAATCGATGAAAAAAACTAAAAATGCTAGGGATTTCAGAATGTGGTGAGGGAAAACAGTTTTGTAAATTAAAAACCAAAATAAGTTTCTTTCCTTTGTAAAAAGAGAAAAGAACAAACTATAAATTGGGTATTGTTGTAATCGTACCGATCCGCACAAGGTTTACTGCACTGTAAATGGTGTAACAACAAAACACTTAAAAAATGGCGCAATTGCATCTTTTACACCCCACTATAAGTTTTTTAAAAGTTTTTCAGTACATTATCGGATACCTTTAATCGTACTGTTAAAAAAAAAAAAAAAAATACAACTAGCCCTCCAAAAAAAACCAAAACATGCCCTCATACAACTATGTAAACGGAGAAATAAAAAAGTAATGGAAGGCAGGACCAAAAAAAAACAAACTCCTCTAGTTTTATAGGGGTTAAAAAACACTATGTATGTCCCAATATTCTATTACCTCTTGGGAAACCAGTAATCTCAGTGATGTGCGTATAATACTAAATAGGGCACTTTCCATGGTTCAGAAGCAGACGCCTCCTTCTTGTGGCGGCCTATTTGGCTTAGAGATCTGCTAAGGTTATATATGAAGCACCACTGTACACAGCAATCCATGTCATTCTGAACTGTTTATGTTTAGACATAGTATTCAGGATCCCTACACACGTCCCCTATAGCAGGCCCAGCAGCAGCCCTCTACCCCTATCACCAGCAAACCACTTCTTTGTAAATACATTCAGTGGAAAGACAATCTGCTGATCCTCACATATTCTGCCTGTTAGATATTAATCAGACTTAGTGAAAGAAAACAAGTGAACCAGATAGACAAACTGGAACAGGATGGCAACGATTGTTTGAAGTATTTCATCAGTCAGTACAAAACGGATGCTACATCAGCAGGGGACTGCAGAACTGAAATATGGGGCCAATATAGGGGACACTGTCACTACTGAGGCCGATATAGGGGACACTGTCGCTACTGAGGCCGATATAGGAGGCACTGTCGCTACTGAGGCCGATATAGGAGGCACTGTCGCTACTGAGGCCGATATAGGAGGCACTGTCGCTACTGAGGCCGATATAGGAGGCACTGTCGCTACTGAGGCCGATATAGGAGGCACTGTCGCTACTGAGGCCGATATAGGGGACACTGTCGCTACTGAGGCCGATATAGGGGACACTGTCGCTACTGAGGCCGATATAGGGGACACTGTCGCTACTGAGGCCGATATAGGGGACACTGTCGCTACTGAGGCCGATATAGGGGACACTGTCGCTACTGAGGCCGATATAGGGGACACTGTCGCTACTGAGGCCGATATAGGGGACACTGTCGCTACTGAGGCCGATATAGGGGACACTGTCGCTACTGAGGCCGATATAGGGGACACTGTCGCTACTGAGGCCGATATAGGGGACACTGTCGCTACTGAGGCCGATATAGGGGACACTGTCGCTACTGAGGCCGATATAGGGGACACTGTCGCTACTGAGGCCGATATAGGGGACACTGTCGCTACTGAGGCCGATATAGGGGACACTGTCGCTACTGAGGCCGATATAGGGGACACTGTCGCTACTGAGGCCGATATAGGGGACACTGTCGCTACTGAGGCCGATATAGGGGACACTGTCGCTACTGAGGCCGATATAGGGGACACTGTCGCTACTGAGGCCGATATAGGGGACACTGTCGCTACTGAGGCCGATATAGGGGACACTGTCGCTACTGAGGCCGATATAGGGGACACTGTCGCTACTGAGGCCGATATAGGGGACACTGTCGCTACTGAGGCCGATATAGGGGACACTGTCGCTACTGAGGCCGATATAGGGGACACTGTCGCTACTGAGGCCGATATAGGGGACACTGTCGCTACTGAGGCCGATATAGGGGACACTGTCGCTACTGAGGCCGATATAGGGGACACTGTCGCTACTGAGGCCGATATAGGGGACACTGTCGCTACTGAGGCCGATATAGGGGACACTGTCGCTACTGAGGCCGATATAGGGGACACTGTCGCTACTGAGGCCGATATAGGGGACACTGTCGCTACTGAGGCCGATATAGGGGACACTGTCGCTACTGAGGCCGATATAGGGGACACTGTCGCTACTGAGGCCGATATAGGGGACACTGTCGCTAATGAGGCCGATATAGGGGACACTGTCGCTAATGAGGCCGATATAGGGGACACTGTCGCTAATGAGGCCGATATAGGGGACACTGTCGCTAATGAGGCCGATATAGGGGGCACTGTCGCTAATGAGGCCGATATAGGGCGCACTGTCGCTAATGAGGCCGATATAGGGCGCACTGTCGCTACGGAGGCCGATATAGGGGACACTGTCGCTACGGAGGCCGATATAGGGGACACTGTCGCTACGGAGGCCGATATAGGGGACACTGTCGCTACGGAGGCCGATATAGGGGACACTGTCGCTACGGAGGCCGATCTAGGGGACACTGTCACTACGGAGGCCGATCTAGGGGACACTGTCACTACGGAGGCCGATCTAGGGGACACTGTCACTACGGAGGCCGATCTAGGGGACACTGTCACTACGGAGGCCGATCTAGGGGACACTGTCACTACGGAGGCCGATCTAGGGGACACTGTCACTACGGAGGCCGATCTAGGGGACACTGTCACTACGGAGGCCGATCTAGGGGACACTGTCACTACGGAGGCCGATCTAGGGGACACTGTCACTACGGAGGCCGATCTAGGGGACACTGTCACTACGGAGGCCGATCTAGGGGACACTGTCACTACGGAGGCCGATCTAGGGGACACTGTCACTACGGAGGCCGATCTAGGGGACACTGTCACTACGGAGGCCGATCTGGGGGACACTGTCACTACGGAGGCCGATCTGGGGGACACTGTCACTACGGAGGCCGATCTAGGGGACACTGTCACTACGGAGGCCGATCTAGGGGACACTGTCACTACGGAGGCCGATCTAGGGGACACTTACTACGGAGGCCGATCTAGGGGACACTTACTACGGAGGCCGATCTAGGGGACACTTACTACGGAGGCCAATCTAGGGGACACTTACTACGGAGGCCAATCTAGGGGACACTTACTACGGAGGCCAATCTAGGGGACACTTACTACGGAGGCCAATCTAGGGGACACTTACTACGGAGGCCAATCTAGGGGACACTTACTACGGAGGCCAATCTAGGGGACACTTACTACGGAGGCCAATCTAGGGGACACTTACTACGGAGGCCAATCTAGGGGACACTTACTACGGAGGCCAATCTAGGGGACACTTACTACGGAGGCCAATCTAGGGGACACTTACTACGGAGGCCAATCTAGGGGACACTTACTACGGAGGCCAATATAGGGGACACTTACTACGGAGGCCAATATAGGGGACACTTACTACGGAGGCCAATATAGGGGACACTTACTACGGAGGCCAATATAGGGGACACTTACTACGGAGGCCAATATAGGGGACACTTACTACGGAGGCCAATATAGGGGACACTGTTACTACGGAGGCCAATATAGGGGACACTGTTACTACGGAGGCCAATATAGGGGACACTGTTACTACGGAGGCCAATATAGGGGACACTGTTACTACGGAGGCCAATATAGGGGACACTGTTACTACGGAGGGCAATATAGGGGACACTTACTACGGAGGCCAATATAGGGGACACTTACTACGGAGGCCAATATAGGGGACACTTACTACGGAGGCCAATATAGGGGACACTTACTACGGAGGCCAATATAGGGGACACTGTTACTATTGAGGCCAATATAGGGGACACTTATTACTGAGGCCAATATAGGAGGCACTGTTACTCCTGAGGCCAATATAGGAGGCACTGTTACTCCTGAGGCCAATATAGGGGACACTGTTACTACTGAGGCCAATATAGGGGGCACTGTTACTACTGAGGCCAATATAGGGAACACAATTCCTACTGAGGCCCCTCTGCACATTGCAGCTTACCTCAAGCTGACTTAGAGTATGCTTACACATGGCGGAAATGTTGCGGTATGCCCGCAGCGGAAGTTTGCATGTCAAATTATGCAGCATTTCTGCATCCAAAAAGCAGTCAAATTTCACAACATTGGCTCAGATTTTGACTGGAAATAATCCACGTAAGCGCAGCTAATTTGATACTACGCAGCATAATCAGGTGCGACACCGCTGGTCAGCTGAGGCCACTACATGCCGCTAAGACCCAGAAACCGGGAGCGCTGACAGCGTGAAGCCTTCAGAGGAGGCTAGGGGAGCGCCACATAGCATGGTACTCCAGCTAGTTCCTCCCTGTCTATTCTGAAACAGACCTGTCCTTTTTATAATGATGGAGGTAAAAATCAAACGTTGGCACTTTGCAATAAATAAGTGGGTTTTGGGCTGGAGTTTGGGCGCTCGGTCTCTAAGTGGTTCGCCATCACTGACCTAGAGTATACAATCCTGTGGAATATAAAGCAAGGGATTACTGTACATTAGATTTAATAGAATCATTATCTTCGTTTCACATTATCCTAATCTGCCAGGCTACAGATGCTCAGTTATCGTGATAATGCTTCAAGATCTTCTCTCATAGTACTAGGAGAAATACAAATCTCACTAGAATTGAAATTCCTGCTTGAGCCACTTTAATCTGCTGGTCTGGAGCCAATTCACTAATAATTTTAATAAAATACACTCCTGGTCAAAAGTTTTAGAACACCTCGATTTTTCCAGTTATTCTTGACATTAACACGGTTAAAGTCCAGCAAACGACGCAAAATGATTGAAAGGGAAGTTAAATACTTAAAAATATTATGAAATTTTAACCTGAAACGCAACAATAGTTTGAATTTATGATTTTAATCAAAGGGCTTTTTTTCAGGGAGCGCAGCAAGGGCAGCGGTGCAGAAAAGAGGAAAACGCAGCTTGATGAACTGCAATAAAATTGTAAAGGGGTTGGGATATTGCACAATGTCTCTTTAAAGGGAATGCATGATAAATTACATTTTTACGTTAAGGGACCTTTCACATGGGACAGAATAGGCTGTACAACGTATCACAAGCCACGGTAAATTCTGCATCAAAATCCGCGGATTTCCATGCAAATTGATAATGACTTAACATCTGCCTGCAATTCCGCATCAAAGTCCGCAGTTAGACCTGCAGATTTTGGCATGGAATTGCAAAGCTGTGGATTTGGCTGCACCCTACGATGTAATTCCGTCCTGTGTGAAAAAGTCCCTAAACACTTTTTTTAAAGAATTTTTCATGATTTTTTTTAATACACAATTTCAGTCCCAAACTGCATTTTCCGCACTGACCACAGAGCCTAATAGGCGGACACAGAAAGCTTTGCAGCCGTCATCTCACCACCATGATATGCAGGATTAGGGCTCATGGCCACGGGCGTAGGGAAAAATACTGCCGGTGTCCCCGCAGAGCCTTACCGGTGTTTGTGATGCCGGCAGATAACACATACGAGCAGAGAGTGGGACTCTTTTTTTTGTAATTCCCCACTCGGTTTCATATCAGTGTTACATATGAATCGCCGTATGGCCAGCATTACATATGCTGCCCCTACAAAAGTGTAAGGATCACACTGCGTCGTATGCCCAGAAATAGAGCATGCTGTGATCTATTTCTCGTGCGTATCGATATGCAGTGTCTACATGCTCCTGTGCATGGATCAAGGAAAGTCCATTTACTTTCATTGACTCCATTCATGGCGTATCAAGTGCCGCGCACCACACACTTAATGTGCAGAGAAAAAATGCCTGGGAACATGAGGTCTTAAGGTTCATTTACACACACAGATGATCGCTCAAAATTCGTCAGACAGCTTTGAGCAATCGTTTTGCATAGGTACTAATGGGCTAATCAGCCTTTTAGTACTTCATTGCATGTATTTAGAGAATAACGAGTGGTCTGTTCTCTAAATACATTACTATTGTTCTCCAGCGGGACAGCTGCTGTTAAAGAATGTTATCAGTGCTGCCCGCGGAGAACACAGCGTGCGGTCCGTCTTATCTTATCGTCCCAAGGGATGAGTATTTCATACGGACCTAAAGTCAGCGATGGACGAAAAATATGCGGTAAGTGGACGATGGACACACATTTACACACAACAATTATCGCTCAAAATATGTCTTTTGTGCGATCATCGTTGTGTGGAAAAGGGCCTTTACACTGAAAGGTAACTCCTATGTGTAAATAACACAGGACTCACCATTCAGGTGATCAGCTGTGACTATATACCCTCCCTGCACAATGACCCCCGCACAGATCACAGAGCAGGTCTCCCACACAAGTCAATACAATTAGGATGTAAAACTTACTAATTACCTAGAACTAGTTGGGTGACGGTATCCATAATGGTCTTCATTCATCAAAACGGTGTAACGGTAACCCTGTCCCTGCGGCCCATAGCAACCAATCAGAGCTCAGCTTTCATTTCTCCACAGCACTTTAAGAAATGAAATCTGTGCTCTGATTGGTTGCTATGGGCAACAAGGACGGTCTTGCTTTGATAAATAAGACCCACTGTCTGTTACTCAGCGTTCCCAGAAATGCAGAAATTGGCAGAATGGGATTTTCTAAAAGGGAAGTAGGACTACTATGAATTGTGTATTCTAGGCTAGAACAGATTGTAAACCATCGCAGGTCACAGACCGTCGTGTCCGTAAGCAGAAACAAGTCAACACGAGGTAACGGATATTTATTTCCATGATTACACTAAGCTGGAATGAGAAAAATGGCCGCACAAAGCGTGAAATTGGAGCACAGATCCATTGACCACATTTATGTGAATTCCTAAACTGTGAGGACACGGGATTACAGTTTATAAAAGTGGAAAGTGATTACAACCTCGGGCCTTATATAATAGGATATTGCCTGTTTAAGAGCGCACATTCTGGCGGGATCACTTTACCTCGACCAGAGCGTTGTAGTGCGGATCACGTTTTCTATCTGATACTACAGAGATTTACGGGGTTTAGAGACGTACATAAAAATACACGTATGGAGCAGGAGGCGGCCCGTGGCTCGGTTTTCATTGCTTTAAATCCCTTCTGGGATTAGAAGCACAAATAATATTGTTTTAAGACAAGCAGCAATAATGGAAAGTAGATTGTACGGAGGGATGGTACAAGTCTTATTAATAGATGTGCTTTAGGGTTCACATACATGAGCCTATTACAGACAGATCTACAAAACAGTCCCATAAACATCTAGAAGCCCATACCGTGCCGCTGTAGGCCTCGGGCTTCCTGTAGAAATGTTCCATCACACTCCAGATTAGAATTTTATCTCAAAAAGGAGTTATTCGGGACATTTTTGATTTTTGTCTAGCGATCACCTGTCCGCAGGTCATCAATAGATGATCGCGGGGGACTGGAACTCAGGATCTCCACTGATTCCTGGTGCTGCTGTCACTATGGACAAGGCAATATCTCTCCCACCCCCACTCCCCCATGCTCACTCTCACAACTCACCGCTCACCCCCGAATCTTTTCAGACGAGCAGGCATGTACTCGAAAATGCCCATACTCGCTCGAGTAATTTGCCTAAACGCTCGCTCATCTCTAACCAGGACACATCTGCCGTGCAGAGGAATGAAGATCCATCCGTGATGGAGGAGACCCACGCCACGTCCGGACAGGTGAGAAAATGTCTTTTTTGGCCTCATGGCTGCGGGCTCGGGTGGGATCCGCTGCGGGATTCTGCACTGGGAATCAGTGTGTGCCCGTGGACATAAGGCCTAAGTGGCAGAAGCGCTCAGCCGAGTGCTGCACCCCTTCAGCTGTGATGAGCAAGCGGGGTACAAGCTCTGGAAAATGTCTCTTGTTCTATCATTAAAAGCTGGAGTTGTATCACTGCACCGTCAGGTAAAATTGCTGTTCAGTACTATAGTTGGGCGACAGCTGAAATACTGCTGGTCATTTAGCTTTCCCAGAAAAAGAAATGCCCAAGTAGGAGTTTTAAAGGGATTCTCTGAGTGTTATACAAAAAGTTCTAAAAATATAACCAATTCTGTTAAAACTATAAAAGCAGCAGCATTTACCCGTCCTCATCAGCCATCAATCCAGCTCTGCGGTCCCACGATCCTTCCGGTTTTCATCTTGGCACGGTTGCCACCTGACCACTGCAGCCAATCAAAGGGTGCAGTGGTTAAGAGTTTTTCTCCTGGCATCGTGGCTCCCAGCAACTTAACGGTGATGCTAGGAGAACGACACCTAACAGCCGCAGCCTCCGATTGACTGAAACGCTTAGGTGGTAGCCGTTCCAAAAATAAGACCGTGAGGACTGTGGGGGTGCAGCGCTGGATTGCCAAGGAAGAGGACAGGCAAGTACCCCTGCTTTATTATTTTAACACATTTGGATCTATTACTATATAGCACCTTGAAATGGGTTTCATCTCTACCTAAAATTCCTTCACAACCCTTCAGTCCTTCCTGGTTGCTGCTGACCAGGACATGTGACTGATGCAGCCAATCACCAGCCACAGCAGTGACCCTCCATACCCAGTGATTGGCTGCAGCAGTCACATGGCCTGGTCAGCAGCAACCAGGACGGACTATGGGGTTGCGAAGCAAATCTAGGTTGTGGAAAAACCCTTTTAAGCACTAGAGAACAAACAAAGGACATTAAAGAATGCAGGTTTAGTTGCTGTAAAACATTTTGTCTTCTTTGTCTTTTACTTCTTTTTGTGGGTGGGAGCTATTCTGAGTTTTTCTAAGGTGCAGTAATATCTGTGTGTCAATAACTGACATCAAACAGAGAACTGGAAGTAATAAAGTTATAATATAAAGTTCCTTAATTTTTTAAGACTTTCTGGAGAACCACAAGAGGCACTCAATGAGCTTACACAATAGTCCTAGGTAAGGGGCAGTCCACATGGAAAGATTCCTTAAAAGGTGTACAGAGGTCATTTGCATTTTGTTGGGTTTGTCCTCTATCTATTACTGCATTGTAGTCAAGTAGGAGTGGAACAAAACAGAGACAAACAGATTAAAAAGGAGTGCTCCGATCCTGGTCTCAATGACCTTAAAGAACATTTCCCACCCCTAACATGCACTACTATCCATGTGGAAGCAAGATCTTTCTGCAGATGAGATCTTGTTATATGAAGAGCATCTTACCACACTGATGGCCCTGCAGCATTGAAACCAATGGGAATTGGTGGCAGCAGCTTTGTTATGGCAGTATCAGCTTTCTAACAGGGTTTGGTAGTAATTGTAAGTAATTATATGGCAGAGGCATCATGGCCTTATGATTTTTTTTTTTGCTTTGCATGGCATCATACGTCAGCTGGAGGGCTTCATAGAGGGTACATTGGTGCTGGGTGGAGATTTAAATATAGTACGTGGTCCTCTAGTGGATGTCTCCACAGGTGTCTCTCACCTTGCCTTTTCGGTCCTGAAACAAAATTAAAAAGCTCCTCCACACCCATCAACTCAAGGACGTTTGGTGTACTACTAACCCTAACTCTAGGGAGTACATGTTTTACTCTCCTTCTCGAGACACTTACTCCAGAATTGGCTACTTTTTTGTACATCACACGAATATACCTTTTATCCACTCATCTTCCATTGACCCAATAACTTTCTGGCCACGCTATGCTTTATGCTTCACTGACTACACCTCTGAATCTCCCAGATGCCTGGAATGCCACTTAAATGAATCCCTCATCCACAACATTCCAACTCTTGGAGATATCAAGTCAGAACTGTCACATTATTTTCAGGAGAACTCTCTGACCAACACATCCCCTTTAACAGTATGGATTGCTCATAAGGGTGTGGTCAGGAGTCCTTAATGAGAGGCTAATATTTACACACACTTTCTGAATAAACCTGTCTGCTCCTTATATTGCATCTCTATATATTTTTTCCACACGTATAGTGCTAGAACACTCTTTAGGAAGGTCTCTTGTAACCTATTTGCCTCTTTGAAATATTCCATAATACTAGAACTATTTTGGCGCCTCCCTACTTGTCAGTACACCACCCAGCCCGCTCACTCCGATCGGCTAAGACACTCAGACTTAACACCCCTGTAATACGAACCTCACATGCTCGCCTACAGGACTTCACCAGAGCAGCACCGATCCTCTGGAACGTTCTACCCCAAGGCATCCGGACAATTCCCGATGCACGAAATTTCAGACGTGCCTTAAAAACGCACCTCTTCAGGGAAGCATACCAAATCTCCTGACCTAGCCCCCCCCCCCTCTTCCTATGGCGCCCCACTCAGTTTGCCTTCTAATAACTGATTTCCACATGTAATCCCCTATTGCCTGTGTTCCCCATGCCTTGCTCCCCCACCCCCACCCCTTGCACCTCCTGTACCACCCTCAACCCATTTGTGTCAAACTGAATGTACCTCATATTGTAATTGTTGTATTGTTTTGCATTTATCCATGCCTGAAAGCGCTGCGGAATAAGTTGGCGCTATACAAATAAAGATTATTATTATATAATTATTATTGGTGCGTCCCAATAAATTGACCTTTAGGAATATTAAAAAGCCATGTGGACAGATGGCAACTGGATAGGGATATAAAACTATCTGTGTCAATTTCCGTCAGATAACTTTTTGTAAGGAGTTTTTTCTTAATCAACATATATAGGGATATCCAGGAAATTGACAAGTCCCTATTGCAACAAGGGACCAAACTGTATAAAGACGTCACTGACATTGATATGTTTAAAAAATTCATTAAGTGATGCCTCGCTACCTTTCCATATGAAAGTGACATCCTCAATAAATCTCCTCCAGAGGACCAGGCCCAAACTAGAGTCACTAACCAACGAGATGGTGGATCTTTCCCACTTATACAGGTTGGCGTAACTAGGGATGGACCTGGTCCCCATGGATGTACCCCATAATTGCAAGTAAAAAAGATCTTCATATAGAAAATAAATGGGATTTAAAATAAATGTAATACACCTCACAATAAAGTCCACCAGCTCCTCACAGTACTTTCCTTGATTTCATAAAAATTGCTTCACTGCTTTGCATCCCTTATTTTAATCAATAACAACGTATAAGAATGCTAAATCCAATGTCCAAATTAGAAAATCCTTTTTCCATTCAATTTCCTCCAAAAGCCGGGAGGTTCTTCATAAAATTTGTAAATGTTTATTCACAAACTCAGATAAAATTGGAAGCGAGTCAATCCAGAAATTATTGGCCTGCCTGGAGGATGGTGCAAAGATTTATGTATTTTAGGGAGGCAATAAAAAACAGGTAAGTGTGGACTCTTGTTAAGAATGAAGGCCTGCTTTTTTTTTTTTAATTAAGGAACCCCTTTATTCTTACACAGTCTTATGAGAACTTCCAATTCTCTCAAAAAACGATCAGTCAGATTTAAAAGCGAATTACACGTTTTTTTCATCACTAAATAAATGTAAGGATTCTACATGGTAGTCCTCTTTACTGAAAATGACGAAAACCCCCTCAACACCTTTATCGGCTGGTCTAATTACCATCTTTTACTTTTTGTAAAGTTAAAAGAGTTTGCTGTTCCTCAGGTGTCAAATTCTGACGCATACATTTATTACATTTTTCTTAAACTTCCGGATGTCTGTAATCACTACATTTTGAAATAGGTGAAAGGTCTCCGAATATTCATTAAGGGGATTCAATGACAATTATATATTAACCCCAGTAGGTTTATAACTTCCCTGCCTCTTCTATTTTTGTTTTCACATTTGTTTTTATTAAAGCTAACCTCCACATAAGCCATTTTATACCAATAGAAGGACTGAAGTCGTTCAGTGGTGTTGAGGGGGCAAATTTTAATCTTCTCTACACAATAAGGCCTCCTCTGCACAAGACAGGGTATAAGCACTCAAACTATATCTCTTACAATCCGGTTCAACTTTTTTTGTTGTTCATTCTTTTTATGGATTTGCGCCCCTTTCTTTCCCTGCTTGGCTTTTTTTGACTCAAAAAGATCCTTCTTAATAGTCTTCACTTTTTTAGTAACTCCCCCATTTAATTTCTTTATTTTCTCTCTACCAGTCTGCTTAGTAGTAGCATTATCCATATAGTTCCCATTACCACTCCTACTCTGCTCTCTCCATCTATCCCATTCAGTGCTCTTCTCCTTCGCCTCCACCATCAATATTCATCCCATTATATTTCAAGTTACACAATCACCAGCAGCTGCCATATTACTATAGAAAATGGGAATAAATTCTTCATGGTAAGGTTGTTCAGACGTGCATATCTATTACTGAACTTCATCTCTTATGTTTATGAGGAACCAATTTTCTCAATCATGTCTATCTTTCTCTTGTATTCCACCCCTGTGATAACTTGGGATGTCATGTGTTTTATCTATAGTATTCATGTCCTTATTAAACACATCAGAAGTACAACCATCTTCACTCAACGGGACCCCAGAGATTTCATAAAGGGTAAATTTGCATGTCTAATCCCCACCATCACCACTCAATTTATCAATCGCATAGACATCACAATCACAGCCTAGGTTCTGATACATATCGGTATGACTGCATTTTACTTCCTATGGACATTATCTTCTAAGCGTCCTAATGTTTTTCTCAGATACTAGGAGAAAGCAATTTTATTTCTTCATTCTCCTCATACTGTTTCAACTTATCGAACAAAGCTATAACTGACTTAATCATCTCAACCAAAAGTCATATGATGTTTTTCAATAGAAAAGCCCACAAACATCTCATCCCACTCTCTCAAAATGTTTGGATCCCCCATATCCAGCTAGTGGCTTATAAATAGTTAACCCAGTTGGAGTGAAACCCAACTCAAAATATTTCTCGAATGAAGCAATTTCACATAAATCATGCAATTCTCAAGTTAATCATTTCTCCCAATCGCCTTAAATCTTCCCTAGCCTGATTCAGGTAGAAAGAATTGTTTTTATTCGGACATTCAAACATAAAAAAAAAAACATTTTGAATATTCCTTGTGACCCTTTATAGTCCATCCATAATTTGAAAGTAGCCATAAAGAAATACAAAGCCCACAAGAAAATTCAAACTTAAGTATCCAAATAAGGTTAAGGCTACAGGAAACCAAATGGTAGAAAATCAAACCTAAAATTACAAGCAATTAATGGGCATCGGCGCCAAGACAAGCAGCAATATATGCTTATATATGTACATATATAACCCCGATGCAGCAACTCAATACTGGCTTCTTTTTTACCACTAACCTATGAATGTTCATAGTTGAAAAAAAGCGATATACCAGCAGATCTTGGCATGGATACCCATGAATTCATTGTGAAAATTTGTTTAACTTTCCCGTTGTACTATTGGGTCAGTTGGTTTATTGTGGAACATTGTTGCTGAGATACCAGACGTGCCACACGATGCTCGGCTCTAGGATCAACCACAATTGGCCTTCAACTGTGTGATCCTTTCTTGGATGTCTGTCTGTGGCTCAACCAGCCTTGGTACACCGTTGTTTGGGAACAGCAAAAAGTGCAACGGTTTCAAAAATACTGGCACCACACCTCCGAGCACCAACAATTTGCCCATGGTCAAAGTCAATGAAGTCACGATGTTTACCATTGACTGCCAAATGTTGCCTTCTTCAGAAGAGGTCATCACATGGCACCTCGTTACTCATCACAAGATATCACTCACCAGTTGGCCCTAATGAAGTGGTCGTTGAATGTATTTACTGGTAGTATTTTATTTCAGGGAGAATTATCTTTAATGCAGAAATTCAGAAACATTTCTGGTAATTCGAAGGACGTTCCCTTAGACATCCAGCAAATTATTTCTTTAAAGGAGGACTACCGCTACTAATAATGTTTGATTCTAAAATATTCTATTTAGCATCGAGATTTCCCAGGATATGAAGAATGACATTAGCGCACGGTTAGTACTGTGACACTGCAGTGAGAAGGTTACATTGCTGGCGGATTAGGGGATCACGGTATTATGTACACACACTTGAAGTTTTCTTAAAATGAATGTCATTATTATCCATTATTCCCCATATAATGTAATAAATGTGACACTGAAGCTATGAAATCGTATTATTTCAAATATGACCTCCATTTACCATAAGCAGTGTTCTACAGGACAGCAAATTGCTTCCTTTTTCTAGGCCCATGATGTTCACTGTCATTCTGATTACTTTCACTATGGGTAGAATCAGCATAAAAAATAATATAAAATTACAATAAAAGCAGAATGGACTTGTGATTACTGAATAATAGAATAGCATTATAGATACAAAAAGAACCAGACGGACTCCATAGTGATGATTTACACTGTGCCTACAAATTAAATTCTCTATGGTATCTCCAAATTGCCATGCCACAGCCGACGTGTACCCGATCTAAGTAACATACAAATAATACAGCATAGCTACAGAACTCAATCATTACACAGGGTGGGAAACGGAAAAGTAGCCCGCCTCTGATAATAGTGCGACAGGAAGAACGAGCAAGTGGATTTACCAAAGATTTATGGATTTACCCATGTTACAACAGATGCTGGAGGCCCTTGTTGACTTCTATGCAAATCGTAACATTACAACCAACGGACAGAGACCGTGTCACATAAAACATCCCCAAATCACAACAGAACCTCTGCCGTAATGAACTTTTGGACAACACGCTCGGGCAAAAGGGGTTCCCCAGGCATCCAACACACCCAGGTACGTCTACTTGATTTGAAGTTGGCGCAGCGTGGATTGTAACTCTGCAGAATGTTCTTCTATTGCTCACCTGTCCAATGACAACGCTCCTTGCAACATTGTAGACAGGTTGATGCATTGCACTTCATGATGGATGGCTTGAGTGCAGCAGCAAAACCAGTATATCCAGTAGTGTGTAGTTCCCGTCACAAGCTATGGCTGACGCCTCCAGTCTGCATCTTGCGAAGCTTGGTTTTAGGACAAATGACATGCTAATAAGACACGATCCATTCTACTGATAGGGGCGTCCAAACACTTTTGGCAAAATAGCGTATATAGTAAACATGTGGTAGAAAAGGAATAAAATGCAAAAAAATAATAATATTGACTTAAATGTTCCACTAATTCATCAACCTCACTGTCAGTAAGTTTTTTCTAATATCTACCCAGTTCCCCTGAAAATAAGACTTATCCCGAAAATAAGTCCCACCCCAATTTTTCAGGATTTTTGGGGAGGCTTGAAATATATGCCCTACCCTGAAAATAAGCCCCTAGCTGCATTACATTTTTAAAAAGGTAATACATTACCTAGCAGGCTCGGTCCACATCCCTCTCGCTGAACTCCAGAGCTCCAGCATTCTTCCTGCAGTCCTCGGCCGCCCACAGAAGATTGCTTCCTGGTTACAGGATTCATAAAATCCCACCTCCAGGAAGCGATGGATCTGATTGGTTTTTGAGTGCTGCTCAGCCAATCAATGCAGCGCTCGATGAACCAATGCGATGGCTGTGATTGGTTCATCTAGCAATGCATTGATTGGTTCTCGAGCGCTGCTCAGCCAATCACAGCTATCGCGTTGTGGAGGTGGGATTTAAGAATTGGCCAATCAATACTTCGGCTAGGGGACGTGAATCGAGCCTGCTGGGAAGTATAATACGACATCCCCCGAAAATAAGGCCTAGTGCCTCTTTTGAGGCAAAAATGAATACAAGACAGGGTCCTATTTTCAGGGAAACACAGTAATCTGTCTCTCCTCCCTTTCAGTTTCATCCCATTGCTTCTAATCTTTTCTTGTGCAAATGAGAATAGGGCTGACCCCGCTGCACTGTGACAACCCTTCAGATATATGTAGACCGCTATTAAGTCTCCTCTCAATTAGCAATAGCAAAAAAAAGCAATAGCAAACACTAAGTATAAACAGTCAAAATGTTACTGAAAGAAATAAAGCAAACCCTATCCTAATCCCACAGAAACCCTTTAAACAGGACATAAGACATTAGACGAGGGCCAAAAAGTTTTAACAAACTCCATCTCCCGCCCTGAAAAGTACATTTGACTTCGCCATATTCTTTCTACGGAGGGCGGAGAGGTGGTATCCACTAATCCCCTCTTTTTAGCTAAAGTTGGCCAGTGCAGACTGCAATCCCTCAATCGTATTAGATTGTCAACAGATCCAACAGAAAACACCAGGATTTGCTGCCAAAAATGTGTACAAACATCTTTTCAAGAATATTAAAAAATGCAAACAATGAAAGAAAGAGTTGCATAAACGTTCGGTGCGGCAAACTGGTGTTAGTGGTAGTTCGCAGCTCGGCATCACTTAGTGTAATCCCTCCATTACTAAGCATCTCCCATAAGAGCCGGATGCTTTATTGTTTCCCACAGAAAGTGGGTTAGTGTCTTTACGTGGGAATTCAGCAGCTGTCAACCTCTGAGTCTGTGCTGGGAAGATATGAACTTGGAGCGAAGACTACGAATCACAAAACGGAATGTCAAGAAAACAAAAGCTGATACACCAAACTTCACTGGCAACATGCGCCTCTGCTGCGGGGAAGGAGATAAAAGGCTGCATGCACTGAATTCCCCAAAAGTACAGGGGGTTCTGGAACAGCAAAGACAGGGGGGGTTCTGGGAAATCAAGGCGCTTGGCATGAAAGACAATTACAAGATGTTGTCTGCTGTTCTGGCTGACGGAGGAGGAGGATCTACTTTGAGTCACAGTCATATTTGTTCCTCCGACTCACTGGCTTCTGTTGAGGAAAATGACTTTTAGTTATTACTGGCACCATGTAATCATACGGCAGGAAATTACTTGTAAATGAGTAATGAAAAGAGCCATGTCTAGATATGGGAAGGCGTATATCAAACTTAAGCAGCCGCCGGCTCTCCAGACGTTGTGGGACTGCAACACTCATGAGACGGCTCGCAGCTCCGAAAAGGACTAATATGGAAGAACAAACTTTCTGAAGTGTACAACAGTAAATAGGAGATAGACAGATAGCTCCTTCTTCACACGTCGTTACATCCCGAGGATTTAATCATCTCCCGTCAGTGCTGTCCCATCAGAGCTGAACTTTATGTATCGCTCTATCTAAATAACAGCAGCATCTAGAATTCCAAAAACACTCTAAAGAATGTGATACTGTTGTCAGTTTTTGCATTGTCCCCATGCTTTGGCATGACTGCATTTTTCCCGTGCTGTTGTAAGCCAACTTCAGACTCACTCAATGGGCCAGGCAGAACGAAACTGACTGCTACTGCCATGTGCAGTCTAATCGCATCATCTGCAGGCGACCCCGGTGGAGTCTGACCAGGATGTACCGAAAGCCGTCCCCCGAACAGTTCTCTGGCTGTTTACACAGTGCAACAAAGAACATAAACCACCACAGTAACGTGTGGAATAACAGATGGAGAGGGGAACTTTCCCTATGTGACTCAGAATAAGAGACCGTACCTGCATACTGCGGATGTCCCGTCCTAAAAAGAATGCACCCAACCTATGTTCCTTGGCAACTCACTGTCCCTACCTGGGACAGACGTAAACAACTAAGTAAAGCCCCATTTACACGCAATGATTATCGCTAAAAATTTGCACAAATGATGTATTTTGAGCGATAATTGTTGCGCGTAAATGCTACCATCGTTTACTTTTCGGCCGAACGATGATTTTTAGTTGATCTTAAAATCCATTGTTCGGTCGGAGAGCTGTTAGCAGGGACCGCACACTGTGTTTCTCCACGGGAGCGCTGATAACATTGTATTCAGCTGCAGTCCCACGGCAGGACAAAAGAGTTGTATGCAGAGAACAGACCACCTACTGTTCTCTGCATACAGCGCACAAAGGCTCATCTACATGCAAATGAAGCTAATAAGCTACCAATGGGCATTAGTGCCCATTAGCCGCTTATGCAAAATGATCGCTGACTGTAAATCATCCTATCTTTTGAACATTCATCTTTGCATGTAAATGGGGCTTCAGAATACAACTACCACCAGTAACCACAGTACTTAGCCTGAGATGAGCAGGAAAAACCAAGATCCAGCGCTGATTCAAACTATCAGATGAAGACTGAGAATAATCTGCACAGGTCCACAGCCAAGACAGGAATAAAAGCCCTCCCTAATTATTAAGCAGGTGCAACAGATAGCAGAACACTCCGATAAACACTCCCACCAAAGCTAGAGAAAGCTGAGAGGGAAATCCAAAACAGCATCAGCATAAACCAGACCTCCGTGAACAAAAACCAAAGCCTGGCACAATACTCAGCTTCAAGAGCTCCTACATGTGATATGAGACAGACAGGGCTAATATGGGAGAAGAGATAGTGACATATCTTTATGCTTTAATCCCTTAAGGCATACCTTGGCCTTAACCCTTTCCAATCCAATTTTGGATTCAGGGTTTCCTAAAAGGCTCTCTCTTTTTGCTGTTATACAATGGTGCCATCTGCTGGCTAAAGCCAATGTGTGTGCGCCAGAGAGGTTTCGACAGAGGAATGGCTGGCAATGGACAGTAAGAATACCCTCTCGGACGTCTTCTGATATTGGAGCTGTACAAGCTTCAATCAGCATGTAGGAAGATGTCAGACAGTGGATTGGAAAGGGTTAAAGGGAATATTCCACCAAGTTTTTGCAGCCCTCACTGAGAGCACCATAAGGTAGCGACAGGTACACAGATTACAGTGATATGTCTGCTGTGTAGATCTGTGCAGTAGTTTTGGAGAAACTTACATTTTATTAGTAGCAACCAGACACACAATTAGCCCTGCCTCCAGCCAATAATTGGCAGCTCTCACTATGAACAGAAATAGGCATTTAATCATTGGCTGGAGGGTGTATCTAGCCTGCAGCTCATCAATAAGCAGAACTACTTAGAGTTTCTCCAAAACTACAGCACAGATCTACACAGCAGACATATCACTGTAATCAGTGTGCCTGTCAGTATGCCGGTCTTAGAGAGGGGTGCAAAAAGATGGTGACAGAGTTTCAAAAAGGATGCAAAAAGTTTTGGAGGATTTTCATCTCCACTTTTCAAAAGCCATAATCCCCCCCCCCCCCTTCATCAACATGGCCATATGAGGGCTTGTTTTTTTCATTGTGAGCTTTAGTTTTAAATTGTGACCATTTGGGCATATATACAGCTATTTTGATCACTTTTATTGTGTTGTTTGGAAATAGAAATAAACAAGATTAGCATTCTAGCTGTTTTTTTTTCCAGTTTTTTACCATGCAGGGTAAATAGTGTGTTGAATTTATTGTACAGGTCGTTACAGATTCTGCTATAGCAAGCATGTGTGGGTTTTGGTTTTTTTTCTAAATAGAGAAAAGTAGGCAAAAAACTTTTTTCCTATTACTTTTCATTTACATTTTTACACATTTTTTGTGTGTCTGCAGGAGACTTGAACCCGCAATCGTATGATCACTATGATAATATATTGCGATCATATGCCATGGCAGACACAGACACCAGGCAATGGCAAACTATCGGCTTTTTCGCAGTGGCATTGCGATAGGCCAATGGCATCACAGAGGGAACACACTCCCTCAGTGAAGCCTTTACATACTGCGCTCAACATAGATTGCTACATATAAAGGATAAAACAGCAGGAACCAGTGTTCTCACAAATCCCTGCTGTTGCAGTGAGAGATTGGCTGTCAGTCTCAGACTCCTACCGCTGCAGATAGCCCGGGCTTAGTTTAAACTCTGCAGCCAGGACGTAAACATGCATCCTATAGGGTTAAGGTTGTGTTCACATGTAACAGATTTGATGCAAATTTTACGCAGCGTCAAATATGCACTAAAGTCTGTGTCGAATTGCGCATCAAAAACTGCACCATTGGTGTGGATTTTGATACGGCTGTATCTAGTCTCTAGTAATCATACTCTCTACAGATACTGCAGCTAAACTGTAATCACAGACCACAGCACTGACCTAATGGAGATAAGTTAAAAGGGCTGTAACAGGATCACTAGTTATCCCTTATCCATAGGGCAGAGGAGAATTGTGGGGGTGTCACTGCTAAGACCTCAACGATCCGGAGAACGAGGGTCCTGCGTTTCCTGTCCTTTTCACTGCGAGGTTTCTGTCCTTTTCACTGTGAGCTTACTGCACCCCCTGCAGTGAGGAGGAGAATGAACAGAGCACTGCTTGCACCAGTGCACTAATGCTCCATTCATTTGCAATGGGACTGCCAGAGATAGCCAAGCTGCAAGTACTCAGGTATTTTCATCAGTCCCATTGCAATGAATAGAGTGCCGTCATAGTGACAGGCAGAGGAGGACATGGGACCCCTATTCTTGAGATCAGTGGGGGGCTCAGCAGTCAGACTCCCACAGATCATACAGCTAACCCCTATCCTGTGGGTAGGGGATAACTTGTGATCCTAGTACAGCCCCTATAAAAAGCTTCACATCAGCAAGATATAAATAGCATGTAATCTCCCTGTGGTACTGTTGTATTATGTCGCCACCGGAAGTTAGGGGTGGAGACATAATACAGCTAGGTTGACATGTCGAGTGACACCCCCAGCCTGTGAATGGCTCTCCCTGCTGCTCTCTTGCCTCTGAAGTGTCGGCCTTTCCACACTGCCCTCTCGGCTCTGAAGTGCCGTGCACAGCTCGATCAGGCGGCCGCCACCAACACTGTCCTCGCCCCTGCTGTTGCTCCGCAGACCGCTATGGGACAGCCCGTGCCACGCTCTCCGCAGCTACAGTGGATGCAACCTGCTGACGGCTACTCTGCTCCCCTGCCTGCACTCCCTTCACCAGCTGTCACAGGCACCGCTGCTGAGAGCACAATGGGGAGCCAAGTAGCCGTCAGTGGCCATATCCCCCCACGCTCCCTTCACCAGCTGTCAGAAGTGCTGATGCCGTCAGGCAGCGAAAAACACTCCCAGGGGAGTGGACTATCCGCGAACGTCCGCATCTCGGTGATACAGCAGGGGGGAATCCAGTGTGGTCAGCAGCAGGGTGATCTCGCCACTACAGCAGTGGAGAAGAACAGTGTTGCCGACGGCAGGGTGGGATGATGAACTGCACGGCACATCACAGCCGACAGGGCAGCGGGGGACAGCCAATCAGAAAATGGGGGCATCAACACAGCTGTATTATGCTTCCACCCCTAACTTCCGGTGGTGACATAATACAACAGTACCTCTCCCCGCTAGGTACAGACCTACATACCACTTTTGGGCTCAGGAGTGGAGAGTTGCTTTAAAGGAAACCTATCATTATGAAAACGCTGAACAATCTACTGGCATCGCAGAAGAGTAGCTGGATATATGATTTTGTGTACATAAAGATTCATTGATTAAAATCCCTGCTCATTCTGGGCTTAAATGTCCAGTGGGTGGTGTCAGTCAATGACTGACAGCCTTCCCTATAGGAGTAAGAATACAGAGATTGAAGTAAGTCACTAATTAAGATATCCACTGGATTTCAAGTGCAAAAGAAGTAGGGATATAATTGAATAAAATACAATTCATACTGAATCTTTTCCCATGACACTATCCATCACTTTGCTCATCTCCTCCTGTTCTCTAATACGACGTTGGCAGATCAGACTGCTCGTTCAAAGTGACAGGTTCACTTTTAGAAGAAAAAAAATCTAGTCTACTGCACTTATTAGTAAATGTCAGCTACTTGATTTTCATACTTACTGCATGAATAATCAACATGCAGATAGAATGATTAGGACTGACTGCACAGGTAACTTTCTAACTTTCCAGTTTAGATTTTTCTATTCATTCAAGTTTAATGATACAGGTCAGAGTCACTTCCTATCAGCATGGATCATGAGATTATTTTAGCAATCTGGCATTTTTATCACATCTGGCTTCAGAATTGAATATTATATATAGCTCATTTTACTAAAAATTGTATTTCTCTAGGTCAACACAACATCTCAGTATTGGGTGAACTCAACAAAGTTTTAGCTTTAGCTTTAAATCAATGTAAAACATAGGATTCACTCCAGGCGTTCAATGTACAGTCATATAGAGATAGTTGTCAATCACTGATAGCTCCGCCCATTGGACTGTTCAGCTAAGAATGAGCAAAGGTTTAAATGAATAAAATGCAAGTTATACTGAACCTTTCCCCATAAACTATATATCAATCTGCTCGGCTCCTCCTGCTCTATAACATGCTGCCTGCAGTTTGGACAGCTTGTTCAAGCTGACAGATTCCCTTTAAGTATCCTTCTGTTACTGCCGAGGACATCCAGAGCACTAAGAGTAAACAAGACCATCTTGACCTGTACAACTAGCATCTCCAGTGAGGTGTTGGACATTACAATACTCTAAGACTGAACCAATCAATTTTTTAAAGAAAATGACCAATCCAGACACTAGACTTCCTTCTCCACTCCAATTACGACTTTCCTGATCCACCAAGTTAGCCTTCCCAGTTACTTAAGAAAATGTATAAAAAGGTTTTTAATCACTTACCAACCACTAAGTAATACACAGAAGTGCCGCTGCCATTCACTAATAAACTTGCTGCATCAACATGCAATGCCCAGTAACAGAATATATAAGTGTATGCGGAAGGGGGTAGCGCTTACTTTCTCAAGGACACTTGTATGCCCATGTACCCACTTGAAGAATCTTAAAAACAGTAAAAGCACAAACAGAATCCTTAAAGTGAACCTTTCATCAGGTTTTCATAATGCAAGCTTTAATGATCGCCCTCCTTTGCCCACAAAGCGAAGAACACTTTTTCGGTTAACCGCTGTTTAAAAAAATAAAATTAAATAAAAAAATTTTGAAAGAAAAAAAGCAAATAAATAAACTTAATATAGTAGCATATTGTTTAGTAGTATGCGTCCAATATGTTCTCAGTTTTCAATTTTTTGGGGTGGTTAGTTTTTAGGCAGCATTACGTTATTTCGTCTGTTTCACCTTAGCTGTTTTTTTTTTTTGGGGGGGGGGGGCTTATATGTAGTTCATTATAAAAAAGAAAAAAATGTTCTAAAATGGCGCATAGGAGGTTTAGTGCAGGTCAGGCATACACATTGCTTTGTTCTAGCAGTTCTGGTATGAAAATGCATTGGAGACAGAAATACAGAAATAAATTCTAGCAGTGACAACTCTACTCCTACCGCTAGCCCTACGGGGGGGCTGAACCACTTGTTTAGTCATTAGGGCCGAGTTGTGCAATGTCCCCCACAATGGGGGGGGGGGGGGGAATTCAGCAGTTTCATTTGCTTCCCCTCCCTCATACCCCAATTTGTAGGTGTAAATGCGAATGTTGCTAATTTTTGCACCTTTGAAAGATATATATATATATATATATAAAAAAAGCAAAAGCCCTTACTGATTGACTCACCACTAATTCTCTAACTTCCCAGTATCATACAAACTAGAGATGAGCAAGCACCCAAATGCTCGGGTCCGCGTTATTGGAGTCGAGCTTTTCGTAAAATTTGTATGTGGGACACCGGGTCCCGAGCTTTTTTTTTTTTTTTCTTGGTTCATCTCCATCTCTCTCTGTCTCTCTTTCTCTCCCTTCCCCTCTCCCTCCCAACATCTATGCCAGATCATTTATTG
Organism: Eleutherodactylus coqui; assembly: GCF_035609145.1. Classification (NCBI taxonomy): domain Eukaryota; kingdom Metazoa; phylum Chordata; class Amphibia; order Anura; family Eleutherodactylidae; genus Eleutherodactylus; species Eleutherodactylus coqui. The sequence goes on along the minus strand of NC_089845.1, from coordinate 115,602,730 downwards.
CAGAACACCCCACCTCTATCTATTCAAGACTATGGACCTCCACAAGAGTTCCAGAAATAAAAAAATAAAAAATAGTGAATCTTGTTTTTAATAGGTTTAGTTAAAAACATCCTCCATCCACTCATAATGGTCTACCAGTGCAGTGCCTGTGACCCCTGTATTTGCGGCAGTTATACCCCTAACCCACTTTGAAACGGTAACAAGTTTCTTCTATTTTACAATGAAAAAAGTTTTGGTACTGTGTTAGCCAGTAGAGCAAAATGTGATTGTTCCCTGCAAGAGAAACCACGTAATCTTGTAGATATGATACCTTTTAATGGCTAACAAAAATACATGATGTTGTAGCGGGCTTTCGAACCATCGCAGGGCTCTTCTACAGGCTTAAATCAAAGTAAATGAACCAGGTTAGCGCTCCTGAGTGGTTAGGCTTTATACTAACAATGTGTGAACAAAATATATTAATCACACTCACCCGGTGTTTGGTAAAGACCTTATCCAAGATCCTTACCAACACCCCTTAATCCAGGAGAGCCTGTAAAATAAGTTTCCGGTGGGTCCCTTTAAATCCCCTGGGCTAGACAGGGGAGAGATCTGCAGGTCCTCCGTCTCTCTTCCTCGAGAGCCGCTGAAGTTGAAAGCTGTATACTATGAAAATTGGACACCGCGCTCCTAGGAATATCCACCCTCCGGAGGGTGGATATTCCTAGGAGCGCGGTGTCCAATTTTCATAGTATACAGCTTTCTACAGGCTTAAATAAAATAGATCCAAAGAGGCATGCATAAGTATGTGTGTATAAATATACATGCCTCTTTGGATCTAATTAATTTAAGCCCGAAGAACAACCCTGTGTTGGTTCGGGAGCTCGCACTAACATCATGTATTTTTGTTAGCCATTAAAAGGTATCATATCTAATAGATTACCTGGTTTCTATTACTGGGAACATTCACATTCTTCAATTTTAGTAATAATTCTTAATTTCCCCCCAAAGAGATGACCCTTCTTATGATCACTTAAATAAAACGGAGGCCCCTAATTTCTCTGAAAAGAATCCTTTCGAAATTTATATTTATACGCCTGAGAAAAATCTGTCAGTTGACGAATCCCTGATGAGCTTCAAGGGCCGGCTTGCTTTCCAGCAGTTCATCCCATCCCATCCCATCCAAAGACATCAGATACAACATTAAATTATACAAGGTGTGCGAGAGCACTAGAGGCTATACCTTTGATTTTTTTTTTATATATATGAAGGCAGGGACCACCACCGTTTTCCCCTAGATTACCCAGACAATATTGGCATTAATGGAATTGTTTGGGAGCTGATTGTTTGGGAACGTTCGATTTGTGCACCTGTTCACGAGCTTTTACGCCCCAGATGGTAGTGTATATCGGCCGGCCGTGAAAATGGCAGCCGATATACGCTCGTGGGAATGAAGCCGAAATGGGGTCTAAGAGTGCTTCACCCAAGCAACCACGTATATCGCATTTTCTATTCTCGCCCGTGAAAAAGGATGAGAATAGGGCTTTCACAGAAATTTTTTCACATGGACTTTCAGTCTGTGTGGAAAAAAACACGCATATGGACAATCTCAGACTATTACAGGGTCGTGGAATACACAGACCGCACGCACCCCGATTATACACCCATGTGAATAAGCCCAAACAGTTGGCACGATGAAACTTCCCAGTCTTTTACTTCTGTACTTTTTCTCCAGATTGTTTATTTTAAATTTGAGAAGAAATAAAAAATTCTTGGTTTGATGATATACGGAGTGGATTTTCAAGCTCTAGTAAAAACACAGATGAGATCTGAAACCAAATTTCCAATAGACAAAGAGCAGCTCTAAGAACTGCATTTATGCTCATCTGCCAAATTGTTCTTTACATTTTTGTCTATTTCTCCTGAATAGCCCATTATGATTATTGCTCTCAGAACGCATTCGTGCCACCTGATTGTAATAAGGCCTCATTAGCTGCAAACCACAACTTCTTTCACAAGAAAATAAGAGCATTCAGACTTTCATTAGTGGGAATTTTTTAAAACGGGGCTGAGGGAAATGAAAGCAATGTGATGTTTGCACATAAGAGACCCTGTGATCATCTGTCAGGAGTTCCTAATGTTACAGTCTGATAGAGATGCAGCCGCACAACCCCTGGCACGTCGGCACTGTAGCGGCGGCCATCACTCCATGGCAAGACTCTTTGTACGAAGCTGCTTGAAAGACAATACGCGATTAATGGTCTCATCTGGATAAAGGAAAGTCATTAAGATGGTCTATTAGAAGGAAATCTTGGGTTATCTTCTTAGATCTCTGATTAATGGATATTAGAATGATGGACTGCGAAAATCACTATACATGAAGTGGACAGATTGAAAAGTTTAGGTACATTTGAGAAGTTCCAACATCATTGTCTAGCAGTGGTGCCCAAGCGGTTGCCCACTGCTCCGAGGGTAATGCCATCAGCTTTGATTGGAAACCGGTTTCTCATTTCTATATGGACTATGCCTGTCACCTTCATAACAACACTGTGGATGTCACTTTAAGGCCGGGCTCATAAGACCATATGGTGATACGCTGTGTAAAAAAAAAACCCACTCATTCTACCAGTGCATAGAAACGTGTATCCCTGCGCATTGTCGCATTTATTGCCTGCACATGAACAGCGTATTATACGCACACGGTCATGCACTGACTTCTTTTTAATTCCCTTTTCCAAGCAACATGCATAAAAAAAGCCGTAAATATGCAATGTAATTGTGTATGTATTGAGTTCCGAACACACCCATAGAAAACGTTAGGGAGGTACTTGCATAATAAGTGGTAAAATAGAACATGCTGTGCTCTTTTAAACGTGTGTAAAATACACAATAGATGTACGCCGCAAGTGTGAATGGAAAAATAAAAGTCAATGTCATAGAATCATAATAGTGTGCATGCATTTGTCTATGTAATGTCAGTGTCTTCTGTGCTCCATGACTGATGTGTATTGCATAGCTGCAGCACTGAAAGAGTTAATTGTCTGGTATATGAGCTGACTGTCTGGAAAATTTATCTGTTTGTTTGTCATGTGACCTTGTGATATATATGTGGATGCAAGGTGCATAAGAGAGGAGAGTTGAGTCCTGTTGAGTTCTATTCTAGATCTGCAAGAGGACCACACTGGCACCTTCAGCCTGTGTGACCCAAAATGGAAGAGGCTGAAAGAAATCTACAGCCTGCCTTGGACTTGCTGTACCCAGGAGATGTGAAAGTACCCTCTCAATGCTAAGAGAAAGAGAGAATGAGCAGCGTACCTTTGCCTAAATTTGAGTGTTGACCGGTAGAGAGTTAGAGAAGAGTGTTGCCGGGATCAGGACCTACAGATAACAGGACTGTGGTTTATTCTGACTTTCCGTGAATCCTTCCTGTCACACCGTCTTGAGTTTTTGCCCTGTTTTACTGCTGGCATGTATTGTTAGATTGTATTCAAGTTATTTTCAAGTAAACGAGCTTCACCGACCGTTCCCGATTTGGCTCAGAAAGTTAAATCCCTATGTGTGGACTATTTATTACCAACAACTGGATTCACCGCAGAGGATGGAACAATGGCGTCACGCGTGACACAAAGGACTAAGGTAATCCATTAATGAGTTACCCTGTTTAATAGCCTGCTCTTGGACCCTTGGATGTGTCAACGATTACCCTCCAGGTGGGAGACAGAAGAGCCACCATGACAGGGCCCAAACTCTACCCCGCTGTCTCCTAGGATGGGTCCGCTCCTCTGACGCTGCATGGGAAACCATCCCAAATCTGAAATTACATGTAGATAGCCATAGACATGACCATGTGTACTATTGTGATCATATCTCATGGGTCAATAGTTAGAATCATAGAGTTGGAAGGGACCTCCAGGGTCATTGGGTACAACCCACTGCTCAGTGCAGGATTCACTAAATCATCCCAGACAGACATTTGTCCAGCCTTTGTTTGAACACTTCCATTGAAGGAGAAGTCACCACCTTCCGTGGTAACCTGCTCCACTCATTCATCTCCCAAAGGGCTCTTTCACACGAGCATATATCGGCGCAGTTTTCACGGCCGGCCAATATACACTACGATCTGATGCATTGGATTCCAATGCATCAGATCACATGGCCGTATGTCCGCAGCGTAAAAGCGCCCCGCCGGGCTGAAAAAAAATAGTCCTGGAACTATCTTTCTATCCGGAATACATCGGCCGCTGCATGGGCTCTTATGGGAGCCAATAAGAGCAGCCAGAGAAGGGAGGTGGGACTCCTTTAGCGGGACTGCTAAACTCCCTCCCTCTTCTCTCCTTCCCTTTTAGCTCTTTGCAATGGAAGGGTGTGGGACGGGGACTGAGCTAGGGCCTGCCCCCTTCCATTTGCTGGCTGCGGACAAAGGGCGGGGAGGGGGCGGTTGCTTACCTCCGGAGGGAAGGAAAGAGGAGGTGAGCCGGCGAAGGGGGGGGAAAGGGAGGCAATGGCATTGCGGCCTCGGCGTATAAATGCGCTGGTACCTGTGCCGTCTGAACAGGCGCACAAGCTTTAGATTTATGTGCCCATTCACGTGTTTTTACGGCGCCAGCAGGCGCACGTAGAAATACCTACGGCCATGGGAAAGAGCCCTCACTGTCAGAAAGTTGTTTTTTTTATATCTAATTTGCATCTCCCCCCTTTCAGTTTCATCCCAGTGCTCTTAGTCTTTCCTTGTGCAAATGAGAATAGGGCTGATCGCTCTACACTGTGACAGTCCTTCAGATATTTGTAGACCGCTATTAAGTCTCCTCTCAGCCTTCTTTTTTGCAAGCTAAACATTCCCAGATCCTTTAACTGCTCTTCATAGGACATGCTTTGCAGACCGCTCACCATCTTGGTAACTCTTCTCTGAACTTGCTTCAGTTTGTCTATGTCTTTTTTAAAGTGCGGTGCCCAGAAGAGTAGAGGGGGATAATTAGCTCATGTGATCCAGACTCTATGCTTCTCTTAATACAACCCAGAATTGTGTTTGCCTTTTTGGCTGCAGCATCACATTGTTGACTCATGTTCAGTCTAAGATCTATTAGTAAACCCAAGTCTTTTCCACATCTGCTGCTGCTTAGCCCAATTCCTCTCATTCTATATGTGCCATTTTCATTTTTGTTGCCCAGATGTAGGACTTTGCATTTCTCATTGTTAAATATCATTCTGCCCACTGTTCAAGCTTTTTTAGATCTTATTGAATAATCTCTCTCTCTTCCCTAGTGTTAGCTATCCCTCCCAGCTTTGTGTCGTCGGCAAAATGGATCAGCTTCCCATCAATTCCCTCCTTCAGATCATTTATAAAAATGTTGAAGATCACTGGGTCTCGCAGAGGCCCACACAGAAATGTCACTCCCGGCGCCCCGGCTCTGCTGTGTGCATGCACCGGCTGGCCGGCAGCCAGAACATCACAGAGCCGCGGGAGAAGATGAGAGCCGCACTGGTCCCTGCAGGGGCGCGGGTCGGGTCCCGCTGCGAGATTTCTCGCAGGGGATCCGACCCGGCCGTCTGTAGGCGGCCATATTCGGTAATTTCTTTTAATAAGTATGGTATGAGATACTTTGTCAAATGCTTTACTTAAGTCAAGATATACTATATCCACCGCATTTCCCTGATCAACCCAGGGAACCTTTCTGCAATTCAAATGTACTTTCTTGGAAGCCATTCATCACAAATCATGCGTCAGTAATACGCAATTCAAATACGCTTGCGTGTGACCGCCCTAAAGGGTACCTTTCTGTAACAGAAAACCCACTACAAATCCACAGTGCCGAAATCCGCACATAAATGGCGTGCATTTTGCCAAGTACATTGTTGCAGATCTGCTGTGGGTTTTAACCCTTGTATTTTAAGCCACTCGTTGAATAGCGTTTGCAGATTCAGGAGCCGCAGAGTTTTTCAAAAATCATGCAGATTTGATAAGGAAATTTTCCACTCCATGTAAGGCTAATTTCACGCGGGTCGATACCGCACTCGCCAATGTGCGATTACCCGCAGACCCGAGGCGTTTTTGTATCAAAAATGTCTCGCATTACTTCGGGGAAGTAGCGATCCTCCAATGCGGCTGACAGACGATTTTCGAGCGCGTTGTAAACGCTCCCCATCACAATGACGGAGTGCAATAAAAAGCGCTGTAAAACTCTGCGATGTGCATTCAAAAAGGCTGCTCAAAATCAACGTACAAATGGCGCGATCTTAAAAGACGTTTTCTGAACGCAAGTGTGGGAGTGGCCTTACTGTATTCTGCAAAGTACCGGTAACGAGGGCATTTATTGTTTGCATATTTAAGCGCACTCGGTTATCTTGTCGCCTTTACGCCAGACTCACTTGCCATTTTTCTTATCCAACACAACTGACCCTGAGACGAGCCTCCGATGTACACGTCAATATAATCATACACCGCAATACACAGAAATTAGAACCCACTCATTTCAATGGCTTCGTTCACAAGCACGTATCTTGAGTATGCAATTGCGTCGTGCAAAATAATGCATCACCCCCTCTCAATGAGGAATTCGCGATGAAACCCGGTGCGGGTTTGGAGGCAGGCATTTCTTGGCTGATCTGCAGCAGAATGCCGGCTGCAGACACTCTACTGGTAATTAACCCCGAATCGACCCAGCCTAAGGCTCAATGCACATGGGCGTATTTGCATTGCGGAATACGAAGCAGGCATCCGCCTCTGGATTCCGAAGCAAATACTGTCCATAGACATGCTATGCAAAATCGCTTTTCCGTGTCCCCGAGCGTGAATCGCGATTTTCCGCTCGCAGTGGGAAAATCGCAGCATGTTCTATTTTCAGCGCGGATTCCACACAGGCAGCTTCCATTGACACCGAACAGGTACATGGGAGTCACAGGCCGGGCACAGGGTCGAATCCCGCACGCGGAAACCAGCCCGGTCATGTGCATTCGGCCTAAGAGCAACAATATAGCTGCCTCCGCTATATGCCTACCATGATGGTCTCTGTCCAAAGACATGGGCATAGACTGATATATATTCTAAAGGGCCCGTTTACAAGAAAAAATACGGGGCGTACAAATACTGCAAATACGGGCATGTAAATAACCACGAGCCGTGTCCTGACCCCACCCGACTCCGCTAAGCATCCTTGTTAAAGAATCGGGACCCAGTCTACATAATGCCGATACACATCATGAATATCTTAAAGGGGTAGTCCATCTAGTAAAGTGTTGGCACATTGCCAGGATATGCCATCACTTTGGCGGTGTCCGACCTCTTCACTGCCACTTCCTGTCAGCCCTACAGCCGCACGTCAATAGAGTGAATGTGACTACCGGCTGCCAGAAAACAGCTCTGTGCACACCGACCGGCAAGAGCTGCCATGAGGCACCGCAGATCTTAGGGCTTAGACACATGAACCTGTCTCGTTATACGGTCGTGATAACTGCGGACAAAACTAAACCACCAATTTCAATTGATTTAGTTTTCACTCTCAGGATTCGCGGCTGTTAATTGTACAAGTGAGAAAAGATAGGACTTGCCCCGGTAGTATTAACTACGGATCTATGTTCCCGCGTTTGTTTTCAAACTCCTGCGCTATGGCGCAGAGTTTAAATGGCCGGCGAGGAAAAAATAAAAACCTTGTTCATGCGCAACTATGCTCCATAGTCCGTTGCTTGGGACTCCAACCGATCAGCTAAGCAGGCGCATGCTGTTAGGACCGCAATAACACAGAGGACGAAGCGGAAGCCTCTGCGCCGACCTCCGTGTAGTGGCCGGCACTTGTAACTGCAGGCATGGCGCTCATTGATTTCCCGAGCGGTGGACCGCAGCCGATCAACTATTCATGACCTATCCTGATGATAGGTCAGAAATAGTATTTCACTTGAAAACCCCTTTAATTGGAAATGTGCTTTAATTTATTCCATAATTTAATTTTTAACGTAATTATTGTTTTTAGCCCTTTTTCTCCTCCTTTCATCCCTCTCTCACATACGTTATAGAGGGCTACAGCCCGTCATCTTAGACACCAATTCAACCCTTCATTCTTACAGACGGGGGAAACCGTCGCGGCCGCTACATACAGCGGTGGCCAAAAAATATGGGGGATGCACTGTTATGTTATATCGGCCCAGGAATAAAACAATCGGTCATGCCGCAGCAGAATGTACTTACTATACTTGTGTTCACACATTATTTTAAGGAAGTCTATGCAAATATGAACCTATTATATGAGCTGACCCCATAAGAGGAGCAGGCAGGAATACCCCCTGTCCCACAGCAAGCACAGTTACAATTTATATCCAATAACCCAAATTATAGCACAAACTTACCAACTATCAAAGGAGTATTCAAGTGTCCCTCTGCCACAAGAGGCCGAGTTCAATATAACTTCCCTGTCTCCAGTGCCGAGTGCTGAAGTTACATGTTCTGCTGATACATTCGGACTCCTAGAAAATGGCTGACTCGAGCTCTAAGCACGTCATGCCGAAGACACTTTCCTGCCCCATAAGTCACCATATATCTCTCCCTCTAATAAATTCACTTCAGAACAGACTACGTTTCCTTCCTGAAACAGAAGACCTAAGTGACAGCCAGCGGGGGGGGATCTCATACAGTCACGTGTTACCATAATGACAACGTGGGGTGGACAATAATAGCTGTTCACAGGTCAAAGAGAGGACATTTATTTATATTTTTTAATGTCAAAACAAGAGATGAAAAACGATTATTTTTGTTAAAGAGCGCTACTCTTTATCTTTATTCCCCCTATTATAAGGTGGTACGGTCCAAAGACTCAAAGTTCAAAAACACAGTCCTGATATGAAACTGCAAGGAAAACCATGTCGCCCGTAGCAACCAATCACAGCACAGCTTTCATTTTTTAACAGTACTGGGAGAAATGAAAGTCGCATTATGATTGGTTGCTATTGGCAACGCAGACAGTTTCATCTCCAGCTCCAGGCAGTTGCTTGTTAGACTGTTCTAGCCATATATACTAAAATCCAATCGTAATATTCCATAAAGGAACATTTATCGTTTATTAAGATATTGCTTTAGTAATGAGTTTTTACTAATGGTAGTGGTCCACCACCCTGTTTACATCCAGCCACATCTCTTTACTAGTCTATGGCTTTCATTCCAGCATTACCTTCTATGTGAATCTAGTGCAGGATTATATCCTGTATGTAGGGTTCCAACCAGACAGAAGAAATTCCTGCGCAGTTCGTAGAAATGGGGGATTTTTGATGTGTCCGTGACTTTTTTCAGGTGCTTTCACACTGGCGACAATCGCACATGCGACAGCGCTACAAATCGCGTGTATGTGAAGCCCATGCTTTGCAATTGGTTGCTTCCCATTAGCGATGTTTTGTACGCTGCTACATTGCGAGAAAAAAAATAGTGTCATGCTCTACAGCTGCAATTTTCTCGAATGCCACAGCTTAGCCAATCACTGCAGCGCTCGATGAACCAATCACAAGCATCACATTGAGTAGCTGTGATTGGTTCATTAAGCGCTGCAGTGATTGGCTGAGCCACGGAGCTCGATGAACCAATCAGAGCCATCACTTCCTGGAGGCGGGATTCATGAAGCCCCTGACCAGGAAGGGCTGGCTAAAGACTACAAACAAGTGCTGTGAAACTGCCGGAGGAGAAGTGTGGCGGAGTGGACAGCGCATGTTAGGTAATGTATTGGGGAGTTTTTTATGCAGAAAGGGTTTATTTTGGGGTAAAACAGTAAGACTTCCTACTGTAAAAGTTGCATCGCACCGCACGAAAACCGCAATTTTATGCGATGCAACACAAAGGAAGGCTTCATAGTTAAACATGGGCTATAAAACATCGCAAATCGTGCCAATATTAAGAAAGCCGCAATTTTTTTTTTAATGCAATGTTGCAGTCTACAAAACATCGCTAATGGGAAGAAACCAATTGGAAAGCATGGGTTTCACATATATGCGATCTGTAGCGCTGTCACATCTTGAAAAAATCGCGTGATTTTGTCGCCCTCGTGAAAACAGCCTAAAGTAACTTTTAGGCCGCATATCCACGGGCAAATCAGATTCCACATGCAGATTTCCGCAGCAGGAGACCCGCGGAAACCATTTGCAGGATGTAATGGTTTTTCCATGCGGATGTACTGCGGATCATCCACGCATCATCCACCTCCCTGCCTTTTCCCCACCTCCCTACTTGATTTTAACCCTTTCCAATCCAATTTGTATCCTGGTTTTCCTAGGGAGCTTACTCTTTTTCTGCCGTTATACAACGGCGCTATATGCTGGCTAAAGCCAGTACTGCATGATGCCAAAGATTCCCTATGGGGACTTTGAATTGTCGATCTTACGCGCGGGTGACCCGTGCGGATTCCGTGTATTAGGTGTTATATTTTTTATACTGTTTTTGGACAACCTTTACACCTGAGTGAATAAATAATCATTTTTTTATGCTATGATGATCATAAAGTGTCATAAAGATTAATATTCTTTAATGTAGTGTATGCCTCTGTTTACTTTGTGGACATTTTACTGCACATTGTTGCAAAATTTTAAATCGCATTCCATAGCTAAAATTCCGCAGCCATTCTGCTGTGTGTGAACGCATCCTAAAAGGGCATATGGACGGGGGTCGCTGGCACGAGACAACCCTTTTAGGGTGGTTTCACATATATGTTGTTAGGAAAAATGCCATGTTTATCCAGTGGTTTTAGCTGTGTCTTTTAACCCTTTCCAATCCAATTTGTATCCTGGTTTTCCTAGGGGGCTTACTCTTTTTCTGCCGTTATACAACTGCGCTATCTGCTGGCTAAAGCCAGTACTGCATGAGGTGACACGTTGGATAGGATCCAACAGCAGAGAGGCTGGCAATATACGGTAAGAGAACCCCGACGGGGGTCTTCCAACATGGGAGCTGTACAGCCTTAAAGGGGTTGTCCCGCGCCGAAACGGGTTTTTTTTTTTTCAACCCCCCCCCCCGTTCGGCGCGAGACAACCCCGATGCAGGGGTTAAAAAAGAACACCGCACAGCGCTTACCTGAATCCCCGCGCTCCGGTGACTTCTTACTTACCTGCTGAAGATGGCCGCCGGGATCTTCTCCCTCGGTGGACCGCAGGGCTTCTGTGCGGTCCATTGCCGATTCCAGCCTCCTGATTGGCTGGAATCGGCACGTGACGGGGCGGAGCTACACGGAGCCGGCATCCTGCACGAGCGGCCCCATTGAGAAAAGAAGAAGACCCGGACTGCGCAAGCGCGTCTAATTTGGCCATTAGACGCCGAAAATTAGACGGCTCCATGGAAACGAGGACGCTAGCAACGGAGCAGGTAAGTGAAAAACTTCTTATAACTTCTGTATGGCTCATAATTAATGCACAATGTACATTACAAAGTGCATTAATATGGCCATACAGAAGTGTATAGACCCACTTGCTGCCGCGGGACAACCCCTTTAAATCATAATGTCTTGAGATGTCAGACAGTGGATTGGAAAGGGTTAAGGCAAAAACCGCTGCGGCTGGATGTTAGCTGAAGGTCAACAGTGTGAAAGTAACCCAAGAGTAATGGTATAAAAGCACATCATTCCTTTATACACTCACAAAGCGACAGAAAAATACAATTTCTAATAATGAATTCTTCTTTAACAAATGTCCTTGAATCGATAATCATAATTCCAGATATGTTGCCGTTATTCTTCGCTCGTGTACTGAGTGTCCTTTTCAAGGACCATTTTCTTTGCAATAGAACATAATGCATAAAAGAATTTTCTATGCTTCTACAGCTGTAGATACATGAATGTGTACAAGATGTAAACTATCATTCGCTTTTGAATTATGATTGCATGCTGACGAGGCGAAGTAACCGATGATCAAGTGCTAGAGATGTTGCTATATAAACTATGCAATAATAAGGCGCTTCAGAGGAGCTTGGAAACATCACTTGAGTGTTTTTCATTGTTTTTTTCTCCAAAGCATTGAATAATAATTAGGCATACCTAATCGATAAGCCTGCGGTGCCCATTGAGTATCACCTAAATTAAGTGATTACTCCCATAACAAGGAGTTATGAAACGCACCACAAACAGTGCTTTTTTAAGTGTTTCTCTTTACTTTTGATTCATTTTTGTGGGGGTCCAGGGCATTTCCCCTCTCTAAATGTAGCCCATTCTAGGTGTGGCTTTTACGTTCAAGAACTTTTATTGAAAAACAAGGAGCGCATGTTAGAGAAGGCTATACAAAACCATTACATAGTATACAACAGGCAAGAATAGACTCCCATAAAGCCAATAGGAAGTATGAACAAGAACAATCGAAAGAATCGGGAATGATGAAAACGAGTAGACAACTACATGTGACCAACAAACAGACACAGGAGGAAGGGGTATGAGAGGGGAAGGAACAAAAGAAAAAAGGAGGGGGAGACTACTAATCACAGGAGCTAAACACTCCACAAAGGGAGTGGACCGCGTGATCGTGAAACACACCTGCCACACACCATAGTACCTGTCGCCAGTGTCGGAATCCTCTGCGATGAGCTCCTCCACAGGTTGCAACTCCTCAAATGTTTTAAACCACTCTTTGCTAGATGGAGATTTAGGCGATTTCCAATGATGTGGTATAACAAGGCGTGCAGTCTGAAGAAAAAACATAGCAAGTGCTTTATCTGGTGTGAGATCTTTCCTGAAATCATGGCCAGCACTGCTATTTCTAATGTCCAATGGGAGGAGGAACTGCACAGTTTATTGTATAGCCCATTAATAGACTCCTAAATGGGTCAAATTTTGGGAACACTTGCCGAATATGAGCCATGCTACTAATCCCCAAAAGTCTGGAATTCCTTCAAAATATTTGGAAAGCCTACAATCAGATTGGAGCAAAATAAAAGGGGCCATCTTATATTCATGAGGCCCTATTCTTGCCCCCGCTATGGAAGTGTTGGTACGTGTGGCTCTTACCAGGAACTCCATAACCAGAATATACAGAAGGGGAGTTAAGAAGCATCCCATTCTTCAGAGGGAAAGGTCGTGACGGATTCCAGTTGACCCGAACCTGTGCCGTAGGAGCAAAATAGAGAGCCGTTATAAATGAGATCCAAATGGGTCCCAGCCCCATATAAGCCAGTGGCACTTGCAGAAAACTCCACTCAACCCAGATAAATGCTTTATCGGCATCGATGGTAAGGAGGCACAAAGGAGAGCACCATTGTTTAGCATAGGAAATCAAGGCTAAAACCTTAATGGTGTTATCCCCGGCCTCCCTACAACTGGTCATAGTGCGTGATGGAAGGAATGAATAATTTCTACCCATTCGCTAAAATCTTGGCGTAGATCCTGACAATATGTAAGTGTGCCTTTTTTCAGGTATTTCCAATAGGGTTCTTTATAGGAATAAAAAGCATATCTGTATGAAAAAATGCTACCAAAAAAATGTAGTAATAACACATGAAATTCATGGAGCTTTTTACAAGCTAGCAAAAAACACAATGTATTATGCTCATTTTTCAGATTAAATAATATATGCCACTTATAAAATTATACATGATGATAATAATAATATAGCTAAAATATATGCTGCGTATATAATAAATATATATACACTACCGTTCAAAAAAAAAAATTTTGTGTTTTCCATGAAAAGTCACACTTATTCACCACCATGCGTTGTGAAATGAATAGAAAATAGAGTCAAGACATTGACAAGGTTAGAAATAATGATTTGTATTTGAAATAACATTGTTTTTACATCAAACTTTGCTTTCGTCAAAGAATCCTCCTTTTGCAGCAATTACAGCATTGCACACCTTTGACATTCTAGCTGTTAATTTGTTGAGGTAAGCTTGTGAAATTGCACCCCATGCTTCTAGAAGCATCTCCCACAAGTTGGATTGGTTGGATGGGCACTTCTGGCGTACCATACGGTCAAGCTGCTCCCACAACAGCTCAATGGGGTTCAGATCTGGTGACTGCGCTGGCCACTCCATTACCGATAGAATACCAGCTGCCTGCTTCTGCTGTAAATAGTTCTTGCACAATTTGGAGGTGTGTTTAGGGTCATTGTCCTGTTGTAGGATGAAATTGGTTCCAATCAAGCGCTGTCCACTGGGTATGGCATGGCGTTGCAAAATGGAGTGATAGCCTTCCTTATTCAGAATCCCTTTTACCCTGTACAAATCTCCCACCTTACCAGCACCAAAGCAACCCCAGACCATCACATTACCTCCACCATGCTTAACAGATGGCGTCAGGCATTCTTCCAGCATCTTTTCATTTGTTCTGCGTCTCACAAACGTTCTTCTTTGTGATCCAAACACCTCAAACTTGGATTCATCCGTCCACAACACTTTTTTCCAGTCTTCCTCTGTCCAATGTCTGTGTTCTTTTGCCCATCTTAATCTTTTTCTTTTATTGGCCAGTCTCAGATATGGCTTTTTCTTTGCCACTCTGCCCTGAAGCCCAAAATCCCGCAGCCGCCTCTTCACTGTAGATGTTGACACTGGTGTTTTGCGGGTACTATTTAATGAAGATGCCAGTTGGGTACCTGTGAGGCGTCTGTTTCTCAAACTAGAGACTCTAATGTGCTTATCTTCTTGCTTAGTTGTGCAACGCGGCCTCCCACTTCTTTTTCTACTCTGGTTAGAGCCTGTTTGTGCTGTCCTCTGAAGGGAGTAGTACACACCGTTGTAGGAAATCTTCAATTTCTTAGCAATTTCTCGCATGGAATAGCCTTCATTTCTAAGAACAAGAATAGACTGTCGAGTTTCAGATGAAAGTTCTCTTTTTCTGGCCATTTTGAGCGTTTAATTGACCCCACAAATGTGATGCTCCAGAAACTCAATCTGCTCACAGGAAGGTCAGTTTTGTAGCTTCTGTAACGAGCTAGACTGTTTTCAGATGTGTGAACATGATTGCACAAGGGTTTTCTAATCATCAATTAGCCTTCTGAGCCAATGAGCAAACACATTGTACCATTAGAACACTGGAGTGATAGTTGCTGGAAATGGGCCTCTTTTCACCTTTGTAGATTTTGCACAAAAAACAGGCATTTGCAGCTAGAATAGTCATTTACCACATTAGCAATGTATAGAGTGCATTTGTTTAAAGTTAGGACTAGTTTAAAGTTATCTTCATTGAAAAGTACAGTGCTTTTCCTTCAAAAATAAGGACATTTCAATGTGACCCCAAACTTTTGAACGGTAGTGTAATAATGTAGCATATAAAACCTAATAGTAGGACATTGAATCAAAAGGAAAAATTGAATTATTTCCCTCAGAAAGCATGTGGCTCCAGACACGGAAAACTGAGCCCTACATAAACATGAAAAAGAACGGGAAAGTTTCTTTATAGATTGCATCAGCTGGAGATAAAACTTTTACCATGTACAGAATGTATGGCTGTGACTGAAGATATGTCTTAGGCTCCCCGCTGTTCTAATGCACTCAGCGACAGTCAAGTTTCCTACCAGCAGCCTACAGTCCCTTTATGTTCTTTGCTGTTCCCTCACTGATTACATTATGGCTTGAAGCATAGGCTTTCACCTAATCACCACTTTTCCAGCAAGGCTGGCAGCATGGTTTGTTTCGTTGGGTAAATCCAATTCATTTGACTCTGCGTCTCGTGGTGATTTGATTTAGCGTGGACAATGAGCATTCCGTAACGTCCGGAGTGGTATTTTTATGATGTCACGAGTCCTACAGATAATCTAATATGAGAATAGTACAAATAAAGTATAAGAGCAGGGGTTTTATAACTATATTATGGGGCAATTCTTTCCCAGTACATTTTTATTTAAAGGGAACTTCCCTACAGCATCATCATAACCTAAGCTATGGTGCTGTTAGTAGAGGTGACAGGGAGCAGGGTGATACATTTTTTTTATACTCACCCGCTCCCATGTTCCAGCGGTGTCCCTCTGAAGATCGCACACTGTATGGAAATCTGGCTCTTTTCAGACTGCCGTGCCCGCACTGCCCATAGAAGTCTACGGCTGAGCACGGCAAACTGCACGGCACACGCATTTTTTTCAATTTAATGCACATTGTACATACCTGGGTTGATAGAAGGATAGGGCGGTCAAAGTATGCCAAGGTAAATCCTTTGAGACTAACATTGCAATGAACCTACTTAGAGGTAGAGTATACATTATTATTTGCTTGTACTTCGCAGATGACATAACGAAACAAGAAAAAAAACTATTTACAAAGTTGTACATCCACTGGATCTGCCAAATTGTAGGCTCTGAGGGTTCTTAAGGAAGCTTTGAGTGAAAAATAACCACAAGTAGAGTAAAGGTAGTCTCATTAAGTGGGGATTCTTGTTGGGGAGCTAAAGCCTATACTTCTGGTAAGTCTGAAGTTTTTCCAAGGCTTCCAAATATGTTCAAAGTTTAGGTGTTGTCTGTGTTCCCTTTTTTAACACAGACACACAAGAAAATCAGAGCATTTACTATTCTGGTCCAATTTGCAGACAAGACTTGCCCATTCAAGTCAATGGGGGCACAAAAAAATAGACCGCATGTGTCATCCAGATTTCATGGGTCCATTGCTAAGAGACGCAGAAAAAAAAATTGCGTCCTAATTCAGTTTTTTGGATATGAAAAGTGCATAATATACAGAAGTAAAACATACGGACAGCATGTGAACATCATTCAGAACTGCTCAGTGCTCACACAGGAAAAAGTCAAATTTATAGTGAATGCAACACAGACAAGCTTTTAAATGTTTGTCTTCATTTGGCATTAGGCTATGAAGACAAGGGAAGTCAAGTCCCTACCCATAATCAGCCTGCTTAAAATCTCAAAATGTTCACAGTTCTGTTCCTGGATTTTGCTTTCCTGTTGCCTCCATGGGAGCAAAAAACAGCATCCCTGCTGGGAACTAGTTCATGCTATGACGGAACAGAAGAGCGCATGGCGGACACTATTGACTATAATGGGCTCCGTCCAGAATCCGTCATGCCCTCCAGCATTTCCCTGGAAAGAAGTAGTGCAGCATGCTGTGCTATTTCATCAGGGACTTTGGGATGGATACGCGCTGGTGTCTATAAATGGAGCTTCTGATGCGGATGGGAGCGAAAGACATAATTATTAGCACTTTCATTTGACATGGTCCTATGTTTGTAAAACACCTTCTACTGCAGCTGAAAAAAGTTATCCCAACCAAACAATTTCCTGTCTGAAAGAATGAGATGAAGTCTAAACGATGTGTCAAGCCATAATATGTAGCTGCATTGTGTCTTCAAAGAAGAAAAATGTGGATGCTGCTTGGTGTATTGTTCGCTCTAACTTGTTGTGACAAGTACCTGAGAATCGGCAGAACAGCGCCTGGGACATCACTCTGCCCGCTGACACAACACCGCTGCTCCAATAGAGTGCGGTTTAGAGAGTACAATGCTCTTTTGTGTTACATTTTTTTTATCATACCGTGTTTGGTGTTGGTGTTTTCATTAAAGAAATGTGCATTAAAAAACAGCCTATAGCCTGTTACGTAATTTTAAGTCAATCGAAGGGAGTTGCCATTTCAGGACCCTCAGGTATTAGCCTAAGCCAAGAGCGCCCAAGATACCTTACATGCACAGCCTATTGATTTAATTTGCAATTGTGCAATATTTAATTTCCCCTGTGGTGGCGCTGAAGCAGTATGGAACACTTGCTACAGTGTTCCCCAACACATTACAACTAATTGCCATTTTTTTTAGGCCTCCGTCTCTTTTTTAAGCTGGGGGGAGCTTAGTGTTGGGGCAAGTGGCTGCATGTGGCCCGTCAGATGTACTATAGTTATGGCAAATGAAAATAAGGTTTGGTACGGTGTCAGCCAGTAGAGCAAAGTGTGATTGTTCTCTGTGAGAGAAACCAAGTAATCTTGTAGATATGATACCTTTTAATATCTAACAAAAATACATTATGTTACAACTAGCTTTCAGGTCTTCAATCGATCCTTCATCAGGCTAGAATGCAACTGGTTTGGATGGGGCACATATATATAATTATGTCGGAAACTGGCTTAACTTTTAGTTGAAATCTGCACCAGTTTGTGTTTCTTACCACATTAGTCACACAGGATATCGTCACACTACAGAATTTTTCATGTGGAATATGCCTGTCAAACCGCAGCTAGTCTACCTCAGTTTTTGCCTCGGAATCCACATGCGGATTTAGCCCTGTCAATAGACAGAGTCTGCAGGTGGTTTTTCTGATGAGTTTCTGCACTGAAAAAGTGACAGAATTCCACAGCGGAATCCATACCCTGAGGCCGGCTTCACACTGGTGAGAGAATCATGCGAGATTTGTGCGTTGCAAGACAGATATGAAACCCATTCTTCTGAATGAATTTAGTCACATTTGCAATGTTGTCTTGCATTGCACCACGTTGCGATGCCATGCAGAAAAAGAATCGCAGCATGTCCTATCTTTCGGCAATATCACCCATTGTTCTTAATGGGAGAACTCCGCGAACCTCTGCCACGGAAAAATCTTTCAGCCCCGCAGTGATGCAAGGCTGTTTCCACATGGAAACACCTTGCATCTAGGGGTTTCGCATGGATTGCGAGGGCGATATTGGGCCGTGAAACACGGCGCAACATCACCCACGCCAGTGTGAAGCCGGCCTTAGGCCGTGTTTCATGGCCGGATAGCACGGTCACAATCTATGTGGAAACAGCCTCGCACCATGGCGACCCCAGCATCCCCTGACGCTACGCCTATAAACAGGGCCCTCTATTATAATGCTATATTTATACTACTGGTCTCGTAATATGGGGAGAGACCTTATGGGCCACCTAAGGTTCCAGAGCTTGGGTGTGACCACATCTCATCACCCACTATAGTCATGGCTTTGGTGGTGATCCTAGCGTATGGACCTCCACTGATCATAATGTGTCTGTATCATAGAACACTTCTTCTATGACCCTAAATGACTTCAGCCTAAGTCTAGTGCACAGGTGAGGCACAATGCATATTATGAAAATTATATTATTTTGTAGCCCTTGTCTTCATTTTCAGATGTAGCAAATGTTAACTTGACATTAAACATATTATGATAACCTGCCTACAATGTAGCACGATGCTGTAAATCGAGAAGCGCCATCAGTCACGTTAACGATTGGTACATCTATATATATATGTAAAGGTAAAAGCCCTCACTTACTGATTGACTGACTCACTCATTGACTGACTCACCACTAATTCTCTAACTTCCCGGGGTTGTACATACATGAAATTTAGCATGACTATTCTTAGGTCCAAAATAGGAAACATAAAGGGGTCACAACTCAATGCTAATTGCAAAAGTAAGTACACCCCTATGTATTGTTATTTCCTGATATCGTACAAGCGTGAAATTTGGCACGAACATTCTTCAGGTCCTGAATAGGAAAACTAAAGAGGTAACAACTTGATTATTTAATGCTAAGTGCAAAAGTATTGGCACCCCTATGTAATGTACATAATCTAATTCTCTAACTTTCTGGTTTCATATAGACATGAAATTTGGCACGAGCATTCTTTAGGTCCTGAATAGGAAAAATAAAGGGGTCGCAATTTGATTATTTAATGCTAAGTACAAAAGTATTGGCACTAGAGATGAGCGAACGTACTCGGATAAGCACTACTCGTCCGAGTAATGTGCTTTATCCAAGTACCTCCCCGCTCGTCCTGAAAGATTCGGGACGCGCTGCGGAGCGGGGAGCTGCAGGGGAGAGCAGGGAGGAACGGAGGGGAGATCTTTCTCTCCTTCTCTCCCGCCCGCTCTCCCCTGCTCCCCGCTGCGACTCACCTGTCAGCAGCGGAGCGCCCCGAATCTTTCAGGACGAGCGGCGAGATACTCGGATAAAGCAAATTACTCGGACGAGTAGTGCTTATCCGAGTACGTTCGCTCATCTCTAATTGGCACTCCTATGTAATGTACCCAATCTAATTCTCTAACTTCCCGATGTCGTACAAACATGAAATTTGTCATGACCATTCTTTAGGTCATAAATAGGAAAAGTCAAGGGGTCACAACTCGATTATTCAATGCTAACTGCAAAAGTAAGTGCACCCCTTTGTAATGTAAATTCCCGGTGTCCTACAAGCGTGAAATTTGGCACGAGCATTCTTTGGCACAACAATCAAACTGACCTCTCTGTGCATATACTAAGAAGAATCTACCTCACCTCTATGTGTATATACTGAGAACAATCAAACTGACCTCTCTGTGCATATACTGAGGAGAATCTACCTCACCTCTGTGTATATACTGAGGAGAGTCTACCTCATGTCTATGTGTATATACTGAAAGGCTGTTAAAGTACATAAGGAAGCGGCCATGGACTGCAGGGATGGAGCATGCCTTTAAGGATAAGAAAGGGCTGCAAGCTCCAGTCTGGGGTTGCATTTGAATAAAAGGGGTGTTACCTGTAAGGGTAAAAAGTGAAGAGTGGGAGGGGTGGCACATTCTTCAGAAAGGCATCAGTGCATGCAGTCTGAGGAGAATCTAACCTCTATGTGTATACATATTTTATTCCTTGGATCTTCTGAAGTAACCATGACTCCGTGATAAATTTTCTGTGCAAACAACAAGTAAATACCTGTATTAAATTAACTCGGGTGAAGGAGGGTATATCAGCTAGTCTGTATATAAAGAAGAAGACTTTGCGAGCTATGGCATCATATACCAACCTGATCCCTACCACTTCAATAAAGTTATGTAGTGCAGAAGGCTTCTTTAATGCTGATAAAATCCTGAATAATAAACTGAATCACTTTTCAAGTCCAAGCAGTTTGATTTTCATGGCCTAATCCTTTTCATGCTGGCTGCATTTTCGATATTTCCTGAAAAATCTGTGATAAGCGTCTATAATAGCTGCTTGCCAGCTCCAGTGTCTGGAAATATTAGAGGATGAATTTTGTTCTGCACACTTCTCTGCTTGTTGGTAAGAGAAAATCTCTTATCTCCTGCACACTTCAATTTATATCATTTGAAAGTCGGTTTAAGTAAGTCATTTTATATTGCTGATATCATGCAGAGTGGACTTCAATCAGATGAACAACAAAATGAAGGTCAAATGGTAATATACCCATTGAGGGGGGGGGGAGAAGAATTTTGTCCTGCAGTTTTTAATAGGTTCCGACCAAATCAAAACGGTTATGTGCAATGACAATTTGTAAGTGTTGCAATGATAAAATGGTGCACTCATCCTGTAAGACTGATGTCGGTGATATCGCTGCTCATGTGATGCCACATAGTGAATGCAGAAATGAGAAGAAATGCACATTATCATTCTGTATTTCAGACTTCACATAATACAGGTTTCCATGATAAACATACAGAAGTGGTATTCTCATAGCGATCCTATTCCATTAAAATTGATGCTCTGCTTTTCTCGTGCTTCACTATATGAAAATGAGGATAAGGTTGATTTCACATTTGTGCCTGAACCTCCGTCACAAATCCCGCTCAAAAAAAAAAAAAGTGCTGTATGCAGTATAAACCACCCTAATGTGTATATGTTACCAATTCCATGACCTATAAAAAAGCATGCGATCTGTGGCATGTGGTCTTGGGCTTTGTAACACTGTGGCACTTAAGGGGGGGTATATTATCCCATATATTCACTTTAGGAATATATCCACTGTAGCAACACGGGGGTTAATTCGCTCACATCAAAGGTAGACACCAATGGGTTAAACTCCAAATGTCTATTATTTTACACTTCCCAGCAATAGCAGCTTGCTTCAGCATAGCACTTTATGCACGTAAACTTAAATATCCTTTTACTTCAAGGTTTTAATAAACAGTCCAACTGTGGTTCTCACCCACTCTCCAGGGCCGCTTCATATAGTTGTCTTCAGGACTCACTCTGTTTTCCCTCAGGACGGTTTCACTCCAACCTTCCTGAGGCACACGAACAGTCTCTCCAGCATCCAGGTCTCTCTCCAGACCTCTTGCTCCCAGGGCCAGAGCTCCCCAAGCGTCCCCCCAGGACAATGTCTCTCCGCCTGGTCACAGATCTCTCTCTGCTTGCAATCTGAGTCAGGTTGACCAGAAGTCTGGTCGCAACACAAGTCTGGTTCTCCCAGACACATACACCTCCTTACTTCCACCTGTCCCTTTACATAGCTTGCTGGTTCAGGTGGAAGAACTGGCCAGGAGTTTATTAGGCCGATCTACATCACAGAAGCTAACAACCTCTGTGACATACATCTTCCATTCCATACCATACCTGTGGGTGTTTTTCCTCTTGTCTCAGGCACCAGACTGACTGTCTGTTGCCCCCTACAGCACAAAATTTCCCAGTATACATCTACTAACATAATCTGCATAGTGGTGGGTTAATTTCAGTATTTAAATGACATAAAATGAGCATTTTCAAAAGATTTTTGCTATTGATGCTGATGTTGCAATTGTCTCAAAACAAAGTGAGATGTAATGATCTTTTCCTGGAAGTAGTGATGGTGGTCGCCCTCCAAGGATTGTCGCAGAGGTATAATAAGGCACAACAGTAATATCTCAGCGCTATACTGAAAATGTATTCACAGAACATAAACTGACCACTGTGAGAAAGCCTTTATGCTTTTTGGCCCTATAAGCGACCGTACTCAATCTCTGTAGCAACAGCCTCTCTAGGCTACCTACATATGGGCAAGCGGAATATCTGGCCGTGAAACTCGAGGGTATTAGTATACCATGTCTCCAGCGTCTTGGCTCCTGCACTCTTCTGCAGGTCCATGGACTGGATTCTTCAACGTATTGTCCAACGTAATGGGGTCACTCTTCTGCAGTACCACTTTACCGACCTGGACTACGCCGACGATGTTGCATGTTTGG
Organism: Eleutherodactylus coqui; assembly: GCF_035609145.1. Classification (NCBI taxonomy): domain Eukaryota; kingdom Metazoa; phylum Chordata; class Amphibia; order Anura; family Eleutherodactylidae; genus Eleutherodactylus; species Eleutherodactylus coqui. The sequence continues at coordinate 115,579,953 of NC_089845.1, read as the reverse complement.
ATGTCACATCTAATAATCTGAGACACTCATTGAAACAGTTCGACTTTGAGGCACCCTGTCTTGGGCTTCACATCTCCTGGCAAAAATACAAGCTGCAGAATCTAGGAGTGCTCCCACTGTCAGCTGTGTATGCCTACGCTCACGTTTCCTGGCAATGCTAGAGACGCTGTCTGCCTCCATGCCGACCTTGTGTCCACCGAAGCCATTCCTCAATGCCCACCATGTCTGCCTGTGCCCCCGTCCAGGAGTCGCCGCAGTGTGACTGCCAGAGCCACATCCAGGAGGTGCCCTATCAGGAGCGGCCACAGCAGGAATCCCAGAGCAGCTTCCAGGAGCTGGCCACCCAAGAACAGAAGCGGCCACCGCAGCAGCCCTGCTGGAGCCGCTTCTAGAAGCTGGCCAGCCAGGAGTTGCCGCCGATTCCAGGAACTGCCCGGCCAGGAGCAGAAGCAGCTGCAGCGGCCCTGCCAGAGCCACTTCCAGGAGCTTGGTTCGTTGCCAGCGGGGAAGTGCTGGAGAACACAGGAGGACATATCTGCAGCAGTCAATCAGCAGCTGTAGGTGTTCCCTATTACTCAGGATGCCCAACCCATGTCTCCACCAATTTTTCTGGTGGAGACATATTACAGTAATACCAAACTCGAGCTTATGAGTGAAAATACTAATCCTCTCGCATGAGTTTCACACGCAATACAGGATCAGAAGTATTTCCCATTGATTTCAATGGGAAACCTTGCATTGCACTCACATGCACATCACACGGCATGCAATGAGGTAGAGCATGTTCATGTATATGACTCCATTCAAAAAAGTAGGGGTCATATTCACACTATATTTGTGTTCTTCTTACACCTCACGAGAACTGATTTTTATCCAGTGTGACATCACACAGCCCATAAAACTTTTTTCAGATCTTATTAAGGGTGATTGTGGTGTGTAAACCTGAGGTAACTCATACCGTAGCAACTGGCCTACCAAGGTCAGAATTCTGATCATTCGTGGACCTTGTCAAGTAGTGCAGAGTCCTTACATTTTCACAATACAAACTGGTAGACACTCAACCAGCTGCCACATAGTACCTGCATTTGGCACCATATTCTCTATAAAGAACAATGCTTCTATGAGAGAATACCTCTGCAATAGAGTGCGCCAATAATAATCCTTAAAGGGGTTGTCTCGCGGCAAACATCAAAATTTTACATAACCCCATTCCCCCTGTCACCCCCCTGGCATAAAATAGCAATTTAAAGTGGTTTTTAAACCGCTTGCTACTCACTGATCTGACGAAATATGGAGTTATAAAAATCTTCTCCCTAAGATGGCCGCCGGTCCTTTCCCAGGGATGCACTGCGGTTTTCTCCCATGGTGCACCGCGGGTCTTCTCCCATGGTGCACCATGGGCTCTGTGCGTTCCATTGCCGATTCCAGCCTCCTGATTGGCTGGAATCGGCACACGTGACGGGGCGGAGCTACGATGACGACGCGGTGACCAGCTCTCCGACACGAGCGGCCCCATTCACCAGCCAGAAGCACGGACTGCGCAAGCGCATCTAAAAACGCCAGAAGACATCAGAATTAGACGGATCCATGGCGACGGGGACGCTAGCAACGGAGCAGGTAAGTGAATAACTTCTGTATGGCTCATATTTAATGCACGATGTACATTACAAAGTGCATTAATATGGCCATACAGAAGTGTATAACCCCACTTGCTGCCGCGAGACAACCCCTTTAATATAAAATAGAAGGCACACTGAGGTATAATATGAGCTGATAGCACTTTATGCACCTTGTATTATGAATCCATGCAACACACATTAGTAATATGGTCATCTGCAGGAGGCTCTAAAGAATGGTTGACATCTAATCTACAATATAGCCCCATTTACACGCAACGATTATTGCTCAAAATTCATTCAAATTATGGCTTTTGAGTGATAATCGTTGCATGTAAACGCTTTCATCTTTCACTCTTCGGCTGAACAATGATTTTTAGGTGAGCATAAAATCCATTGTTCAGCCAGAGAGAGATAGCAGGGACAGCATGCTGTGTTCTGCATGGGAGCAGCTGATTACATTGTATTCTGCTAACAGCCCGTGGCAGCCTGTGCGAAGACAATGCAGCTGAGTGCAAAGTCCAGACCATATGCTGGGATTTGCAAACAGCTCATTTGCACGCAAAATGAAGCTGATAAAGTGCTAATGGTCATTAGTGCCCATTAGTACTTAATGCAAAACCATTGCTAAAACTGTCAATCTTTTAATCGTTTGAAAGATTGTCTTTGCATGTAAATGAGCCTCAACTGTCTAAACACTGTTCATTTGTATGAACAGACCCCTCAGTAGGACGTAGTGCAGGTAGTCTCTCTACGTCTGATGGACACTCCATCTGTGGACTTGCCAGAGCTTCAGCACAAAGCTTGGCATTGGCCCATGTTGACTCTTGACGCCTCCTCCAAGCTGGCAGCCAGGACACTAAATTTCCTGGCACTCAGCAAGCTGGTCTGCAGCTTATATCCATTCTTTACTAAAGTCCTTGACAATATCAGAATATAATGCACAATGATTTTGCACCAAATTCATTGTGGATTTGCGATGCAGTCTGATATCGAAATACAGTAGTATTTGCTTGTAGACTGAGCCTGATAGATGTTCTACCACAAAGTTCTCACATCTGGTAGAGAACTTGCTGGTTATACTTAATCTTAGGCAGCTACCAACAAGGGTACAACTAGAGGGCAACAATAAACTTGAAGAGAAGCATATACATTGAGGAATACATATTGCAAAATTGTACTACGAAAACCCAGACTAGATCCTAATCAAATAGGAAGTATTACCATGAAGCCTGATCTCATATCCCACATCGTTTTTAATGTTCCTGTGTATAGAAAGTCTAGAGTATATATATCAAAGGGCTAAATCTGTTATACTAGTCATATCACTGCATTGATATTGACACATTATAGCCCCGATGACTATAATCGGGCAGTGTGCTATTTGTGTGCAGTCCGTTTCAGATGAAAATCATCCATATGAATAAGCTCTTATGCACATGGCCATATTATGTCTCAGTTTTACATTGGCTCTACTGTAACTCCATGTGCCTCAGATTTTATATGGAAGATACATTTTTTTTCTCTTAGATTCAACATAACTTCAACAGAAACAAAATTGTGGCATGCATGAATTCACATGTTGTTGGATTACTGCAGATTTTTGGTGCAGATTTTAAAAACCCATCCACATGTAGCACAAAAAATCATTGCCGACTCGAAGACATGCTAGGAGTTTTGTATTCTGCAGCATGTCAATTCTGCTGCAGTTTGTAGCGGATTGTATCACAAATATGTAGCAAATATTCTGATGCAAAATCCTCTTGTGCTACATGCAGATTTTGCCTAGGACTTTATAGCATCTTTCAGTCTATATGTCGCGGCTTGTCGGTTGCGACAGCGTCGTGGCATGGTGGCCGCGATGCAGGGTCAGACCTGTCGCCCTGTTGCTATGCAGGACAAGGGTTAATGCATGTTGTGCAGAGATTGCTTTGCTATCTCTCTGTACGCTGCATATTTGCTTGCTGACTATTAGTCATACATGGGAGAGGGTTTGGGGTGTGATTCTCCAGTTGTTCTTCCTATCTGCAGGTGTGGAGAGCTTTATATTCAGATTACTAGAGGAGAGGTTGGAGTTGGGGAGATCCTCTAGCCTGGGTGATAAGCTCCTATTTCAGTTAAGCGCTGCTTTATCCTTTCTTTTGTTCTTTCTTTTATTGTTTGCATTGCTGTGGCAGCTCATCTCTTCAGGGGTTCCTATAGGGACAGTCAGGGCCCAGAGGAAGACAGCGGGGCTGTCCTTATCAGGACAATAACTCTGTTTGCAGGCCAGGACTCCTCACTTCCCTGTTTGGTAGGGACAGGTTCTTTCCGTCTTCCTGGAGTGGTGCTCATTGTCCCGCAGTGCATAGTGTATTATACTTGCGTTCAGTGTGAATGTCACCCTGTGCCCGTGCTGAGTGTGGGGCTCTTATGCCGCACGGAAGTGACACTATGTATTGGAAAGTTCAAAATATGCACTAAAGTCCTTTGCAAAATCAGAATATAACGCATGAGGGTTTTGCACCGAATTCATTGTCCGATACAGAAGTAGTATTCAGTGTGTAGACTTGTAGACTGAGCCTAATAGATGTCCACATCTGGTGTAGTACTTGTTAGTTATATTTAATCCTAGGCAGAAACTTCCCCATTTATCTCTCCGCAGTAAGTAGCTGCCTGCCTGAGTAATAGGCCCTATATACAGCAAAATGTATAGTAGAGCAGCTATTGACAGGTTCCCTTTAAGAAATGGTCAGATGTTATCTTAGGTCTCATCACGAGGGCCATTTCCATTGTAGTCAACTTCTTTAGAAGAGCGGGCACTCCTGTAACAAGTGACTGATTGCTTTGCTATAATCTTCGTTAGGGCAAGGGCTTGTGACACATTACTTTCTTCTGAAATTATCAGTCTTGCTCGTGTAAAGAACACCAGCGAAATGCTGACCAAGCTTTATTGATTCTCTTTGACGGATTCTCGTTCCATTGACTTGGAGCTGATGGTTCTATCATCCGTATGAACAAATGGTTGCATTGTCTGGTGTGTATTACTCTTAGATCTGATTTATAATAAGAAAGCGGTAACAAAAAAAGGATCCTATAAAGAAAGAAAGGAATTAAAAAAGAATATCTCCTTCTCCATTCTCTACGGTGAAAATAAAATCTGCCTCTTAAGATTAATGAAGAAGCACAGACCACTGTGACAAGCGATGACTAAGAGACTCACATACTGTACAAGGTACAAAGTGTACTTTCAAAAAAGCAATTACTATAAAGCACAGTTTTCAATTATTTAGGTTTCAACCATTTTGGGTTTTTCTTTGTTTTGGAAATCTTAAAAGGAAGCAAGCTATTTTGTTACCTTTTGCCCCAGTCTTGAATTTTCATAGGTGATAGAAAAAAGGGGGCAAAGTTTTCAAGCTGCACCCAGAACTATCTAGAAAAGTGGAGGTGGTCTGCATCAAGTACAACCTGTAATTGTTCAGTATCTGCATTAGATTTCTCAGTTTAGGGGATGAGGTGTGCAGGGGAACGAGCAACAATATACTGTGGCAAGATTGCCATATACTGGGTCTTTATTGATAACTATTCAGCAAGTACAGGCATGCAACTGGCACCACAAGGCAGAATATATACATTATAGGTAACAACAGTAAATAGTCTCTGAATGTCATTAGCTTCCATAATGCAAAGTCTTTGCATCTCTCTGGATCACTAATCTTATACACCGGGTGCCCTTGTTCTTTTTTCAGGTGGTTTTATAGACACATTTCACTTTGCCTTTGCTGTTACTCATGTTGGTGCTGGTCATGGCTTACTGTCTGTGTTATGGCATTACACTGTTTCTGTGTCCTCCAGTCCCACACTACTCTGGGCACTAAGAGCCCTTTACTGGTGACACAGCTCTTGTATTTCTGTCTGAATGTTACAGGGGACACTTGGTGGCTAATTCACACCACCACCCTCTACAGATCATGTATCTCTCTCTTTCTGCTCACACATGGCTCTGAAGAACACACTTTTCATCCCCTTCCTGTTTGGGCTGGAACTACTTCCCTGAGAACAGCCTCTCCAATTACAGTGCCTTCTTCTGTAAGTTACAGGCGGACAGTCCTTTGGCTCTATAGTGGTATCTAGTGGCGAGAAGCAGCATTGCAGGCATGTAAAATTACAGTACAATGAAAAATAGAGCACCAACAGCTCTATTTCTTTCATGAAAATGATGTAAACCTAAACCGAACCCCATTTAAGTCATTTAGATCCCTTGCACAGAGTCATGGCTTCCATTGTAAGCAGAAGCCAGAGAGCAGATGTACAGAGAGGTGAGCATTGAGCAGAGATGGGTGATAGGGTCGTCAGTCGGCACTGCATTGAGAACTGCACAAGCTGTTTATGGAGGAAATAGTGAGGGCTATATGAAAACTAAAAAAGTAGAAGTCATAAAGGACCGTAACTGCCTTCTTCTTGGGGCCTTCTGCCATCTCTGACTTGAAGATGTATGGTTTGAGGTGTTGTTAAAGTGGTAACATAGTTTGTAAGGCCGACAAAAGACATATGTCCATCCAGTTCATCCCATTACCTCCAAATCTTTATCCAGAGTAAGGCAAAAAAATAAAATAATGATGTAGAAGCCAATTTTCCCCATTTAAGGGGAAAAAATTCCTTCCTGACTCCAGTCTGGCAATCAGAATAATCCCTGGATCACCGACCCTTCTGAAGTTAGCGGTTGTCGAGGTCTAATTGCAAAATATTTAACTGGATCCCCATCAATTTGCCATTGCTGTCACAAGCCACTGTATACAATGCTTTGATAACAGCATAATTGTATCAGGCAATTAACATGAGATGCCATTGTACCTCCACAAACAATTTTTGACAATCGTAGTAGCCAGGTGCAATTCACCCTCAGCCCTCTCTTTAATTATTCTATTGCATACAAGGCTGATGCCTAATGTAATAACACTCACTATGATCATTAAGTCGTTAACGGAGGCAAGAAGTGCTTCCGTTTTTTAGTGTCACGTGATTTGGCGTTCAGGTGATTAAAGCATCTCATATTAATTTGGAATAGATCCAGCCAGGGTTTACAACTAATGATAAGCAGGGATGTCAGCTTTTGATTTCATGATGCACATATTATACCCGGATAGCTTTTTTTATTAATATTAGTAGATCATTACCAAGAAAGTTTATTCCTTATGGAATAAACTTATATAGGAAAGGACTTATATAATCTGTTGATGCACATTAGCTAGTAACCACTATTTCCATTGCCCATCATGTATGATGCAAATGTAATAATTCCAGAGCAAAATCAGTTAAGGAACAAAATATTATTATTTATATAGTGCCAACATATTCCAAAGCCCTTTACAAATCAGAGGGTACATGTAGAGGCAGAATCAGATATTACATACAGTATTAAATCAATAGGCAATTTGAATAGAGCTTACAATCTAGGATGAAGTAGGGGTAGCACAAGAGATACAAGTGCTTGTTTTGTACAATGGTCCAGTCATCTGTTAAAGGGGCTCAGGTTCTAAGGAAGAATGTAGAGGAGGGCTAAATGGAGAAGAATTAGATTAGGAAATGAGGTAGACCTCCCTAAAGTGATGTGTTTTCAGGGCAGGCTTACGACTGTGGGGATTAGCATGACTGCCTGGGATAGTACATTCCAGAGAACTGGTGCAGCTCAGGAAAAGTCTTAAGACAGAAATGGGAGGTTTGGACTATAGGGAAGTTTATGCCCCTTTTTAGATGAGACGATTCTCATTTGAACAAGCAAGTGATGTCACCAGTAACTCGTTCGCACTCGTGTGAACTGTTTAGATGTGGAGAATCGTTCACTTCTCGTTCAGTGTTCCATATTGCTTTGTGAAATACCTTGTAAATGTACCATAAGAATATGCAAAAAAAATGCAAAAGAAGATAAGAGAAGAAAAAATTCATTAAATACTAAATAACAATAGAAAATAGGCATAGGGAAAAAATATGAATGCAAATATTCGTCCCTTCATGCGTATCCTGAAACTGGAGGCAGCCCTGGTCTGCTTGCTCCATCCTTTACTTCTTTTATATACCCTGTGGCCTTATTCTCGTCCCCTTCAATGAGTCGCTTCTCTATATAGGGAAGAACTGACTGGTTACATATATAAAGTCATAAAACAACCCATTCTTACTGTACTGGGTATAACATTTTCTCTGTGCTTTGCAATTCTCAATAATTTTCCTTGACTTCAGTAGGCTGAAGTAGTAAAGCTGCATTTTTACTCATTATTGACATTAAGGTGAGATACTTATATATTTTATTCTGTAAACACTTTATCCATGGCTGCCAGCATAAGGCAGATATAATTAATTTGCAAAATTGAGCCCCAAAGGTCAATGTTTGTGTCAGCAGATGGTTCCGTTGGCTCAGTATTTTTATTCCCAGATTAAGCCGCAGTACACATGTTGTGAAAAGATTGGGGAAGCTGAAAAATAAAAAAGCTCAGCAACTATGTAATGGGAAAACTAGTAATTTTATGGAAAGTTCCATGAATTCACTAGTGTAAATACATCTATGGTTGCAGCCATAAAAATTGAGAAGTCTATATTCGCAGGGTAGACATTAAATAAACTGGGTGCAGTGGTTATGTGAGAGCACGAAGGATTCAGGCTCGGGGTCTACCCTTACCTCTAGCGGCATCGATGAATCAGCTTGCAGTGTGGTGGACTAAGCTAGCTCTGGAACTGGGAGTGCAAGGCCCAGTCCCTCCAGCGTCACAATAGTGCCCCTAGCCATGTACTCGGGCAGAGTGGTTCGGGAGAAGCCAAGTATGAAAATATGTATGCTTGGTAGCAGTAACATGGGGGCTCTAAGGATAGGTCATGAAGAATCCGGGATCTGATATGGCTGCCCAATAATAGTTCTACATCTCCCATTCCCAGGAAAAGTCAGACCTTAGAGTCCACACTCGATTGTTGGGTTATTTCAGTCCAGTATTCCCTGCCTGTTTATTGAGAATTTAAATCCGGTTAACCAGAATATTAATAATCAGGTTTTGGCAGTTTCCAGTCTTGCTAACATTGGCAAGTATGTATGAGGGAATGAGAAAGCAGCTGACTCTCTGACGTATGGCCTCTAGCTAAATCCTTACTTCCAGATGAGGATTTTGTGCCGGTAGGGCTGATGCTATGCACCGCAGCCTAACACAGAGAAGAGCCCTAGCTCCTAACACTGCAGCATAGCTGTCTCGACTGACTACTTCCTGTGGTCTTCCCACTCAAGAGAGCTACTCCCAATTTCTGGCCCTTTTTAAACCTGTAGCTTTTTAAAGCTACAGATATCAGCAAATAAACATAAGAGCAATAAAACAGGCAATAAGAACCGCACCCCTTACATTTACATGAAGCAAGAAGTGCGGAGATGGGGGAGACACTAAGGAAGTGAGATGACTATCACTTTTTTGTCTTTCACACTATTCTGAGCTGCTAAAATAATTTTAAAAATTAAGCAGCCCGACAACCACTTTAATGCAAATCAATATTCAGTTTGACTGGATTTCAAGATGATATACATCTCCAGTACATTGTTCACTTGTTAGTCCTCAACTTCCTTTTTCGATCCTTTTTATTTTCTGGATTCACCGAGGAAAAATGTGCAGTTCCTGTCAACCATTTTAGTGTTAAGGCAGCAGAAATACAGCCCTAAACTCTCACAACCTGAAGGTTGCGAGTTCAATCCCCACAAGGTTCAGGTAGCCGACTTAAGGTTGACTCAGAGCTCCATCCTTCCGAGGTCAGTAAAATGAGTACAACTCCTAAAATAAATGCTCCATTAACCAGTTTTCTTGAAGTATTAAAGGGATAGTCTCTTGAAAAAAAAAATTACATTGCAGTCCTTTCTAAAACCATAAAAAGTTATACTTGCCTCACACAGGGAAGAGCCCTAGCTCCCAACACCACAGCATAGCTGTCTTGACTGTCTCAAATAAACATAAGAACAATAATACAGACAATAAGAACCGCACCCCTTACATTTACATGAAGCAAGAAGTTCGGAGATGGGGGAGATACTAAAGAATGGGGGTACGGTGAAATGACTATCACTTTTTTGTCTTTCACAATATTCTGAGCTGTTAAAATAATTAAAAAATTCAGCAGCCCGACAACCACTTTAATCCAAATCAATATTCAGTTTCACTGGATGTCAAGATGATATACTGTTCCAATGGTGTCCGGGACCCCGCTGTCCTCTTCTTCTAGCTCCAACCATGACATTCCTTCACAGGCAGCTATTCAAGAATGTGGGGCTAATAAAAACACATTGAACAATCCAATACTTAGTGGTTGAATGCTTCAGAGTTTTTAAAGTAGATGTCGTTCTTTAAGAAACTGAATATTAGTATAAGCAGTTCTATCATTTCAAAATTACGTATGGTAAGCTAAATCCATCAATTGACCAGAATCCCAAAATAATCATGAATCCTGGATTGCCTACGAGGGCTTTCCTTAACCATAATATTAACCATGGGTTTGAATCTGTTGAAGGGAACATCCACATGGAATCTGCATGTTTTCATAATATTTGACTAAGATTCTTCCATGTACTATGGTTTACTAGAACATGCTTAGGGTAATTGGCTACGTACTCTTACGAGGGTTGCTCTCAAACTAATGCCTCCTATCTTGTTATGTTGGTACTAGAGATGAGTGAGCATACTCGCTAAGGGCAATTGCTCGAGCGAGCATTGCCCTTAGCGAGTACCTGCCCGCTCGAGACAGAAAGTTCGGGTGCCGGCGCGGGGAAGCGGTGAGTAGCGGCAGTCAGCAGGGGGGAGTGGGGGGGGAGAGAGGGAGAGAGAGATCTCCCCTCCGCTCCTCCCCGCTCTCCCCCGCAGCTTCCTGCCCGCCGCCGGCACCCAAACCTTTTGTCTCAAGCGGGCAGGTACTCGCTAAGGGCAATGCTCACTCGAGCAATTGCCCTTAGCGAGTGTGCTCGCTCATCACTAGTTGGTACATAACATCAGAAGCAGATGTTGGCAGTATGGCCGTAGAGTTTGTACCTTCCCGCCAAAAACTGATAAATTTCGTTGCCATGTGACAGATGGCAGCAGAACGGCGTCTTACAAAATATCATCTGACATGAAAGTGCATATAAAGCAATGGTTTGCAACGGAATTCCTCCATATGGAGAAAATTGCACTCATTGACATTCATCGACACTTGCTGAGACCAAATAGTGGATGCTAGCACAGTGAAGCTTGGGGTGTATGCTTCAACAGTGGTGACAGCGATGTGAAAGACAAGCCAGATTTGGGACAGCCATGCACAGCTGTCACACTGCAAAATGCAGAGCATCTCAATCAGCTCGTCCGTGTAAATCAATGGATTACGACCAGAGAACTGTGTAAGAAGCTTAATATCGGCTTCAAAGCGTTGGAAACAATGATCTGCCAATTCACGTGGATGAGCTGATGGAGACGCTCTTCATTTAGTGTGGTAACTGTGCATGGCCATCCGGAACGTAGGTTGTCTTTCATATTGCCATCACCACTGCAGATTTCACCATCCACAGCTTCACTGTACTAACATCCACTGGTTGGTCTCCGTAAACATTCAGCAATTTTTGATGAATGTCAATGGCTGCAATTTTTTCTGCATGGAGGACATGTCAGGTGGCATTTTGTCACACTGCCCCTATGCTTCCATCTGTGACACAGCAACAAAATTGACTGGATATTAGCAAGAGGGTTAAGAGTCTATCGCTATAATGCTAAACTCAGTTTATGACATCATGTGCCAACATTTTAAGATAGGAGGCATTGGTTTCGGAGTGACCCTTGTACTTTGGCTGTAATGCATATTAGATGAGTGGGAATGGAGTGACTGCATTCTGAGTCTTACGTACCAAAAATTGCTCCTTTCACCATAGCCAAAGGCTCTCCAACAGAGGGCGGTTTAGTCCTGGGTGGTCCCACCCCTTTGTTGCTGGGTCACAGGAACCTATGCAGAACTTCCTTCTCTTCTACATTGTAAGTAAAAAGGGGATGGGAATTTGCCAATGGAAAGAGGGTGAAGGGGAAAACAAACAGCAGACTCTTTGGTCTTGAGTGGCAAAACCTGGTATCATAATTGAAGGGGCATTTTGATCTTTGCTTTGAGGCCCCTTTTTCTATACATGTCACAGTTAGAGATGAGTGAGCATGCTTGGATAAGACAGTTACTCGAGAGAGCATTGCTCTTATCCAGTAACTACATTCTCGTCTGAGCAGACTTGGGGGGGGGGGGGCGGCGGGGGGTAGTGGGGGTAGGAGAGAGAGATCTCTCTCACTCCCCCCCCCACTTACCCCCCTCCACCCCGAGCCTGCTCGGACGAGAATGCAGTTACTCGAGAAGAGCGATGCTCGCTCGAGTAACTGTCTTATCCGTGCGTGCTCGCTCATCTCTACTCACAGTCCATTTAACTAGTCAAGGAAAGTTCTGACAACTTTAAGGCTGGGTTCACACAGGGCTGATTCCCATCGGAAATCTCGCGGTTTGGCCGCAGCAAAAACCGCGAGATTTCCACCGGGAGAACCGCCACGGTTTAAGCCGCGGCGGCTTTGAAGCAGCCCGGCCGCTTGCTTTTCCGTTGCGGCCAGCGCTCCCATAGAGGAGAGCGCGGCCGCGACGAAAATAAACAAAAAACGAAAGGTAAATAGACATGCTGCATCTTCTGAAACCGCGGCTGTGGCGGCTGCCGGATTTACCGCAGTGGATTGGCCGTCCCGTGTGAACGAGGTTTCTGAGAAATCTCGTCCACATGGCTGGCCAATCCCGAGATTAGCGGCTGTGGGCGGCTTTGCCGCGGCCAAATGCCGCGCGGCGAAGCCGCGGCAAATCCGCCCTGTGTGAACCCAGCCTAAGGCCTCCTGCACACTGGTGGATTCACATTGCAAAATCCGTAGCAGGATTCTGCCTCCGGATTTTACAGCAAATCTAGCCCATAGCATGCTATGAGAAAACACGATTTCCTGCCCATGAGCGGAAATCGATTGAAGTCACTGGAAGCCGTTTGTCCCACGGCCATTCTGCACGGTCATCATCATTGCAGAATGGCCGCAGGAGCCGCGTCATCACCATAGCGACGGCACGGCGTCCTATATACTGCGCATGTGCTGGCTGGCACATTCGCAACAGAGGAGAAGACTGGCGGAGAGGTAAGCTGGAGTCACTGGCCCGGGCACCGGGTCAAACTCTGCTGCGGGAATCCCACATGCGAGGTCCGATCCGCCATGTGCAAGCGGCCTAAGCTGAAGTTTTGTTGCTGTGTGCATCATGGCCTCTACTTTATAATGAATGGATATTAGGTAAGTGTAGGAGAAATGTACGTTGTTTACCAACATCATGTTGTAATATCATTATTCTACAATCCTAATATTTGCTTCTCCTGTAGGTGGTCACCCGTTGTGCTCTTCGTAGATGTCTTAATCATTATTTTCATATCGTTGGCAAATGTGTTTTGATCATTTACGCTTCTTTTGGTTGCATTATGTAAATTCCTGCCGAGATACAAATGATTGTCATTATTTGCTTCTTTATGCTGTCGTCTGTACAAACATATTTCATACTGAGCTTTCACCTCCGTCTCCACTAAAAATGCGAACAGCTTTCTACAGAATGATTGACATTGCTTAACATGCAATCAGTAAAATGCCATTAATTTATGGGTTAGAGGTTAATGTGAATTTAGTATTCTCTTCAGTCACATAGGTTACTTTATCTGCTGTAATACAGGCTTGAGAGGTTTCTATCACATTGTGGGCCAAATTGACTGGTTAACATTCATCAGTATGTTTCCCATAAGAGACATGCAACCAAGTTATAGATGCTAGAACATTAAAGGTAGGCTTTTCCCCTAAAGAAGTACAATGGTAGGCAAGGGTGTAAGCACAACAATAGCAAGCCTTGCACTTTTTATGGAGCCCAGCTGCTGATGCGGGTCACCTTATCCTCTTGCACCCTAAGGTAAACTAAGCGGTCTTCCTAGTATATAAACTGTAATAATCAGGTTGCTGCAATAACCAAGGAAAGAATCATCGTGACGGCACAGTTCACCTATAGCACCCATCTTCTGGATAAGGCACTTGACTCGCTCCTGGTCATAAGTGCAAGAGTAATAGATAAGTATAGTCAGACAAGCCCAAGGTCAAGTAACAGAGATTTTAGGGGCCCTGTGACAACAGATCAAAATAATATTCATTTGACAAAATTGTTTCCAAAAGATAGGAAAAAATGAATTATCTCAGAGACAGTAAAACTTTACATCATATATGGTATATAGAAAATACTGTATTAATGTAATCTACCCCTTTGGTTTTAGGAAAAAGTTCTGTTCAGTTTGCTGGTTCCAGTTCCATTTTTCAGGCAGCCACCGTCTTTGGAATACCAGAGCAGCTATAGTGCATTGGTAGTGTTACGACTACTAATGGACTGTAGCTGCTCTTTGATTGGCCAGTGCTGCTCACATAATCACAGACTACTTCACAGCATCTATTAGAATGCTAGAAAATGGCGGCAGCCATCGCGACTGCTCAAAAACGATGCAGCAAACCAGCAGAATGGAGGGGCCAGGAAGAGAAGATAAAGTACAGGTAAGACACCACTCCAACCTCCAGTTTTGGGAAACAATTTTGTCCTGAAATTGGATGGTTGCTTTAACAACTTGAAGTACATAAACCATAGACATGAGGTTCACATTACAGTTCTGCTCTTTAAAGCTCATCTTCTGTCAGCTGTCAGTTTCTAAAAGATTGTGGTGCAACCTACGTATATGTAATGCACAGTAGTGATTGTCCTCTCCATCTAGCAGCGGACGTGCACGCTACATGACTTAGTTCAATGATATCCCACAAGAGTGCACACATGAGAAACCTTGAGAAACTAAACTTTCTGTGAGTTAGTGTGCCGCAAGTTCCCGCCAACTCCAGGTCCTAGTAGAATATTCGTGATTAGAAGCTTTGAGAGCATCCACATCCTGGTTGATAAAATGAAAAACATATTAGGAGATCATGTGAAAGGGGGACGGCCTGAGATTTTAATTGCCTAGGAGCCTCTACAGGGTCTAATCCGGCACTGATTGGAGTAAGCATGAGTGTAGTCATATAAGCCATGGGTCATGTAACGGTGTGCAGCCAAAATCAGGATGCAGTACAGAGGGAAATCCAACAGTTAGCTTCAAGGTCAGGTTCCAACACAAAGCATAAAGCAAGCCAGAGTATAAAATACCTACAACTAGCACAGAGGCCATTGTATTGCCATTTTAAAAAACAGCGCCTCTATCTATACATCGCGCAACACCTCAACCAGCCCCACCATAATTAATTTCATTGGTGCCTAGAGAGATGATGAGACAGCGCTAGTGCACAGGTGAGTACACAACACATACTAGATATGTGTGGACCAAGGACGTCACTGTCAGAGGCTATGGGTCCAGTAACTCACTCCATTGTTAAGTGAGGGCCACTTAACGAAGATGGTGTTACCTACTCGCACTAGAAAAAAGGTGTGACAGTGAATAATGAAATTCTAAGAAATAAGACCCAAAGACTGAAAAACTATCAAAATAATTTGTGGCTGACAGTGGTCATGGTAGTGTGAGGACATGTAATGAGTTTTACACACAATAGTTATACCATTCAATATACGTTCTTCAGATTTCCTTTTCTGTCAAATAAACTGAATGATGAATATTGTAATAATAGGAAAATAATATATTATTTATGCTTCCTTAATGGCATTGAGTATAAAATTCAGAACTCGCGGGGAGAGGAGAAATCTATTCCAGCTCATGGATGGCTTATATTTCTGTGTAGGTACCCAGACGGCTTGACATGTGCCTAATGTATGAAGAGTGTACCTATTGTAGACATGCAAAGGGTGAAGTTGAGGATGGAGTATACCTCCCTCCCAGGCTTTTAGTCTGGACGGGGTAGCGCTCCAGTTCATAGCTTCACCCTAGTTCTCTGGAAGCCCAGTTGTAGGCCCTGACTTCATTACTGGAGCATAAAAGGCTGCAGCTCCAGGAAGTCAGGGCCTGACAGCCTGAGGAGAAACCCCCTGAGCACTTGGATAGTGCAAACTACATTTGTCTGCTGTATAGACTTGAGGACCCTGCGAGGTACCTCTGGGACTTTAAAGCACACTTTTTCTTGTTTGCTGTGTTTGGAAATAAAGACTGCCGTGAGCAGTCTGAAAGTTGTTCGATATTATTATAACAGCTCTAGAAAAGCGTTTTTCCACTTTGTCTCCCATTGACTCCTCTGAGTTGTTTTAGAAGGTCCACCACTTACTATAACCTTATAACTACTGTAAAAAGATGAGCAGAGCCAACAGGACATGAATAGGCATGGCATATCTCTAGTGCTTGTCATGTCCATTCAGACTAGTTAACATTCTTTCAAGCAAATTCGGAAATGGAAGACGGGGATTGGCTGACATGTACAATGCTGGAAACTACCTAAAAGCTAGACAGTAGGGACAAGGGAATAGCCAGAGGCAAGAACCTAGAACCTCTCCCTAAATAAGCCCTAACTAATCCTGCTGGACAAGTGGTGCAACTGTCCTGAAGGAGGCAACCCTGCAGCTAGAACTTAACTTGTCACCCTACAATGTCCTTCAGTCTGAAACAGAGCAAAATGTAGTACAAAAGGACAGGACGAGAATGGGCAGAAAATAACACAGCCAAGAATCAAAGCACAAAGATAACCAAACACAGTTCCAGAGAGACAGACAGACAGGGGAGAGAAAAGTACAAAGCTAATACTTATGGCTGCATTCCCACGAATGTATATCGGCTCGGTTTTCACGCCGAGCCGATATACGTCGTCCTCATCTGCAGGGGGGGAGGATGGAAGAGCCAGGAGCAGGAACTGAGCTCCCGCCCCCTCTCTGCCTCCTCTCCGCCCCTCTGCACTATTTGCAATGAAAGGAGGCGGAACGGGGCGGGGCTAAGTTGCGAGAATTAGCCCCTCCCCTGGCCCACCTCTCTCCATTGCAAATAGTGCAGAGGGGCGGAGAGGAGGCAGAGAGGGGGTGGGAGCTCAGTTCCTGCTCCTGGCTCTTCCATCCCCCCCCCCGCAGATGAGGATGACGTATATCGGCTCGGTGTGAAAACCGAGCCGATGTATGTTCGTGTGAATGCAGCCTAAAAGGTACAAAAGGAGTACTCAGAGGCTTAAGGACAAATACCTGTAACCACTGAACAATACCTGTAAATCACATGAGTTACTGGCATCCTCTGTCAACAAGCATCTGAATAAGTACCCCAAGAGAAACACTGATAGGCTGATTAAGCTGTTTGCTCAGTCAGCCGATCGGCACCAACACAGAAGGGGAAAGTTTCTCCCATGGTGTTCGTTTGCTAAATGACACCATGCATGCACCATTGTGCTCATTATGTGACCCATGCCTGCACCCAAGCATCATCAGCGCCGTGATAGTACCGATGCTTTTTCCCAATGATTAGCCCTATATAGTCAGTAATTATTCTGTCAGAAAGAAATTAAGTGGTGAATATCTTTATTTTCACCTCTGACCCACAGAAATACACAGGGAGAACTTCAGCACAAAGTCTTTGCATAGAGGAGCACAGATCTCAGTGGCAGCATAGAAGAATTTATCTCTTTCCTAATGTCGAAATAGTTTGATGAGAGAGTTGTAGTAATTGTATATAATGCAATTTCCCACCATCTATGTGTGAACATGAATTATCTTGGCTTGCCACTTAAGGCAACATTCTTTCCCACACTTATAACAATGTCAGTTCCCATTTCAAGGAAATATTTTCTGTATTTTTGTCTCTCTGTCTATGAAATATCTTCTAACATTTTAGAATAAGGGATTTTGTGCTCGAGACCAAAGAATGGACGGTAGGAGAATTCTAATATATCTAAACTATTTATCTTCCCAACTCCATGATGTACAGTACTAAGCAAACGTCTTAGGCAAGTGTGGAGAAATACTGCAAAGTAAGAATGCTATCAAAAATAGAAGTTTTAGGGTGGTTTCACAACTGCATAGGTATTGCATTCGGGGAGCAGGAAAGGGGAATCTCTACAGCCAAACGGTTCCATCTGTGAACGGAACAGAAAAGAGCTTGGTAGACCCTATTGACTATAATGGGGTCCGCCTGCTTCCCGCCCAACTGACCGACTTTTGGACAGAAGAAAAAGTGATAGAAGCAGCGCTTTTCCTCCCAGTTTTTTTCAGCCGGATCTGTGCCATAACTTCCGCCACAGATGTGAAACTGGCCTAAATAGTTTATTTTTGTTAACTATCAAAAAGCAAAGTGAAATGTAAATCAAATCAATATGTGGTGTGTATATGAGATGTGACTAGGGCCTTAAGACCTTATAACATCACAGATCACGCAGATTTTCACTGGAGCACCAAACAGGCACATTTGGTGGCTCTGGCTTCTATGTGAAAAAGTGAGGTTGGAGGGTAAACTTGAAAAAAATCTCAGAAAACCCTTTTAATATATTATACATGAAATAACTTGTTTTCTACAGATATCTACATTTACGTTACCATCTTTCCCTCTTGCACTTTCCATATTTTCTGAGAACATTTATATAACCTTTTAAAAAAAGAATCTCTTTGTGCGCTATAAAGATTACCTATAATGGCATGCATGCTGTTTCCAAACTGCGTTAATTGCTAACTTTCCCCATCGTTGTGTTAATGTAAATATCCCCATGCCTTTCCATTAAGACCAAATCTATTACTAAAACCTTTAACTGTGAAAATATTAGATTGAACACAGTATCCAGATTCACTGACTTCGCTAGATGACGTTATTTAAAAGGAATATACAGTAACTTCAGAAATCACAACCTAAATGTTACAAGATTTGTTAATTATTGTGCTCCTCTGTAAAGCCAAACTCTGTATAGACTATATAATGTTACTGGGCATCACTCTCCCATCTGTATATTTTGACACCAGATTTAGAAATGTTGTGGAACGGTTTCTCTGGACCGTTAAGGAAATACAACTTTTTACGTCTTGAGACACTGGTAGATATATGGCTGCCCAATGAAACAAACAAGACCAGGAAAACGTTTCTAGTTAACTTACTATGCAGTTTAGTTCCCTCTGTGAGCATTGTAGTTAAAATGCAGGGTTAGTAACCAATTAGAATATTCAGACCCTGGTACTAGCAACTGCAAAGGATAGAGGAGAGCAGTATAATCCATGTTGACATTCTACATAATTCATGGCATCTACATGTCAAGGACTATCCATTAACACTAAAAGCAAATGTCTACTCCCATTGAGGGGTGGTAGAAGCTCTCTTGGTGCCCAAGACAGTGGTTCCTGAATCACCCTTGCTCCTGATTTCAGTATCACACCATAGCTATCATTCATTTAGTTGCCCATGCCTCCTCCTTCCTCGTTAATCTCCAGCATTATAATTTCATATTTTCATTTACCCCAATTTCCTCAAACATATGTAATTCTCAATGCTGGTGTTATAGCAAACCAATATTTGCTATATGATATGCTATTGGCGCCCAAATTCAATGTTAGAGGTAAGCTGAGCTCAGGAGAATAACTATCACCACATCAACTCTTTGCATCATCAAATTTATCTGTTTATTGAGTGACAGGCAACAGTTTATATAGGGTCACATGTTCAATTACAATAATTCAAATCTATTATAATTGATTTGCCACTATTGGTCAAAGAAACAAACAAAATATAAATATACAAGATAAGGAATTTAACATCTAAAATGCCTACCAAATGCACGCAGGCGCAAAGTTGACCATACATGATTACCTTCTTGGAACAGTAAATCTAAACAATAATTGTTTAGAGAAAGACAGGAGAACAGAGCACACAATGACCCGAGACATTCTAGGGCCTTGGAATGTTCTAATCATTGACATCCCTTCTTATTCTTTAATACATTTTAGCAAATCTTGTTAATGAAAAAGTCAAAATCATTGACACAGAAGATGGCTACTTGCTCACAAAATGGCTACGCATAGGATAGAACATGGTGTCATATTCATTTCACTAACACTGGGATGATTAGCCAGCCTACCACTTATCTGTAGTGGGATC
Source organism: Eleutherodactylus coqui (assembly GCF_035609145.1). NCBI lineage: Eukaryota > Metazoa > Chordata > Amphibia > Anura > Eleutherodactylidae > Eleutherodactylus > Eleutherodactylus coqui. The sequence continues at coordinate 115,560,264 of NC_089845.1, read as the reverse complement.
CACTGGATTCCTTTAGCTCCTCTCCTGGCTTCATCTCTCTCATCTCTTATACATGATATATGTACAGATAGGACCTATTTTAACTTGATTGTGATAGCATGGTGCAGAAAGTTATCTTATCTTAACCCATTAAAAAGCTATTGTTCTCTTAACACAACACATTGTAAAGTAATTACCCTGATAGTATGTCACACCGTGCTATCACATCCTGTTAAAAGTCAACCTAAAGAAAGACCCATCTGTACATATACACTGATTGACCACTTTTCTTAGAGATCCTGCCCCTTCCACAAATATAGTTTCTTTCTATGGAAAATTATACTCATGACCCCGAAGAGCAGCATAAAATCAAGTGACAAGTTTTCCGTGGATCAGTTTCAGTGTGAACCCACATTAGAATAGGAAAATTAAGCGATCCGAGTGACTTCAAAACAGGTATAATCATTGGTCATCTAGACTAGACAGGCACGGTATTTCAAAAACTGTCAACCTTTTAGGGCTTTCTCATGCAACGTTGTGGAGAGTGTACCGAGAATAGTGTGAACAAGGAAAATATCCAGCAAAAGGGGATCCTGCGGACATAAAGAACTCATCGACAAAAGGAGTCAGAGGAGGATGTTAGGAATCATTCTGATGAACAGGTGGGGCACAGTCAAGCAAATTTCACTCAAATGTGTCCGAATGCACAACTCTTCATCCCTTAGTGTGGATAGGCTATAACAGCAGATGACCAGTTCCAGCACCATTGATGTCTGAGAGAAACAGAAATTAGCAACTCTAGTGGGCAAAAGAGTGCATAAAGTGGGTCATTTAGTAGTGGAAAAACATTGCCTGGTCAGAAGTCAAATCTTTATGGCACCCTGCTGATAAGAGGATCAGAATTTCATGTGAGCAGCATGAATCTATGAACCCTTCCTGTCAGCTGTTCTGAGAATTTCAGCACCTCCATCTAATTTGCAGAAACTGTAAGAAGCTATACTGTCCTCCTGGGCCAATATTCCAGTAGAACGATTTCAATACCTGGTGGAATATATGCCATGATATATGCTTATCCCAGGCATGCTTGAATTAATTTATTGTTGATTTTCCAACCACCTCTGCTGGAAGTTTCTTCTGAGTACCTACTACTCTTTAAATAAATTAATACTTCCTGACATCACTTGTTTTTATTTCTCCTGTAACTAATCTCAGACTGTACCCCCTTGTTCTACTGTTACTTCCCTCCTAAATCTTATTTATACCTTTAACATCTATAAAGGTTTCAGTCATTTTCCCTCTATCCCTTCTTTCATCAATGGTGTACAAATTAAGTTCTTTTAAGTCTTTCCTGATACGTTTTGTCCTTGAGACCTTCCACCATTTTTATAACCCATCTTTGGACTTGTTCTAGTTTATCAATGTCTTTCTGTAGAGGAGGCCTCCAGCCCTGAACCCGATATTCCAGATATGGTCTCACCACAGGGGAATCACAATCTCCCTCTTTCTACTGGTTATACCTCTAACTATGCAGCCGAGCATCCTACTTACTTTTGTGGAGTCCACAGTGTGAGGAGGCAGCATTTTGAAGTCATCAGCAATCAAAACTTCTTAAATCCTTCTTTTCTGAAGTCCTGGATAACACAGAACAACCAATATGATACTCAGTCTGAGCATTTCTTCTCCCCAAGTGCTTTATTTTACATTTGCAAACATTGCATTGCAGTTTCCATTGTTTTAACCATTTATCCAGTTAAACTAAATTGTTCTTCATTTTGCAGACACCACCAGGAGTGTCAAGCCTATTACATACTTTTGTGTCATCAGCAGACAGACCTTACTTATTAAACCTCCTCCTAAGTCACTTACCAACATTTTAAAAAGAACAGAACCCGGAAGAGACCCTTGTGGTCACCACTTATAACTCATCCCTGTTCAGAATTGACTCTTAACAATAGCTTCTGTGCTGGTTCAAGGAAAATCAATTTTTGACTCATTGACCCAATCTCCAGTATAAAAACAGTAAAAAAAAAAAGCTGGACTAAGTAAATCCAAATTGATATAATTTCAAAATGGAAACATTAAAAAAAATGATACTGAAAGCATCACATTTAGAGATGAGCGAGCGTATTCGCTAAGGCAAACTACTCTCGAGCGAGTAGTGCCTTATGCGAGTACCTGCTCGCTCGTCTCTACGGCGGGGGAGAGCGGTGAGTCGCGGGAGTTAGCAGGAAGGAGCAGGGGGAGGGGGGAGAGTGAGAGAGAGATCTCCCCCCCGTTCCTCCCCGCTCTCCCCCGCTCCCCTCCGGAACCCGAATCTTTAGAGACGAGCGGGCAGGTACTCGCATAAGGCACTACTCGCTCGAGTAATTTGCCTTAGTGAGTACGCTCGCTCATCTCTAATCACATTGTATAAGGGTGTCCAAAGCCTTTTTTCTGGGTAAAATTACCATTACAACTTTTTAGTGATTTTTTTCCTCTTTGGTTCCAATAAAATAAGTGACAATATAAAAGTAATCTAAATGATATTGAGGAAGCCTGCTAAAAGCATCACACAAGTCATATTACTTATTGCCTAACAATACTTGTCTATCACGCAGGCCGTTATTACGCCCACTTGCCCCATGTAATTATATGTAACAGGAACTTGAAATCTTTAATAATATTATTTCATTTCCAAGGTAAAGCGTCTGTCTCCGTAGTTGGAATCCGTAGTTTTAGGCTTTATTTATTTATTTTTTTAAACAGCAATTGAATTTAGTTACACATAACTAGAGTATAGAGTAGCAGAATTTAAGATCTCCAAAGGAACGAAAAAGAAAATCAAAAGGAAACTTTTTTTTGGCTTCTTAAATCAAACTGAGAATGTTCAGCTCGCATGTATGTGACAGGAATTACAAGCATCTGTCGTGGAAGGTTAACAAACAATTATGCAAATTTTCCCATCATACAGGGGCTGGCTAGCAGCTTTGTGACCAGCATGAGGTGGACATTGTTATTTTGTGGCCCGGATTCATTTGTATCTCTCAAAACTTTTTGTGCTGAAAGCACTAGAAAAGAAAAATATATAAAATGTGATATTTACTTGAAACACAGCGATTGCAAAATACCCCAACTTACAATTCTAAAAAATAAAAAAAAACACCACCACAAAAATACAAAAACTTAAAAAGTAATCTAAACATAATCCTATAAATTACTATACAGCCTATAGAAAAACAATGACCCATCCCATTGGGCAGATCTCAGGCTCTTAACCCCTTGCGGTTCGCATATCCTTTGCTCGAGTCATCATACTATTAAGAAACAGTGATGGTATGAGCCAAGGAGCTGTGCCAGCACCATCACTTGCATACCTCTGCTGTATTATATAGCAGAACCCGGGGGTAATGGCCATGATCAAGGATAACTCCAATCCCAGCCTCTTCACTTTTACAATGCTGTGGTCAGTGCCGACCATGACATCTAAGGGATTTATAAGGAGGCGGCTCCGTCTGTGACCACATCAGCCCCCTGCAGTGCAATCCTTGAGGACTGATGGATTCCTGTAGCAGCCAGTGGCATAACGGTGCCCTTAAGGCCTGCCATGGCTGTCAAGGTAAAAGAATAGAAATAATTTGCTGCAATACAGAAGTATTACATGAGCAATCACAGGATCGTATGTTCAAGTCCCTACTGGGGCATAGGAAAAAAAAACGTAAAAGAAAATACATAATAGTTATTGACGTGCCTGTAGCGACCCATGCAATAAAACAAATATTATTTAGCCCACATTAAACACTGTAAAAAGAATTATTTTCATCTGCCTGCTAGAAATTGAAGAAGTGATCAAAAGTCATATGTACCCTAAAATGATAAAAATGAAAAGTACAAGTAGTCGTGCAAAAAATAATCACTCACATAGCTCAGTGAATGGAAAAGTGAACTTTAAACGTGGAGATAAAAAGGCACCAAATACCATTGTGTCCTTAAGCACCAAACTAGTCCGCATTTTTATAGGTAAACTGTGATACGAGAGAGTAAAGACCATCCCAATATTGTTGGACTCCATAGATAAAGCATTAAAATGCACCTCGCCCCATTGCCAATTCTGAAAGCTCTTCTTGGGAGTGCATTAATCTCAGCATGTGTGTACAGGCGCATTATATATATATATATATATATTATATATATACACACACATACACACACAGGATAGTCTAGTGACTTACAGGGGTTGGCAGAGGTAAACCTTGAAGCTTATAGACGCCAATGCAAAATCTGTTGCAAAGTCCTACAAATTACATGTTGCAGTCCTCTTAGGCGGACCGGCTGAGGAGCCCCATTAGTTACTGGGGAAGGGGGGAAGGGGGCAGGTGCTATTGGAACCTATAAATCTTCTATGGTTCTGTCCCCAGTGGTTGGTACAGTTAACTTGTATGCAGGATAGTTGTGATAGAACTTTTTATTTTTTGCTGTGATGACCCCATCTTGTTTGCCAATTTCAATAAAAGGTAGTTGTATAGCAGGAAAAAAAAAGGCGGTGTTTGACGTTGGCTTTGATAGACCTTCCCAAATATCTAAAAGGAATTCTGGCTTGTATACTCTTTTAGCATGCACATGATGTATTCAACTTCTGCTCACTACATATCACCTACATTCAATGGTAGTCTTAAGGCCGTGAGGAATGTGAAAACAGCTATTCACATGATCAAGAACATATATCAGTGTCACCCTAGTAAAGGAAATTATGCAAAAGCTTTTTTCCCCATCTACGGCCACTTCTGTGTGTGATGCCATTAAAATGATAAAATGTTCCATTGACACAATTGTTATGGAGATTTACCAAGTTTTGTGCAAGTAATTGAGCATTTATATATCATTTACTTCCCCACTTAGTTATATCTGTATATCTATATTTCTGGAAGAGCTGGGGGTGGGGGGACTTGATGGACTACCAACAAGCAATCTGTCTGGTTGAGGGATGGGTGGGCTGTATCCCAGTATAAATTAGTTAGAGGTTTAAGTATTCTATGTTTGGAGGTTTTAAACTTTTTTTTTTTTTTATAGATAACCATGATGAAATTCAAGTTCTGTTTATTTCTAACAATTGTTTTTCAGGGTAGCTTTCCAAGCATTTGCGGTGGTGTTTTTTTATTTTGTAAGATTAAAAAACATGTCCGAGAGAAGTCTAATGGGAAAAATACCAGAAAACACGTCATACTCAGGGGATACTGCACTTTGAAAAAAATAAAGAATAAATAAATTATATATATACACACGCATAAACAATGTACAAAGTCAACTTGTTGAGTTGTGCAATTTAAACTTCACTTTAAACTTGAAAGTAACATCTGGTCACAAAGTAAGCCACTAATAAAAAAATGCTGCAAAATGCTATGTGAAAGCAGGTTAAGGCCAGTTTCCCATGAGCGTTCGACAGGCACATAAATGCCTGCTTAAAAGGATCTGTGATGTCTTATTTTAGAAAGTTCTTGTATTTCCTGTGAAAAAAAAAGTATTCTGCAGCACCTTGTCTTATAAGTTATAACAACTTTACAGTGTGTTGTTCCTCTGATATTCTTTCTGCAAATATAGAAGGGCTCACACACACGAACGTGTATTCGGTCCATGTGCCATCCTTGTATTTCATGGACGCCACATAGACCCATTATAGCCACTTAGGCTATGCACGTGGTCATTTTTTCATGCACATCATGTTATCACAGACTAGAATCGGACATTCAATGTGCACCACAAGCAGGTCTTGCACAACACGTGTGTGCTGTGCAACGACAGTTGCGTCCAAGAATGTTGGGTACATCTCTCATACGCTCGTGTGCTAAAGCCCTAGGGGAGCATTCACACAGGGTACTTACTGTCCAGATTCTTTGTATGGAAGTAGTATGGACAGTGTAAAATCACATTAATTGTATTGGGGTATTCAGATGAGCATTTTATTTCATCCACTGACTGGTCGTGTGAAAAAAATCACAGCATATCTTAATTTGGTCCATAATTACGGACTGAACTTGTCCATCAAAGTCAATGGGATTGCATAAAAATCCAGCAAATATGGAGTTGCTTGTGTTAGCACTGTGTTTTTACGCATGTTGCAGATGGTGGGTAAGAACATAGTGACATCAATTGGGCCTTCCTGGGTGAAAAAAAGCAGGGAATACAGATAGACCATGCCCGCAGAAAAAGCACATACATGCAGTGAAAAGAGTGGGATTGTCATGCACCGAAATTGCATTAGAACAGAAGTAATTTTAGGGCTTGTTCACATTGTGGATATATTCCATCGTTTGATTTCAGTCCAGCATTTCTGGTTTCCGTATTGTTCGGCTCACGGGATGAACGGAGGTAGATTGAACCCATTAACCATCTTGTACTCAAGCACTTTCATGCACAAAATAGCGCAGCATGAAGCACTGTTTAACCCTCAATCACTAAACAGTCTCACAGACCCTCTCACCGGGCAATCTTTGCGGGATCGTTTCGATACTGTAATCTTGAGGAGGGATTTTAAAAGCAAGTATCAAAGATGTTTTAAAAATGAGAAGTACTTGCCACAACACTTTAATAAAATTCCATGAGAGATTCCATGCATTTCACCCCACCATAAACCTGACATTAAGCTACTCATATAAAGAAATCAACTTTTTGGACACCACCATAAAAATTTTAAACAACTCAATACAAACATCCCTATACTGGAAACCGATAGATCGGCCAACATACCTCAGATGGGACAGATTCCACCCTAAACACATCAAAAAGTTGATAATTTACAGCCAGTTTATCAGATACAACTGGATCTGCTCCAACCCAACAGAGAGGAACATTTGTACCATCTTAAAAGGACATTTTTAAAATCAGGGCTACCATCCCACCTCAATTGATGACCAAATCACCAGAGCTACCAGGATATCCAGAAATCAGCTACTCCAATACACAGAGAAGGAAACAATTGTGTACCTTTAGTAGTGACCTTCAATCTGCAGATAGAGGTACTAAGGAAAACTGCAAAGAAACCATCATACCCTACACAAGGATGACTTCTGAAAACCATATTCCCGCACCCTCCACTTCTGTGTTACATGCAACTGCCAAATTTGGGGAATTTTGGAATCAGGAGTGCATTGCCCTCTGATACACAAAAAGGAACTTATCCCTGCAATGTAAGAAGCTGCAAGACCTGTTCACATGTACTGACAACGGAGAGGATATGGATCTCCAACACACAGCAGGACTATAAGATCCCGGGGACATTCACATGTTCCACGTCTGATGTTGTGTACCTGATCCTGTGCAGTAAATATCCTGTTAGGGGCCTTTATGTTGGAGAAACAGGACAGAAACTGAAAGCCAGGATGAGATCTCATTGCCACACAATTAAACAGAGAAAGACAGAATTACCTGTGGCCGAGCACTTTTCTAGTCATGGACACGACCTAGAGCATATGAGGGCTATGATACTGAAGGGCGGTTTCAAGTCACAAAGCCATAGAAGAATTTGGGAATATAAATTTATAACAACTTTTGGCACTTTGAATAGTGGGTTAAATTCTTCACAAGGATTCATGCGTGACTGGGAGGTATAAGACATCTATAGCACAGATAACACTGCTGGCCTGGTCCCTCCCAACAATAATTCAGGAACCATAAAACTTTTACTCCCTTATCAGTGTCTAGTTAAAAAAGTTTGTTTGCTGTTGCAGTATTCCTTTAAGTGCAAACCAATCACATCCTTGTCTGTGCCTTGTCAGAAGTATGTGTGTATAAATATTCATGCCACGGATCTAGTTAATTTAAGCCGGAAGTAGAACCCTGCGTTGGTTTAACATCATGTATTTTTGTTAGCCATTAAAAGGTATCATATCTACAAGATTACCTGGTTTCTCTTGCTGAGAACAATCACATTTTGCTCTACTGGCTAACACTGTACCAATTTCCTCCCCCCCATTAACACTTTTAAAGCACAAACAAAATTAGTGCATTTTGTCTATACCAGAAGCACAGGATGACCAAGTTCTTATGCTACTCCTGCAGCAAGGACATTTCTGGCAAACATACTGTTCCAGTTTGCAATGACCACAAGGAATAAGTTTATTTAGTTTGATGGCCATTTTTAGGTAAATTTAATAAAAATCCGTTCATATGTTATTTTCACTAATACGATAAATAAAATATTGAAGTTTAATTTTGTTACACTATCCCTACATATTAGTACCAGACTAACTCGAAAATACGTTTAGAGCTCTATGGTTAGGTTCTGGAGTTTTACGGAAAGCTACTCCAGATGGAACCTCTGACTCAGAAGTGATTGACCCTCACTCTGCATTCCTAGGTGTGGCTCTTTTCTTTACTGCATAGGACAATTGGCTACCTATACCAAATATACTGTAGATGTATTCTGTAGCCTTAGATTGTTGGCAAATATATTTCCTGGACCTGTAAAGCCCATAACGCCGTCATAAAAATGGGATTTTCCACTTTAACTCACATATGAGTTTTTACCATATACATGTGTAAAACTCCCCATTTCATCTAACTGCAGATGTTAAAGTTCACACTATATGGTTAATCTACCTCACCGCTTAATAAATAAAAATCAATGCTTCTCAGTTTTTGCAGTGGGTCTTACCAGTGAGGTACCGCCCAACTGTTGATGAGGCACAGCGGGGTAGGCAGTTTTACTTGGAAGAAGTCCTGCTCCAGATAGTAACCTATGCCAGCTGACGCAGGGCCAACTACCAGACGACCTGTAGTAGATTTTTTATAAAAAGTCATATGGAAAATCCCATTAAATCAACTTGGTGAAGCATTCAGGTTGCCAGGTGTCACTGAATGTCTCCCTACTCCGAGCCCACAGTCCATCCATTATGTTTTCAGCACTGGGCCGATTCCTTTTTGTTCCTTTGCAAGCTTCATCATCTCATGTTGTGAAAGAATGAGAAAAATGTAGGCATCCGTCATCGGTGCGCATGAAATATTAGCAGGGGCATGGCAGACTTTGTCTTGGCAATATCAAGAATGCTTGGGTTGAAAGAAAGGCGTAATGTTTAATGAAGCCGTTTCCTTGTCTATGTTATTTGAAGACTTGAATTTCACTGGTTCATCTGCAAGTCAACGTCTTTTTAAGCCTTCAGTTTTGTGCTGTGCTTCATTTTTGCATAATGATTATTTTAATTGATGGGCCTCTACACATCCAGCCATAACTTATGTTCACATGAATGCTTTTTTTTTCTTCCTTTTACAATATTTATAGCCTGGTGGGCTCAACTCGTGTATACCTTTAAGTAATGCAGTCACCATCTAGTCAAATACAAGTTCTACACTACAAGTCTGGCTCCACACAGGTGAGAAAATCATGTGAATATGAAACCAGTGATTTCCTTTCCTTGTCTATCCAGCTCCTTACTATCATAAAGGCTTCTTAAAACCACAACTTGCCTCTGCATACTCTTCCCCCATCCTACAGCTATACACCATGCCCCTCCCAATGTCCCACCAGATGATCCTCTAGTCCCTGCTGCCAAACCTCCAGCCACCGTAAAAATAGTCCTCATACTCGCACATATCTGAGCTCAACAATGGCTATATGCCATTAACATAATCCAACTCCTCTCCTTCCTACTGTCAAGAGTACAGTGTGCAGGAGACTGGGAGAGCAGGCAGATTGCGCATACAATGCCCAGCAACTTGCATCAGTACATATGAAAATTCCTACTGGTAGCTGGAGGCTCAGTAATGGTGGCTAAAGGCTCCTCAGATGGAATTGTGTACAGGGCCATTTGGCCATGGACTACTGTGCCCTGTGGGCCTCATTGCAATCATATAGTCTGCCTCTATTGGTGGCGCACCACTGATCAGGGCTCACTGACATAGCAGTGCCAAATCCAAAGACCCATAGAGCACTGGAATTTCTGCTAGATGCAATTCTTCCCCCCCCCCCCCCCCTCCATACTCAGCATCCATGTGATATAAATCTCAGAGTATGGCCATTTACATGAGATTTAGGCCAAGCCTCACAGACTTTGTCATAAGACAGGGCTTTCAGAAGTCAGCTGTAGATAAGTAGGAAAATAATACATTATATCAAGTATGATCTCTGTGAGAATGCAAGTTTCATAAAGGCTACGCAAGACCAGTGCTGCTATTCAATGGCTAGGGAATAACTTGCTTTTGTGGGACAAACCCTTTTGATTGACAACCCTGGTGCCACCAAAAAGTTGGTACATTCATGTAAATGAAGATGCATCTCTTAAGGGTCCATATTGGTTCCCCCCTTCAAACCCGACTGTAGGCCTCAACATGGCGAAGGGGTATAACTGCATCGTGATCCTATTCAGGCCAACTAAGGCAATGGCTGGAGAAAGATCTGATGACCTACTCCAGTATTTTCACCAACAAAACCTTATGGATTTACAAAGCAAGAATGGTGATCCATAGGGTGACCCAGAGTTGGCAATGACCAACTGGTTAATCATCATCATTGGTCATCTGGTAATAAAAAGTAATGTCTATAGCTCAATTTTGTTAAGGTTGTCTGTAAAACTTTTATCCAAAATTTTCAGAAAATACATCCAGAAAAGCCTGAACCCGCTTTTCTTGAAGGGTCCTTGAGAGAACACATTTGATCCCTGCACCTCTCACCTGATTGACCATCACACTCTGGACATCACCTTCTGTCAACCCAGTTTGTCGTGAAGGACACTTTTTGTGTTAACAAAAAAAAAAAAAAAAGGTCAAGCACCTACAAGGAGTAGTTGTTTTACTGCAAAACCCAGCATGCAGTTACGTCTCAGGCAGATAGGCAAATGATTAGAGTTGAATTTAATCTTATTTGTAGTAGGATTTTCTCTTTTTATCTTGAACACAAAAGAAGCTATTCTGTAATCAACCTCGGATCTAAAAAATTCTTACTTTTCATCTTTTCATAAAAGTCTGTAAAAGAACCGGAGAAATAAACCTAATTCATGATTGCCATTACAAAGCAGTGTGATGAGAAATAATGACACATAAGAGCCACTATTAGGCCACATGTTTTTATTTAGTAGTGTTTATGTTCCCAAGTTACATTTTAGGTCTATTGATGTAAGACTACAAAATTACCATTAATTTTTTTCTGTGCTTATAAAATACCAACTTTTTTTTTGTTTACCATCATACACTCTAACACAGTCTGCAACAATTTACATGGAATCATAGGCACTTCAAAGGCTTAAAAAGACTTTACAATTTAAATGCATGGTGAAAACGACAAAAATTGCTCTCAAAACTTAGTCGTACCTTCAGAAAAAGAAACATAATGGGAAGGAGTTTGTACAGTGGCCATGGACTTCTGCAACTCTGTCAGAATACTGTTATAGTCTTTGGATTTGGCTCATCCCCATTGTCCATGCCAGGATTTAAGCATCCTGTGGCTTTCTAACTCCCGAAGAGTCTCCTAATATCTCATTCTGGTTCATCATATATGTAATACATTTGCAGCCAGATTCACCCGCACATCAGTATATGCAATGTATGACTGGCCCACTCCTGTACAGGAGTCGGTAAAGGTGCATCCACTCCTAAAATGAAATGAACTGATCATCATTTCTAAGGCTTCTTTTATAAATTGGAGAGAATAAGTTTCCATTTCTGATTATTTTAACACTAAAAAACAACCCTTTAAAAAGGACACTATACTTTTTAAAGGGAACGGACCTCAAAAATGTATTCAGCAATTAATCACTGCCAGAAAAAAGGTGTCGCAAAGACAAAATAGAAGTACCTCTCTGATATCTACACTCCAGTCAAGTCTACGGCTATAATCTTCATTTCTACACCCTGTGTTACAGCCATAGACTGAACATAGACATTAATGTTAGTTATTCAACAAGTGCAAAAAAAAAAAAAGCATGTGAGCTGAAATTTCAAACCAGAGAAGTTTTCCAAATCTAATTTAAATAGAAATTAAGAAAAAAAAAAAAAAAAAAGTGACAAAAAGTTGTACTAACGGCTGTCTGGAATCTGGTGTTGCCCACTAAGGAATGCTGGCACTAGGCGAGTCATAACCAAAGTGGACAGATCAATTACCAAGCTCTAGATCCGCTTTTTAAAAAGATAATTGGTGAGGCTCCCAACCCCTCAACTCTACCGATGCCATATTCTAATTTGGAAATCAATAGGCAATGACTAAAGTTAGGACAAAAAAAAACCAAAAACTTAAAGCAATACATTTTGAAAAATTCCAAACCATACTACTAAACTAAAGCTGGTTACACAAAACTGTATACAAAAATATATAGCTTCCCTTTATTCCTGGATTGAAAAAAAAAAATTAAGAATCTTTCAGGAATTATGGGAAGAGAAACAGACAAAAAAAAAAAAAAAGTCTTCACCTACAGGATCTACAAATTTGATTTTTTTAAACTCTTGTAAGAAAAAAAATTGTATTAAATGGGTGGAAAATGACATTCTCTCCTGTAAACCTTAGATACAACGTGAGTACTGCAGAGGACCCTAAAAATTAACGAAAACTAATCTCATTTAAGAGAAAATGCACCTTTAAAGAGTAGCTTACTACTGTAAGTAACAGCTTGTATACAGATATTTCATTTCTTTTTTACACATTAGTCAGCATAAAATCGGTCAGGAAGTACACTGAAAAAAAACAGAAAAACAAACAGCGTAGTGTAAAAAATTGAATATCATTACACAGATTTATACAGATTTTTTATGTTTACATAGGAAGGAAAAAAAAAAAGTACATTTACACTATACTGTATATCCGAGTTCTAAGACAATTGCACCATGACAACTACTAAAAGGCATTTATTTGGAAACAGATAAATTAATGAAATAGAACTAAAATTTTTGAAAGATTTGAGACATGCGAAAAATATTCAACAACCTTTCAGAGACCCGATGAGTGAAAAAGAAACTGCTTTTTGTCTATTTTTTTATGCATAAAAAGGTCAGACATTTTGGCGAATACCTAATGGTCTTAGAAGAGAATACTCTGCCACTGCTACTCACTCAAAAATGAAAGAAATTTGTTTCACTTTTATTATTAAAGTATACATGAAAAGAATTTTCATTTTTGTTTTTTTTTGTGTTTTATTTTATTATTTTTTTTAAATACAATGGGATTTTTTTCTCATATCATAAAAGGTGCCTCCGAGGCTCTTTAATGAAAAAAAAAAAAAAATGAAATCTTCATTATTCTATGCAAAAGCTTTATTTAAAAGAAAAACAAAGAAGTTCAGTGATCTCATAAAAAGAGACACTATAGTAGTAGATTTTATGCATAAAACTCTTTAGTTGGTGCCTTTTGGTAGACAGCGCTGGATGGTTTTCGTTCTCCGAGGTCGTAGCTGCCCTCATCCTTCTTTCTCATACGGTAAACCAGCAGCAAAATTAAGAAGACTGCAAAAAGGAAGCCGATGCCGCCACCAGCAATGACCGCTGCAAAAGGAGATTAGATAGGTGTTATGTCAGAAGGGGCATTGGTCCAGTGAATACTGAAGGTTTATCCTTTGAGTTGCATGCAACGATTACCCCAATACATGATAGAGTACAGAGTCAGCGGGCTTATTTTCTGCAAAAGTAGTCAGCCAACATGTGCATATACAACCACTCGGTTTTAAATGCAAGTACTATGAAAAGACCATCCCTTGTAAGTTATGGGTTGTAACTAGAGATGAGCGAGCATACTCGCTAAGGCACATTACTCGAGCGAGTAGTGCCTTAGCAGAGTATCTCCCCACTCGTCTCTAAAGATTCGGGTGCTGGCGTGGGTGACAGGTGAGTTGCGGCGGAGAGCGGGGGGTGGGGGGTGTTAATCTCCCCTCCGTTCCTCACCGCTCTCCCCCGCCGGCCCCCGAATCTTTAGAGACGAGCGGGGAGATACTCGGCTAAGGCACTACTCGCTCGAGTAATGTGCCTTAGCGAGTATACTCGCTCATCTCTAGTTGTAATATTTTAGGACATTGGAACTAAGCAAGACAAAACATGCATACTTATCCCCTTCGTTATCATATATGCACAGGATACACCAATAATGCCAGAGGTGGGAGAACAAGGGTCCATAGAGGACCATTCGACAATTCCTGCTAGAGACCTTCATATAAGTCAATGGAGAATTGCCTTTCCATAATCCTAACAGACAAATCCTCCATGGACTTTTATGGGGAATACAGACTGCATAAATTAACAGGTGTCCTCTGACTGCCACTCCTGATTCACACTTGCAAAAGGAGTATTTCTAAAATATTCTTGAATTGTGGACATGTCTTCATTGACTCCTATGAAGAACACAGCGAGCATAAATTGGCAAACAGGTGGAGAGACCTCCATTTTTCTGATAGAAAAATGTCTTAGGGCTGCCAATTGGGCATTTATGGCATATATTGTGCATTTTCTGTGACTGTTTTAAATCTGTGTGTATTTATGTATAAAAAATAAAATCTGCACGACTATTCCCAATTTTAAAGTTTAACTTGTGTAAGGGTTTGTTCGCATCATTCCGTTTGGAACCTCCAATGCCAATTTCTGATAGAAAACAGGACGAAATAGCAGCGCCATTATGTCCTGTAAACTCTGGCAAAATGCTGAACTGCTAGATGGAAATAAAAAAAGACCCCATTATAGTCAACGGGGATCTGTTCGGCACAGTTTGGCTCCGCCATAAGACGGAACAGTTTGGCCCCCTGAAAAACCTTCTGCTTGCTGGTTCCACCCTGGCTCTTAACACTCCACTAATTGGAGCAGCCTTTGGGTACTTTTATATGGGCCAACAGTTGTCCCGGTGGACATTAGACCCTACAAGGCAAGTGAGCGACAATCACAGTTGCTAGGTTTTTAGCTCACCTAAAAAGCAACTGTTGGCTTGTGTAAACAGGCAGTCAATCTATGAATGATTGTCTGCTTACTCTGAATCGAAGTAGATGACTGGAAGACACTTCCGGCATGTTCCACCTCCATTCAGTGAGTGATCATTGTTCCTGTTTAAAAGCACAGGAGCAATAATCATTGTCACTGAAGCACCCGACAGCCGTTCCAGACAGTCCCATATAAAGGTACTGCAACCCCTTGTAAATATCAGGGGGAGAGCGAGTGTGAAGAGGGGGAGCGGGGTGAAGCTTAGCAAAACCACTCACAACCCTGAAAAGACTAACTCTGTACCTACATACATTAAGTGGTTAACCTTTAGTCAGAGGAGTGGGCTCTGAGCTTATTCTATGCAGGGGAGAGAGAGCAGAGACACTGCCTGCTCTGCACATGCTGACCTTGTGTCCTGCAGAAAGGGACAGAGCACTTATAAAAATGTGAAGACATGCTAAACTGGCCCTTCTTGACCAGAGAACTAGGCGGGCAATAAGTCAAGACTGGGGTTTTGTTTTTTTTTAAGTTTAAAAAAACAAAACAAAAAAAATAAACTAAAATAAACTAAAAAAAGTAATAAAAAAAAAAAAATAATAAAAATCTATATATGGTGTATTAAAAAAATGTATGAGTTTGATTGCTCAGTGTGTTCTACATTTAATGTGCTCTTGGGTATGCCCATTTAACGCAGAAAAAGCCATTGTTAAGCAACTGAAAGGGCAAACACTGTGGCACAGAAAGTTATCTTACCATGCTAAGTCAAGTTAAACTTTGCTATGTCCATTCCATCATGGCTTAGCATTTATTTCTTATCAAGTTAAAAGGGATTGTGACAATATGTACAACTGCTCCCAGAATTCGAGTCTCAGGATGAACAGCCGATTGCCCTGAGTACCACTGTAGGCACTCTGACAATCAGCAGATTTAGCCAAATGAAGCTGCAGTCCACCACACATTTTTTATGCAGCAACTGCTATAGGGAAAATGTAGATTATAGGACAGCCATCCTGTAATACCGGTAAGAACGGCTCTCCTTCTGAGTGTCTATATTCTGGGTCTGGGGAGATTCCGATAAGGGAAACCCTCCCTTTAACTTAGGGGTAGCAAAGCATTTCAGGCTTGCTTTTTTTCCCCTTCTTATCAATGACCTATATTGTATAGTTTCTATTTATAGGACATATTATAGTTGTACGGATACTAAAATATATAGGGGTTACCTAAATATATGTCTACTAACAATTTAATATGGTCCTTTCTACAAAAAAAATTAAAAAAAGTCTTTCAGTTTAATTTTGCATTTTCTTTTAAATTTAAAGTGCCATTTATGGTTTTTCTTAAGTATGCCATCAAATTATGCCTGTGCTTAAAATTATGAATAGGCACCTGTTCAATAACAAGATGCAGCCCCAGGGACCTTTGTCAGGTCTTGAGCCAACTTCATAGTGATGCCAGCCAGTGATCTCCAGTAAAAGGGAGGATTAAATGCCAGGATTGGAGTTTTGCAGTGAGTGAGGCTCTCGGGAGGGTTTTGCTTTTCTAGGATTATGCTTGGTCAGAAAATCTGGATGAATTTGTATAGGGCTAGTATGCATTGAGCCAAACAGGGTGGAATTCAAATAAGCAGAATCTTTTTGCCTTTTTTTGCAGCTTTAACACAATTTGAGCAGTAGACACATTCATACCCAACAACATACCTGCAAGTACTTCTGTTCTGTGGAATAGGTTCTCTGACTGCTTCTCTGTGTACACATCTACCTCACTGCTGGGATTACGTTCTAAGAGTTTTGTATCACTGGCTTCCTCAGAATCCTAAACAAGAAATGCATATTGGATTATAAAAAGGTGGCCAGCTTGTTAAATTTTCTTACATGACAAGGTGGCTGATGCTAGTTTACCGGCACAAAGGTTGTTGGCCACTTACATTTTAAACACTTAAGTATAAGGTTAAAAAAAACAAAAAAAAAAACACAAAAGATACCAAGGCAAAGATTTGAAATAAGAGTTCTCTAAAATTAAAAAGTACTTAAAACTAACCCCATGTCTTTAAAGCGTATAAAAGGCTGTCCTTGGCATATTATAAATACACAACCCCCGCCCCCCCCCCCCCCCCAAAAAAAACCAAGCCCCTAGGAGTTGTTATAATTTTGTTTGCAAAATTTAGCATGCAGTTTAACCTCAGGCAGATACGCAAATGATTAGAGTGGTGGCTTGATTAGATGAACAGTCTCATGACCCGAGGCCCTAGAAGTGGCTACATAGTGGACGTCTTTCTTTAAGCTTCTGTAGAGCTTGTTGACCACTAGACAGCTCTATGATGCAATCAAAGATTTAATTCGCCGAGTTGGAGAGGGGGGCACCATCGTTAACGGCCGCTGTATCTAAACCATTTCCAGGCACTTGGCTGAAGAACATTTGGCCTCCCGGCGACCATTAAGTGTACTGACTTTGCTGTAAACTGAAGAGACTATGGGTGGGTATCAGAGTCATGAATGACTAAACTGGACTGCTTACAGAGTGGAACCGAGTTGTCTTCAGCAACTAATCTAGGTTTAGTTTGGGTACTGATGATGACTGTTTGGAGAGCTAGGGATGAGCGCCTCAATAGTACAATCACACACATAAAAGGTTCACTCTTTTCCAACAACTCCGTTTTTTGTCATAAGTTGCTTAAAACTCAGCACTGTGGGAGCAGGTCCGTTGTTATGATGGAAGAGCCAGTCACTCGATTGTGATGCAAGCCAGACTTACGACTTTTTTGCACGAGTGCTTTGAGCAGTGGAAAAGGCAACTAAAGCTTATGACTGTGCGCGGTTTGTATAAAAAATCAGCAATCACAAAATGGACAAAAAAAACATACAAAAAAAACCTCAACAACTTGTTGGGAAAAATCACTAAAGCTGACCACAACCTTCCAAGAGTGTAAGGTGGCATACCGCCTCAGAAGGGTTCGGCAGACATTCACCTAGCAACAGAACACTCAGTCAACCAGAAGATTCCGGTTTCTTTTGGTACCAGCTCCCACCACTAGTATTTCTTTTGCAATCTCTCACTAAATACAATACCCTGGACTCCTGCAGAGCATTGACCCCACCTTACTTCCCAGGTTTTTCCACTAGTCTCAGCAGAGGTGTAGCTTGAAGCTGTAGGGCCCAATGCAAAGTCTGTAACAGGCCCCCATAATCATCATCTATACTACTGGTCTTCTCATGGCTGAGGCCTAAACCTGTCAGATTATAAGCACCATAAATTAAAGATATGGTGACTATAGTTTAGGTGACGAAGTCTGTGGAGCCTCTTTTCTTAACTGGTTTCCTGTTGAAGTTGGTATGTGCACATCAAGCTTGACTCTTGTCAGAAGGGAGCGTGCACACCTTCCCGTTAATGGCCTCAATGCAATGGAATCCTCTACATCCACTTTAGTTACATCCTTAGTTGTGTCTGCCTCGCTTTTAAAAGTTAGGGCGTATTTACATGGATGACTAACGTAGGTCAGTGAAAAACGGACCTCTTTACCGGCGATGTTCATGCATGTATAATGAGTTTTTTTTTTTTTTGTTTTAAGCTAAAAATGGGTTTCCATCAGGTTAATGCACGTTTTTCCAGGTGCATGGGGGGGAAAAAAACCACCACATGTGGCTCCATTAGCAAAATGCTTTAAAAACTGATTGCACTTGCATCGTATGCAACTGTAATGAATGGTCTTCACACTCCTATAGAAAATGATGGGCAATTCTTTAGCAAGAATTGCCTAAAAATAGAACATGCAGCAATTTTTCTAACTCAGATTATTGGTCCAAGCGAAAAATTGCTTGTGAGAATTAACCCATTCAAATTTATAGGTTCTTTTCCCATGCAAGATCTGTTCATCTCAGAAATCGGTCAACTTGCATGGAAAAATCGCCCATGTGAATATGGCCTTATACAGAGGCTACAGACATTCAAGAGTAAATGGGCTCTCCTTATGAATTCAGCGCACTGATAAAACAAGAGTAAGGAGTCATTTTGTAAGAAAAAGGACTGCCTTTAAGAAAGAAGAGAAGTCTGATGTAAATAACCCAAGATCTTCACATAAAAGGACAGGTCATTCAAAAGTTTTGCATTACTACACTAAAAAGCAAATCACATGGCAAATATCGTTTTATCATGACTCACAGATCACAGAAATAGATCAAAACCAAAACATAAAATGAAAAATTAGAATGAAAAAAAAAGAAAAAAAAAAGAACCCCCCCCCCCTCCCCAAACAAAAAAACAAAACCACCAAAAAATACAACCCCCTCCACCACCAAAGACACAGGTAGGGCGTCAAAGATACCTCTGGGTTTGCGACTATGCTTGTTTGCATCTTTGGTGTAGTACTTTCCACTACTGGAGCATCACTGGTTGGTGGATTTTCTGGAAGAGCTTTAACGGTCATAAGTTGTACTGCAAGATCTGGGTCGTCAATGTCTTGATCGCCTGATAAGAGATTACACATAAATGTTTTAAAAACTATGTTCATGTAGTTTTTCTTTGGGCTTTGTAGACCTTTAATACAAAACATATCAGACTCTAGAATTTGATAGAAGCTACCTAATAGTTTGTCTCTTCACACCCAGTTATACTTTGGGAATAGGTCTGAAAAATTAGAACATCGTTCCGACCCGCTTGCTTTCATTCACAGTAAATGGGCCTTCGTTCATAGATGGACGGAGTGTTTACACGGAATGATACAGTGGAACACCAACAATAAAGTCTGCATGAAAGATCTAATTAGTGATTTTCTCACTGCATGCGTTCACAATGCACATTTATCATGTAAACTATTTAAACTAACGAGTAATTTGTATTGAGCCCTTTTACACTGCAGGATTAGCATGCAAACCGTTGTATCATCCATGTGTTTTATTGAGTCAAGTAAGTGAACCCTTGTGTTAAGTCCATTTACACAAAATCGCTCAAAATTCATCAGAAACTGACAGTTTTAAGCAATAATCTTGCATTAAGGCCCATTTAGACAACGATTATCGTTCAGTTTGCTCTAAAGCCATCTTCTAAGCGATAATCGTGTCTAACTGCACTGACATCATGCAGTTTTCGTTAAGCCATCGCTCATCGTTAGCTTTCATCTTGCTGAAAGACAACAATGAGCCTTATCAGGGATTCACAGCGGGATACAGCTGATACTATTGTTTTAGCTGTATCCCTCTCCGTGATGACAGGCTGGGTATGGAGAACACAGCGGTCCACCCATCTTGTCTTCTGCATTCTCCACTCGGAGCTTGGTTACTAATAAATTTGTTTTTCTCGAGAAAGATTGCTCCACGAGTGTAAACCATGCGCCAAAAGATAAATTTTTTCCACTTTCATGCTTCTCTATAAACACATCTTCTGAGGAGTTAAAGACTACACAAGCATTGCTTAAGACCCAAGTATACTATCAACCCATGGTTAGACAAAATTATCCATAAATGGAAGCGCGGAGTATGCAGAAGACAAGCGGGGCCACTTGTCTTCTGCATCCAGCTGTTCTCTGCTCAGAGTGCCCAGCTGGTATACAGCGGTGCGCTCCGTGCGGGGTATGCAGAACACAGCTGGACCGCTCTGTTCTTCATACCCCGGCTGTGTTCATGGAGCGGTATACAGCTGAAACAATAGTATCAGCTGTATCCCGCTGTAAACTGATAACTGATCACTAATTTTCAGCATGCTGGAAGAGAAAGATCAGCGACTCGTTAACGAAAACTGAAAGATGTCAGTTAGACCTAAATATTCTCACTCAAAAGACGGCTTTAAGCGATTTTTGAGCGAGAATCGTTGTGTCTAAACCAGCCTTTAATGAAGACTGCAAAAACTTTTGTTCATGTGTCACTATTAGAAAAACACTGCTACCGTATCTTCGCCTATCTTCCATTCTTCTACTAATTACAAACGAAGAAGGTTAATGCATAAGTATGGGGGCAGCAAGTTACAAATGTCAACGCATATGCTCAGTAGCTAAATAAGGTCAGTTTTTTTAACATTTTAAGGAGCATTTTTTTATTATGTGAACTTTACCTGATCCTGAACCAGATGAGTAGTCATCATCATCAATAGGATATATTCCGGAGGATTCTTCAACTGAAGTGTTGTCGATATATAAGTCTTTGTCTGATGTTGTGGCCACCATCTGTAAAAATCAGACAGGGACATTGTAAGTGGTTGTTAAAAAAAAAAAAAAAAAAAAAAAAAAAAGGAAGTTTTCCTGTAGCGTAAGAGCTCCTTCACATCAGGGCTAGGGGTTTCCATTATCCAGCTCCGTTCGGGAAGAAAGAACACAGTAAGACCTTGCTGAACCAAACGGTCATATCACTGCTCTGAACAGGGCCAAATGGACTTCCTTGACTATATTGGGTTCCATTTGGTTTTCGTCTGTCCAAATGGAACCTCATACCCTAATACTAGTTGCCTTCCTTAAAAAAAAAAAAAGTAAGGGCTCGTTCATATCAGTGCCAGAGGTTCTGTTAAGGACAGCTATAGCCCATTTTTTCTGAAAAACAGGGCAAAAAAAGAAAAGTCAAAACCAGCAAAATACCGACCAGCTGGAAACTAAATAGACGACATTAGTCAATGGGGTCATTTCTGAACCATTCGGTTAGAGGTTGAAGCTTTCCTGCTCCCTGAACGGAAACAGCTAGTACTGATGTGAACGAGACCCAAGACAAATACACTTCTGAATGTTAATAAAGCGGATGTCAGATGGAGAAATGAAGGCGTTGGTTGCGCCCCAAGGTAGAAGTCATAATCACTTATCTTCTACATGAATACATTTTGGAAATTGCTGAAGTAGAACAATACTTCATTCATCTTACAGTGTACTTCTGCAAGTAGCAATTGCTTTGTTATTGGCACAATCAAACAAATGAATCTATAAATGTCACGCTGTGTGACAGCACAGAAAATAATTAAAGCCGACAAGCCTCGGCACCTATGTGGATTTAAGGGAATAATAAAATAAAAAAAATAAAAATCAGATTTACTTTTTTTGCGAATCAATTAAAAAGCCTCTTAATCTCTGGTCTGACTGCTATAACAAGGTCTAAACAAAGGCTGCACTATGCCCAGAGGTGCCAATTAAAAGGGAAACGATAGATAAAATGCAGGCTACTCCCATGTAAAAGCTCATGAAACCTGTCAACACTTGTGGAGTTCACACACTAGTAGAACAGATGGGCTCGCCTCACTTCCTTCACAAAGTTTGGAGGTTTCCAAGTGATGTCACTTAAGTAGGAGGGGTAAATAATCCATAGGCGCCACGTGCTATAGTGTTGGAGGCTCACGGACCGCAGACATTTTCTCATTTGCAGTACATTGGGGTGGGATTATACGGGACAACTATTGTTCGGATCGTCGCTGGAAAAAGTCCCTACAGTGGGTTGTTCATGTAGAAACCGCGGTTATTGATGTACTTTTACACAGATCTTCATGTTTGTGGTCGCATAACGCCCCTGTAAAGTTTATCTTTCAGCGACTAGCCAATAAACGGTTACCAGTTTACACCAGATGATAGTCAAGCAGTGACTATTTTTAGGTGAGCTGAAATGAAGCAATAAATTACTGTAGGTTTAAAAAAAAACAAAAAAAACCCCCAAACCCTATTGCTTACATTCACTTGGCTATATACCCTGATTGCGATGAAATAGTGCTCAGACATGAGGTGTAGTTCAGTTGTCCTGGCAGCGCAGAAATACCATAAACTGTAATGCTGAGATACTAGTTACTGTACTTAATGTACAACAATGCACTTTTCTCGCAAAAAACGAATTGCGGTCCCAAGAAAAAAAAAAAAAAAAAGCACAGGTTTACAAGTGTGATAAACTCAGAACAAAATCGCCGTCGCCCATGGAAATACACCCCAATACACATTTCCAAGGTTATTTTGCTACATTCTAGTGAAATTGTACGTTTAAAAAAAATATTCACAATTCAAGCAAATCCTCACCAAGCGGTTTGGTGGGCAGGCCATACCCTCTGCTGGCCTGCGTACCTTCCCAAATGCCGCCCCTCTCTGCCACTGTGACATGGAGATGTCCTCCACATCATTAACATGGTGAACAAACTCCCATGTATGTGCCAGACATTCCCGCCAAGCCAGCGCACGCGTAGTTGAGTCTACTGCATCTGTCCACAAACTGTACAATGTCCACAATGTCCATGAACTGCCCATGTAGCGGCTCCAAAGTTCCCGAAACATGTGCAAGAGTTTGATTACAGTGAAGTGGAGGATGTCTCATGTCACAATAGCAGAGTGTCCAATAAAGGCCCAGAAAAATTCCCTCCGCGCTCCAAGGGAATCGGGGGGGGGAATAAAGTTTACCACTGCAGCTACATATTAATAATCCACATGTGGTATAGCATAAAGTAAAAATTTATTGTAATTTGACAATAAATATGTGCTGTGCCATTTGTTTTATAATGTTTGAAAGAGGCACATGAAGCGCTGAAACACGTTGCATTAGGATTTTTTACTTTATGCTACTCTGCTCGGCGGCTCTCTGGATACGGATGGGATAAAAGACCACCATCGTCAATACCCAGCAAACATGGACTCTGGGTGCTGGCGGGTTGTCCTTGCTCGGAACTAGGTAAGCACTCCATCATATGCATTGAATGGGGTACCATTTTACGCCAAAGACGCTGTTCAACTGTCTATACAAAAGCAGAGAGGGACAGCGTTTGAGTAGGTACACGGGCCAGCAAAGTTGGTCAGGCCAGCCCACCATAGAGACTATCCAGCCTGCTAACCGGACCGCTTACCATGGATCTGTATGCAGTGCGGACAATGTGAATACCTGCTTTTTAAAAGGTTTGATTTCAGCAGGTGGTGTAAAAATAAATTTAGAAATGTGCATTACTTTGTTGCTTTATTGATGTAGATTGTTTCATAGCCACAGAACTGATGACAGGTTCTTTTTAAGACAGCCCATGAACATGAGATTAAAAACACCCATCATGGTGGGTGCAATTGATGGAGCAAGCCACTACCAGACATCTCTGGCAGCAGCTTATCTCATTAGAAGAAAAGGATCGGGCAACTGCAAGCCAACAGCCGATCTTTATTTGCCCAGATGTTGGACATCAGAGAAGAGCCCGGAGACTGCCATACACATTAGATGATTGTCCGATCCCGCCACAATTACGTGGGGAGGAGGGGTTCAAGCTGCATCTATGGTCTACGGTCACACTAATTGTGTGGAAGAATAAAAAAAATCACGCAATGACAAAATGATTGTAATACATTTTCCATCAATGTATGCTTATTTAATAAGGACGATTACTTTGGTAGTTCGTAATTCTCTCGTCTCCCCGGAGTATATTAGACCCAATTACCAACTTCATCAGACGAACGTAAAGAGAAACAAAAATAGAAGCAGCGTTCCTTCTAGAAGACAGACAGTGTAGGATTAAAGAGGTACTATAGTACCTGACAAAATAGGATTAATTACCTTCATTATCTCATTACTTCACGATCAAACCATCACTTGGCAGATCCGACCCTACCTGTGCGCCTTTGTCATGCCAGGCTTTGACACTCAGAACAATGTGTCGCTTTTACTAGCTGCTCCGCGAAATTAAAAAGTAAAAAACAAAATACCTACTTGAATTACTGGGCAATCTTATCAAAGTATTGCATGCTGGGTGATAAATATGGCACATCTTCAGGAACTTTACGCCACCTATTGGCTGTCTTAGCTATCTGCGCGTGTAAACCGAATAATAACCAAGTCATCTGCATTAAAATGCAGTCAATCATTGCAATATCTTGCCCCATGTAAAAGGACCCTTAGTGTTGCATATGTTGGTGCATTTAAAGCGCCACCCCTTCTCAGCAACGGCATGCTGCCTCGTCGAGCTAGGGGCAAAAAGTGCATAACACACAAATGTGGCGCAAGGCAATGTTGGGGAGTTCTGTGCAAACTGAGAAGAATTGTGGCCCATTTAGCTTGAGAACATTCCCCTATCTTTCTGCAGTGCATGATAAAGATGGAGTCTTGTAAAAAGACGTTGATGATGACCGTTCTATTGTAGTAGACATGATAATGAATTAGTATAAAATGTCTATCGATTTGCACTAGACGTATTGTGTGTTTTGTGACTTCAGCCTAATGTGAAACTCTGCTGCATAAGGAAAGAGTTAAATCACAGTGTTATATGTTATTGCTTGAGTGTTCTCCCAGTCCTCCCCATCCCCCACACAGAATCTTCTTGAACAAAGAGATATTTACTTTCAGTTTCACATTCGAGCACATGTTTGTGAGACAAAGACTTGCTTATACATTGGACTTGAGAGAAGGTGGGCAGGAAGGGGGGGGGGGATTCTATATGATCCGACAAATGAGAATCCTATATGTTACTGATGTAACCTGTTGCCCGCCCATGTTATGCTGTACAATAAAAGGCCCTGTCTGGCTGTTTCTGGGCAGAGAGCCATTTTGGATATGAGGCTGATAGCTTGTGTCTAATTTGCTCCACGATGTGTGCACACGATACAATTCGGAAGCGACAAAATACCCCGAAGCCTGCTGGAGAAAACCATGATCCAGATCACGATACATCCAATAAGATCCACGAGATAATCCCCCTATACACACCAATGTATTCCACGGCTGAAACTTTAATACATGGATCAATACTTCATGACAGTGGAATTGTGTGGCATGTGAAATGATGAGGGTCATGCAAAGGTTTGTCAGGGAAGACTGTCATTCAGCAATTTACAGCTTTGTGTAATCTTATGATCACACACACACACACACAAAATGGCGATTACCAATATATACAAAAAAATAAATTTAGTATAGTCATTTTAGAACCTCAGATTGAGGGACTGAATAAGCTGTAACACAAATGGTAGTGTTATTCTTGGGCATGACCACCATTAAAAAAGGAACATGCATCAGAAAATGATCTACTATATCTATCAAGTTTCAAATGTTAAGGTATTTTAGAACGTTGTGAGATTTGAAAACTTTAAAAATCATCAAATCTATATATTTTAAAAATAATCGGAAGATACAAACATAAAAAAACAAAAAAAACCCAAAACACTGTACTGCACATGACCTCTGGCGAGCCGCCACAGTAATCCACAATACAGATTATGCAGGTATGCAGGGTCACCAACCGGGCTCACAGGCGGAATCCTGCGAGTCTGGCCCAAGCCTAATAATAGTTGGACACTTTACAGTATCTCATTTTTCATTAACAGGATTACAATGAAAGATCACACCTGTATATAGATAACACAGGATCCAGCATTAACAAGTGAAGGTCACGGCTCACCTTCTTCCCCCTCCCTGCACAGAGCATGCCCACAACATTCTCCCGCAAAAATCAATGGGGTCTTAACTAAATGAACGGCCCATGAGGCTGCTGTAAAGCATTTTGCTGAATGCTGGCGCTGCAGTTAAAAACAATCTGGCTGCCACCAGAGAATAGCAATTAAAAGAGGTACAAAATCAGAAGACAGTCTAGGAAAAAAAAACAAAATGAATAAGTGACCGATCCTCATTGAGGAATGACCCCTCCAACTAACAGTAAATCCAAGCTAGTGGTAGTTGATCTGACCTGGTCCAGCAAGTCTGAGATTGCAGGCACCCTACCACTCCTCCACAACTGTACCTAGGGGGAACAGGGGCAAGCATAAGCCCTTCCGTCATGAAAAAAAATGCACCAAAAATATAAATGGCACATGGTGCGAGTGGAAGGGCTATTCCAGATTTTGCATTAGGCCTACAGGCTACAAATTACCCCTTTGGTCAGAATTCTTGTTAAACTTGGGAAGAGTTTATTATTCATACGTTGATATTTTCTGCTGACAATACACATCTAGAAGCATGTGGCGAGAGCATGACAGGCTTCACGACAATCTGTTTGGTTGGCTTCATATCCAGCCTGACTTTTCAAAGAGATCATTATCAAGGACTCGAGTTGTTCTGTGCCAATACACACTGTGGAATGAGGCCAAATGCCAGATATTGTCTCCTTAACGGCATGCACACAGATGTGATCTCCGATGCTTAGGGTTATCTGTTAATATTATACATGCATATAACTGATGTGAGGTCACATATATACACATGTCACAATAGTTTAAACTACAAGCATGCATTTTCACACATTTTTCTAAAACTGGTAACAAATGTTCTGGAATATTCTAGGAGGTAAATTTTTTTTTTTTTTTAAAGCAACCCCTAATATTCATGCCAATGCCAATGAATTGAGTCGCCTGTTGGTGTAAATGGCTTGTATGCTTCAGCCAACAGCTTATCATGCCCTACTATAGAACAAACTGACAGAAGATTCCCTACTCTGAAAACCTCTCCATTAGCCAAAGCTCAGATGAATTTCCAGCAGAGTTTTTGCCATTATCACTGAAGACACCCCTTAAAAACAATAGGAGTCCATTTATTTTAATTGGCACCTCGTAAATACTTATTTTCATGGGGAGGTTCTTTGCAATTCCCTGAGCACTAACTTAACTGCTAAGGCTTGAAGCTGTGAGCCCTGTGACCAGCTTGTGCTAGAAGGCCCTGGAATCTGAGCTAACTTGCAAAAAAATTTTTCCTCTTAGCACAAATTTGGGTCTTTGTCAACACATGGCATCCATAAAGTAAATTATTAACCACTCCACACCATGGCTAGCAAAATTCACAGCAGGGTCCTAGGGTTTTAATATTTTCAAAAATTACAAAAACTGTTTTGTACAAAAATTCAATGGTACCATGAAGAACTCAGAAAAGGTTCTGATCAAAGCACATCAACAAACTTAACTACGGTTTGACCATCAGGATTGCTGGGTCATTCCAGGTCAAATCAGCGAAGGGGCAACATCTAATCATCTCCGATTTTTTTTTCAAAACTTCGCACATTTGTTCATTACTAGACTGTATATAAAAAAAAATCTCAAAAATTACTGACCCATCAAGCTGTGGATTCGATAAATACAGGGGATGTGGTGGTGGTGGGGTTAATTTTCAAAAGGTCATCGAGAACCATCATTTTTGATATCTCAGAAACTATTTGAACATAGGAAGATGTGCAAGGTGGTATTCTCTTAGGAAAAGGTTCTAAATCTACATATTACTACAAAACACTAATTCCAGAATAAGTTAAAGTAAAATTAGAACTTTAAATTTATTTAACCAAGCCACCCCAGAGAGAAAAACTTAGAAAAAAAAATACATTGATGTTTCTTACTACAAAATTTCCGAAAGGGTTTTTCCCCCTCAAACTACAAAAGATTCTTGACCTCTGACAATAAAATAATGCATAATTGATGATACTGACAGGTGATAAATATGGTGCTTAATTCATTCAAAGCATTAATTATTGATTGTGTAGCTGATGAAATTGCATGTCGAAAAGCAGATTTCTCACCCAGCTCATTATATAAAGCATACTTGGGTGTATTTGGTCATATTTGATAACCCTTAAAATGGTAGTCCGTATAGAGTTGGTCTCCATTAAGGATTTTTCTTCTTCTCAAAAACTACAAACACCACCTTCCCGAAATTTGGAAAACTGCCCCCCACCCCTCCCCCTGCATTTCTGGACTCCAAGGCTCCATGAGTCTGAAAATTAAGATTTTGCATGTACACATTCTAGTAGTGAACAAACCCGTTCAAGGTTTCATAAAAAAAAAAAAAAAAAAAAAAAATGGAGATGGTCAGGTGTTACTCCTTGGTCGATTTGTCCTGGAATAACTTTGCATGAAATGGGCGATTGGCTCCATGACCTCCTTGAAATGTTATAAAGTGAAAAGGCAGCTTTATAATTAACAGATGTTGTATATCAATCAAGACATTGGTGGCACGAAAGTCTTTTGACTGGCATAAATAAAACATCTAGAACCGAAATAAAGATTGAGGCAGCAGCCAACAAGTGTAGACCTCCCAGGTGGTTTGATTTCCCGTGATAGAGTACTTTGCAGATGTATAGTAAGGTGCATTTTATCATCTTCTCCCGAACAGCCAGCTGATTTATAGCTTTAACACTTGGCAGCGAACTCCTGATTAGCACCCAACCTATTCAATTACGGAAGTGAAATACCGCATTCCATGGACTATTTGTCAAATGCAAATCGATTGGGAAATCAGAAAATAAAATCTAAGACAAAAACAGGAAAAGGGGAAAATAGCGAGATATTCATTATGCTCGGTGGATTTAAAAAACTAAATAAAAAACCTTTAATGACCAAAAGGAAAAAAATATTGAATCCCAAATTTACAGCACAATAAATAATATAGCAGATCAGTGCTGGCCAATTAGAGGTGGCCAGAAGATATTGATGTTGGGTCTATTCTCCTGCTGATTGACTCCTTGCTATTTTATGTTTCGGTGTAGCCATCACTGCTCAGCTCTTGTAGGTTTTCAATGTAACGAGTATAATAAGCTGCTCCCAGACACCTCTGGCAGTGGTTTATCTCCCACGGGGACAAACATGCCCGATTTTCCACCATCGATGTTCAGTTGGAAGGCCTCCATACACCAAGATGCACAAGCCAACAGATCATAGATTTGACATACTTGTTGCCAATCCATTCATGTTCTCAGATCCCACCATAGTTGGCTAGATCTACCAAAAACTGTCAACAGCCAGATCAGATGGCAAACAAATGGACTTACAAGTCTGTTACTATGCAAACACTGCATGTAAAGCATTCAGTAGGAGCATCTGAAGTAAGTTACCGGAATGACCTGGTCGTATTAGGAAAATGTTCCTAAAAGGCATCGGCCACTTTGTACTTATTTTTACATGGCTGCAAGAAACTTTGATATCTTTACCCTTCAACACGTCAACAGCACTGTCCGCTGTTTGACACAGTCCAAGTCACAGTCAGCTTGGTGTTCCTGTCCGTATTATGGCCGCTGATGGAAGGACACTTGACCAGACCCATCCATTTGTGGCCTCCAATAGCACGGTTCATGTGTCAGAAGTAGCAAGTGTGCAATGACATGTGCAGTGTAATGAAATAGAGGCAGCTGATGAACGGGGGACGTATAGTACCCCTCTGTCAACGGCCATGCTATGGACAGGAGCTCCATGCTGGTTGTGACTTGGACTGTGTCAAAGAGGGTTGGCACTCTATATGTAAAAAACAGCATTGTGCAAGGTGAAGATGAAGAAAATGTTGCTTCCTGCAGTCAAGTAAAGAGTGACCAACCCCTTTAAGACTATGAGAATGGAGTGCCTTACAGGTCTATAGGAGCAAATCGTTCCATGTACTGTAAAAGTGTCTTTAAGGGAAGTTATAGTGCTGTTAGATGAGGTGACAGGGAGTGGGTCATTTTTTAAAGACTCCTCACCCGGCTCCCGCCACTAAAGTCCACTTGGCGCACTGAACATCTGACTCTTCGCACTGCTGTGCTTGCAGTCTCCCATAGCCTTGAATGGGATTTGTTTTTTTTTTTTGACAGGAAGCAGACAGCTACATTCCCACTGTAATGGCCAGGCCTGGTATTATAGGCATTGAAGTGAAAAGGGAATGTGGCCTGCAATACCAAGCCTGGCCACTGCAGCAAGAACGGAGCTGTGTGCTACCTGCACAAAGCAGCTCATTGCACAAATATGCTGGCCTCCTAAGAGTAAGAAATTGTTAACGTCCACTACTGCAAAACACAGCAAGAGTAGCAATCAAATGTCACTTACTTAGGCCACTGTGGCAGAATTTCCCGCAGAATTTCTGCCCGTGCCAGCTGCCATAGGATTGCATAACACGTGCGGTAAACAAATCGCGGCATGTCCCATCTCTGTGAGAGCCTCGCAGAGAACCGCACACAAAAACGTCACTAGTGATGCGTCGGCTCCGCTCTGCGCATGTGCCGGCAGCGGGCACATAGCACAGCTGGGAGACACCAGGAGCAGGTGAGCCACAGTGGTCATTGCAGGGGCAATACAGAAGTATTATACAAGCAGAGTCACATTTCTTCCAAATTCTCTAATGGGACACAAACAAAAAACCCACATAAAATGCTATCAGGATGAGAGCTTCTAGGTAGTGTTGCCACAACTAACAGCTTGAACCATGTCATAAACTAAGTGATATTTATGGGGAATGTAAAAAAAAAAAAAAAAAAAAAACCACAAACAAAAACAAAAAACACAGTTCTGACACTTCCGCTGTTTAAATAGCATTTTCACTATTTTCATTACGATCATGCCAAAATGCAACCAGATTCTTGGGAATGCAAGAAAAAAAACTAAACTAAAAAAAGTGCAAGAATTGCTGTTTTTTGTGTTCCCAGTGCATGATTAAAAAAAAGCGTGTTTCTTCCCCCACATCCGTTGTGCATTTTATGATTTAAACATTTAGCTCAAGTTGGCCATTACGAAAAAATGGACTTAAAAAACACGCCCAACAGTCAAGTGAAACGGATGCAGGAAAATTGCTGTAAAACAAATTACAAAAAACTCAATTTATAATTTTAATGAACAGATTCAAAACTAGATGATCTCAACCTACAAACATCCATCATCTGCACAAAGTTATTGCCTAGTTCTGAGACAATGAGAAAAGGCCGTGTGCCGTGTCCAGATATCCATTTTATTAGAGCCTTAATGTGTCCCCAAGCGCTGTCCAAAGCACTCTGCAGGATTACTGGCATATTTAGCAAAATGACCCTCAGCTCCTGCCTCCTGGGCCTCGAGACCCCCTCGACCCTCAGCTCCTGCCTCCTGGGCCTCGAGACCCCCTCGACCCTCAGCTCCTGCCTCCTGGGCCTCGAGACCCCCTCGACCCTCAGCTCCTGCCTCCTGGGCCTCGAGACCCCCTCGACCCTCAGCTCCTGCCTCCTGGGCCTCGAGACCCCCTCGACCCTCAGCTCCTGCCTCCTGGGCCTCGAGACCCCCTCGACCCTCAGCTCCTGCCTCCTGGGCCTCGAGACCCCCTCGACCCTCAGCTCCTGCCTCCTGGGCCTCGAGACCCCCTCGACCCTCAGCTCCTGCCTCCTGGGCCTCGAGACCCCCTCGACCCTCAGCTCCTGCCTCCTGGGCCTCGAGACCCCCTCGACCCTCAGCTCCTGCCTCCTGGGCCTCGAGACCCCCTCGACCCTCAGCTCCTGCCTCCTGGGCCTCGAGACCCCCTCGACCCTCAGCTCCTGCCTCCTGGGCCTCGAGACCCCCTCGACCCTCAGCTCCTGCCTCCTGGGCCTCGAGACCCCCTCGACCCTCAGCTCCTGCCTCCTGGGCCTCGAGACCCCCTCGACCCTCAGCTCCTGCCTCCTGGGCCTCGAGACCCCCTCGACCCTCAGCTCCTGCCTCCTGGGCCTCGAGACCCCCTCGACCCTCAGCTCCTGCCTCCTGGGCCTCGAGACCCCCTCAACCCTCAGCTCCTGCCTCCTGGGCCTCGAGACCCCCTCAACCCTCAGCTCCTGCCTCCTGGGCCTCGAGACCCCCTCGACCCTCAGCTCCTGCCTCCTGGGCCTCGAGACCCCCTCACTTTATGGCTAAATGCACATGGGCGGAAATTCCAGAGCAGGATTTCCTGCAGAATTTCCGCCCGTGCCCGCTGCCATAGGATTGCATTAGATAATGTAATCCTATGCATACAGCCACGATTTGACTGCATGAAATCCAGAGCGGTAAACAAATCGCGGCATGTCCTATTTCTGTGTGAGCCTCGCAGACGCCCACAGAGAAATGTCACCGGTGACACACCGGCTCCACTCTGCACATGCGCCGGCTGGGCACTTAGAGCAGGGAAAAGCCAGGAGCAGGTGAGCCGCAGTGGTCACGGCTCGCATCCCGCTGCAAATATTTTCGCAACGAGATCCAACCTGGCCGTCTGCAGGCCTATTTTGAGTGTTTGCATTCTCCAGAAAGTGAGCCAAGCAAGCAATACAACTTCTCGCTACCACAAATATTCCGCAAAGGAGAAAAAAAAAAAAAAAAGTCAGTTTAACGATGTGTTCACATGTAGCAGAAAGGTCAGAATTTTTCTGCCTCCTGGGCCTCCTGGGCCTCGAGACCCCCTCGACCCTCAGCTCCTGCCTCCTGGGCCTCGAGACCCCCTCGACCCTCAGCTCCTGCCTCCTGGGCCTCGAGACCCCCTCGACCCTCAGCTCCTGCCTCCTGGGCCTCGAGACCCCCTCAACCCTCAGCTCCTGCCTCCTGGGCCTCGAGACCCCCTCGACCCTCAGCTCCTGCCTCCTGGGCCTCGAGACCCCCTCACTTTATGGCTAAATGCACATGGGCGGAAATTCCAGAGCAGGATTTCCTGCAGAATTTCCGCCCGTGCCCGCTGCCATAGGATTGCATTAGATAATGTAATCCTATGCATACAGCCACGATTTGACTGCATGAAATCCAGAGCGGTAAACAAATCGCGGCATGTCCTATTTCTGTGTGAGCCTCGCAGACGCCCACAGAGAAATGTCACCGGTGACACACCGGCTCCACTCTGCACATGCGCCGGCTGGGCACTTAGAGCAGGGAAAAGCCAGGAGCAGGTGAGCCGCAGTGGTCACGGCTCGCATCCCGCTGCAAATATTTTCGCAACGAGATCCAACCTGGCCGTCTGCAGGCCTATTTTGAGTGTTTGCATTCTCCAGAAAGTGAGCCAAGCAAGCAATACAACTTCTCGCTACCACAAATATTCCGCAAAGGAGAAAAAAAAAAAAAAAAGTCAGTTTAACGATGTGTTCACATGTAGCAGAAAGGTCAGATTTTCCACAGCAGAAACTTCTGTGACAAAATCTGAAGCATTTCAGCATCAACAAGCAATTGCGTAGAATTTGACTTTGGCCTCATGCCCACGGCCGGGTTGGATTCCGACTGTAAAATATACTCACCTGTCCAGATCCGTTGCAAGTCTCTCGTCCGGCGAGACCGCGCAGTAAGGGCATGACGCTCCGACACTGGTCAGTGACGCGGATTCCCACAATGCTTCCGCTGTGCCCACAACAAGGGGTATCGTGGGACGGACGGCTTCTATTAACTGCAATGGAAGCAGTCAGTGCGACTTTCCTCACAAAATAGAACATGCTGCGATTCTCCCCCATGAGCGGAAAAATCACAGTTGGTTTTCGCTCGTGGGCAGGGGAGAATCGCTTACCATTGCATGTCAATGCACGGACATTGCTGCAGAATTCGCGGTGGGCGTCTGGCTGTGAATTCCGCAGCGATAATCCGTCTGTGGGTATTAGCCCTTAAAATAGATTTAGCTCTGCAGCTCGTCTCATCTTGCAATCAGCAGTCCCTCACTGCAGCACATAAAGCAGCCCTCACCAAGCAACCGCTACTAAGCGCTGCAGCCACCAGTCAGGTAACGTGCCCAATTCCGCATCACCTGACTGACAGCCGTAGCACTTGGTAGCGGTTGCCTGTGAGGGCTGTCGATTGCGAGGTGAGAGAAGCGGCAGGCTGAAATAGGCAGCATTTCCGCTATGTGTCAACGTACCTCAAATTCTGGAAAAATTATGCCTCTGTTGCAGCTCAAAAACAGCCAACGGACATTTGCATCCAACAGCAAAAGGGAGGAATTCAGCATAAATAGCCGAGTAACCTGCCAA
Organism: Eleutherodactylus coqui; assembly: GCF_035609145.1. NCBI lineage: Eukaryota > Metazoa > Chordata > Amphibia > Anura > Eleutherodactylidae > Eleutherodactylus > Eleutherodactylus coqui. The sequence continues at coordinate 115,525,902 of NC_089845.1, read as the reverse complement.
GTCACACTACATCATCTATCTTATTGACTGTATAAGTAAAAAAAAACAAGGGGGGAAGACGACAATTCAAGAACAGTCCAACATCAACAGCGGTGTTCTGCAGCACGGATTGTCAGGACGCTGTGTTCTGGCACACAATATTTGTTTTGACAGATTGAAAATATCTCCCATTGATATTAATCCGCAGAACACCCCCAACAGATGGGAAGTTTTTAAATAGAGGGAAGCCTTACAGAATTTTTCTTTCTTCATCAAAAATCTTAGTTCCAGAAGACGTAAATGAACCTAGGGAGATTTTCTAAGCCGCTTTTCATTCTCAGAATCCATCACTAATGTATTATTGTCCATTTATCCATGAATGTACTTCTCATTTCCTATAGACTAATGTGTACCTGCGCATGAGGAATAACACTATTCCTGGCCATTATATTCATGCATCCTTCATTTTTCACCTGTTTTGCACTCTATATATCCAATTCTCAGTTTTCCCTGAACTAGTGGGTGAAGATTAGCTGTTATGTTGTCTTTTATAAATAATACACAGAGGAAACTATCATGTAGAATATTATACAGCAGTACAGAACAGTGCAGATGTGATTTCAGTAGCTGTAACAGTCTTCCACTATTCGCTACAGCGATGTCTGCGAGTCTCTGCCACCTGTTCCCTGCATTGACAGTCATGGGCAGCATGAGTCATTTCCTACATTTCCTGTAATCTGCCTTGGTGTCTATATTACTAGAAACAGACTTTTCATGACAACAGGCAGTGGGCAGCAAATTGGAAGGAAGACAGACCCCCTACTGGCCAGCATTTTATAGGGATTTTCAGCACAAAAATGTCATCTTTGGTGTAAATTTGTTAAATAACTAGTTCACAATACTAGCAAAAAAGTGCAAGTAACTTTTATTTACCAAAGAGGCAGAGCATGATTTAGGAGGTATTTTTAGAAAATAAAAAAATTTGAAAAAGAACGCCAACTTGTTGCTTGCCTATACACAATGTTATTAAAGGGGTTGTCTCACGGCAGCAAGTGGGGTTTATACACTTCTGTATGGCCATATTAATGCACCTTGTAATGTACATCGTGCATTAAATATGAGCCATACAGAAGTTATTCACTTACCTGCTCCGTTGCTAGCGTCCCCGTCGCCATGGATCCGTCTTATTCTGATGTCTTCTTGCCTTTTTTAGAAGCGCTTGCGCTGTGCGGTCTTCTCCCCTTCTGCTCGGTCCAGACACGAGTGGCGTTCTGGCTCCGCCCCCTTCTACGCATCATCGCGTAGCTCCACCCCATCACGTGTGCCCATTCTAGCCAATCAGGAGGCTGGAATCGGCAATGGAACGCAGAGTCCATGGTGCACCATGGGAGAAGACCCGCGGTGCACCATGGGAGAAAACCGCAGTGCATCCCTGGGAAAGGCCTGGCGGCCATCTTGGGAGAACATTTTTTAAAGTCCTTATTTCGTTGGATCGGTAAGTAGCAAGCGGCTTAAAAACAGCTTTACTTTGCTATTTTATGCCAGGGGGGTGACAGGGGGAATGGGGTAAGGTAAAATTTTGAGGTTTGCCGCGAGACAACCCCTTTAACTAGTCCATTCCTGAAAGTGGTCGGTTAGGGTTCATTAATTTTATTTAAACCTTGTCTGTTCCGTTTGAGCCGAAAACAGAATTTAAAAACGTGATTTTTTCCCCCCCATTGTTTTTAATGTTTTCAAGAAAACTGAATACTTTTTGCTTGAAGAGTGCGCTATTTGACCCATTACAAAAAAAACAGAACTGTAAATCAGTTATTTGTTCCGTTTAAAAAAAATAAAAAAATTGAAGAATAATGCAACGGAATCAAATGAAAAGCATTTTTTTTAAACCCATGGAGATCAAATAGCAGGGGGGGGGGGGGGGGGGGGGGGAACAAATGCTTACTTTTATTTGAAATTTTGTTTTTCTGCTCCAGTAATGGAACTAGGCAGAATTTAAGTGGAAATGGCGAATACAGTTGTGAATGAGCCTTTATCTGTACACCTGTGAACTTTTTTTTTTTTTTAACGACATTTTAGGCATACCACAGTCTGACGTGGAATCGATCCTAGCATCGCCCCCAGAAACCCCAACCTCCTTCCTACAACTGCTCCACTGAACAGAGTTTCCAGAGCCTGGAGGGAAGGGACGACAGCCGTTCCTACATTACAAGCCTCTACAGGTGTTGTGCCCCAAGCCCAACAGTAAGAGGTGAGGAGAACAGACGCTCGAGCACATTGCTCTGTCACATCTTGACCTCTTCCGCTATGAAGCACTCACCCCTTTTTGTTTTAAGCCACTTTGAATACCTCAGAGGAATCTCCAAATTCTTAGCGTTGAGCAAGTATCATGCAAAAGGTGAACTCGATATTTCTTAAAAATGAAGCAATTTTCCAACAAGCCCACCTCCATTATCAGCACTGCCGAGACCCCCAAGATTTAGCTGTAATTCTAGGAGGAACCCATTACAGGAGTACCCAACAGGCTGTAGGGCTTAGGAGACTTAACTCACTAGCCAAAGTGGAGAATGGCTTCAAACACCCCTTTAGAATGCTTCACTTGGTTTTCTAATGCATATATACACATATCCATCTATATATACTACTAATAATGTTCCAAGCGTCTTTAATAGATTTTTTTTAAACAAGCATTTTTGGTGTTTTTCCACATTTGTAACAGGTTCTTTTCTGTCTGTCTTCCATACTTGTAGAAAATCAAAAAGCCAAATACCTGGAGCATGCAGCGTTTTAAAGTGATCTTCAGATTTTGGGACAAAATTCTGTCCTGGGACCAAAGGGGGATATTACATGCACTTGACCTTCCCCTCTGTCCATCTGTCGTGCTTTTTCTACTCCTGTATTTTGGCCAGCCAAGATGGCTACTGCCATTTTCTAGCTAGGCTATGCACTGATCTGCGATTGGTCAGTGATTTCATGAGCATAGCTGGCCAATCACTGAGCAGATAGTGTTTGTGTAGTCTAAAAACTACCAATGAATAATGGGTTACTAGGCAGTCTAAAAATGGTGGTTGTCATATTGGCTGCCCAAAACAGGAATGAAGAAGTTTTTATACCCCTCCGATCCAAGGATAGAATTTTGTCCCAAACCATAGGGTAACATTAAAGAGAATCAACAGTAGTACCAGCACATAGCCTGCAGCTCAGAGTCTGCAGCATGATCTGTGAGCAGGCTTTTGCAGGTGAGACCGGAAAAAAAACATCCTCAGATTCCTGGGAACCAACACTTTTCATTACCACTTGGTAAAACTGAAGAGTTTGGGCTGTATGGCTTTTTATAGGTGAAACAAGTTATTTTGACTTGCATCCCCTGTAAAAGCCGTTCAGCTAAGGCCACTTCAACGCAGGGCGACGAGATATCGCTGCAAGAATAATCACAGCAATATTGCATCTGCACGATATTGCGATTTCGTAGCGCTCTTTTGGCTGGTATTTTCAGAGAGGGGGCTTGAAATAAGTCATACCCTGAAAATAAGCCCTAGCTGTAGTTTAAAAAAAAAAAATCATCATTTAAGAGGCACTACTCTCCACAGCATTTTTTCCCTGAAGCTCCATCCGACTTGTTTGCAGATTTGAGCCATCGCTTTCTGATCAGGGGCTCAAAATCCCCACCTCCAGGAAGCGCTGGCTGTGATTGGTTGTAGAGCGCAGAAGCTCAGGCAGTCAGAGCCAGTGCTCGATGAACCAATCACAGCCATTCAAGGCAATGGCTACGATTGGTTTTTGAGTGCCACAGCTCAGCCCATCATAGCCAGCGCTTCCTGGAGGCGGGGATTTTGAGCCCCTGATCAGGAAGCGATGGCTCAAATCTACAAGCTAGTCGGACGGAGCTTCAGGAGAAGTCGCTGCGGAGACGACAGCACCTCTTAGGGGAGGTATTTATTTACTACAGCTAGGGCTTATTTTAGGATTTTTACTGTAGAGCATGACGCGATTTTGTATTCTCGTAATGTTGCAGGCTACAAAACATCGCTAATGTGGAAGAACCCGTAAGAAAGCATGGGCTCCACATACATAGGATTTGTAGCATTGCGCAATTTTGTCACCTGTCTGGAAGTGGCCTAAAAGCCACAGGAATCTCAAAAGCTCAGAGCGATAATTGGCTACGCAGCAAGAAGGCTGCCATTGGCCACCCGCACCAGCACCCGTAGCTGTTCTAACCACGAAGTAGATTTAAAAAACTTATGACTCTTAAGGATAAAGTGAAAGTTTCAAGCTTGGAGCTACCGGAATTGGTATGAAATTGGACATAGCAGGAGTGCGTGAGCTAGGGATGTCAGACCCCAATTCTTTTCCCTGTACAGGGCTGTAAAATGCGTCAGCTTTTATTTGCACACAAACTGAAAAAGCAACTTATTCTGACGTTGTTTAGAAAAACAGATTAAGCCTGTAATCATATAAATTGCAAAAAGGATGTAAAACTCTGCAGATCAGCAGACAATGTGAGAGCGAGTGTACCGGGTCTCCGCAATCTGTTGCATTTCATCTGCAAAAATAATCCTGTGTGATGTGAAACAAGTTATTTCCTTTATCTCCTCGCTGCTGGAGTGAGGACTCCAACCAGGAACACAATGAAGAAATATTCCTCTCATCTTCACATCTTCCGCGGAGCGCCGCTGAGTCACTATTGTCCTGTTTTGAAGTCGTTTTTGTATCTCCATTTCTTAGTTTGGTGTTATGTTGTTGATTGTGCAGTGTTTGGCTTAGTCGCTGACGTGCACTTCGGAGACCGCCGTCCTACAGTTATTCTGGAACCAAAAATCCCAGTAGTGGGGCACGCTTGGTCATCCATGTAACGACAGGCCTTTGTAATAATGTGTAAGCAACAGAACAAAAGTTGTTGCAACGAATTGGATAGGGGAAAGAAAAAAAACTAAAACAAAAAAAAACTGGCACACTGAGAAAGTTCCATAAATTGTGCCCCGGTCAAGAGTCTCACATGACAATAGGGCAGGTAGTGTGCAGTATCCGTGTGCTGTGCTATGAGAGTTGTACCCAGACACAACTCGCTCGCGGCTGCGTGCATACAGCCCTACTGGGCTAAAACTGCTCATGTATTAGGTCGGTTTCACACGACCAGTTTTGAGTTTCGGATTCCACAATCGCGGTCAAAGCAAACAATCCACGTTAAAATGTGGGCATTGAAAAGGCATGCATTTTTAATTTTCCTACATACTTGCGGGTAGGAATTGCATATTCCGCGAGTGGAAGAGGGATTCACAGCGAGCTCTATTCTACCGCCGAATCTGCCCATTGACTCGTGCAGATCCATGAAATAATGGCATAATAGCCACAGATACCTTTCGCAGCTCTACGGGTGGATTCCATATGAAAAATTCTACAGTGGAATCCGCCATGTGACCATACTGAAGGGTCGGTCCACCCAGGACAGAATTTGCTGCAGAATGTCTATAGGGAATATTACGCAGAAAGAAAATCCACACCATTTGGATATTATGTTTAAACTGTTTTATTGTGTGAGGGATTAGCGTTCGGTAGCAACCTGGGCATAAGCAGTCAGACAGTGACACACGGGATACGGTCTGTAGTCCAGGCTTTGCCTGGGTTTATTTCAGTACAAGCAAAGCAAAAACACAGGCCTTAACATCAGGCCAACATAAAGTAACCCCTGCTCGTCTGAGCACTGACTAGACATCGATCAACCCTGTCTACTCACTTACAAAACAAATGCTTATTGCGTACAACCAGCCAGGCTCTCAGACCTGCAGAGGTCTCAGCACACCTTCCTAGGACCGGCAGGTCCAGGCTTTATAAGGCCTGGTACCAGCCTCACTTGGTACTTGGGAGTGGCCATCCCACCCTTCGCTTTGACCACTCCAGGAAAAGCCGGCCCGGATTATGCGGCTTGGAGCCACTTACATACTACAATGTGTCAGTAACTTAATGTTACTGACAACGGACTGCCGGCTTCCTCCACCGAGCCCAGGCTGCTCAGTGGCACGTATCTGCCCAAGTGCTCCCTAAAGCCGCATAGGAGAGCATTCTAGGCGAAATGTATCAGCCCTTCAGCACTTTGCCGGTCACTGTCTCACAATTGATATTCGGTAACAGTCATACAACATATGGCGGAGATTTATCTTGTTACGCCCGTATATATTGAACATGGCACATCAGGTATCCATATAGGATGAGATATCAGTCACGTATTTGTGAGCTGTTTAGGACTGAAAAACTTACCGGTAGTAGGAAGCCCTTAAAGGGGTTGTCTCATGAAATCAAGTGGGGTTCAGCACTTCTGTTATGGCCATATTAATGCACTTTGTAATATACATCGTGCATTAATTATGAGCCATACAGAAGTTATTCACTTACCTGCTCCGTTGCTAGCGTCCCCGTCGCCATGGATCCGTCTAAATTCGCTGTCTTCTGGCATTTTTAGACGCGCTTGCGCAGTCCGGTCTTCTCCCTGGTGAATGGGGCCGCTTGTGCCGGAGAGCTGGTCCTCGTAGCTCCGCCCCGTCACGTGTGCCGATTCCAGCCAATCAGGAGGCTGGAATCAGCAATGGACCACACAGAGTCCACGGTGCACCATGGGAGAAGACCCGCGGTGCATCGTGGGTGAAGATCCCGGCGGCCATCTTGGTAAGGTAAGTAAGAAGTCGCCGCAGCGCGGGGATTCGGGTAAGTAATAAACTTTTTTTTTAACCCATCCCTTGGGTTTGTCTCGCGCCGAACGGGGGGCCTATTGAATAAAAAAAACAAACAACGTTTCGGCGTGAGACAACCCCTTTAAGGATTCCCCGATTGCTCATATAATAGATAAACACAAACATTGTATCCATAGCAACTGCAATCTTATGTTTGTCAGTATAGCATTAAAAAAAAATGTAACCTTTAACAAGCATTAGGTAATAATCTCTTAATAAAAGGAAAAATGAAAGACATAATAGACTCAAAAGAGAAAGAAGAAAGAAAAAGACAAGGGTGGGGTTGGGGGGGGGGGGGGGGGGGGAGTAAGAGAAGGGGAGATGGAGGCGAGAGGTTTCAGGTGAAGGGGCAATACAGAGGTGAGGAGATAGAACGTATCCTGCCTGGTTGCGCTCATTTAACTCCATATTTCAGACTGCCTTGATCTACCTACGGTACCCATCACCATTTGGATTTTGATGAATTCATCTCCTCAAAAATCCAGTGCTGTAATGGACACGCTGCGGATCCAGAATCGGCACCGTAGGTCAAATTCCGCAGTGGATTTTTACTGCAGCGTGTGGGTGAGATCTTTAAAATCTCATCCACATCCCCACTACTACCGTAAGACCGCAGCGTATTTTCTGTGCACACTTTTGCAGTATTTACAGTAGCAGAAACATAAATGAGACTTTCAAAATCTCATTCACAAGCAGTGAAAGGAAATTCTCCCAAAATCCGTGTGGATATTGAGAAGTGGTGCAAAGTTTAAATCTGCAGCATGTCTACTAGCTGCAGCAGATTCCTCCTCTGCAAACGAGGGGTTGAATTCCACATCAAAATCCGCACCGAGTAGTGCAGATTAAATTGGATTTTAGATCGCAGAGCATCCGCTGCAGACATTCTAGACCTTAGGGCTTATTTACACGAGCGTATGCCCGGCTAACTTTATGTATGAACATTTCAGATCCCATTCAAAAGCAATGGAAAAACAAAAAAACAAAAAAAAACAACTTGCACGCATTTCTGGCTATGACGCGTGCAAATAACGCGAAGAAGAAAGAGCACGCTCATTCTTGCGGATTCTGAATGAAAGGGCCACGATTTAATTCCTATTAAAAGGGGGCAATCCTCATGCTGACCTCAGAGTACATCTGCAGTATATTCGCCGCAGAAATCTAAGTGTCAGTCTCGGATTTATTAGTAGATCTTGTTAAAAAAAAGCTCAGTGGTATATACAGTCACCAAGTATTGTATCTGGAAAAGTTTAAAACAAAAAAGTTTAAAAAAAACAAAAAAAAAAAACAAAAACATATCTTAAGTGGGGATCAGTTTTAAAATAACGTAATAAATACTTTAAAAAAATCATACCGGCAGGAGACACGAAAACCCAAACACAAGTGCCCGATACGTCCTCCGCCTATTACACAAGCACCAGTGGGGAAAAATCCATTAATCTAATCTGACAGCTCGCTAAATGTTTTAATTTGCTCCAGGAAATCCCATCATAATGTTTCACCACTGAGTCCGTGCAAGTTAAATGCCTTCATAAAGAGGTGTAATCCTTTTACCGATAGTCTTCTGCGAAACACCGATCAATACTAACAAAATAATGAGAGCTGGCTTTTTATAAAGCAAGCGTGTGTGCCCGCCGGCCGCCACAGCGCCGTACATCACAGATCCCAACGCCCGCTCATCTGGTTAACTAGGAGAGATCTCATTGCCAGCACCGCCATTCTCGTTCTTTGCAGAGGGAAAGACACAATGGGCATTTTTGCAAAACCTTACATGATTGAGACTGCGTTCTGTGGACCCATGTGACGTTATCGGACATAAGTATACGGGAATGCTACCATCACCACTCAAGGTAAATTGTATTCCGTTTTTTATTCTGGACTTGTTACATTTTAGCAAAAAGACTCACCTCAATAGCACCATGAACTAATTTATGATTGCGTTTGGGGATTTTTTTTTTCATGCACAGAACACTTCTTTATGTGGCCGTTTGAGTACTATAGGCTTGTTCTATTCACTTCAATGAAACAAGCCTGCAGTACTCAGAACGGCCACTATGGTCTGAGAACTGACAGGATAGTGCTCATATGTGAACACTGAAGAAGCAGCAGTGCTTACCAGAGTGCCCCTTCAAATCAGAGGGGATCCCGAGTGGCAGACCCCAAGGATCAGATATTGATGGTCTATTCTAAGGACACCAATGTTAAAAGATTGAATAACTCCTTTAACCCTTTGAAATCCAATTTTGTATTCAGGGTTTCCTGGGGGGGGGGGGCTTTCTTTTTCTGCCATTATACAATGGCGCCATCTACTGGCTAGAGCAAGTACTGCGGTATGGGACATGCTGGAGAGCCCCCCCCCCCCCCCCAACAGAATGCCAGTAATCTACAGTAAGAATACCCTGCCGGACGTCTTCCGACATCGGAGCTGTACAGTCTTCAATGAGAAGGTCTTCAGACGTCAGACAGGGGATTGGAAAGGGTTAAAGCCTCAAGTACAGCTCAAAGTATAGTGGGCCCTTTGGGACAGAGTCACGATAGACAGACCGCTGAAATCAGCATGTCTGTCCTCACTTTATGCTGCCCTCAGTGATGACCGGATACCAGGACATGACCGCTTCCCTTTAACCATCTACGTTTCACTAAACATCAGGAATCCACATAAATGACCCAGGGGAGAAGAAAAACTACACCGACACAGAAGAGGTCCTGTAGAACACCAATGGCTTGAGGATGTTATTAGGAATCAGACAATAAGTGGCACTCTACTGGGTGCTATACAGTATGTGCATATTGCTTCTAAAGGAGAATCTCCACCTGACGGTACAGCGTTTTGCGGAATTCCTATGGCTCCATAGTTTGGAGCGTGCGGCCCTACAGCCTCCTGTAGCTGTCATTTTAGTTCATCACAACCAGTGGTTGAGCAAGTATATCACATTTACTTCATTTAAGGTTTGTGCGTAATTAATCCAGACGTCTGGCAATGCCATGTCGGTCCGTCGTGGACATCTGTGTAAGGCAAGCTTCACACAATGGATTCCAATTGCAGAATTTGCGATCGACACCCACGCGGACGATACACTGTAGTACTCACCCATTAAAAGACATGAACTTCCGCAGCTTCGCTCAAATGTGCGGATATGAACGGATTTCTGAGAAAAATAAAAATCACAATTTTTTTTGTGCAGATTCCACGCAGGCGGCCTCAATAGAAGTCTACGGATGAGAGCGTTCCGCAGCCCAAACGCAATCATTGCAGATGAGCGGTGGAAACGCTCGCCACCTTAAAAGGAAGATAGATAGAAAAGTCGGAAATTCCCTTGCGGAATCAGACTTGTTCGTGTGCAGCTGGCCTTAGAATAATCGTTCGTTACGATAATATATACTATAATAAACTGATTGTCAGTAAGAGAAACCAAGTAATCTTGTAAACAATGTAATCTTGTAGATCCAATACCTTTTAATGGCTAACAAAAATACATGATGTTACAGCCAGTTTTCGGATGCTTCCTCAGGCCTTTTAGCCATCGGTGTCATTTCTTTGTACAGGGTTATTACAAATTATCTTCCCAATTTGAACCCCCCATAACTCAGAAAAATGTATGCATCCGAGTGTCATTACACCTATCAATGGAAACAAACTCTAGAAGTTTTGCTGCACATCAGAATGGTTTTACACATCGATGAGGTCAGTATGGTCTCCTTCGCCACTCACTGAGCTTGTAGTCGTGATCCGCTACAAGGTGTATGGCAGGAACTTAACTGACTGATGCAAGGGCTTCTGTGATGCTGCAGGTCATGCATAGTGGCTGGTAAGGGGGCATGTAGGCTCTAGCACCACCCAGAGTAAAATCACAAGGCGTAAGACGCAGGGAATGTGGAGGCCAAGGAAGACATTCACCATCTGCACGGCCAATCCATCTGTTCGGTAGTCTATTGAGCTCACTGACAAATTGTTAAAATGGGGGGTGGGGGATTTGGCCTCACTCGGTCGTCCGGTTTCAGGGCTAGTAACAATTACAATCAGTATGGATATCACAAACATTTGCGCAGAATCTCACAGTCGGCTGCGGGACTACCAATGCTCTGCTCACTCAAACGATGGATTTTGAATTTTGCCCGCTGTTTCCTCATTTACTGGTGGACGGCTTACAGATGCAACCTTTTTCCGTAAAATTGGAGAATCACTTATAAGTTGTGCGCCCGCCGCGTGAATCTTCACCAAACATTGTTCGAAAATGACATTTCACACTAATAGCAGACTGGTAGACGTGAAAATCAAGGATAAAATACACTTTGTCGGCAGCCTCAACTATGGCAGAATAAAAAACCTTTATGGGCCTCATTTAGCAGAAAAACTGACCATAGCAACCAAAATCACAGCACAGCTTAAGAAATTAGTTGCTGTGGCTGACAAGGATGTTTTAAGGCCCATTTACACTAGGCGAATATCGGGCAAACGATACCGGACACTCGTCCCTGCATGTACTCGCTCCCGTGTGGTTACACAGGAGCGAGTATTGCTGGCTCACTCAGAGCAGCCAGCAGGGGCAGTGCAAGAGATTTCTCTCCTCTCATTCCCCCGCACCTCTCTATTCACCTAACATAGCAGCTGTTCAGTACTGAACAATCATCGACCAGTGTACATGGGGGGCCTTTACTGTTAAACTCAAATTTTCATGTATGTTTGTTCCCTTTGAAAGCACATTTAATGTATCCGAGTGTCATTAAACGTGAGTCATGGGGGTTTCACATTGGGAAGATCATCTGTAAATAACCCTGTAGATGGGAATTGCAATTTTAGACACAGCCAAGCGCAAGATTGTTAATGTTTATAGGAGAAAAAAAAAAAGCCAGACACTTTTTAAAAAAAACAAAATAGTATAAAAACATCAAAGGCCGAAATCTACATAAATTATAGAAAATAATGGAAAATTCCAGAAGTCTAATTCCGCGGCATTTGCTTCCAGGCCTAGGATTCTAAAATCTCAGTTACAAATAACATTTAAAAAGGTCTTGGAAGGTCACCGTTCTACAAAACTGTAAATTGTGGCTTTGGAGAGGGATGGCGCGCGGTAAAAGGCTGGGAGGCCAGTAATCGCCCCGATAACACGTTGTCTGAGATAATCTTTATGGCAAAAATATTTGAGCTCTGCTTTGTGGCTGGAGATGATAAAGGAATTAATCTGAGACCAGATCCCATCATGATAAAGTCTAATCTGCATGCTATGGTCTAGGACAAGCAGTGTATCACCAGCTCTTGTGGGACTACAAGTACCAGGATCTCCCCACAGTCAGCAATGGGATTTATGTTATGTGCAATACTGTCTAGACAGCGTTGTCAGAATGCAGAGAACAACAGAATGAAATACATGTTATGTCAGAGCGCTGCGGTAAAACAGGATGGACGGGTTAGATCACCAGGATTACAACAGACGTTGCTAGCAGTTCTACTCAGGTTATTATTTAAAGGGTTTTTCCAGGTCGAAGATAGGTCTTTAATATTGGATTGTTGGGAAACCCCCGGCAATTAGCGGATAGCAGGGGCAGTGGGACTCTGGTGAGCGCTGGGGGTTCTTACCCAGCACAATACTGTACATGTTGCATTAGCTGGCAGTACAGCAGCTCAGCCTGAATGAGACAGAGTTGCTAAAAGGCCACAAACGTGACAACAGTAGTTTAAGAAAAGGCGGCGGCCGGTACAAAACTAGATCAGGTGAGCTAATACACCACATTGATTTCATATAGTGCATGGGGGTCTACACATGAAGGGTCTTCCCCTTAGAGTCTCTGTGGTCCCATGTTAGGTAGCCATAAGCACACCATGTGCCACTGGTGGGGTGCATCCCTACAGCATTATAAATAATCCTTTCCAATCCAGTGTCGGACCTCATGCAACACTGAGATTTTCCTGAATAGTTCAGATGTTGGGCGAGGTTCGACACGTTTCTAACACTATGCAGGACAGCTCTCTGACATCGGAGCTCTGTCCTGCATATAGTGTTAGAAACCTGTACTATACACATTGTATCCAGTTATAGGATGCTCTTGTATGACACTGAAATAGATAGCTCTTTACCACGGAACGATCATCATCCAAGCGAGCAAAATTGAAGGAGTCATTCAGTCTAAATGCAGCCAACGAGCAAACGATAATTGTTCCCTTTTCGTTAGTCATTCACTTTACGTAGGCATGCCCTCCAGTGAAAACCTAGTCTGCGGGCCCAACATTAGAAAACCTGCCTGTGGCCCCAACTCACCGGGGTCTTTCAATTGCATAGCTAGGCACGTTTTCCACACGAGTCCACTATAGATTTTCCTATAGGGGTTATCCCCCACCTTTTCCAGCATCGGATATAACTATGCAACAGAATTTCTTACTCTACTGAAGATATTGACCCACCTTGAAGGTTCACGAATCCTCAGCGCAACACGAGATAAACATGGAGATACTGGAACTGCATTTATCAGAGAAACAGAACAGAGAATCTAATGTAAAACAGTCCGCTGGGCGGTTTCCAGTTTGTTGATGTTCTTGTGTGTGGTCTCACAATGCTGGAGATACCACATTATTATTGTTGTGCTTTTTTTGTATGAACAGAGTTTTGTAAAGCCCTTCTAATGGCCGTTACCCATCACCACCCACCATGGTGTGCTTCATGCAGAGCTGGATAAACCTGACATTTGGCCTCTGTTCTCCATGAAAACATTACACTGGAAACAGCATGCCATACCAACTAATGTTAAATTCTTGCAACGTTTCTACAACGAGGACGCACAGATATTGGGTTGACTTGGACACATTGTTACAGTAATGTCTGCCCTATAAACTGGCCAGATCGGAAATAAGACTCATTCTATATGGCAACCTACTGGTTTCCCTACAGCTTCCTTTCTGAACTGCAAACCCAAATGATAGTAGGATGCATGAGGGACAGCGCTATATCCTTCATTCACATGTGCTTACGAATGCCGTGAGACAGCTGTATGCTTTATGGCAGAAGAGAAACCAAACTTGTCAGGAGAAAGTAAGGAACATAATTCCTTGGGAATGACTTCCGTACTTTCCTTTAAGGCTGGGTTCACACGGGGCGGATTTGCAGCGGAAATTCCATCAGGAATTTCGCCATGGCAAATCCGTCTGCGGCCGCTAATACCGGGATTAGACAGCCATGTGGACGAGATTTATCAGAAATCTGAGAAAGCCGGCGCGGATTCGCTGGCCGCAGCATGTTCATTTTTCTTCTTCCACTGCGGCGGCACTCTCCTCTACGGGAGCGCCGGCCACAGCAGAAGAGCGAGCGGCCAGGCTGCTTCAAAACACGCGGCTAAGTGTCGCGGGTTTTAAAGCAGCACTTGTCCCGGCGGCAATCTCGCGGTTTTTCGCTGCGGCCAAACCGCGAGATTTCTGCTGGGATTACGGTGTGTGTGAACCCAGGCTAAAGGGACTGGATCCCATTTGTGGCAGACCTTCCATACGACTGTGAAATGTGTAGGATGGCGACAACCCCATCCAATTTAGGAGACCCGGGTAACTACACAGGTGGAATATGGGATAGGTTTGCTCTTTTATAGATCACTACAGAAATTGTTCCCCCCAAATTGGCAGAAAGTCATCATACGTAAATAATCCTTACCAAGAGAACAAAAAACAGCCATGTATTTCTCAGGTTCCTGTAGGCTAAAGGGCACATGGATAGAATACTAGACTGCAAAAACTCAAGTTCAAGTTACAAACTAATCTTCCAAGCATTAAAGAGTTTTTCAAGACAAATACGATTAATGTCCGTCCTCAGGAGAGGTTATCAATAGTTGATCAGGTGGGGTCCACCACTCAGTACTTCGGCCTATGAGCTGATCAGGTGTCACCTGTCAACACCACAACACACGGGTAGTAGAGAGAGGAAGCAGTCAGCGCCAACTCCTGTGTATTGGTCGGTTCTGGTAAATGCAGGCACAGCTGTCATTGATTTTAATGCAAGCTGTGCCTGCAATTTCCAGCACCGGCCAACTAGACAGGGGTCGGAGCTGACTGCTTCCACTCTGTACCTGTGTGTTTTGGCGCTGACTGTAGACGCTCGATTAACGGATCAGCAGGGGTCCCAACCGATGGACCCCAGCTGATTGAGGATTTGTCAGGAGGGTAGGTCACCAATAGTTGCCTGTAAAAACTCAAACTCTGTTAAACCACTAATTGCCCATCCTCAGGATAGGTCATCAAAAGAAGATCGGCAAGGTCCTGTCAAACAGGGCCAGAGTGATCGTGCACAGAGCAGATCTCTGCAGCAAGCAGAATACTCCGTCCCCACTTCAATAGGCTGGCTTAGAATTACAAACCAAGTTAACATTCAATGAATTGGAGTTGGGCCTGTAATACTAAGCCAGGCCACTGCAGAGGGAATGGAGCAGTTAGCTTCCTGCAAAAATCAGCTCCATGCAAGAGATTACTCAGAATAGGTCTTCAATAGTAGATCTGTGGGGTTAAAGTCCATCAATAGTTTAAAAAGGGGCGCCCAGTTGTAAAGGCAGTGCCAAGGGTCAATGGCCAGAGAGGGCCCCTAGCTCCTCCCAGCTCCATAGTTGGTTAAAAGTTTAATCAAACATTAAAGACCATATTTCATTGGGTTTGTTGTACCCAAAAACACTCAGGCACAAATCAAATTGGCCAGCACACGGCCACCCGATCCTCAGAGTGAAGGTCCCATCCAGCTGTCACCCGTATAGAATACCTCTTTCCTTCCACACACACAGCTGGCCCAATCCCTGTCCTGTCTTCAGGGCTTCACGCAGCTGGCAGATGCCAGCTGTTCCCGCTGAAAACCATTGTCCAATCAACTCTTGTCACCAAGGTTTTGAAAACTTTGCCAGAATTCTGGCACAAACCATAGCTCCTACAATTAAAGGGGTTGTCCAGCGAAAGCAAGTGGTGTTAAGCACTTCTGTATGGCCATATTAATGCACTTTGTAATATACATCGTGCATTAAATATTGGCCATACAGATGTTATACACTCCCCCCACCCCCCCTCCAGTTCTGGCGTCCTCGTCTCCATGGCGCCGACCAAAGCTGCCTTCTGCCTGGATTAGACGCGCTTGCGCAGTCTTCCCTCTTCTGTCTGGCTCCGGAGTGCTCGCGACGCAGAGCACGCCGGAGCAGCCCCTTCAGCGCAAGCGCGTTTAATCCAGGCAGAAGGCGGCTTTGGTCAGCGCCATGGAGACAGGGATGCCAGCACCGAAGGGGGTAAGTGTATAACTTCTGTATGGCCAATATTTAATGCACGATGTATATTACAAAGTGCATTAATATGGCCACACAGAAGTGCTTAACCCCACTTGCTGCCGCGGGACAACCCCTTTAACCCTATAGATACCATTAAAACCTGGCTAACCTAACTACCTCACTGCTTCAGATTCCATGCAGCCCTAGCACCTTAATGTCCTATGGCCGTACATGGCTTTTGTGAAGTGTGAACCTTGAGAGTCAAATCAAAAAAAGGTCAGAACTGGATCTTGTGAGAAGCAAGCAATTAAATCATTTCCCAAAAAGGTAGTTTTCTCCAGCTTCCTTCCAATGACATCCAATTTGCCTGTCTGAATGCTGGGGAATGTGCCATCCATATCTGCCCTTGTATTCTGTATCAGTAAAATATGGCCTCCTTCTGTAATTTTTGAATGATGTTAGTGTAGGGGCCTCGTAACATGGGGGGTGCGAGCCAGCATATTTTGGCCAAAATTAACCATTATCTATCAACATTTTAGTAGTAAGCAGTCTAGCTTTAAATACAGGGGACGGCAGGGGTGTCAGAACCAGGGTGGTTCACTTTTGAGTTGCAGGCCATCCTGCCAGGCTTTATTGTATAGGGTGTCATTAGTGGGCTGAAAGCCTACATGGTGCGCCAAATGTATTGGCTGGACCTGCACTTTGTACCCTTTAGGCTGGTTTCACTTCTGCGTCGGGGGTTCCGGTTTCCTGCTCCATTATGGGAGTAGGAAAGGGGAATCCCATGGCCGAATGCATCCCTCTTCTGACAGAACTGAACAGCGCCAAATGGACTCAATTGACTAAGAATAGGGTCCGTTTGGTTTTCGCTCAGCTGTCCGGCATTTTAAAATCATGCAGCGCTTTTTCCTCTTTTTTTTTGTGCTGGATCTGCGATGAAACTTCCAGTGCAGATGTGAAAGTGGCCTTATGTATATGCAAATATGATACTAAGAAGCCACTCCATACGTGGTAGGTGCGAGTGCCCGTTTAGTGGATTGCCCTGTACAATGCTGTCTGCATGCTGTGGTGGCCATACTTGACCGAGTATTTTTGTTGTTGTTGTTGTTTTATAAGTATGGCCACTTTCTGTGATTTTAGAATCAATATGTCCTTTTCCATAATTGGTGGGTATCCAATTCAGTTTTGGCATAAACTCTACAGCATTCACACAAGGGCTGTCTCACACAAGCGTATGCTAACAGCATATTGTGCGAGTAATATACAGTATCAACCTCCCATAGGTAGTCTTGTTGCTCACACGAATTGCACAAAATACATGCACAAGAAAAGTCACAGTATGTTCTATGTTGGCGTGTATTGCGCGCATACACACCCCAAGATATTATATGGCAATGGGTGGCACGTAGCAAGTACGTTATATCATTGCGTGTCTCATGGGTTTGTGCAAGCCAGGCCAAAAATACAGATCTTAATAAACAACCATATTGAAACCACTCAATCTACGGTGAAAACCAAATGCGCTTGCCTTCAGCCAGCAAAAACCAAAACCAAAATCATCAATTCTAAAAACAGACACTGTTGGGGCATTATGTGCATGTTGACTAGAGGTTAGGTATACAAGACAGAAGTGTGTTTGTTCCCATGGCACAGTACGGCCACTGGCATAAACTGGCGGCTTACTTTACCAGTATGTGGTCCGGAAAAGTAGTATGAGAAGACCCCTTACAAAAACCATCTCCTGCATCTAACACCACATTTTTGAGGTGGGGAAATGACTGCGGCTCTCGTTGATCATACACAACGTCAGTGCCTCTACGGCCACAAGGCAATATCACCCCATCCCCTCCGAGCTGCAGACTCCTCGGACACTTTGTCCTGGAGTTGCTTTCCTCTCTTCGCTCCGTTGGAATCAAAGCCAGTCTGTACAAACTGGCATACAACAGATCAACAAGCGGGTTCTCCAGAGACTCTGGTGTAGTGATTAATCATGGGGCCCAGCAAGGAACGTCTACACAATATTCTCCGTTTCATAACTGGAAAAAAATGAGCTGATGGAGGACTGGAAAAAAGGTCAAAAATATAACAATGGTATATCCCAGCAGAGTCAGAAAAATCAGGTACTACATTTGTCCACTTCTATCAAGAGTCTTTTCGGCTGCTGGTTCCTCCTCTAATGCCCAATTTGGGCCCCATCCCTCATTTGTGGGCCAATAGGAAAGCAAATCCGTATGGAACAGCTGGCTTCATCTGGATCTCTCTTATGGGGGCAGATAGGTATTGTCATATCTCTAGAAGTCTATGTATATGAATGCATGGCCACAAATTCATCAGTAAAAAGGTTGTGTGTGAATCTGCTATAATTAAAGTGTAGCTGTTAGATATAGTCAAAGTCTGCATCAAAGAACCCCCTCCTCAGTAAGCATCACTGACCACTACCCCCATCTGTTTCAGTGATGGGTAGCTGCCAATATTGCCACCGTTACACTCACAAGGGTTGTCAGCCAGCCTCTGCGACTCCAGAACAGTAAATCTCTTGGCATGAGTGACAGCACAAAAACAGGCAGCCAGGCAAGCATGCAAAGCACATCACTGGACTCCTCAGAAACAGCTTTATGAGCAACATAATATAGTTTATGGTACTTCTAGGTGATTGGGTTGCCACCCGTCCAGTAGGCCACCAATCCGGCTGGTAATTTGATCTAGGCCACTGCTGCAATTTATTTTTTACCGTCCATATTAATACCACTTGATTCCGCGAGAGCATCCGGGGTAGGAGTAGTCCGGCAGCACACAGACGTCACAGTGTGCACCGGAGATCATCGCTACTAGCGGTGAGGAGAACAGAGGAGGAGCGGAGCTTCCACAAGGTTAGAGGGGGTACGTATATGGGTCTCAGGGGGCACTGTCACTGCTGGGGGCATCATTACTGAGATAAGTGAGGGGGAAGCTGTGAGGCGAGGGCCTGTGCAATGGGCGTTTTGGGTTTATTAAATGCAGTTATACATTGTTATTTAAACTATAAATATCGCAAATTTGTTGTTTTTTTTCACAGTGACACACCACCCGAGTTATGCTCTTTTTTTTGGCGAATGCTGACAAATCGAGCTCAAAAGGTTGCCCATCACTGCCCTAACCACAACCCCTTTTACTTTGAGCGGTCTATTTTTCTTAAAAGAAATCTGTTATCACCTAATAAGAGTTTTAAAAAATATTTTTAAGGAAAAATTCTCTGAATCTCCAAGTCTACATGCTGTGACCTGGCAGCAAAACTTGTGTCAAGGACTCTGTACAGGCAGAACTTTAATCTGCCCAATTCAGTTTTCCTCCTGGAAAAATATGGTGCCAGATGTGCGTGCCAGCCACTTATCCATACTGAAATAAACCATGTTTGCTTAGCTGCACTGTGAATGCATGATTATATAGCTGGATGGGATTGCCGTTCAGATCAGTTACATGGCCATCTATCTATATATCTATGGAGGGGGGGGGGGGGGGGGGCGTCAGGCCACGAATGCTACAAGAGGTACACAAACATTTTTAACTAGACACTGATAAGGGAGTTTATGGTCCCTGAATTACTGTTGGTGGGGGTTTTCACCATGCCAGCAGTCTTATCTGTGCAATAAATGTCTCACCTCCCATTCACCTGGGGAATGATTTAACGCAGTTTTCAGTGTGTCAAAAGGTTATCAATTTATATTCCCAAATTCTTCTGTGGTTTTGGGACTTGAAACCACCCTTCAATATCAAAACTCCCATATCTCCCATGTCATGTCCATGGTTAGAAGAGTGCTTGGCCACAGGTAATTTTCTGTGTTTAATCATGTGGTGATGAGATCTCATCAATTGATACAGGGCAAAGACCAAAAGCGAGGATAACAACTTTTGACACGCTAAATACTGGGTTAAATTATTTCCCAGGATTTATGTGTGAATGGGAGGTGTGAGACATTTATTGCACATATAAGACTGCTGGCCTGGTGAAAACCCCTATCAACAGTAATTCAGGGACCATAAAACTTTCACTCCCCTATCAGTGCCTAGACAAAAAAAGTTTGTTTTCTGTTGCAGAACTCCTTTTAAGTGCAAACCAATCACGTCCATGTCTGTTCCTTGTCATAAGTATGTATGTTATAAGTGTGTAGAAATATTCATGCCTCTTCGGATCTATTCCATTTTTAGCCTGAAGAAGAACCCGAGAGGTATGCAAGCTCACTATTACATCATGCATTTGTTAGCCATTAAAAGGTATCCTATCTACAAGTAAACGTGGTTTCTCTTGCTGGGACAATCACATTTTGCTCTACTAGCTAACACGGTACCAAACCTTTGTTTTCATTATGTATGTTTTCATATACTGGCTAGACAAAGGACACTGGATGTGCTTAGATTATGTCCAGAGCTCTTATGTCCAGAGCTCTTTGTTAAACATACGTCATAAACATGGTGTAACAGCTGTACAATTACCTTCATACACAGTGAAGTATATAAATGACAGATGAGAAATGTTACCAAGTTTATGCCTGTTTTAGACATTTCTTGTGAACCATACACCATTTAAAATATAAATCACATTACAGAATCCACATAAATAAATCTTTCACATGCTGTACTTTATATTACATACCGTACATTTGTGGGATCTCCATGTCTACTCTTGCAGCTTTCCTGCTTGGTTTTTGTAATCTGTATCTAGTCACATTACCCAGTAACGACTTGACCTCTTGTACAGAAATAGTGGTCATATGGACATGACTTATGTGCACATACAGTAATTGGTCACAGGAAGTTCTGTTAACTATACAGTACACTGCTGAATCACAGCTCCAAGTTCTACATGGCCATAATAGGAAACCCACAGAAGTCTTTGGGGCCCTACTGTACTTCTGTGCACCTCCAATACAGAATTTTGTTTGTTATTTGTATGACTAAGGGCATACCTAGGATGCTGTATTATGGAGGCATTCTCCCCAAAAAGCACTACTTAAAAGGGGTTTAAAATTAAAAAATAAAAAAAAGGAGGGGGGGTGGGGGTGGTGTTTAAATATACAGTAGCTGCATGACAGATCTGTTCGATCGAGGCGTGCGATCTTTCTGCCCAGGAAGATGCCCCCGCTTGCGTCGAGTGGGCCTTTAATCCTTCTGGGGAAGGGATGCCCTTGGCCTTGTAAGCCTCCTGAACGGCTCTCCTGAGCCACCAGGCGATTGCATCTCTAGAAGCGGCCCTTCCTTTGGCCTGCCCCTGAAATTGAACAAAAAGTTTATCAGTTTTCCTGAAACCTTCTGTCGCTTTAGGTACGTTAGTACCGCTATTTTAACGTCGAGATTATGAAGCCTCTGCTCCTTTTCGTTTTTGAAATTTTGGCAGAGGCTGGAATGACTATTGGCTGGCCTCTGTGGAAATCGGACAACACTTTAGGTTGGAAGGAATCTAAAGAGAATACAATCTTGTCGGGGTCAATAGTCATGTATGGGGGTCTCTGTGAAAGAGCCTGGATTTCACCCACGCGCCTAGCTGACGTGACCGCCACAAGGAGGGCTACCTTATATGTCAGCAAAGCGATGGATGTGTCACCAATTGGTTCAAACGGGGGATCGCAGAAGGCCTGAAGGACTATGTTCAGATCCCAGGGGGGCGCCATACGCCTTGTAAATGGATGCAATCTATTCACCCCTCTAAGAAACCTTCTAATCCACCTAAGCTCGGCATGTGCGAGAACAAAGAATACCCCCAAAGCCGCCACTTGGACTTTGAAGGTATTCAGACTCAACCCTTTATCCAGGTCCGCCTGGAGGAAATTAAGATTTTACGGATGTCTGGCTGGTCTAACTGCTGGATGTCCTGACCTATCCATTCTAAAAATTTTCTCCAGACTTTGGAATAAGTCTTTTTCGTTGAGGGCCTAAGGCTCTCGCAAATAGTAGCAATCACATTGAACGATAGACCCTTTCCTAAAAATTTTACCCGTTCAAGATCCAGGCCGTAAGCCTGAACTTGTGAACCTCCGGGTAGAGGAGAGGACCCTGCAGCACGAGGTCTGGTCTTAGCGGAAGATGTAAAGGCTCTCCCACTGACAGAAATCTCAGGAGAGGAAACCAAGGTCTTTTGGGCCAATAAGGCGCTACAAAAATTACTAACAAGTGTCTGTAGGTTGGCCCACAGGACCACTTACAGTTGGAAGATTCTCTGGGTCCTCTCTGGCTGACATCCTGTGCTTGTGAGATGGAATCCTGTCCTTAGGATCAAACTCCGGCGTGTAGAGAAGCACCAGCATCTTGCCTGGTGCAGGGAGCTTTCAAATTTTAAGTTTAGCACCAAGCCGTGCCAGGCCACGCCCCTCGAGCGCTCCATCCGAGGCTACACCCCTTTGCGGAGCTTCTGATGTCACAGCGCCGTTGGGAGACCCAGAGATGGCGGCCGCCGCCTGAATGATGGCTGCTGTGGAACTGAGAAGTCTGTCCTTGGACCCTGGCCCACGCAGTCCCCGGGTAACACCCGTATGGGGTCCTTCCCACTGGGGTAACCGGGGCTGCCAGAAGTAGATGCCACCGCTGCGTCCGATAAGTCCTCGGGCATGTGACAGCATCGCTGGAGCTCTGCCTTGCTGTCCTGTGAGGGACAGGAAAAGCACTGGTGTTGGTGGAGGGGAGGTGCCTTTTATGCTCTGCCTTTTCCTGTCTCTTCAGGTCAGCAGGGGAGCAACCTCCAAGTGTATGCTGTCGGAGGGAAAAAGGTTTTACCTTTGGGCACCCCTACGAAAGTAATTTCATTTTATTTTCTATTGCTAAAAAGATCTCCCCGTCACGGCAGAAGCACAACCAGAGCGTCGCCATCCCTCCCTGTCACAGCAGAAGCACAACCAGAGCGTCGCCATCCCTCCCCATCATGGTAGAAGCACGACCAGAGCTTCGCCATCCCTCCCAATCAGAAGTAAAATCACACCCAACACTTTAATAATACGCTCTCTCCCCACTGCAATATATGTATATGTGTGGCCATACCCCTTTGCCCTCCCCCACAATATACAATATCTCTTCCAAGAGAGATATTTAAAGTTTACTCTAAAGCCCCTATTACATGGGTTGACTGTCTGGCGCGGAAGCTCCCGACAGCCATCTCGGCGATGGAAACACTTGTCCTTTTAAGCCCCATTTACACCGATAAACAATTGCTCAAAAGATAGTCTGAGTGACAGTTTTGAGAGATCTTTGCATACTTTACAGTAGCCAAGTAGCTACTATAGAATATGCAAGTGGAGTGGGACACCACCTCAGCCACTAATAGAAGGCTACAGCTGTTTTGCATAAGCAGCTGTATTCTTATCATTGCTGATTGCTAGTGTTCCCACTGTGAATTCACAGCAGGACACAGGCACAGAGAATCTAATCAGCTCAGACGGCTGATAACAGCCTGCTCCACTGATAACAGCTGATCGCTCAATTCTAGCAAGCTAGAATTCAGCGATCAACGACTCGTGCACTAAAACTGCACGAGGTCCCTGCATTTAGACAGAACGAGAATCGCTCAAAAGATGGCTTTGAGCGATTCTCGTGTCTAAATGGGCCTTTACACAGGAGGATCATTTGGTTCATTCACAGTAAAATGCAGTCACTCAGATGAACAAGGGCCTGTTTAGATAAATGATGCAGCAGCAGACTTTAGGTCCTGAATTAAAGATCTGATCCGCGATTTATCTCTGCTCCTCCTTTTACTGCATGTGTTCACACGCCACAATTATTATGCAAACGGCTCAATCCAATAGGCGATTTGCATGGTTGTCGTGCAATGTAAAGGGAGCTTTACTCTTGGGCAAGTCTGTAGACATCCAACAAGTGTCAAGAGCTCCACTTTGGTGTGGCAAGCTTGATTGTGCGTTTTGGGGGCAGAGCTGTCCTGCTGCGCTCTCATCCCCTTTCCTATAGTGCCAGTAGGTAATCCCGAATGTGACTAATCCAGACCATGAGTGTCACGGCAGCCGTCAGATACTTATGGTGCTTCGGGTCACCGAATCACCCTGATTGGGAATCACTGCCTTATCTTACTACCTTGTAGTAAATTACTCTCTGGAGCAACATGAAGTAAGAGAAGACTGTACAAGAAATTCAGGGGGAAAACCCTCAAAAACAAAAGAGGAGAAAACTTACAGGAAGATGGTAAGATAGGCACTTTGATGAAGGGGGTTTATAAACCTTGTGAAGTGAGCCGAGATACTATCCATAAGCGCCTTCCTAAAAACAGGCTTCCCTGCTATATAAAGTCCACACCCACAAATAAAGATCTTGAAATACGAGCAAGCCGGTGATTAACAAATCACTGAAAAATAAATTAATAAACCAGATATGTTGAGTCGCTGCCAAGTTTTCAAGCTGCGGCGTAGAGAATGGGATTTGATGTGATCCCCAATGTTTTAAGTTCAACATTCTCCTGGCAGAATGACTTCCTGAAAGGAAAGCCTGTCAAGATAATGTTTGATATACAACATGCAGACGGGGCTCCTCTTTTGTTTCGGAATTTGTTAATAAGCTGCACAAATCCTTCAGGAGGTAAAATACATAAAAACGCACATTCGACTTCTCGCGGCGATATAGAAAGCTATTAAGAGTTCACCTGAGGGTGAGATCAGGAAGGACTTGAACTCTTCGTACATTATGTCGTACAAATGGGACATGAACGTTAACAATAAGACAAAAATCCACTTTCCTGGCCGGTCCGAAAGACAAAGAACGGCTTGGCTACAGGGCATTTACCGCATAGGTCCAATGATCTGTAAGAATGGTTATTTTTATTAAAAGGTCCCTAGATCCACTAAAAGATAAAATGCCCACCAGAAAAAGGCATCCTACTGTGTATGTGCAGGGGCGGACTGGCAGGGTGGTAGGAGAGCACAGTGACTACTTCTGGGACTGGATTGAGGAGGCTGGTTATTTAAAGACATTTTTGTACTTCCGAAAGAAGAGCACATAGAGTGTTAAATGCAAGTGGCTTTGCTTCATTATCTCAAATCTAATGCCGCATATATACACTGGATGGCTGGGGAATAGGAACCGAGGAGTAGGATTGTATTGTAAGACAGTGTGGATCCCAAGGGAGAAAAACCCAACGAGGCTTCATCTCCAGACGTTCTAACAAATAAGGTTTAAAGATAGGAGATTCAACACAGATCATGCTATAGAAACATTGGCTCACTTAGGGGGGGGGTTCACATGGAGCAGAATTGCAGACACTGCTCCTACGGTAAATGCAGCGGAAAATGGACAAGATTTTGAAAATCTCGTCCACATGCTGCGGAAGTAGTCCACACAAAACCCGCGTGCACATTGACTTGCCATGTGGAATTCAATTTTGCGACATGTCAATTTTAATCGCCGACTCCATGGTGGAATTTACAATGAAACTCGCATGCAAGTTTCGGAGGCAGGCAGTCAGCAGCTGATCAGCAGCGTAATGCCTGCTGCGGACATTACGCTAGAAATCAGTCCAGTATGGACCCAGCCATCAATTGCAGAATCTGCAATAGTAACCTGCACATTCGCAGCACAGGAAAAGTAAACGGGGTCAGAGCTGGATTCCGCTGCGGGCTCCCACATGTGGAATCCGGATTGCCGTTGAGAGACCGGTCTTGGGCTCCGGAACATTTCATAACTTCTATAAAACTGTCCTATACGAAAGTTTAGTTTGACATTAAAGGTCGTGTGTTAAAGGCGTTGTGCCAAGTTAAAAAGTTATCCTCTATTCACAGGGAATAACTGATATTGGGGGAGGGGGAGGGGGGGGGGCTGACCCCTGGCACCCCCACAGAGCCTTAGATTGGAGATGCTGAAAGCCCCCACATGGATGTGCCAGAGGATGCACATGCACGCTGCTGCAGCATTTATTTCAATGGAAGGGATTTAGATTGCCAAGTGCTTCTATTCAGCAAGTTATGACCCTTCAAATAAAATGAATGGTGTGGCGGGGTGCATGCATGTCTTACCCATCCATTCAGTTGAGAACTTTTGGGATCCTTATTCTTGGGATCGGTGGGATTCCCAGCAGTCGGCCGCCCAACAATCAAAGTTACCCTCTATCCAGTCTGTGAAGAGGGAACAACTTTATAAGGGCTTGCTCACATCTGCTCTACAGATCCAGCCTGACCTGGCAGATGAAAAAGGTCTTACATGAAAGACGGTCATTCAGTGAAATGCAGCACAGAATGACAGGAACCAAACAGACCCCATTATAGGCTGAGGTCCATTTGGTGCTGTTCGGTTTAGTCTTAGATGGCTGAAAACAGACAGAAAACAGATGATTGGTGGGGCGGGGGGAGGGTGGCAGACAACGTTTTGCCGCAAAACTGCAGGTTTGATTTAAAGGGTTTTCCTACTAAAGAGCTTCACAACCCTCTGTCCTTCCTGGTTGCTGCAGACCAGGACATGTGACTGCTGCAGCCAATCACTGGCTATAGAAGAACACTGTTCTAGACATTTCTTTATATGCATGTCAAGCCAAAAAGGACATGGTGTTGCAAGGAGTAGAACTGTACTATAGAAAAGCTCCCTGCACCCCTGTACTAGTGGGTACCACTGACTCCAATAGACACTGGAATCTTACTGGACCACAATAAGCCCAAGAGCCCTACCTAATACAACATTCTAGACAGTCACTCCTTGACTCTAGGACTACTTTAATATGCATCTTTAGGACATGTGATTATGGCTTTGTTATGGTGTTCCTGCGGTTGTATTCTGACTCAGCAGCTGAAAATGCAAAGAGGTAGTCAAAGATTTTGCATTTCGAATATAAAAACACTGAATTTTGAGGTTTCCAACATCAAAACTCAACTCTAGACAGCACAAGCGCAACAACCAAGAATATAGCGGGGCCGTAGCCTGCATAGTACGGAGCCCCCCTTGGGTCTCTTGCTATTTTATTCATGCTTTATATTCACCAGTGTCAGGTCCAGGTCAACAATGGTGGTGGATCCATATTTGGGCCAGTCCTCTAGCGTTTTGGCAAGTGGCGCTTGCACCTTTTTTGTGGAGGGATTGCATTAGTTAATTCCACCGGGATTTGGATAGCAAAGGGTGGGTCATGGAAAAATAGTCCGCCTCTGATCCCAGGACCAGAGTCTTAGGTTTTCTTTTAGACCGCTTGCATGTCTTTTTTGCCCATATCAACCTATACTGCTGGTAAAATGATTTTCTTTTCACAGCTTTCATAAAAGTGTAGTGGCAGGATCAAAAGCAGGCTACTTTTCCATGGCCCACCCTGAATGAAGAGGAGTGTGAAGCCTGCTTTCTCACTTGTTCTAGAGTACCCCCATCACTGTATTTGGCTAGTGGATGGTATCTTTGTATGGTATTTACCAATATTTAGGTAGGCTTTAGGGGTTCTTTGAAGCCTTTATTACATTTTCCCCTTGCTTCCCATATTTGTAAGCAACCCTTAATAAATGCTGCAGTTTTCCACTTGAATTGCGCCACAGTTTTATTCCTAATCTTAGCGCTGAGTGTATGCTCGGGTGTATATGACGCTTGTGTTACTATGGGGACTAAGGTGCCTTGTTCTCAGTAAGAGTGGGGTACCAAAAAGTCATATCCCCAGCAAGCTTTTAAAAGTTGACAGACTATAAAAGTTCCAAGTGGAATTTCCATTGAGAAAAATCTGCGCCAAACCCACAGTAAAAATCTGCGCCATTGAAATTTGTTGCGTATCTGCACTCCAAGTGGATACGAACCCTAAGGGTACATGCACACATACTGTTTCCCTGAACATAAGACCTAGCATGATTTTTAAATGGTGTCCAGGCAGATATACATGTAAAAAAAGGGTCTTATATTTTTGCTACAAAATATTTTCTTATTTTCAGGGAAACACTACCAAGTTTTGGTCCAAATCTGCACAAAAATCTTAGCATATTTTGTCCTGCAGATTTTGACTCTTTGCCAAGGATCGGCGGAAGATTTCACCCTTTTAATTGGAGGGGTTGAAGCCTGCTATGGATCTGCAGCAAAATCCACACCAACTGTACTGGAGGTTAAGTTCACACATAGTGGAATTGGCACAGATTTTCCACAGTGGAAAAGTTGCGACAAACAAACACGTCAGAATCCATATCATTGGTGTGGATTTTGACGCAAATTCATAGGCAACTTCCCCCCTTCAATTGGAAGGGTTAAATCTGCTGTGGATGCATGAGAGAAAAAATAAATAAATAAAGACACCGTGACAACATCCATTCCAAAAACGGGGCAAATTTTGATATGGAGCCACACCAGAATATGCTACATGCCAAGTTCCCTTAGGGTGTGTTCAGACGCTCAAAAAGGTTTACTTTTAAACTGAATAGAATTAAAGCAAATCCTGTTTGTATGTAGAGGAAAAAAAAAAACACAAAAAACAAAAAACACTACTGCGGATTTTCTACTGTAAGGCCCTTTGTCCACGGCAGTACATTCGCTGACGGTAAACCGCCGGCAAATCCCGCCGGCCGATGCTTCCCATAGCATTGCTATGGAAAGCGCCGGCACCAGTCCACAAGCGGAGAATCATCGCGAAAGATTCGGTGGCGGCACCGGCTCCCGCGGCAGAGCTTCACCGCGGGATACCGCATCGCCCGTGGACAGCTGGCTTACCTGTACTATAAACGCCAACCTGTTTTGCTGCAACATGTGAACACACCCTTCAAGAGGTTTACAAAAATAAACTAAGCTGCAATACCGGTTGCAGTCTACAGACAAGGAGGGCAAAAGTAGAACAAGCAGATACCCTTTTCTAAACTCATTCAGCTCCTTCAATTCAAAACAGATCTTAATTAGGGATTCCTGCGTGGTCTACGCCATATCTACATGTTTACTTGATCACCACCACCAAATTTAGAGCACGCCATGCCTTGAGTGAAGTTTTGATTTCAGGATTAGCACCTAAGCACTGCCGCCAATAACTCCCAGTCTTTAGCGGATTAATATCGTATCCCTTAAAGCCAGATGAGGCATCAATGACCTGGCTTTTTCTGAAAACTTAATTTAAAGGCCTTTCCTTTTCATACAGAAAACTTGCGGCACCAGATCATCGAGCATTAGCCAGCCTTCGGGAAGACAACAATAAGACTGTGTGTCCGTCTGAAGGAACACACGTTCGGAGAAGCTAAGCTGGTTCCCGATCAAGCTTTTTATTGCCGATATTGCTATTCATGGATTCCTAAAATGCCAACAATTCTTTTTATTCAGGAGCAAGGACCTCAGCAGCTTAATGAATTGAAGAAACACTATATCTTAACAAAGGCAAGGATGCTTCAAGAAGCACGAGGAATTTTCATTTGCTTTATCCCGGCTTAAGCAAAGTAGTTGGATACAAAGATGGATCACAAACCGGCAGATTATCTGCTTCTTCCATGTGGCAACAATAGCGACAAACATTTTGTTTTTTTAGGTAAAATAACATCCGCTACAAGTAAACAAGATACCTAAAGGCTAATTTACAATCGGCTTCGTTAAACCACCGAACATGTGCCGTTACTATACCATAAAGTGCTGGTAATCACACATTACATTAGCCGGGGCTCCGCAGGCTAATCCCTAAGTAGAACATGTTATTGCACTTGTCTTGCCCTAAAGAAGAGAGCTCCTTCACACACTCGTTTTCACCATTTTTATGGCTTTTAAAATTTTTTTTGCAACATTTAAAATATGGATTTTTTCCTGACGTTTTTCAAGTCCTATAGAGAAGCCTCAGGAAAAACACCAGAGCTAAAAGCCACCAATCTAAAAAGTGCCACAAAAAATACTTTGTATGTAGCGCGTTTTTCATTATAGACTGTCGAGTACATTTCGCCGCAGATTTTAGCAAATAATGCACAAAAAGAAAGAAAGACATGAAAATCATAGCCTTCACAAGAAAAACAAAAGAAAAAAAAAAACGCATGTGTGCAACCAGCCTAAAGTCTCTGTATGCATTCGGGTGAAGAGTCATCAAAACCCACCAAATGTGGGGTCAGCCAACTGTAATATGTTTGACGGACTCTTGACTTTTCCCCCCAACAGAAGATGTCAAAGAAAGAGGGATGGGCATGTCGAATTTTAATTTAAATCCTTTTGTTCTTCCTAAAAATATAAACTCCAACCAGAGCTGTCCGGCTGCAGCTTTTTCTACTCTTCTTAAAAAACACATGAACACTTAGCCAAACCAAGCAATCATGCGTGAGCGGAGTTAGTAGAGATAGCCGCTGGGTGAACGAGAATTTGTCCTAGAGCTACTGAAGGTACATGGGCACCTAAAAGTGACCCTTCAGTTTAAAGGGCAAAAAATTCTGTGCCAGGACCATAGGGGGTATATTCCCCATTACTGTTCTTTGTCGTTCGTCCAATCCGCCGGTTCAAGGTCCAGTTGTTGGCTGTCCAAGATGGTCAATGTAACCTTCAGGCTACCTTATCCAAGTGTGCATTGGTAGAGTTAGACTACCAATGCACTATACTAGCCCTCAGATTGGCCAATGCTGCTCAAGCGATCAGTTCTGGCCAAAATCAGAGGGCAGTGCATTTGCTAGTTAGAAAGTGAAGGTTACCACAGTCGAATATGGGACCTGGAACTGGCGGATGAGAAGGATGGCAGAGAACAACTGAAGGTAATATACCCCTCTGATCCCAGGACAGAGTTTAGTTCTCAAACTGATGATTTTACGTGGTTGTAGTAGTAGCCACATTTTAGAGCACGAGTCTCCTAAATTGAACTTGATGCAGCTATATAATTAATGCAAAAAAAGGAGTCAAATTACAGCCGTTCAAAACATATGAGGTCAAACACATTAGAAGAACGTTGGTCGCACCTGGCAATTTCAGCAGGACCGGTCACTCATCTAACGGGTGTGATATTTCCAGACTCTCTCCCAACAGAAGCAATCAGAAGAAAGGAGGGAGGATCGGACATCTTTAACTTCAAGATGCTTGATCCTTTGTTCTCAGGGAATATAAGCTACTGCTAGGGATGACTGACTGAAGCTTACTCTCAAGTACCTATAGAGCAGGGGTCCCCAACTCCAGTCCTCAGGGACCACAAACAGGTCATGTTTCAGGATCTCCTATAGTAGGAACACCTGTGGCAATGTCTGAGGCACCGACAATTACATCACCTGTGCAACACTGAGGAAATCCTGAAAACATGACCTGTGGCCGGTCCCTGAGGACTGGAGTTGGGGGAACACTGCTATAGAGAACACAAATGGGAGACGTTACAATGCCTTGGCAGTGCCACTTATTGGAAGGCAGCTTTTATATAAGTCAATGCCTGACCTTTTAACGGGCCTTGTAACATGAATGGGAATACAAACCAAAGTAGAGTCATCTCTAGACGGAAGAGATAACTATGTACAGGCAGTTTCTGGGTTTTTGCTCATCAGTGTATGGTAGTTTGCTGGCTGAGCAGCCTATGATGTAGGTTGGGAGAGGTCGTTTCTCCTTGTGGAGGCCACTAATAGGAGACTTAAAAGGCTAGTATTTTAGTATTTCCTTTTAATGTCTCCTCATGCCTTCTAGGTGGTCTCCACAAAGAAACTACCTCTCCCAACCTATAGAAAACACATGCATGCCCAGTAGAGTCAAGAATGCATGTAGGTGGGAAGGAACAGAAAGACTACAAGGGACTTATGATGGCACATAGGTTTTTAAACGTTTTGCGTGCAAAGATACTTTTCTGCAAGAAATCTACAAAAATATAAATGTACATC
Organism: Eleutherodactylus coqui; assembly: GCF_035609145.1. Taxonomy (NCBI): domain Eukaryota; kingdom Metazoa; phylum Chordata; class Amphibia; order Anura; family Eleutherodactylidae; genus Eleutherodactylus; species Eleutherodactylus coqui. The sequence continues at coordinate 115,494,284 of NC_089845.1, read as the reverse complement.
ACTGTACATGGCAAGTTCTTGACAATGGAAAAAGTTACTCAGTATAAGTCTTAACCATAAGTAAAGACTACGCTAGAAATGTGTTATTAAGGGTGACATCTGGCCACATATGGAGATGCGCATTCAGCGGGAGTCTACAATACTAAAAATATATATTTTTTTCCTTCTCCAAAACACCCTGGCAAGTGAATGACTGGAAACTGAGATGTTTGCCAAATTGAGGAAAGAGCAGCCAGAACAAATTGTATCATAACATGGCGTTAAGGGGTTTGAGCATTTAACTTCTTTCAGAACTGTTGATCTATCTGTCAGGTCCACCACTCGGGGACTCTGGCGATCACCGGACTTCAACCCCAATACAGGCGGAGCAGTCGTCAACATTCGACAGCTGAAGTAATAGAAAAGGAGTTGAAATTCGTGGGAGCTATACCAGCTATAGCTCTTCCAACTGCAGCCCCAATGTGGATGGAGCCGTTAACATCCAGCCAGCTGCAGCAAGTGCGGGAGCTGAGGTCAGGTGATCGCAGGAGGTACCCCGCCAATTACTGATTACATCTGAGGATAGACCTTCAGTACTGAAAAGGGGTTAAATGCTCGGAAAACTGCTTTAAACAAGTCAAGAGCCATCTACAGATTGCAACAAATCTATCACCATCACCCATTTTCTTGTATAGGTTTACAATGTGTAAATCATTGTACCCAGCACTGAAAGAGTTAAAACAGAGTCCCGATTCAGGCTCAACTACATTAGTTATTTAAAGCACAGATATGTTTTCCCGGCACCAGAGATTGTTAGCCCCCAGGCTCTAACTGAAAGAACACTACGGGTTTTGTTAAACAAGACAATATATTTTTTTCCAGATGCCAAAAGACTGGAAACATTAAGCAAAAGGTTCCAAGGTTAAGAAAGGGAAAATGTTCAGATAGACAGTGATGAGAACCCGAAATCCACGACACGTTGCCCTTTCTCTAGGTTGAGGGACTGCTGAGAAAGGTAGAAAAATACTGAAAAACAATGGACCACGGGGGTTGGCAGATTTGATCAGATAGCGGTTGTGCATGGAATCGCGGGAAGCCATGACGGCCCCGTGTGGAAAGCCCAGCAGACCTACTGGCCATAACATTAAAGGCCTAGGTTCTCAATCTTCAAGACACTGTTTAAATCATTTTCCTGCTATATATAAGCTGTTCTGCTCGGTTATCTAATTATGCCAAGTCTATTCAGCTACCGGTCTCTCAAAGATGTTTACGTCAACCAATGAGGCCCAGAGGAGATACTCAACCTACAACAGTAAGTCAAAGGTCTCAAGAGTCTAAGAGGACTAACTGACTGGCCTTGTAGGAGTGATATCAACAGCTAGAACAACTTAAAAAGGGATTGTCCGGTTGTAAACTAATAATGTCCCATCCTCAGGAGAGGTCATTAATAGGGCATTATTGTATCTTGACGCCACTGGAAGCTGGGGGCTGACCCGAGTTAGCAGGAGTTAACGCCCCCTTCAAGCCCCTAGCTTCTGATGGGCAGGTAGTATTATGCAGATCCCCAGCTGCGGAGACTCTGTGGAGACCCAGCGGGGCAATCACAATCTCCAGTCCCTGCTCGCTCCAGCACTAAACTATCTTGGGCTGTCGTTCGTCTGCCAACTGTGCTTCTGCCACCCTGGCAGCACTGTTTTTCAGCAGCCCTTACCTGCAAGCGGTTAAGTGTCACCACAGCCACCATCAGCCATGTGTTCCCTGGCACCTGTGAACAGCATTGGTCGCTGAACATCATTGTCCTAGCTCATAGGACCGCACATTGCGACAGCGGCGGAGGGGGTGAGTCAGCAGTTGCTACCGCTCATCCCACGCCGAAGGCCATGAGGACAAGCTGCCAGACGGACATCCATCATCAGAAGTGCCGGATGGCACTTTTATAGGCGACACCCTCACATAGAGCAGTGCATCACAGTTCCGGCCGCTGGGGACAGACTCCGGGGCTGGATGAAGACAGTGCTGGAGTGAGAAGGGAGAGCAGACACTGCAGCAGGGACCCGAGATTGTGGACACCCAGCGGGGCAATGACAGACTCTCCGCAGCTGGGGATCTGCACAATACTGGCTGCCAATCAGAAGCTAGGGGCTTGACAGGGGGCATTAACTCATGTTAACTCAGGTCAGCCCCCAGCTTCCGGTGGTGTCAAGATACAATACCACCCATTAATAGTACATTAGCAGGGGTCTGTCGCCTGGGACCCCCACTTAACTGCTGTTCGTTGGCCGAGTACGGTCATCAACTGAGCCAATTTCTGCAGCATGCAGACAGCTACATTCTCACTGTAGTGGCCAGTCTTGGTATTGCAGTCCAAGTCTCATTCATTTCAATGAAAAATCTGCTTGCAATACCAAGCTGCACTACTGCAGTGGACATGGAGCAGTGTGCTTCCTGCAGAAATCAGCTCAGCAAATGAGAACACCAGGCTGGAGAACAGTTAATTGGCAGCGGTCCCTGATGATTGATCAGTAGTAGTTTGGGCAAGGTCCATCTTGCAGATAGACCATCACTAGTTTACAACTGAACAACCCTTTAAAAGGGTTTTTTTTGACGAGATTTAAAAAAACAAACAAAAAAAACACCTCACGCTTTGTTGGCCATCCACAAAACCCCTTGGATACCTTTTTTTGAAGCTGGTCCCATTAAATTTACTGCTGTAGGCCCACTTTGCATACAGCCTAAACTTCCTGTCGCAGCAATTTTGAGTTCCTTTTTTCCGTTCGTATGATATCACAAGTGAGCTTCTCTGCCAGCGCAAGAGTCAAACAGCTCCCCTTCTTACAAGGCTAGCACCATCAGCTCAAGAACATGCGCGTTCCAAGTGGATGTGATGTAGATGGACCTAGGCAAAGTCAACGCAGGTGGAATACACTTCAATATGCACAGCAGCATAAAAGTGAGCCTTTGGTTTTGGGACAAAATGCTCTCCTGGGAGCAGAGGGGGTAACATTACCTGTAATTGATTGTCGGTTTGGGGGTTCAGTTTTTGGGCAGGTAGGATTGCCCTCGATCATCTTCAGACTACCTAATGGTTAATATTGCATTGGTTGGGTATACTACCAATGCATTGTACCTGCTCTATGTTTGGCCAGCAGAAATCCCATGATCAGTGCTGGTTAATCACAGAGCAGTGCACAAAGTAATTAGAAAGTTGCGGTGACCATTGTTGACACTGGAAGCCACCACCAGGAACTGAGAACTGTCAACACAATCAACTACAGGTAATGTACCCACCTCTAACCAGAATATTGCCCAAAACCAGATGGTTGCTTTAAAGGGATACTACTTCTATAAAAAGGCAGAAAACACACCTAAAAAGGCTCTTCTCACATCTGCTCCCTTCGGAGACTCTGGCATGAGAAACTGGATAAAATAGTGTGCATGCTACACTATTTTGTTTGCGAACAGACCTAAGGGCATGACCGAAGCTACTCGAACGCCATGACAGTCAATGTAGACGGCCAAGAGCCGTTTGGTTCCCTTATAGAACGGATCCACTTCCAACGGGCGTTCCATTCTCCTGCTCTCATAACAGAACAGGAATCTCCGGATATAGATGGTATTTAGAACCTTAAAACTCTTCCCGCTACATTTTATCTTGAGTTTTAACCAGAAGCTGTAGTGTAAGAGTGAAACCCGTCACATCCAATGATCTGGAAAGTCTGACAATACAGCAAAGAGCAGTAAGCCAATGTGGAGTTTCCCAGGACTAGACGATCGAGCAGAAAGAAAGAATTCCAAGTTCTGGATATTCTTCTAGCTTACGCGTTTTATAATCTCCCAATCCTCACTCAAGGAGGCAAGTCAATTATTTTTACTAATGTTGTATGACATGAATTATCAATTCTCTTTTCATTATAAAGGTATAGTCACACTGTGCGGTCAGACCACCACCGTTTGCTGTGAAAGGCAATAAGACCGCAGTTTGCCTACCTGTAGCAACCAACCTTAGCTGGATCGGAAAGGGCAAATACAGTCAGTCTAATCAACGAAACCTCCTTGACAGGATTTAATCTGTTTTCCAGCACGGGTCAGGGGGCACCCGCTCCCACAGCACGGGTCAGGGGGCACCCGCTCCCACAGCACGGGTCAGGGGGCACCCGCTCCCACAGCACGGGTCAGGGGGCACCCGCTCCCACAGCACGGGTCAGGGGGCACCCGCTCCCACAGCACGGGTCAGGGGGCACCCGCTCCCACAGCACGGGTCAGGGGGCACCCGCTCCCACAGCACGGGTCAGGGGGCACCCGCTCCCACAGCACGGGTCAGGGGGCACCCGCTCCCACAGCACGGGTCAGGGGGCACCCGCTCCCACAGCACGGGTCAGGGGGCACCCGCTCCCACAGCACGGGTCAGGGGGCACCCGCTCTACCCCAACATTCATATACCCGTGTTTTCTGGATCAGCAGCAGCCGCGCCTGCAGTTTTATAGTCAAACATGAGTGAAATCTGCTTTGTGTGTAACAGATGGTTGTACCAGCTGCGAGCGGCGATTTTGGTAAAGCGAAGATACACAGAACATTACGTAGACAGTGATAACAACCAGAGCAGGGCAGGATTAACCCACGCACGTGTGAGGTGGGAGGAGGGGGCCGCTTGTGGGATGAAGGAGAGAACAAATGAGAGCTGATTTCTTTTGGGAGAACAATGACAAGGTCATAAAGTGTTTGGCAGGCTTCCCCTCAAATTTGGCTGTAGTGAAGAGGCCCGGCGCTGCGCTCCTCTACATGTGCGCACATTCCCCCAGACACTGGGCAAGTACACCAAGACTATGCTGGGATGTTGCAAGGAAGGCAAAGCCACAGGAACTGCTGCGAGGCAGAAACGTTACATCATATGAAAGGGTTTACAATGGAAAAAAAATTGTTTTTGTAATTTTTTTACCTAGCACCAACATGTACAGTAGTGTTGTACAGAAACCCTGCCCTTTTTCAGTGTGTCAGACTTATTTTATTCTTCGCTAAACAGGTGGTATTATAAATAAGTGAGCCTATACCTCTCCACTCAAGTCCTGCTTCTGTTCTCCTCAACCTGCAAGGGTGTAGTTAAAAGGCTCACGGGCCCGGGTGCAAAAGATCAGCTTCCACTTCATGGCCGCATCTTTTATCACTTTTAGCTATACTACATTTTTTTTTTATGTGACCCATTAATGCACAATGCATAAACAGAGTTTTAAAAGCTTTGGGGCAGAAGCCTCGAGACACGTTTTGCCTCCCCCACAAAAACAAACGAAAAAAAAAAAAATTATATATACATACCACATCATATTTATATACATACCAGTAGTAATATATACACTGTAGAGAACATAAGCCAATTGTTACAATGTCAATTTCCAATATAGCAGCTCAATTCTAGTAAACCTTCAATAGTGAAAAATGAATATATATATATAAATAATATATATATATATATATATATATATATATATATATATATATATATATATATATATATATATAGTTAGATACCGGCCCAGTAAGAGTGATTACAGAGCAGTTACCTCCAGTGATCACTGGCGACGTTCACTTTCAGTTTTCATCTCCGTCTGGCCCAGACCACCATGAAGACTTTTTCCAGCCACCCTTTCGTCTCTCCAGAATTTGGAACAGACATCTTTGGCTACATACTTTCCTGACACATCTGCACATTATTAACATTGTGCTGCCCTCTTTTAGAGTGCCAACCAGCTGTTATTCCTAATAACTAATCTCACACAGACTGTTCACCAGGCCACTCGCTTACAGACCACTGCACCTACCTCTCACAGATTGTATAAAATAAGAGGAAAAATGGGGAGCAGTTTGTATGAGGTGAGCAGACTGCTGAAACCCCTTATGGCTCCTCCCCTTCCACATCACAAAGAAAGCCCCTCATTCTCTCCCTCACCATCACACAACACCATGTATGGGTTATGTTCTGCCTCTTGTCATACAGTGTCCCCCTTATAACTCTTTTACCCCCCCCCCCCACTCTGTCTTAAGCCCACCCCCACATCACACAGGGCAATTTGCACCAAAACATCAAAACCACACTGGAAAATTGAAAAATGTGAGATCTTCTGCGGATGCACATCAAAATCAGCAACAATGCTACAGATTTTGACAGGTTTTCCATTGTAGTCTTGATGCAGAATTTGGTGCGGATTGTCTACTGTGGACTCCATTTTCTGCTATGTCCGAACATACCCTTATAGCTCTCAACCCTGCTACCCGCCATCAAAGAAAAAAGGCTTAGGTCTGCCTGCTGACACTCATACTAGGTCCTCTGCACAACAGTCAGCTTCTCCTGCACGTCATCGCCTCCGTCCTGCACAAAGGACCTAGTGAGAACGTTAGTGCTGTTAGTGTTCGTGTGGCAAGGGGGGGCCTCTGAGCCCCCCTGGCTTGGTGGCCGGGTCTCATTTGTGACTCCTATAGCTACGTCACTAGCAACCTGTAAACAGGATGTCAGTGAGGAGACCCAGAGCCACCAGCATGGGACTTGTGGGATTAGGAGTATAAACTCTATTGCATTTTTCACACAGGTAGCCTGTTTAATTAAAGGGGTTGTCTCACGCCGAAACGGGTTTTTTTTCCCCTTCAATAGGCCCCCCGTTCGGCGCGAGACAAACCCAATGCATGTGTTAAAAAAAAAAAAAAAAAAAAAGAGTTTAGTACTTACCCGAATCCCCGCGCTGCGGCGACTTCTTCCTTACCTTACTAAGATGGCCGCCGGGATCTACACCCACGATGCACCGCGGGTCTTCTCCCATGGTGCACCGTGGGCTCTGTGCGGTCCATTGCCGATTCCAGCCTCCTGATTGGCTGGAATCGGCACACGTGACGGGGCGGAGCTACGAGGACCAGCTCTCCGGCACGAGCGGCCCCATTCACCACACAGAAGACCGCACAGCGCAAGCGTGTCTAAAATCGCCAGAAGACGGCGATTTTATACGGATCCATGGCGACGGGGACGCTAGCAACGGAGCAGGTAAGTGAATAACTTCTGTATGGCTCATAATTAATGCACGATGTACATTACAAAGTGCATTAATATGGCCATACAGAAGTGTATAACCCCACTTTGTTTCATGAGACAACCCCTTTAAAGATGAGATAAGTTGCACAACCCTTAAGGTTGGTTTAGACAACGATTATCCCTCAAAAAAAAAAAACAACAATCTTTTGAGCAATTTTGTGTTCTTTAAGCGCAAGGTGATCGCTCAAATGTTGAGCACTCCAAGCGGAGGATGCAGAAGACAAGCAGGAAGTCCCCACTTGTCTTCTGCATCCAGCTGTTCCCTGCTCGCAGCGCCCGGCTGTTATACAGCAGAGCGCGCCAAGCGGAGTATGGAGAACAGAGCTGGACCGCTCAGTTCTTCATACCCAGCCCATCACCAGAGAGTGGAATACAGCTGAAATAGTATCAGCTGTATCCCGCCGTGAATTCCTTGTAACTGATTGCTGATCTTTCAGCATGCTGAAAAATCAGTGATGGCTTAATGAAAACTGCCTGATGTCAGTGCAGTTAGACAACGATTATCACGCAAAAGACGGCTTTGAGCGATTGAGCGAAAATGGTGTCTAAAAAGGACCCTTAATGACATCCTATGGATTTGCCGTGAATACTTAAAACGTGTGACAGACAAGTAGAATTCCCAGGTGTAGAGCCTCCACCTATCAAAAAGGACAGAGCAGAGCTCGGGTAAGCCACAATCAGACTTCTGGCCAACGCAATAGAAAGTTGGTTCCCCTCTCCACTGGAGGTTTATGGTACACACGAAAAATAATTTGATAAACAAGTGAAAATTAACAATCGTTCAGTGAAAACAAGGCCAATGATTGAACGATGAATAATTAGTTTGCTTACTTATTTCATGCAGGCTTGGGAATAGTCATTTGCTAATTCGGTTTAACCCTTTCCAATCCACTGTCTGACATCTTCCAACATTCTGATTAAAGGCTGTACAGCTCCGATTTCAGAAGACGTCCAGCAGGGTATTCTTACTATATATTACTGTCCGCTCTGTTGTCGGGGGGCCTCTCCAGCAGATCACATACTGCAGTACTGGCACTAGCCAGCAGATGTCTCCATTGTAAAATGGCCAAAAGAGAAAGCCCCCTAGGAAACCCTGAATCCAAAATTGGATTGCAAAGGGTTAAATGCCGATCGTTTACTCGTTCTCATTCACTAATACAGGGAACAGAAAGATCGTAATTAAAAAAAAAAAAAAAAGAAGTATAATATATATATGTATTTTTTTTTTTGCGGTGTCACTATAAACTGACTGGCCAAACACCTGAGCATACTGCAACATTTGAGAATTGTTCTGTGTAAAAGCACCCCAAGTCCCATTACCTTTAATGGAGAGTCACCAATATTCCAATCGCGAGGGTCATTGAGGTGGAAATTGGGCATTGGTATAGTATATTCTATTGAGAACACTTTAAAAGTAAAGATATTTTTCTACATAGGTTGTAGCGGTCCAGCATAGCTTTCAGAGAAATACAATGGCTAATGCAATTGAGAGAAAGCTTTGCAGCAGCCTAATTTTGGGAATGGACTCGGGGCCCGCAGAACTCCCTACATTACCACTATAGGAAGCCAGTTGTATCAGATCTGAAGGACGAGCTCCATGGAGGATACACTATGAAGACTGCAGACCACAACCTACTGTGACTGGTACAAGTCATACACATGCAACCAAACAGATGATTAACGTGTGGCTTTCATATCGGATTCATGCAAGAGGCACAGAGAGGTTCAGTCACCGGCCAAAAGCTTAGCTTATTTTATGGTGGTTTTTACAAATTTTGATATCGATGGCCTCTCTTTAAGATAAGCCATCTATATTAGATCAGTGGGTGTCCGACTCCAGACATCCCTACTCTCCAATTAACTGAAGAGCTGGATTGCCGTGGCCTCTTCAATCTAGCTCAGCCTCAATCTAGCTTTAGATTAACCCTTTCCAATCCACTCTGAAGCTGCACAGGCTTCAAATCAGAATGTAGGAAGACGTCAGTGTCAGAAAGTGTCCAGCAGGGTATTCTTCGTCGTCGGGGCCTCTCTGGCATGTCACATACTGCAGTACTTTCCCTAGTCAGCAGATGGCACCATTATATAAAATGGCAAAAAGAGAGAGCCCCCTAGGAAACCCTGATTCCAAAATTCAATTGCAAAGGGTTAAACAGGTTAGACCATAAAAAAATTACATCCAGATAAGACATTTTTTGACATTTACATGTTGGATTAAAAGAAAAATCCTCTATACCTAAAAATTCCAGGCCTTATGTTAGAAAGGCTCTTCAACAGAAACAGCAGGTGGCACTATTCTGTGTCCAGACCACCTCAGTAATTGCTTTAAGGTGGTCTCACCTACTCGTCCCTCTTTCCCGCAGGAACACCATCTTACCATTTGCTCAGCATCTCTTCTGACAATCAGAGAAGACGCAGTAACTTCAGAAGCAGCCGCGCACCACACCAGGGATCCCTTCACAAACCCAGCGGAGGAGAGAGAAGCAAGACTGAGCAGATGTGACAGTGTACAAGAATGAGCAGGTGGAATTACTGAGGTGGACACATAATAGAGGCAGCAGGTGGCGCTATCCTAACATTAGCCCTAGAATGAATATGGAGGATAGAAGTTTTTAATGTGTAAATAAGAAAAAAAAACAAAAAAAACCCCCACCTTAATTATAGGTTGAATATAGCTATAAACCGCTTTCGTCTAACAATTCCTTTAAAGCAAATAAAGAAACTCCTAAAACTTACACCAGCAGAATAATAAGTACGGGAGTATTTACAGCGTTACTGAACATTTATGTAGATTGTAGCTGTAAGCTGTCACTTGTGTTTCATATATGGAAAGGAGGAGGATTCTTTACCTCTCCTGACATCTGTTTAAAGGGGTTGTGCCAAAATTGAAATATGTCACAGGACAGCGAATAAGTGTCTGATCAGCGGAGGTTGGACCTCTGGGACCCTCACAAGAAGGCTAGTAGTTGAGCATCAAACTTATCTCCAGGAGTCCCATAAAGATGAATGGAGCTGCAGAGCGTATGCTTGACCACTACTCCATGGATATGGATGGAGGGAGGACACAGGACCCCTGTTCTTGTGACCCGGTGGATACATTTCAAACTTGGCACAACCCCTTTAATAGAACCTTGTACTTCCTGAAATAACCCCAGAGCACCTTTTCCTATAACTGTGTTGCACTGTTCCCCTTACCCCACCTCAATAAGGCTACTTGCACAGGGGCGTTTTAAAAGTTGATTCTGAGATGCTTGGGTACAAGTCGCATCGAAAATCCCATCTGATATGTTGAACACAGCACACTGACATGTACTATTCTGGTCCGAAACCCCCCCCCCCCCCCCAAAACCGGACAGTTTGAGTAAAGAAATCGCAGCATATCCGTGCACACACCCATTCAAATCAGACAGAAAGTACATTGCTGTGCAAGTAGCCTAATTGGGCGTTACCATACCGCTTGCACAAAGGGTGCGTCTCAACCCAGTCAGCACTAACTGCACAATATAGGGACACACCGCCAAATAGTAACACCCAGTTGTCAATTAATTCATCAACTTCCAAGAGAAGTGAAACAGAACAATTCAGAATTAAAAACAAAAAACAAAAAAAAAAACCAAACACATTTATATATTCCAGACTTCTTTATGGAAAATGCAAGAATTTGTTGCGACTAATGCGGCACGGCGACTTGTAAGCAGCCTGCCAATACCACGTAACATAAAAAGACTTTATTCCGTGTGCTGCCTGGTGTGGTGAAGTATAAATGTTCTATAAATAACGATGCGTCTGACTTCCTCGGAGCCCGGGCCTCAGGTGATTCAGGAAATAGTGAACAATAGGAGTTGACAGAGAAACTAGGTCATAAAAATAGACAAGTACTACAAACAGGAGCTGAACGGAGCTCAGTGTGGCAGATTCCCATGGGAGGCGCAACAAGCAACACCAATCCTCCTTATCGATTACAAGTGCAGAGACAGCGGAGAGACAACCGACCTGACTGCACCTAATGGGCTTGTAACCATCCGTGCTTCCTAAATAAGACCGGCCGCCGCATCATAATATTACGGAGAAATAGCTACAAGGTTTATAGCCATTTTATACAGAAGATAAACATGTTGGGGTCTCCTCACATCTGCGCCACACTAGTCTATTGTTCAGCTCCAAACACAAAGTGATAGAAGCACGGAATTCCGCTGACTAGTATGGGGTCTGCTGGGCTAGTAGCACGCTGTCCGGCATCTGTCCAGATAAAGCGCATGTTGCGGCAGGTCTGAGGAGAACGCTCCTACACATTTCTATTTAGATTTGCATTTCCCGCACCGTTGCTTAGAGAGGATGTAGGTACTCACAGCCCCTATACAATGTTAATTTGCGTATGGGCTGCGGGTGGGATGACCTCCATTGACTTCAATGGGGGCCGTCTGCAAGGAGTTTGCAGCAAAAATAGAGCATGCTGTGATTTTTCCTCCGCTCACAGAATACGCAGTTCATATCTACGAGTGTGAGCGAAGCAGCAAAATTTACATGCTTTGCAATGGCTGCGTTTTGCAATCGGATCTGCCCCCATGTGAAGCTGGCCCAACACGCCACACTATTTGGTGCAGATTTAGCCCCGGATTTCACTCACTGCATTGAAATGAGCAAAATCCGCGTAGAAATATCTGCAATGAAGAGCATGCTGCGGATGGGAAAATCCACAACTTGACCCAATGCACAGAGGATTATGAATGGGGGTTAAATTCCTTTCCCCAACATTGTGCGGCACTTAGTTGTGGGGGTTTATTTCAGGTCATTCAGAGACATGGCCTATTGGAAAACATATGACTAATGCCCCATTTATTCGGGACGACTGTCCGCACGAGCAAATGACGTCACTGCTAGTTAGCGCTCGTGTAGAGCGCTTTTATACAGGCAGACCCTCGCTGAGTACCACTCACTTCTTGCTCAGCGCTTCAATGCAGTAAGAAGTCAGCGAATTTTATGCAGCTTGAAAGGGAGTGACAAACGAGAAGTAAATGAATAGCGCACGATGGCTGTGCATTTAGACGTAGAGATTATCGCGCATTTTCGTTCGTTGATGTGCAAAAAAGTCTAAAAATGTCGGAAGAACCTAGACACTCCTAGGCTATGGCACTCCCCAGTAGAGGGCACTTGGTGGCATAACTGATGCTCAAAGTTATGCCAGTCCAGCAGGTTTTAAATACCAGTCAGTACTGTAACAAAGTTGTAGGTAAAATACGCAAGACTTCAGGAGCCATTTACATGGAGCTTGTAGGGTGGTACATGGACTACCTACTCCTTGGGCCAATCTACAGTTCCTAGAAGCATGGATGGAAAGCTCAATGAATACTGCATACAAGAGACATGTCAACCCGTCTGCCGCCCTATAAGAAGGGGAGGAACATAATCGTACTATAGGGGCCTGCAGACTTCTAGATTAGGGACCTATAAAACTTGAATCAGTCATGTGGTTGTGGGCACAAGAGCCAATTTGACCCAAGGCCACTCGGAAAAACTGGTAACAGATTGTGGCTCTCCCTTCACCTTCTGTTTTTTCATGGAACAATCACTACAAAAAAGTTGTTCACGCGGCTTTGGCCTGTAAACGCCTTGAAGAATGACCATATTCACCTTTCCTAAGGCAGAAGGGTTGTTTGACGAAACCACAGCGATCCATAGACCCTCCCTATGATAGGATACCCCTGGATATCTGACACAAGGAGGTCTCTAGGATCCATGCAACTGGGACCTTGCATGCATTCTTCCAGAAAGATCTTTGGGTTGCACGTGGGCCTCCACCACCTCCTGTATAAGAGACGTCATGCTGGAATTCTGTTAAGAAAGTCTTGATAAAATGTCCTTATTTGCTCAGGAAGCGAGATGTCCTGGTTAACACAACGTGACGGCATACAAGTATTTTCTTTCCACTCATCGCAGTTTGGAAAATTTAAAAAACAGTCAGTAAAGATTTTCTGCAAAGCTGCAGAACTGATGTATATATTTATGTGTCACCCATCCCCCCAGGAGTTCTGCACCGTAAGAGCAGCCATTTTTAGTTATTTTATGCGGCGCACATTCTGCTTTCTGACAATGTGTAAATGAGTCCGCATTATCATATAGAATTGATTTACATGTCATTAGTACCTGATTTCATTATTAAGTTTCTACTGAGAAAATATCTTTGGGGGATTGAACACACTTCTGCTTCGCCACCTGTCTGGGATGCAAGAATGTATTACCTGGATGCCGGGTGAACCTTTGCTTTACGTTAGCAGACTGACCCAGTTTCCTCTTTATACGGAGGTGGTTAGTCAGAAGCTGGTGGCACATTGCCCGCCGTCTCTGAACGTCTGATACCCAGTAAAGTATGGTATTTACAGGGGTCATTCGCTACTTTTGTTAAGTTATTAGTTGATTTGTAGTGTCTGCCACTCAGGAACCCCACTAATCAAATGCTCATCGAGCCGCTGACAGTGTGTACAGAGCAGAAGGCTCAGTACACATTACAGCAACTTCTGCTACTAGTACAAGCTCAGCTCCCATTGAATATAATCTCAACCAATTATTGATGAGCCATCTATCCTTAGGATACATCTGAAATAGTTTAGTGGTAACCCCTAAATTATGAGTATTTTTTTAAAAATTTACTGGAGAGTCAAAATACACTTATTTAATGAACTGAAGGTCCTCCCTCATACCAAGTTGGTGGGAGTGCGATTGCTCGGCATATCCCCCTAATCTGTGTCAGAACTAGCACAATTTATACAGAGGGATGGTACTTGTGTTTAGTCCCCCTTAAGTGAATCAGGAAGCAGCAGTACCATTTTGGGCCACTACACAGTGTGTGGAGCTGTGCTAGTTTCCAAGCACTAAAACTCCTGCAAGCAGCTGGTGGGCGGGGTATTGGGTGTTACACAGCCTCCGATCAGATAACTATAGCCTAACCTGGGAATAGGTCGCCAATATTTCAGCCACTGAAAACCCCTTTAAAAACTGTATAGAATATGAATTCGGAACCATTTTTTTTGTAACATACATGCATAATTTTGGTGCTGAAGCCCAACCAAACATCTGGTATGGAACTAGACACTAGTGCCATCAAGAGGTGAAAAGTGCTTTTTCATTCGTTTTCCAATCCCCTATTCTCGTGAACTCAGACGTGCGCACGCGCGTGTATCAGGTGAATATTGTTGTATATGCCATATACAGAATGTTCACTTCCTACTATATGATTGATGCACTGGTTTGTATAGGTTATACACAAGCATGTCCCCCATCGCAGCCCTGCAGCAGTGACCCAGCTTTCCCAGGCAACAGACTACCAGATATGCAGGGTTATGCACGGGTAACCCTAATACTGAACTTGTCCGCTATCCAGCCAATGATGGGGGAAGCTGCGAAGCGGTTATTAATTATGACAAAACCTCCATAACTGCAACATTGATCAGCAGATTTGCTTTTCAGGGTCCCAAGAAAGCTGGGTAACACATGTGGAGCTGTAACAGGGGCTGCTGAATAGCAAGTGTCTCCAAACAAATCCCCTTCCCAAATCATACCATAGCTAGCCAAATTTGCTTTTTAATAGCCTGGAAAGCTGGGCAACTTGCACAATAAAAATGTATTTTCACAAGTGGGATTTTCTCAGCAAAGCCGCTGCAGAGGGTTTTTTTTTTTCAGGTTTAAGTTCGTAAAAAAAACAAAAATATTTTCCTGCAACTCACACAAAAATGCTGAAGATATAAGTTGTCCTACGCACACTAACTGAACATGGGGAATACGCGGATCCAGCATGAGATGTCGGACGAAAAACCGCACGCAGCACTTTGTCTGGTAAAGCCAATAAGTAGGTGCAGGACCACCAAACTCCATTCTAGTCACCAGGGTCCGCTCGGCACAGGCTGGTTCTATTAGGAGACGGATCAGTCCGGACAGGGGATTCAGTTTTCTTGCTCCCATAACAGAATCCCTGGCGCAGATATACATATACAACGCGCCCATTCTGGGTGTAATTCTTTTCATCCAGCTGCACCGATCCCCGCTTCCGGTCCTCCAGCATACTCAGCGACTAATGGTACTTTTACACGTAGTGATAATCGTTCAATTAAGCGAGCCCTGCCACAGTTTGCTTGTTATTTATCTATAGGATCGTTCAGTACCAGTGAGCGAAAACTGAATAAGCCAACGAGGATTTTTATGTTTGCATAAAACAAACGACTCATTTAATCGTTGGCTGGGTTTTTGAGTACTAGTCCTGTGTACAAAGCACCCCAAGCTGCACAATCTATACCAGAAGCCGGAAGGGGAAACGCTTGGTCCCACACGACTTCAGCAAAACTAGCAGTCGGGCAGACGGTCTATATGCATACATTTATGTGGATGAGGTTTAGAGCCACCTTAGGCCGGTATCACACGGCCAGATATAAGTAGTGGATTCCGCGATCGGCATCCGCACAGATTGTCCACGGTACAATGTGGGCATCAAAAAACATGCTTTTTAGAATCTTCCTTTACGCTCATGGATATGAACAAACAAAAAAAACCCTTAGGCCAAATGCCCACATCCGGGGCCGATTCTGACTGCGAAATCTCAGTGGAATCAGACCCTGTCCTGGGCATTGACCCCCCACGTACCTGTCTTGGCTTCTCTCTGCGGATGTGCCGGCTGGCGTGCCGCCGCGCCTATGCAGTACAGAGAGTCGCCCCGGCAATGGAGAAAACACCAATCACAGCCGATACCCGGACTAGTTACAGCGATTGCATTGACACATCTGTAATTAGGGTAGCTTTGTCTTTTTGTTTGCAGCTGAGAGATGCTTGTGTAATGGTATCCCCAAGCCCAACTTCACACGGGGGAGTAGTATATGGAGCCGTGGATCACACCCCCACATCGCGCTCGCCATTCATGTGAAATCACCAGTGATACGAGGAGTTTTCATGGCAAAACAGCCTTGCAATTCTTTGAGGATGTAGGGAAACCCCCGCCGTGGCTGTCAGAGCCGCAGCAGCGGATCGTGGAGTTTCCCCCATTACCATCAATGGGGTCGGCGGCAGCAATGCGGGATCACGTAGCCCGATGGAACAAAATTAGTTTCCCACATCACAGTGCCATGTGAGAAAAAGATTTTAAAAAATTATATATTTTTTCATACATATACATGCATACATATTTGTGCATCTTGCAGCGCACAAATCTCGCGCAGTTTTCTCAGCCATGTGAAGCCGGCCTTAATGTAATAAATGCTATTGTATGGCATTGGTGTAATATCACCAACTGCCAGCCTGCACTTGCAGGAGCAGCCCAGCAATTATTGGGAAGTGGCTGGGGTGTTAGCAGCGGCGTTCACGTACTAGGACCCTTATATCTGAGGGGAAGCCTCCTTTTCCCCCATATGGGTCATCAATATTAAAGTCCCAGAAACCCCCTTTAATATCTGTCACTCAGGGGAGAAATTCAGAATCGTGAAAAGGCTTTATAATTCAGGCTTGCCACGCACTGCAGCCACGAGATTACCAGCGCCATCCTTGGCTTATGCTGCAATCTGTTCCTAAACAGTTTACCTCCAGATCCCCCATGATGAGGAGCAGGAGAGTCAAGCAAGGAGCCCTCGGCTCTAATCACTTGCTTAATACCTGACAAAGCTCTTCACAGGCAAATGGCGACAGAACATGTAGCAGAGCTGAACTGGTTATTCTTCAAGACAACGTAGACGACTGTACGGCTAGCTGGGAGGTATACACGGCACGCTTGCAGAGTTACCCCTTAATAGGCCGGTGCCCCACAAAGATATTCGCAATATGCAGTGAATAGAACCTTTGCTTCCAAACTGGGAGCAGATGTCGCTCCATACATGGTTGGTGTAAGCTGTCTGACCAATACACGGCTGTGATCAGCAGTCACACCGATCACAGCAGTTAACCCTTTAAATGCCATTGTCAATTCAGACAACGGCAGTTAAGTTTAAAAATGCCCAGATCAGCGTTTGGGGGTCCCGAATGGCCACCCCCTACGAATGAAATCACAAAGTCCTGTTCGGTAATCACGTCAGCACAGGTTCTTCTGGGGCCCCAAGGCTGCCATATAGTTCTGTCAGTAGCCTGTCTTACTAGAGCCAGACGAACTGCAGTATACGTTACGAACGCTCAACCAATCGCAAGTTCAAGTCTCTCATGGGATTTGTAAAAATAAAGTAAAAAAAAAAAAAAAAGGTTTAAAAAAAACTTTCCCCCCCAAACAGCATTCTGCCCATAGTTTAAAAAAACAAAACCTGAACATATTTGGTATTGCGGTGTTCAGAAAGCCTAATTAAATATGCAATTTATCTATCATGTGGAATCACACTTTTTTTTTACGTTATCCTGTCTCAAAAGGAAGAAAAAAAAAATTAAAAAAAAAAAAAAAAAAAACACAACTCATTTCTGAAATGCTATAAAAATGACAAAAACATGCAAAATCCAGGAACATTGGCATAGTGTTGCCATCTGAGGCCTGGCAGTGTGCACTGAGACGTGCCAGCATCACATCTGGAAAGCAACTCTCCAGAAGGAAAGATGGTGGCTGGCGCTGCTTTTAATCTACCTCCGTGGAAGGCGTTGCTGCCGGGGAACTTCAGAGTTAACTAGCTCAAAGTTCTGCCATGAACAAAAGGATAAATCAGTCCATTCCTAATTATTGCCTTTTACCCCACTCTCTACAATAATGGTAAATTATGAATTGTTTACAGCCATGTAATTATGTGAAGGTAATTAGAGAATATTCTATACACCGGAGGGATGTTATGAACGCCGACCTCTGACCAAAATACAAAAAGATATAAAGAAAGCGTTCGGCTCGCAGTCTGTATTTGTACGTCAGTGAATCATCACAGTTCTTATTTGAACATGTGCCTCGCAGATGGCAAAAACAGAAAGCATTTTAATTCCTGGCCATTAATCTCGGAAAATGACAAAGAAATAAAAGAAAAACTCCAGCAACACAATGGGGAACTGATTTATGCCAGCAACGGCCTTAAAGGGATTGTCCAGCTGTAAACTACCGATCGCCTATCCTCAAAATAGGCCATCAATATTGGCGAGGGCCCACCGTCCAGGACCCCTGCTAATCAACTGTAAGGGGCTAGCCACACTGCTCTATGTTGCCTCTGTTTTACGTACAGACTTGGGAAGCATGTTCCAGCCTGACCGCGGAGGTTTAGCTTTCAGGTCAGGATATATGCAGTCAGGCTGAAGGTCTGTAGGTAAAAACAGAGGCAATATAAAAGCAGTGTAGTCAAGTCTTAAACCAGGCTGTTGCGTTCCTGCACAAAGTCGATTTCTGCAGAGAGTCAACAGCTCCATTCCAACTGTAGTGGCCAAGCTTGGTAATTACATGTAGTTTTCATTTGCTTCAATGGGAAACTTACAAGTTCCCATTGAACTTTCCATTATTACCTAGCCTGGCCATTGCAGTGGAAATGAGCTGTGCGCTCCCTTTAGAAGTCCGCACCATGTACGAGCATCAGATCAGCTACGGTCCAGCATAATAGGCGTACAACAATCTATTCATGGCTTATGCTAAAGAGACTGTAAAAACAATGTGTTTATGACACCAAGGGCCCATTCACAAACACATGAAGCAGAGACAATATTTGAGATTTTTGCTAAAAATCTGATTGGGATGATCTGACCGGATTTAGCAAAAATGTGTCCAATTTTCAATCCCCCAACCAATCATGACGAGCAACACTAAGGCCCAATGTCAATTGGCCAATTTTAATTATAAAATCCACGCGCGTCTTCTGTGCGGGAGATCCGCACCTCTTGATGCTAATGCATCACTATGGGCAGCCGCACGGCAAGTAAAAGCATGTGGATTGCACACGTGGGAAGAAATCGCAGCATGCTCCATTTTCTTGTGGATCTCACAGGGACGGCTTCCATTGAAGTCAATGGAAGCAGTCCGATGCACACACCCGCAGCGGTCACTGTAGCTGTACCGCGGATCCTCGGGAAAGTAGGAGATTCAAAAAAAAAAAAAAAAAAGAAAAGACTGAGCAACACCCAACGCTCTAGCAGTGCTGAAGGAAGAAAGATCCAGCCGGATCAGAGCAGACCCGCGTTGGATCTGAAGAGGTAAGAAACTGTCTTTTCCTCTCCATGTCTGCGGGTACACACGATATCACTGTGGGATTCAGCAGTGGAATCTGTGCGTGCAAGTGGACATGAGCCTAAATCACATCTACTGCGTATACTCTCCTAGATCAGCTACAGCCAATAAGTATACAGTCAGGAGGCTGAACTATCATATCTAATATAACTGACAGAAGCCTATCAGGGGCTTCAGCAGACCCCTGCTTTATGGCACCCACAATGCGAGTGCTGATGAAGCCTCTAATTGGCTGCAGTAGTCACCGAACTTTGGTAGCGGAGGATGGGGGACGAGGGGACGAAGACAGGCAAGTATGCGCTAAAATAAAACTCTTGCCAAGCCGTCACATATGTCTAAGTTGTAACCACACAACCACTTCAGAGGTGTAACTTGAAGCTCCTGGGCCCCAACGCAAAACCTGGAACAGGGCCCCCAACTATAACGCTTTATTCATAGTACTGGGCTCCCTATATGGAGAAGAGAGGCCTTCTGGGCCCCCTAAGGCTCCTGGGCCCGGGTGCAACCGCATAGTTACGCCACTGCCTTTAACTGCTTCCTGAAGGCCATTTTATATCCTGGTGTCTACAAACTTTAGAAAGGAGAGATTTCTTGTTAAACATCACACATCATTTTGCTGACCATCACACGCCACTATAATTTGGTGTCAGAATCTTTCGCAGAGTCCATCCTCATCATGGTGTGAAGGAATGCATCTAGAATACACTATCCTACCAAACGTGTTTGGACACCCCCTATCAGTAGAATGGATTGACTTATTGGGAGGTCATGCGTCTTAAACCATGCTACATAAGATGCAGACCCTTGGAGATGTCAGTTTGTGAACTGCATGCTATTAACTATATGGGTTATGTCACTGCACACAAGCAGTCCATCGCTAAGTACAATGCATTTACCTGTCTACAATGTTGCAAGGAGTTTTGTCATTGGAGAGTTGAGCAATGGAAGAACATTCTATGAAGTAACGAATTGCACTACTCCATCTTCTAATCAGATGGCCATACCTGGGAGTGGAGGAGCCCGGAGAACGCCTTTTGCCTGAATGTGCTGTGCCAATAGTTAAGTATGGCGGAGGTTCCATAATCGTCTGGGGATGCATTATGTGGCACGGTCTTATTCTGTTAGTTGTAGCGGCAAGAACCATGCATGGACACAAAGGTATACCTAGACATCTCAAGATAATGTGTTGCGGACAACGTGGCAATACTCTGGGAACAGTCAGTAATACTTCCAACAAGACAACACTGTTTTAAGTTGGTATGAGGCTATGGATGTTCCACAACTGGACTGGTCTGCAGAGTCCCGATGTAAACCCTACCTAACATCTTTAGGACAAACTGGAACATCAGTTCAGGGAATATGTTCAGCATCCATCTTGAGAGAACTTGCCAGATGTTTACGGGATGAATTGAGGGAACCACCAGCTGAAGGCTATAAAACGTTAGTAGTAAGTATGCCACAGAGACTTCTGGCCTTGGGGTTTTTTGCCTTCCTCTGGATCAACACAGTAGGATAGACAGGCTGGACTAGATGGACAATGTCTTCATTCGGCCTTACATACTATGTTACTATGTTACTATGTTTATTAGTGCCAAAGGCAGCCCCACTAAGTATTAACCTATGTAAATAATTATTAATTCCTGATCAGCTGCTTAATTACTTTTGGTAGGATAGTGTATAAGAGGTACAGTCCCCAGCTGAACCCAAGACCTTGTGAGGAAATGCAACAGGCCCTAACCGGTATGTTAGAACCGGCTACAAGCAGTCGCCTGAGTCATCAGAAAGTAGGGCTAGCCTTTTTTGGGCAATATTTGTTAAGTAGGAGCCATCCAGGGTGAAGTAGGGAGTGTATATGGTGGACTGGTTTTTACTTTTACAGTTTGGCTTGTTCTGTATGTTAATCAGTCAGTAACGAGTGGCATTATACTTTACACCTACACCCTTTCCATGAGCTTTATTACAATGCAGCACGATACGGCTTTATCTTTACGGCTTGCTCTGTTTGTAAACCAGTGAACAGTGGCTTGTACTAATATTTCATATCTACACTCCTTTCATGAGCCATTACAATGAGGCAATTGTTTTCTTTTATACATACGTTTGATACGGTATAAGATCTTAAGAGTGTTTGTATTTTAATCTCCAGTGTATTCAAAGTTACGTTTTAATAGGGAGTTTTCTTCTGACAGTGATCATGCATTATAAATGCCAGTCATATACCTGTGGAACGTTTCCATACATATCTCCACGGCCGTCTTTGTGACCACCACATATTTCGCAGATATGCTTTCAAGGACAGGGGGTCAGCTGGGTCTATCAATCTTAACTTCCAAGTTGAACCTCGAGCTTGGTTTGTCTCTATGAATAGCAATCTACGGGCTGTTTAATAGGCTTCAACAAAACAGGCATGTGATACGTTTTATTCCATGTCGTATGTGAATTCCAACTTTTAATTGGTTTTGGAGAACGAGTCACCAATCCAAGTCACAAGTTTTTCCTCTCTTTGAGGCTAAGAGAGGCTTAAAGAGGAGAAGACAGCCCGCCTGACATGTCAGCTTCAGCATTTAATAAAATAATTCTAGGCCATCTTCTTAGTTCTCTGCATTTTGCCATTCTTGTTACTCTTGAAAATGAATTAATAAAATAGGGTACACTGCTTGTAGGAGGCACCAGGCAGATGTAGGCTGGAGCAATTGACCTCTTAAGACCGCCCAGCCAGATGATAATCATCTTGTGGAGCTATAGGAATCCTCCTCCTGCTTCTGTCTCCTCCAATAAGATATTCTTAGGTGCCGCTGTACATGCCACAGCTAGGTCCCGGCGCTGCACCTACATGCCACAGCTAGGTCCCGGGGTGTTAGACTTTAAAAGACACATTTAAAAGGGGTGTTGTGGGAAAAACATACTACTGATGACCTATCCCAAGGACAGGTCATCAATAGTTGATTGGCTAGCTTTCGTCACTCAGGACCCCGACCGATCAGAGTTGCAGTTACAGAGGTCACAGCGGAAGCATCGCTCATCTCTGCGCTTGTATCTGCAAGTGCAGCTCTCATTAAAATCAATGGGAGCTGTGTCTTCAGTTACAAGCGCCAGCCACTACGCAGGGGTTGGAGAAGACTTCCGCTGCTTCCCCTCCGACTCCTCTGTAATTGCGGCGCTGATCAGTCGGGGTCCTGAGTGATGGAACCCAGCCGATCAACTACTGATGACTCATCCTTAGCACAGGTCATCAATGGTATTTTTTCCCCAGAAAACCCCTTTGAGCGAAAGGCGAACTGGCTTGCTTTCCTATAATTTTATTATATGCACACAATTACATATGTGCATCTCCGAAAACTGCTGTAATATTCAGAACTGTACTCCGAATGCAGGCAAGGGCTCTGTACAATTCTAGGAATATAGACAAGCCTCTTGTATCAAAGCCCTAGCCTGCCCAAATACTAAGACCGACCCAGATGAATGCTGTTTGATTATCATGTCTGTATAAAACCATAGTTACGATAAGCGAACAAATTAGTCGCTTAGTCACTGGCAGCACTTACAATAAACGATTAGCGTTTGGTTTTGCACGAGCCAGCAATAATCTGAATAATCATGGCTCAGTGTAAGACGGCCCTTAGGCTGGCATTAGAAACCCTGCTGTGGGCACTGACAAGGACCAGGCTGGGCACCACTTTACTTTCACCACTTTCAGGTAGCGGGAAGTCTGGAATTTTAACTTTATACTTTTTACATTCAGACAGAAAAATCCAGCAGCTCATAAATGCAACGGATTTAACATAAAAATATTCTGCAAGACCCTTCAGGGAAAATAAATAATCTTCACGCACATGGCGAAACAAGATTTTTGATCTTTCGCAGTAAGGGGTGCACGTGCCTTACATCTTTAACTGTTCACACAAGGTTCATGTCCTCCATTGAAACACTGGGGTGTATGGTAAATGGTAGCCATACAATGGTATCTGTCACCCACAGGGTCCCATTGTAGAAGAAACGCACATTTAAGCTGTACTTTATGGATATTTGTATACGGAACACAGTCTACTATTCCATCACATACTGTATTTCACCTTTAACATCCACGTAACGCAATGTACACGCTTAACGTTTATGGCAGCAGCTTGGCTGGCAGACACGCTAAACAGACATCACAGCTTCAGTAGGACTGTAGGTGTTCTGAGGGCGAGGGGGGGGGGGGGGGGGAAGGGACGATTAGGGTTTTACGGTACTAAAGTAATCTTTTGATACCCCACTTCACCAATAGTGGGAGGATGGACCAGCTGATAGGCAGGGGGTCGTGAGTGGTGCACTCCTGCTCATTAGCTAATATTGGCCTAGATATAAAAAAAAATAAAAATAAAAAAAATAAAAACACAAACAAATTTATACAAACTATACTCACAAAATCAATGAGGGGAAAAAAAAAAAAGAAAAGATCTGGTTTTAATTCAGTTTCTCTGCTCCAAAAACAGAGCAGAAAAACGTAATCGTGACTGCAGCCCCAATGCAGGTGTGGATTGAGCCTTAGCCAAAACATGACTATTTTAATAGGTATAGGGAAATAGAATTGCTGCCATACACCTTTGGAAGCCATTACTCCCCAGGGGATGGTGGGGAAATACTGGGCATGTTGAAATATAGTAATTATTCTGAAAAGAGATAGAGAATGGCCCAAAAGAAGAGTCACCATTCCTGCATAACATGTGTATCCAATAAGAGTAACTGGCGCACTGGATAGGCCAGGCAGGACAAATTTAAAAAGGACTTTGTCTCCATCTTTATCCTTTGAGAGCCACAGGCAAGCGGATTGCAGTGATATATGTCTGTATTATATGTATCTGAAGTACCCAGACAAAATCCAAAGGAATCAATTGGAAACATGTTAAAAAAAAAACCCTGGGTTCTTGCAGAATTTCTCTAGGTGCATTGCCTACCCAACCATAGAGATTAGTCTGATAGACCAATTATAGGTGGATAAAAAAAAACCAAAAAGTTATTTATACTGGTATCTCTATTCGACATTTACCCACTCGCACTTCTATCATACTTGTTAAAGCATATTTATATTTATCAAATCACTATAGGAAAACTGAGGAAAGCTACATCCAAGATGTGGCACCCCTATTTTTATGTACATTGTCAATGTCACTATAGCATTCATAGTCATTAAAAGGGGTTGTCCGTTATAACTTTTTTAATTGGTGCTCTCCATGAGAAAAGAGAACATCCTATTATCACCTCCTCCGGCTCCCCGCGGCTCATATCATGCCTGCGACACTGTATTTTAAAGATGCAGTCAAACCGTGTACAAAACATCAGACTGCCGCAGCCAATAACAGACCTGTGAGCTGGAATGTGGAGATCTGATTGGATGTTATGCCTTGTAAATAGGCTGAGTACAAGCGGTCAACACAGACCCAGCATGAAGAAGAGGTGCGGGTAAGGGTTGCCACCCAGCCAGTAAATTTACTCTAGAGGCCAGTGCCTGGTAATCGCCTCCAGCCAGGCAGCAAGCACTGTAACTAAAGAGTCAAGTTCCGGTTGGGATGTCACTGTAGCACTCAGAAAAGATAGTCACTCCTTCCCCAGTGTTTGCACTGTATTGGCAAGAACGCGGATGCTGGGGGGAGAGAGAGTGAGGAGCTTCTCTGGATTGCAGCAGCACTGCATCTCGACTGCTGCTTGAATTGAGTTATAGTGCTGGTAACAGGGTTGCTGCTTGCCTGGAGAATCAGAGGTTGTTAGAGCACAAAGAGGGGGCACTATTACTACTGGGGCCACTGCAAGGAATTAGAAAAAAATATAGCTCAAACTGCTTCTTTAATACTAATTACTCCATATACAGGCAAACAATTACATATCACTTATGTGAACACATATTGGGGACAGTAACAGCTGAAGTACGTACAGTAACTTTTTTGTAACAAGAAAGTATCACATGTCTGACAGATGTCAATATCACAGAGGTCAGGAAGAGACACCTGTTCAAACCCTGGATAATGCATTTGCAATGTGACACGACGGGGTTTAGTCATTGCCGGTAACAGAATCTATGTGATCGATTATGCTGGTCATAATATTACACCAACTTCGGCAATGAAGATTTGTTTCCGCAGCCTAAACAGTCCTACGTATAGGATATTATTAGCTCTGCGCAACAGAAAGCTGAAGTGTATAAATAGGCAATAAGGCGGCAGACCAAGACGACAATGTGCGCCTCTGGCAGTGATACATTAAGCAATATCCTTTCACAATGGAGTCAGCGGCCCATCACACCTGGGAACGGGCGAGCGGTGGTCATTTATAAGTCCGACACACGGGTAATCCACCACCTCAATAAATCTCTGCACAAAATTTCATCTCTAGTCCAGGAAAACCCACGGCCAGACGCGCGGCACCGGACTTTATTGCTTTGTAAGACGGCAGAGCACTCAAGACTTGTAAGCGATAAATATAGAGGTGGATGGTGCGTGAGGGAAATCTGGAGAGACATCAAGCTCCAATGTCAGCATCTCAAGATTCCTTACAAAAACTATATGATTTCTATGTTCTGGGACGGCCGCTGGACAGACAGCAGGATTGTGTAGAATTAGTTACTCTCAGATATCAGTTCTTTGCAAATACGGTCACAAGTTAGAGGAATTGGTGTGGATTTTCTGCAGCGAAAAAGCCATATCAAAAACTAAAAAAAAAAAAGTCACAGGAAAGGTCATCCGTAGTTTAGTGGTGGACAACCCCTTTAAGCTGTCCATAGGCTCCTCTGGCGACCGTTATTTTACTGGACACCCCCTTACACACGCACCCTCGACCAAGTTCCAATGTGTTCTGAATGTGGAGAGGGGAGAAAACTGCTGCTGGAGTAACCCATCTACCCCAGCACAAAAGGACTGGGGAGTTTAAATCTTCACTTCCCATACAGCTGATCCTTATCCCAGATATCCGCCCTTGGGGGAGAATCGGGACGCCACCATAAACACCAGATAGCTGTCAAGTCTGGCCCATCTATATCTAAAATGAGTATGGCTAGCATTACGGATTTGTCCCTGCATTAAGATACTTTTACAGGGAACAATTCATTCATTCAGTTCATTGTACCAGTGAATGAGAATGACTGAATGATCGTGTATAAACCGAATGATTAGCAAATGAACAAAAAGATACATTTTTATGCTTACCAAAAAAAGAAAAAAAAAATAAGCAAACTAATTATCGTTGGCCGTGTTTACACTGAACGATTATTTCGGCTTGTTTAAACAGTTTTTGGAACAATCATTACGTGTAATAAGGCCTTTACATGGATATCTATGCACCTGAGTTGCTTTATGCAATACTACATATGCCCTGTAGTGGGCACTATAGGAGATATCTGTAGTGAACTGCAATTCCCCCATCCCCTCCGTCCCCACCTAATGGGAACCCATCACTAGGTTCGTGTTGCCCAAGCCACAGACAGCATGATCCCAAGACACGCATGTACATTGCATCCATGTATGTATTCTGAAATGCTGTGGAGCTTCACTAGATAGAAGTCTCATCCCAAACAGCGCTCAGAGTCATGGTGGGCAGAGCCATGCCAGCTACTCCTTGCCTGCATCATCTAGAGTGACAGCTCTCTTCTGGTTTGTTGGTAAAAAGAAAGCCCGGCATGCCCCGCTTCGCGACTCGTTCAGGATCAAACGTCAAAATAGGTTTATTCCAAAATGCGGCAGAGTTCCAAAACATCACATACATGAGCGCGGTGTACATGCCTGTCCCATTTTTGGGCAGCATGAACCTGGTGACAGATTCCCTTTAATCAGCAGTTTGTTGCATATCTTGGTAATTAGGGTTGTCCATGAACAAGAGAGGCTTCACCAGTCCAGATGATTACAGGAAAACCTCCCGGTAGCCATTGGAGTGCACAAGGTTTCTACGCACACAGATACAGATTAAAAAGCAATTTAAGAATTTGATTTAAAATATGCAAAATCCACCTGTATACAGATAAAATCCTATATAAACGTGGCAATCAGGAATTTATGGCATATGAACATAGGAATTACCCTTTAAAGAGAAATGGGCAAGTTTTTCATATTTGTCCCAGGTAGAGAGTTGTCCATTCGGATTAGCCAATCACATGATAAATATTGGTATTCCTTTACTGTGAACAATCACACTTAGTAGATCTTGTAGATATGATACCTTTTAATGGCTAACAAAAATACATGATGTTACAGCAAGCTTTCCAACCTACTTAGGCTGCAGGTCCATGGTCCCGATTCCGCCGGTGATACATCAACGGCGAAACACACTGTCTAAAGCGTTCCATAGAGTTGCTATGAAAAGCGCAGCCGCGGAGTCCACGAGCGGAGAATCCTAGCTCGTGGAATTCAAATTGCAGCATGCTGCGATTTGCTAGCGGCGATCTGCAGAGGGATATCGCTACGCCCCTGGACAGGCAGCCTTAGGGTTCTATTCAAGTATAATGGAACAAATCTACAGATATATTTCTATTAAAACATCTACACACGATCACATGGGAGGGTACAGGCATGGGGAACATAATTTGCACTCGATTAATACCAGCGACAGGATGAGAGGGCACAGACATTGTGATTAACAGCACTTAGGCCCCCTGCACACTGCAGAGCCAGTTTCCGCATTTGGAATCCAGCTTTGCCAGCAGCAGCATCATCCTCCTGTACCTGTCATTTCTTTTTCTTCGGTACTGCGGATGTTCCATGTGGATTTCGCGGAGAGGAAAAAAAAAAAAAAAAAGCATGCTGCAATTTATTTTCCGCTTGCAAAAACCGCAATTGGTTTCTACAAGTGTGCAGGAAAAAATCAATGTCCCATTGCATGCTATGGGCACCATTTACTGTAGATCTGCGGTGTGGATGCCAGCCGTGGATTCGGCAGCAAATATCTGTCCGTGGGCAGGAGCCCTTAGATACATATCAGGGAGGGATGAGCAAAACAGTAAATATAAATATTGGCATTAGTCATGCGATTGGCAAAAAACCTGCTTATCACAAGCCTGGTGGGAGTTCTAAAGGCACAATTACCAAATTGATAAAAAGTTTAGAAAGGACAAAAAAAAAAATTAGATAAAACACTTTTATACTTGTGAATGATGTGTGTCAATTAGAATGAGTGACAACCAGAATAGCCAATCTGCGTTATGGTGCAATACCACTTGGTAAATTGGCTACTCAGGAATCAGGGAAAGCAACCTGACAATCCATCTATCTCAGCCAACGAGACTCGAGGTCAAGTGCAATATAAAACTTCTCCCAGCTTTTCACTCTTCCGCCTGCGTACTTCTTGGCAGCCCATTTGGAGAACAGTCTTGAATACTCAGGACATGTTGAGGTGATGGTTCTAATAAGGATGATACTTTCATTGACTCCACAAGATGCCACATCTGCTGCGACAACATGAGGACCAGCCGGCCTCTACTGTGACAAATACATCACCATGGCCAGTTCTGTAAACAAGGTCATGGTGGTCCAAAACATCTTGTGAATCCATCAACTAGTGCAAGGTTATAAGAAGGAAAATGCAACTACATAGGCCGATAGAGGGCTATATCCAAATGTACATAAAGCGATTAGTGTATTGTTCCCTATATGTGGTATCACACGACATGCAGATCCCATGTCACGTGTAGGCGGGGCACCATTACACAACACGCCATTCATACATCACTAGCAACATGTCATCCCCTGCTCCTATAAAACAAGGTTTTCCCAGCCATTGGTTACGGGGCTGCAGGCTTTGACATGCCGGTTTACATAACTCCTACAACTCCAAATATGGCCGCCTTCACATTCTGCAGCATTTAGTGTGTGAACTGTGTCACTCCCAGAGGCTTTATTCTTTGTACGTTACCATCAAAACCTCGACACTGACTCATAAGGTGAAACCATCAATGTCTAGTCTTCACCATGCCATAGTACGGCGTATGCCAACTGCAGGGTAAGAAAGGACCAAATAAGAAGGGTGGCTCATGACCCAACATGGGGGTCCGATAGTCAGATAGCCTGTAGTATGCAAGCCGGGCCTCTCTGAGCACAGGAGCAATTGCCATCCTTCCTGGAGGCCGTTGACCATGACTGATCCATTTCTAGAGTTTCTTCTGATTCATTACGGTATGTTCACATGGTGCAATCGAAGACAAACTTGGCACGGAAAAAGAAATTTTACAGTTGGTCTTCTGCAGGTTCTACATATCAATGTATATAGACACTGCAGCCCACGTCTCAGTAGGAGATCCGTCAGTGTGGCTATATAAAGCGATTTGTAGAAGCTGCAGAAAAACTCTGCAAGATGTTTAATGACCAATTAAAGCATATAGCAAAAATAAAAAAACCACACACTCCCCCTCCATAGCTTTTAAGAGCAACTGTGCTGCTGTGGATTACTTACCCAACAGCTACAATATGCTGTTGGATACCCGTTGCTGCTCAAGTCTCTCCACCGTCCCATTGACCAGCGCTCCACTCAGTCTCCTCCGCACTGCGAGTGGTGCAGTAACCCCACAATGGAGAGGATGGAGGACAAAAGGTCTGTCATTCTCAAGATAAGTGTCGAGACTCCCCCCACCGATCAGCAAGCTATCCCCTTTCCTGTGGATAGAGAATTACTGATTTCATAAGGCTTGACGGGTAATTGTGGTACAATGCCTTTAAGTATGTTTTACGCTAAATCTTGATTTAAACCATAGGTCACATTCTGGCGACAGTCGCTGTACACTTCCATCTGTAGTATGTATTAATGGTGACTCTGCCTTGTGAATGGTCCCGATTCTGAAAATAGCAGGGTTATATTTAGAGAATTAACTGCAGTGAGGGATCATGAATGTGACCCAAGTGAAAGTCAGACATGACAGGGCACACATGGAATAAAGGCAATGTTACGCTTCACCTTACAGCCCGCCTGCTCTGGGTGCCTGTGCGGCATATCTGGATCCCCTGATGAAAGCGGCGGCACAGTTTATTTTTTGTGCCTTAATTAACATGTCCAAGAGGGAATTATATTTTCTGTGCGACTCAGCTTGAGGCGACAGAACAGAAAGCAGGGATATGCTTAAAGTCACAATGTGACAGGCACGGAGACCTGAGCTGCAGCAGCAGGTGGGGCGCTCGCTCATTGATTCACGGTAAATCCCTGAATAGATCTCCTCTCGCCAGAGAAACTCCAACACAAAGTACTGATCAGATGGCAATATCCGATAGCTTATCCGGAGATTATATGCCGTGGGCATTGCTGCGCTTCTTTCATTAACGGGGATTTTCCGTTTTATGGTCATAAAGTTGAATCACTTTCTGCAAACGTGTAATTTATTTTGTGAGTTTAATTCTTCAAGCTGTTTGCTGTCAGTGAATGGACACATTCTTGTTTATATCCTGTGGCTTGGGGTACTTACACGGAATGACTTTTGGGTCTTTAAGCCTTCCCCAAGAGGTTCCCAGCACTCATTGAATGGAGGTGGAGCGCACTGGCTGCCCGCCTCCATTCAGAGTCAACAGGCAGTCATTCACCAACTGCCTGTTCACATGCACTGACAGTCGCTTTGATTGCAGCTTGCCTAAAAACTAAAGTGACTGACAAGTGAGCAATTCTTGCTCACTTGCCTTGTTGGATCCAGGGTTCACTCGGGCTGACAGTCGCCCCCGATTGCTCTTTTGAGGAATTAGGCTGCCTGTCCACGGGCGTTGCAGTATCCTGTGGTGTATCTCCGCCACCTTGGAGCAGGACCTGGCAGACAGGCTCACCACGGAGAATCACAGCAAATTGCAGCATGCTGCGATTTGCCAGCCGCGAGCGGAGAATCACTACGATTCTCCGCTTGTGGACAGGGGGCAGCGCTTTCCATAGCAACGCTACAGAAAGCGTGCATTGCGTTCCCCACGGCCGGATTATCGCAGCGGGACATGCAATGCAATAACGCTCATAGACAGGCAGCCCTACTCTGGCAACTGTCATGTCACCTGTGCAAAAAGTGTTCACATGCTGCTAATTTGCTGTACATTGTAGCAGATTTGCAGCAAATCAGTGACATGAACTCACCCTTAAATGAACCCTCCCAATATTTTTTTTTTTTTTTTTAAACACACATTTCATATATTTTATTACCCCTTTTAAAAGGGCTCGCTCACTTCACACAATTGCAATTGCTTCCATTCTCCAGCCATGATGCCCGCCAACAGTGACATGTGACAGCTACAGCCAATCACTGGCTCGCTCAATATCCTGCTCTCAGGATGCCAATGCTGCTGTAGCATGAAACAGAGCAACATATGTTCAGCTACACACCTATTGAGAAGAATAAATATATATATATATATATATATATATATATATATATATAGTTTGGTTTTGTGGTTGGCTCCAGAGGGTTCACATACTTTAAAGGTTGTTCTGTGTAGTACTTGAGCTTATGAAGTTGATTTCTATGTAACAGTCCACATGTAGACCTTGAATCAAAAACAGGCAAGAGATAATGTCTATAAAACAAATATACCAGGTTATGGCCAACTGGACAGCCAGAAAGATACAACTTAGATCATGAGTCCACTTCTAGAAGCGTAATCAACCATAATTACATGGCAGCTCAAAATTGAGAAAAAAAAGGGGGAAACCCATCTAACAAAAAGAGAAAATTCGTAATTTCCAAGGAAACAGTAAAGCACGTTTGACATTCCACTTCTGACATCTCCCATTCTCAGAGCGTTAGATATTCCTACTCACAACCACACGGAAACAATAGAAGGGAACATTCCCAGTGACACGTCAGGCATGGAGAGAGTAAGAAAATAGCTCCCACTTACAGGCCAGACATATGTCGGCCACATGTACGATCCGGATCCCTCAGACTGGGAGCTACGCAGTCGGCGTCATGCACAGTCGTACTGCGGTCTGCACCGTTCCATAGGAACTTCTATAGCACGTTGCAAGTTCTACCCTAGAAACACAAAGCGACTGTTCCAGGGGGAAACTCATGTACGATCTCAAGGGGAATGCTGCATTTTTTGTATGGACTACAGTAAAAAAGAAATAATCATACCCATTAAAATACATTAAAGGGGTTATCCAGTTGTAAACTACTAATCCGCTAGCCTTAGAGTCGGCCATCAATGGTAGCTCAGTGGGGATCCAATGTATGGGAGCTCTGTTGATCAGCTGCTTACCAAAAGCCATTGTTGATTTCTGCAGGAAGCAAACAGCTCCGTTCTCACTGCAGTGGCCAGACTTGGGAGCTACATTCATTTCAATTGGAACTTTGCCTGTAATACCAAACAATGTGAATGGAGCAATTAGTTCACTGCAGGAGCACACAGGCCCAGCAGACAGCTGACTGTCAAGGTGCTTTGGAGGGAGAACCCTACATATATCCTATTGATGCCCGAGCCTGAGGATAGCACATTAGTGTATAATTGGACAACCCTTTAAATACAGTATTCAATGAAGCCTTCCTCCAAAAGAGACAAACGCTCTATGGGCATACATCTGTAAGAACATTTCACATGAACCGCCTGTGAATAATTGAGGCCTTGTTCAGACGCTGTACTGCAAGTAGTGCCCAAGAATCACGGGTGCAGCTCGCATTGGATAGTGCACCTTGCATATGCAGGGAATTCTTACACAAGGCCCATCAGTCCCCGTGAAAATTCATCCATACGAATAGCCTTATGGGCTGTAATGGTCTGTGTGCTGTTCGTGAAATACACAGAAATCACAAGTACTCAGAATAAAGCCTCGGATGCGAGGAGGATGACTTGGAACTAGAAAGGTGTACTTAATGGTAAAAATCACATCTATTGGAACCTGCAAGCACAAGGACTATAAACACTGAATTATAGAAGGTATCCTATAGCTTACTGCGAGATGAAGAAAAAAAAACCATCATGTTGGTGATAAATGAAAAGCCGTGAGCAACATATCAACTTCATAGCGAATGCTGTTAACAAATGCATCTCCGTAAAGAAGCAGCGGGGGTGAGATAAATCGTGATCCAGCATAACAAAGTATACTGCTAGTAATCGGCTCGGTATATCGGGTCCACCACAATGACTCAAAAAAAAAAAAAAATGTTTCTGATAACCACTTTAGTATCAAATGTGTAACTGATCAAGTCTGACAAATGTTTAACAAGCAAATCCGCACCAATGAGATCGGTGTTCATCTACCTTCCCTTTACACAGACTATGGCAGGCAAACGATCATTCAGCCCACAGAGCATCAACAGTTTATCCCTCATACATCTGATTGGACAAGTGAATGTTCGTTCGCTCCTAAGAAAGTTTTTTAACCCAATCATTGGGCTCTATAGGATGACCCTCCAGTCCTAGACAAAAAAAAAATAAAAAAATTAAAAATATGTCCACGTCGCTTCTAAGTCCCGGGTAGACTAATGTGTGCCAACACAGTGTACGAGACACCACAGGGTGTTCTGATTGACCAGTGCTGCTCACATGGACAGCACTGACCTATCAAAGCAGGGCGGCCATCTTTGTCCAGGATCGGAGGGTTACTTTAATAAGAAATGGAAGACCCAAAGCCGGGAGCTAACAGCTAAACAATCAAATAATCAACAGGGTAACAGCAGATATAATTAATCCCCCCCAAGCGACAAAGAACAGTAGAAGCTAGAACTCCGCATACAGGTGAGGATGGCAATGGAGGCACAGCGTGAATACCAACAGTGATTATCCCATCAGCAAACATAAAACAGACAGGACTGTGCTGATGTAATATTTATACCGCAGTGCCCGCCGCTGCAATTTTTTGTGTTTATATGTAATAAAACTTTAATTAGTGACATTCCGCCTTTTGGTGGAAATAAACATTTATTTACTTACTGCCAATGTCAAATTACAATTTTCATTTCCAACCCAATAAAACATTTATAAATAGGCAGATTGCATAAAATCCCCTCTCGCCCCATCAGTGATTGCTTCATTCCCGTTTTCTGCTTCTCATTAGCAGCTTTCTGATAAAGTTCAGTTTCCAACCAGGTGTCAGCAGCAAGAGCTGGTTAAAGGGGTATTCTGCTTATGAAGCGAATTGACAAAAAGTCCATGTTTCCGCACAGCCATTTATGGGTATGAATTGCACAGCCGTTAGTTTATCATCCTGTCCGCCATTTCTCATGTTTTCCTGAATTGCTGTTTTCCAATATGGCTGGCGTATCCCTGCTGATATGCAGGAATGCTTCATACTTCCTTCGTGCAAGGCCCTACTAAAGCTCTGCCCGGTTATTGGCCAGAAATCTGGTCATGAGAGCTGAATGGAAGGGGAAGATGGGAAGAGGGGAAGGGGGGATTCCTGGCTGTTCTTACTGAGCATGCCCGACCTGTAGGGCTAGAATGCCTACAGGATGTTTTCAGGGCAACCTAAGAGTAAAACACTCCTGAAGTGCCAGAAGGTAATGGCTTGTAAAGCTACAGACACGTTCCCATTGGGTGGAAAGGCTGCAGATTTTAAGACATCTTGTCCACATGGTGAGGAAAAACTTGGCAGCAGAAAAGACACGCAGTACGGATTTAAAAATTGGTGCATCTTTTACACCCAGGCAAAAAATACCCTTAAATGTGTCAAGTTTAAACATCAGGTCAATCTCCATACAGAAAAACAATAAATACTTGCTGCATTTCCAGTGCAAGTGTTCATAACCTTAGTATTAAGATGTGCGAATTACAGTCCACCGGATTTAATGTAGGTCACGCTCAATACCATGTACCCTTCCTTTTCTACACAGTACAAAGTGTAGATAGCAGGAGGAGAAATGATTTTGGCACCTTGATACAAAGGGCATTACCTGTAGGTAAAGGTAAAGTCCCCTGGTGCAAGCACCAAGTCATGACCGACTCCTAGGGCGACACCATTACTGTGTCAAAGTCAGGTGCGATTCTTAACACGTGAAATAGAAGATTAAAACTCCCCCAAAAATAAACAAAGTCTAGGGTAAGGCTGCTACTCTACTTTTGATTGCCTACAAGTTGTGGTAAAATAGTGGCATAATGCATCCAGCGCTGGCTGTGATTGGCAGAGCCAGCTGACACTCAGCAGCGCTCAGCCAATCAGAGTAATCTTTTGTTGGAGGCGGGGATTTCAATTCCCGTCACTAGCAAAAGATCCCCTGTTGTCTTGACAAGTGCCAGGAGCTCTGGAGAACAGCAGCAGGGACCAGACAGCGGGGGGCTAGCCAAGTATTTTTTTCCCCAGCATTCTTGGCTGCATTTTCAGCTGTGCTGAAAACGCAGCAAAAACGGTGTCAAAAGTGCATGCCAGCGCTGCTGAAACCGCAGTAAACCCACCGTCGAAGAACGCTGCGTTTCTGCAAATGCCTGTGTGAGGGAGGCCTAAAGAACCCCATTCTATGTTGGTGTAGAAACCTTCTTTCCTCTAGATGTAGAGGACACCCCTTTGTTCCAGTCCTTCATGCAAATAGATGACGGGAGAGATATCAGTAATGACCCCGGCTCACCCACAAAGTTTCCCCAGTGAGCTCACTTTTCTCTTTTTCATGTCTTATGGAACACCAAAAAGTAGTCTTTCTGTATGCATATCTAAATGTTCTCACAAGGGTCAAAAGCCTTTGGCAGTTTGACAACCACTTTTGAAAAAGGGGTATTTCCACCTCGGCAATCCTATTTCAATGTGGTCGAAATCACCAAAAAAAAAAATATATCACTCATCCATAAGAGTTTTATCTTCAAAATGCTCCGTTCTCCAGATATTGCAGCTATTGATTCCTCTGCCTTCTGGTTGGTTACTGCCCGTTGCCAGGAAAACAGACCACCTCTTCCATGGAATGAGATAGAGCACAATAGTAGCTGGTGTCCAGGCTGAAAAACTAGTGTGCATGCACTCTCGAGATCCTGGCCGCAGATTTAGTGAAAGTAGTGCGCAAGCACAGACCTCCTCTGCCATTTCTTTCCATAGAGGAGGTGGTCCTTTTCCCTGGCAACAAGCAGTAAAACAACCAGAGGGCAGGCAAATCAACATTTGCAATATCTGGAGAACGGAGTATTTTAGAAATAGACATTTTATTAGAGGCTGCATTGTTTTGCCATTTTGAACACATTGAAATACGCGTCCGAGATGGGAGCACCTCTCTTTAAGTAAAACAGATTCCCCCAATGACAAGCTCATCATGGACAACCATATAATGGTCGGACACAGTCCTCTACAACTCTATGCAGTTGTTC
Organism: Eleutherodactylus coqui; assembly: GCF_035609145.1. Classification (NCBI taxonomy): domain Eukaryota; kingdom Metazoa; phylum Chordata; class Amphibia; order Anura; family Eleutherodactylidae; genus Eleutherodactylus; species Eleutherodactylus coqui. The sequence continues at coordinate 115,457,896 of NC_089845.1, read as the reverse complement.
TCTATTAATGATGACAACTTGCAGAAAGTCAACGCTTGAGTTTGAGAATGCGTATAGTCGTATGCTTCTCTTTTCATAAACTTGATGAAAACACTAATGTACACAATTCGACTTCTCAGAGGGGCGCTTTGTCCATCAAGAATGCATTTAAAGGCGGGAAGTTTGTAGGATTGCCCAATGGAGAAAATCTCACTCATCGCATTTGTTCATCTTAGAAAATTATTTTAGGATGCGCTAAAATAAAACAAACTGCGCTTAGAGAGAAAACTTTAAAAGACAAGAACGCCAGATTTATTAAAGATGCTGAAGTGCCCAAGTATAAAAAAAATTATTAGTCAAAGAAATTCAGGTAGCGGCTTTTTGTGGGTCAATGATTTAACTATAGTGTTTTTGCCAAAAACTGAAGGAGAGTGGGTCAATCTTTCCTAAGGATGAGAGGTTGGAAAAGGTTGGCAAGTTAGGATATACTTTTATATAAAACTTCCCTTGTTGGTTGCAAAGAATACAAGCAATCACATTTGAAGAAATTCCTACACAGAGTGCTCAATCATTTGCACAAGTGAGCGATGAGAGTTTGCTTGTGCAGTTTATACAGGCAGATTTATTTTTCATACAAATTGCTGACATTTTGGTTGCTTATCATTCAGTTGTTCACATTGACCGAATGGCCATCGTTTACATAAAGTGAATGACGATTTTTTTTATACCTGCATAAAATGAAAGACCAACGACAAGTGAATGAATTTTCATTCAATTGTTGACCATATTAACACTAAACAATTAAAAAAAAAAAAAAAAGTAAAAGCACCAATCAAATCCATACTTTCCAAAAGAGTCTCACTTGACCTCCAGTTTTGATCAGCATAAAAAAACAGCACCGCCCCAGGCACTTAATGTGCCATTTAAATACTGTCCGAGTGTTCATAGAACCAGAGTAGTAGAGTTGGAAGGCCTCCAGGGTCATCGGGTCCAACCCCCTGATCAACGCAGGATCACTAAAATCATCCCAGACAGATGTTTGTCCATATTTGTTAATGAGCTGGTGATGACATCAGCTCATTCGATCAGGCAAAGAAGAATCGTGTGATTCTCTGTCCTTGTATAAAGGAGGGATGATGGCTCAGTGAATGTGGCAGAGCGGGTCGGAGATCATTCCAGCAACCTGCCTACATTCACAGTAAACAGGCAGTCGTTCATAGATTGATGACTGCCTGTTTACACGGGCCGATTGTCATTTGATTTTTATACATCACTATTTCTCGTTCAGATTCCCACAATGGCGATCTAGTGAGAATCTGAACTAGAATCGTTCAGTGCAAAAAAAACAAAAAATCCTGGTGATAAAAGCCCCCCTATCAGGAGTTTTCTATGCAGCACCACTATGGTTTACCACCTCCCATTAGCCAGGACTTCTCCCGCGTTGCGCATACGGCCAGCGCTCCCCAGCGAGATCCACGGCATCTGGATTACGTGTAGGCCTAGAAGACGAGGCAAGATTGGAAGGCAGCAAAGGACAAAGCGGGACGAGTGAATGACAAGTAATCATAGGGTAAGATCTCTGGGATAAAAGCTGTGTGAACCTGACATGAAAGTAATTGTTAGGTGCAAAGCAATGAATATTTTCACACAGGAGTGTGCTCTTCAGAAAGGTCATTCCACTTAGAAATGAAGAATACTTTGTGCACTTAACAGGTTATTAAAAAAGGGGATGTCAGTTTTCGGCAGTCATTTTAAAGGGGTTGTTCCATTAAAAGTTATTAATGCCGCCCATAAACATTATTTTGTATTTACACTTTCTAAACAAAAATGGGGCAAATTTACTATTCACAATACAACAACAATCATCTGATGCAAGTTGCGCCAGAAAAGTGTCTTACATGCTTAGAACCACTTACTATGTGCTTTTAGATAGACACTTTCTGACTCGTCTGAAAAAGGGGCATGGACTAAATTACAGTCAATTTTGGCAAATCATGCTAAAATTTGGGTGCAATTTTTGGCATAAACTAAGCCAACTAAAAGATGGTCCAACTGTGGGATACACAGTCTAACTGTGCATGTTCGTGACGCCAGATTCCTGGGCACGCACAGTGCCAATTGCAGCCCCTGTAGGTAGAGCGGGTTGTCTGTAATGCATACAATGAGCCTTTAGGCCACACTTCTTTTTGGACAACTCAGAAAAACTGTTTGAAAGGGTCAAAAACAACACAACCACACACACACACACACACACACACACACACACACACACACGTAACAGTTTGGGCGTAATTTGTGTAGAATGCTGTTGCATCTTGACTAGGAAATAAGCTCCAATGTTCTAGACCTGGATGCCATGTTACCCTATAGAGATAATTATTAGGGTGCTGAAAGTTAAAAACGGTTTTCTTGGCAAAAAACATTTCTGCCCTATCCTCAGGATACTTTTTGTCAATAGTACGGAATCCCAGACAATGAGCTGATAGGGATGAGCGTCTTAAGGGATGGTAGTTGAAGTGCCCCAACTAGCTTCACTCCTATGGAATTAAGCAGGAGCTCATGTAGCCATTACACTTCCATGGCAGTCACCAATTTCAATGGGAGTAAAGGCAGCTGGAGCACTTCCACTATCATCCCGTATAACGCACGCCTAGCCTGCTGCATGGACGGCGGGGGTCGGGCAATCAGCTCATCAAAGGGGATCCCAAGTGATTCAACTATTGATGACCTTTCCTCAGGATAGGTCTCTAGTCTTCGCCCGGAGAACCCCTTAGTATCTACAGCATTTGATGCCGCTCTGTATTGCCAGGCTCAGAAGTAACAGTGCCCACATCCGTAACTGCAGAGTATTGGAGGGCAACCACTGTTTAGGTTGCTACTGAGCAGCCAAGTACTGGGCATCGAGGCTAAATTGTCATCTCCATGAGGATTGCTTCATTAACGTAGGCCCAGGCAATTATCGTTACACAACAAACTACACATCATGCAAACTGTCTGAGGCAATGTTGACCGTACAGGACCCGCTATACTAATCTGGCCGGCTGTACGACAATTGAACAGATGTCAAAGCCCTGTATTTAACAAGCTGGAACCACTCGCAATAATGGCCGCTTTGTTCCACACGCAGCAGAAATATTAAAATTGTAAACCAGAAAAACCACAAGACAGAAAGAAAAGAAATCTGCACGAAGAATGAAACAAACTCCAAATAAACTACACGTTTTTATAATTATATCCATCTATTTCAGTCAAATCAAAGAGCGGGCCCATAGCCCAGGCCTTAAAGGGCCGACGCTAAAGTCCAAATGTCCACTAATGTCACTCAATCACCAAAACAGTCTTGGTTGCCTGTAGCAACCAATTACAGTGCAGCTTCCATTTTACCTCAGCAGTATAAAAAACGAAAGCTGTGCTGTGATTGGTTGCTATGGGCAACCAAGACAGTTTTGGTCAAGGAGGCGCAATGTGTGTACACAGAACAAAGCAGCGTCTACAGAGTCATCAAGAACCAACTTACCGGGCAGATGGAGAAGAAAAGGGGAGGCGGGTGAATCTGCAGACTTCAGACAGCCGTATGCGAGTTATGCCAGGGATACTTGGGCACAAGTCGCATATGACAGCACGTGGAAACACGCCTGTGTGCGGTCCGATACTTGTGGGCAGTGGACATTGCATGTACAATTCTGGTCTATGACATGAACCAGAACATGAGATTTTTTTTCCCTTCACACTGACCATCGGTTTGTGCAAAACCTCACACGTATATTATCTCATAGGCCAAAGTGTGTCCGTCTGCAGTCCGTGAAATTCAGTCAGAATAAACACCGTGTGAACGGTCCATTAAATTAAAGGGATGAAGCCTGCTGCGGATCCAGTTGAAGATGCACCAAATGGGGCAGAAAACCTGCTATACATCTGCATAGCTTAGGGTGCGTTCACATGATGTGGAAATGCTGCCGGCAAACCGCGGCCGAAAGGTTTACTATTAAAGTGAATGGGGTTAAGGCAGGCTTCACACGGACGTAAGCGCAATTGCACGTGCCTTAGCGCAATATTTTTTTGTTCTATGAACAAGGCTGTTTTGCGCGTGCATCGGTTCTAATTACTTCCAGAGGTGTTCTCCCCCCCCCCCCCCAGGCAGCGTTTCATGCATCTCCCTGCGTATTTTGCGCTGCCGCCATTGACTTCTATGGGAGACCTTTGTTGCACAAATAGGCCACCTGCACACGGGCGGAAATCCCGCGGCGGTATTTCCCGCGGGATTTCCGCCACTGAAAGTTTGCATAGGAGTGCATTACAATACGCACTCCTATGCAGACGGCCGCGGTTTGGCCGCGCGAAATCTCGCGCGGCAAACAAACCGCGGCATGTCCTATTTTTGTGCGGGGCTCGCACTCACCCGGCCACCGGCTCCGGTCTGCGCATATGCCGGCTGCGCGGCAGCCGGCACATGAGAGAGCCGGGGCCGCCAGGAGTGGGTGAGTACGCGCTCCTCCCTGCAGGCTCTTGGGTTGGGTCCCGCGGCGAGAATTCTCGCTGCCGGATCCAACACGCTCGTCTGCAGGCGGCCATACGCAGAAAATAAATAAATAGAACGTTCTTTTTTTGCATAGCCAAAATACACATGTGAACAAACCCATGGCAATCAAAGGGTTCTATTCACTGCGTATTGCACGCACAAATACGTCCGTGTGAAGCCGCCCAAAAGCAAATCCTGTTCACATGTAGAAGAAAAAAGGGGGAAAAAAAAAAAAATTATCAAATTTTTTGTTGTAACTCTAACCTGCGGTTTTGCTGCGTTTCCGCAACGTGTGAACGCTCCCTTACAGAGGTATTCCCAGAACTGACATTTATCACCCATCAATGTCCGATTGCTGGTGGTCCCACCACCGATCATGAGAATGGGGGGTGCTGAACAGACTTTTTTTTTTAGAGCGGTGATCAATATCACTCCTGGGAAAATCATTAAAACAAAAGTGAATAAAGACAAAATATCAATATAAAACAGGTAAACGGTTATTCTGCCCTCCAGGATCTTTGCTGCACTACACTCACGTGAACGAGAACTCATTTTGCCCTATGAGCTTTTAGTGAGGCTACGAGTAGAGCCGGCCTATCGCCGCGTATCTCACGTAACTTCCTGCTGTTGCTTAGCGACATTGGGTATAAATGCCACGCACACGTTATGTAATTGTGTATAGTGTTTATTACACACCCATACAGAATAGGGCTCCATCGCACGTAATACGCGGTAAAATAGAACATGCTGCCTGTTTATGCGCATCTTATACACAATGTATATACCCAAGTGTGAATGCATCAATCAAATCAGTGAAAGTTATGGATCCGTAAAATGACGCATCTGCTCACAGCATTTTATGGCACGATGCGAAGGTCCGGCACCAGTTAGTTCATCTCTGGATCGCGGTTCAAATCCGACCTATATAGCGACACCTACATTAAATCTGGAATGTTAAGACATTCGATAGTCAAATAGCCCCCACCGTTGTATAGGTTGCCACTATACAATTAACCCCTCGACAGCCATATAGCCCATTGCATACAAGTCCTAATAAGGATACATTCAGGATCCAGTATAAGCCATGTCAGATAGCTATAGTTTTAAAACAAGCATCATGTACAAACAGTTTCATCCTGAGTAATAGTTCGGCGCGTTTCACGAGCGTTCTACGGTCTAGACAGTCTGCACTCCGGGGCAAGACCCCGCAACCACCATTCATGTGTGAGCTGGGATTTTCTCCCCTATAACCCAGGGATTAAAGAAAAAAAATCCAGTAAAATTTGTCCGTTGGAGAATAAATTTTCACAAGTGCCCCGAAGACTTGGATGGCGTTCACTAAAAACAGCGAAAAGATTTCCTCCTGGTAAGAAGCACTAACGATATCCGTCTATTCATATCCAGGGCATCAAACCCGCAGGAAAAACCCACCCAAAGCATAAACAGCAGCAAATGCCGCAGCAGATCCCAAGTTTTCAGAGTGCAACGGTCTGCGGGCTCTGTCAACAAAAGGGGGGTCTGGAGTGGATGAGGCTCCAGCAGGAAGTGGGGGAGGGGTGCTGGATATCATAAACACAGCTGAAGCACTGGGGGGGCTAATTCTTCCAGCCATCAATTAATAAGTTACTGAAACTTTAGCAGTTCTTAAAGTGCCCCCCTCCTCCGCCATCTAACGCCTGTGCACAGAATCCATCATCGACTGATCCGAAAGCTTTACATCCTGATGTCATTCCTGCATTGGGGATGGATTTCTCACTTTACAGGGAGGGATCTCTTCCAGCCCATGAGTTTGGGCGATTTGTGGTCCTGCGAACAATTAACCCAGCGATAAACAACTTTTTACACATGCAATTATCACTTTCAGTGGCGGTTACTGTTCACACTGCGCTAATAAACGTAAAAGCTCCACGTAAACAAGTCTCTACCGCAGCGTTTCAAGTGCCCCTACTAAAAAGTTATGTCCAATGCCCCCCCAATGTATATGGTCATATGCTGTGCTGTCCTTATAGACATGGGGTGAACCCCTAAGGTATATATATGTACTACAGGTTGAAAATTTAGGGTACTTTCATACAAGCGGATGCAGGTTTCAGTTGCGTAAAAACGCGTGTATATGCGACTGTGTACGTTTTCACGCAACATGTATGCGCAAATATACGCATAAGACGTGCTGCCTTTTTAAATGCAACCAGAAATAGACCATGAAAATAGGCAAGTTTGAACTGGGTTCTGTTATGAGTGCGAAAAACCAAAAAACGTGTGTGAATGAGCCCATAGGCTGTAGATAAATAAGACAGGGGGGGGGGGGGGGGGCATTGGTGAGGTCTATAATGTTATTACGGACCATTTGGGTCAGTGGGGGAATAATAGGGGAACCACAGATTCTAAGTAGACGAGTTTACAGCTAATTAGCCTTTAATATTCTCTTTTGGAAAAGTCCGTATTTAGTAGAGGGGACCTGAATTAGTTTAATTATAGCTATTGTTTCTCCGACTGGCGTAGCGTAACCGCTTTCATTTACCATTCAGCTCGGCCGTAGTTTTTTTTTTTTTTTCACACGTAAAAGAACCAATCAATAACAATTGTTGCTTTTACGACTCCGAAACAAAAAATACATAAATACAAAAAAAAAAATTAAAAATTCTCAAAAACAAATCAAACGTAATTAAATCCTAGATAGGTGAACATTACAAATTCTATGCAACCAAGAAAATCCTATTAAATAATCCCTAACCAACACAAGCAACCGAGATTCTGCTACCAAATCCCAAACTGATGCAAGCAACTTAAAAATAAATAAATTAATTAAAAAATAAAAATAAAAAACATAATAATGAAGTTGCTTCTAACATGACCAATTAATACCCTATTAAAAGACATATTGAAAAAGTATCGCCCACTTTTAAACTTTTTTTTCTTCCTTCCCCCATAATCCCAAATTCCACCAAGTACTCAGCACATTAGCACCAGATACCATATTTTTATACGGACGCCTATAGCACCACTTGTAGTTGGTTACATATATATTTGTTGCTCCCCCCCATAAATAAATAAAATGTATCAAATTCCAACAAACTGCACAAGTTCTCCCCACAGAGGAGCAAGAAAACTTGTTGCAGCCCAGCAGCACACAATCCCAGCTGCACACTAGTCCTATGCAGCTGCAACCTTTTAGTGTGGGAAACTACAAATCCCAGCATGCCCTGTCAAGCGCAGGTTGCAACTCAACAAAGTGACTACATAAAAGGTGCAAAAAAAAAAAAAAGTGCAAAAACCTTGAAACTCACCGTCTCCCCAGACACCAGAGCCAGCAAGGCAAAGCTTAGTAGTATCCACATATTCCTCATGATCCCCAGTAAGGCTGTGCGGGTGACACCAGAGAAAGTTGTGCAGCTCTTCCCCTTGTGGCTGTAGGAATCCCCAGCAGCCAGGACAGATGTCCGCCTCCACACTGTATGTCCAGGCTCGGGCGCAGAGAGGTGGCCGCTCTGGTGGTGCGCGGAGCAGTCTGCTGGCTCTCCTCGCACTTCTCCCGGTGAATGAGGCTTGGTCTGTGCGCGCTGCTCTCCCCCTGCAGCCTGTTCCTCCCTCAGTCTCCTCAGTAATATGGAGAGCTGGAGTAGTGCGACTCCTAGTTACAACCCAGGAGAATGTGCTCACTATGTATGGCAGCCAGGAAGTGACCTTCCTCCTCCATGACCCTCCTCCTCCTCCTCCTTCTCCTCTTCTTACTACACTCCACATTTCTTCTCCTTTCCTTCTTGGAATTTCACATTCCAAACAATAATATGAGGTGGAAGAGATGAGGAAGAAGCTGTTATACATGGCTGACATGTGGGTTCGGCAGCACTTTATAGGATTCAGCGCTCAATAAGTAGTCCTTGAAAGTTGGTGTGGTTTAGTAATGCACTATATCTGTTCCGACACGGCGTGGCTGGGTTCGGCGCCATATTCCGACTAGGTTTTCAGCGTCCGTCCGTAATTCTGGACAAGCTAGAAAAATACGAGACTTTGCTTCCAGTATAAAAAGAAACGATGCATCCGTGAATTTTCTAAGGACTCAGGTCACCGACCGTAATTTCACAGCGCATTTGCGTGCGATGAATAACTTTTTACAGAAGCAATTCTCACTTCAGTGGCGGTTACTGTTCACACTGTTCAAAGAAACGGAAAAGCTCCACGTAAACAACTCTCTACAGCGGTGCCCCTACTAAAACAAGTTACGTCCAATGCCCCCCCCCCAAATGTATATGATCATACACTGTGCTGCCCCTATAGACATGGGGTATATGTACCGCAGGTTGAAGATTTAGGATACTTTCATACGAGCATATGCGGGTTTCCGTCGCGTAAGACATACGATGAATAGACTTTCATTGATACATGTAAGAAATAAATCGCAGCATGTGAGGAAGGGACTTTGCCAACTTATTCCACATGATCTATTTATTACCCCCCCTGCAAGCTGGCTTCTCATTTCACCAACCTCAGAAGGATGAGTCAACCTTGAGCTGGCTACCTGAACCAAGCAGGGATTGAACTTGCAACCTTCAGGTCGTGAGCAAGAGTTTAGGACTGCATACTGCTGCCTTAACACTCTGCACCATGCTCTGTTTCTCTGTCTACTACACAACTTGAGCCCTATACATTTTTATGGGCAGTATTTCATACGCAGACCCTCTCTGAAACAGCGGGGAATTAAAAAAAATAGTAACACTGCACATGACGGTGTGCATGTGATATGGGGTATGCGCACTGCACTCACAGCCACACGCGGTCTCTGTCGACAGACATGTAATTACAAACATTGGTGTAGGGACACCCAATGCAATTTACCCAATACGTTGGTGGTCATGGGGCCTCAGGCTTCTGCAGATTATAATGATACTTTTAGGCTAATTTTACACAGGCGATGGCAATGTCAGGCCGTGAAACTCAGCCCGATATCGCCCTTGCCAACGTGCGTTTTCCCTGCAGCAGAGGATCGCTGAGTGCACCTCACATGCTGTGCGATGCTACGCCCCATTGGAAACAATGGGTAAGGTGAGGCCTGCTCATGTGTCTGACCCCAGTCAAAAGAATTCGTGTGAGATTGTTGCTTCTCGTAACGCATAAATCTCGTGCGATTCTCTCGGCTGCGTGAAAGCGGCCTTAGGCTTCATCCACATAACATACTTTCTAGAGATGAGTGAGCATACACGTTAAGGCGATTTACTCGAGAGAGCATCGCCTTTTTCGAGTACCTGCTTGCTCGTCCCTGAAGATTCGGGGGGGGGGGGGGGGCCGTGGGAGTGAGTGGGGGGTTGCGAAGGGGTCGGGAGGGAGAGAGATCTTTCTCACTCTCAACCCCGCTCCCCTCCGCCGCCCTGCGCCGCCACCGCCCCCCACAGCCTCCCGAATCTTCAGGGACGAGCGGGCAGGTACTCGAAAAAGGCGACACTCTCTCGAGTAAATCGCCTTAACGAGTATGCTCACTCATCTCTAATACTTTCCTAGGGATTGGAAACATAAAAAATCACTGTGAAACCCTCTTCCAAAAGGCTACACTTCATGTGATTTGAAATCCACAACTAAGGCCCGCTTCCGCACACGATACGCAGAGAATAGAACCCACTGATGTCATTTCGGTCACACAAGAAAATATAGAAAATGTTATATTTATCTGTGTATTTGCAAACCAAAGGTCCCCATAGAAGTCAAGAGGGGGAGGGGGTGGGGGAAGAACCATGAAACACGGCATAATTGCGCTGGAAAAAGAACACTTCCGGAACTAATTAGACAAATTAGTTATTTCAATCAGTGTGTTTATGTGTCCCACATGCAAAAAAAAACATGTCCTGTGGCAGAAAAGGTGCAATAAAATACACAATCATACATGCAAAAAGGCCTCGTTAATAGTGCAAAGAAGTAGCACTAAGGCATGTGCAATTGTGCTTACGCTTGTATGAAGCTAGCCTAATAAAGGGGTTTTCTGAGTTTTTTTTAACATAGGTTTTGGTCCCTCGTGCCCAGTATACTGACTGTGGCGCTCCAGCTCCATGGCATCTGGCAGGTAACATTCGATAAACCTGTCATGTGGGCTTCTAATGTAGAAAGTGAAAAAGTTACTACCCAGTAAGGACAGCTTCACACAAGCGTAAGCGCATTTACGCAAGCATTTGCAAAATGGGCGTTGCGCCTTTACGCATGCATGTACATGTTTACTGTACTTTTTATGCACACAAATAGTGTACATTTGCACACGCAGCAATGGTTTCATTCAGTAAAATGGGCAATTAGCGTAATTGGTTAATATGTAATCTTTCCCTGCACAAACACGCAGGAAAATCGAGCATGCTGCATATTTTTTTGCATGAACAAAATACACTTATGTGAACAAATCTATTAAAACTAACGGTTCTATTCACTGCATTTTGATCACACATTTTTTCTGCTTAATACGCTCATGTGAATGAGCCCTAAGACTAGTTATCCCTCCAGAATCATTTTGCATATAGCCAAGAGCTATATGGGGAGGCATTAAACTGGTTGTGCAAGGTCAGAAAAACATGGATGCTTTCTTCCAAGCACAGTGCCACCCTTGTCCATGTGTTGTGTCAGGTATTGCAGCTCATCTCCCATTCACTTCAATACCACACACAACCCTATGAGCTACAATACCACACACAACCCTATGGACAAGCCGGGCACTGTGTTTTGAAGAAAGCAGCCATGTCCTGCTAACCCTGGACAACACCTTTAATAATCTCACACAGAGACATAGTGTGATCCAAAGCACTCCAGATTTTATTGTGACCAACGGCAAAATGTATAGCTTTCCTTATCAGTAATTGACCTACTGAGTTTGTGCACAGATTATGAGGATTTTAAGGAACATTCGAATTTCACATACCACGTGATTCATATCTGGACGTTTTTAATTAGCATGTGGTCAAAAGGTTAGAAATAAGCAATAAGTAGTTAATTAGAAATTTCAGAGAGAGGAATTTACAAAAGGTGAACAATCATGGTGGACCCACGTCAGCTTTCACATAAATATGTTAAGACATTAGATATGTACATCTGTATTTTCACTTGCTTATCAAAATTAGTTGTCTTCTGAGAAATAGCATTCTCACAATTTATTTGTCAGATGTATTCTTATCTATGACTGTGATTTTCCAATTGTCTATTTTTAATCAAAAGTAGATCATGTGTGTCCAACAAAGAACAGATGTTCATTAGCAACTTCTGGGAACTTCAGAAATCCAAGATCACTCATAGTAGTCTTAAAATACAGTATTTTCAAGGAAATGGTACAGATCAAAATGACACACAGTTACAAAATACAAGTATTGACAAAATTAAGAAACAAATCAATTTGACAAGAAGGCCCGTCCGGCCTCCTATTGGCTGCAGTGGTCATGTGGGTAAACAACCCACATGACCGCTACAGCTGAAATAAATAGAAAAGAAGATCAGAGCAGTGGCCAGCATGAGGTGCGTATTATGGGTTCCCATTTTATATATTTTGTGCCCCTTCACTGCACAGTAATGTTAGGGGTACTCAGAAAAATCCTTCAAGGCTACGTTCACACTAGTGTTTTTTGACTGGCCCAGTTTTATTAGAAATGGAAATCAGAAGTGAAAAGCATTTGTAAGCTTTCCTGGTGGTGGAGCCTCTTCAATGAATGTGGCTCAGTACTGTTGCCTTGCAATGCTGGGGTCCTAAATTCAGATCTCATTAGGGTCAAGATCAACATTGAACAACTCCATACAGCCATCACCCTTGGTCAGATTTCAACCTACAACTCCAGCATTGTAAGCTAGCAGTTCTAACCACTGCACCACCACACTTGTGCTTTTGTTGCTATAGAAATAGAAGAACAAGAAGAATAAACACAAAGAAAACATAAAAAGCTAATACAGACATCACCTATGGCCAGATTTAAACCTTCAATACCAGTTCTGTAAGGCAGCAGTGCTAGCAACTGAGCTATCATGCTTGAGAAAAATAAACTCAATGAAAACATACAACCTCCTTGCAGATGTTCTCTATCATCAAGCATGAACCTAAACCCCCCAGTATTATAAGGCAATAGTGCTAGCCACTGAGCCATCTAGCTTCTCCCTTCTTCCTTCACCGGAGGAGGAGAAGAAGTTATTCTTCTTAGTTTACTCCTTCTCTGCTTTCTGCAGGAGGAGGAAGAAGGAGAAAAAGGAAGGAGAAGAAAGAAAAAGCATGGTGGCTCAGTCATTACCACTGTTGCCTTGCTGGGGTCCTAGGTTCAAAAGTGACCAAAGATAACATCTTCATGGACTTTCTATGTTCTCTTTGTGTTTGTTGTTCTTCTCCTCCTCTAGGGGAAGATAAAGGTGCAAGCATGGTGACTCTGTCCTTAGCACTGTTGACTTGTAGTGCTGGAGTTGTAGATTCAAATCTGACCAAAAGTAATGTCTGAATTATTTTTTTTATTTCTCCATCAATGAAAGAACAAGTGCAGTGGCTCAGTTTTTAGCACTGCTGGAGCTGTAGGTTTAAGGGTGAGGGCTGTATGGAGTTTTTCAAAGCTGATGTTACCTTTGATGAGATTTGAACCTAGGACCCCACCATGGCAAAACAACAGTGCTAACCACTGAGCCACATTCAATGAACACCTCCTGCCATGCAGAAAACTGGAAATAAAAAACAGATTGTCTTCAAGTTCCATCCACCTCCCATTGAGTAGAATGCATTAACAAAAAAAGGATCTATCTGTATTCCATTTCCGAAATTGGAAACAAAAGCACAGCAGTCTGTGCTTTTGATCCAGTGTAAAAAATGGAATGGAGATGGGAAATACAGAAATGGATTCAAACCTAAAACCTTCAACTTCAATACATTTCTGTGCACTTGAAAACAGAAAGGTTAATTTCCGTTTTCTTGTTACCACGATGGAACAGTAAAACAGAAATGAAAGTGCTAATGTGAACTTGCCCTAAGCTTAGCAACTAGCTCCCACCCTGTCCCGCCCTCTACCATTGCAAGGGGTGGAGAGGAGGAGAAGGGGGGTGAGAGTTTAGGACACACGCTGCTAAACTCCCTCCACCTCCCTTTAACTGCAGCTCCAATAGGCTCCCATTGGTGTCTATGGGAGCTGCCACTGTATTCTGGGCAGAAGATAGTTCCGTAACATTTTCCTCTATGTGGGAATGTACCCTATGGCCTCCCTCACATGGGCATTTTTGTACAGTGTTTAGTGATGAGGTTTGAAGACCCTGCCTCCAGCAAGATATTGCACTGATTGGCTGAACTAGCACAGTGAATGGCTGTGATTGGTGCATCCAGCACTGGCTGTTATTGGCTGTGTTATCTGGCTCAGCCAATCAAAGCAATCTCTTGTTAGAGGCGTGGTCTGTTGGCGATGACAAGTGCTTAGAGCTTCGGAGAGCAGCGGCAGGGACCCAGACAACGCCAGCTAGGTGAGTATTGACTTTTTTTCAGCTTCCTTGGCTGCGTGCTGCAAACGCAGCCAAAACGTTGTCAAAGGTGCACGTCAACTAAGCAAATCTGCGGTCTTTCTACTACAAAATGTGCAACAAATACTGCACCATTTGGTGTGGTTTTTGCCTCTATGAGTTTTTGTAGTGGCCTGAAAAAAGGCACTACATAGCGCTGTTTAGCTATGGGGACCGGTAATATAATAACCAGCCCTAGGCGATTAATCTGAGTCATTTTACACATCTGATGCAGGTAACCTAGCAACCAGTTAGTGGTTTTTATCTAGCTGCGCAAGTTAGAAAATATGCATAGAGACTCAGATGAGGCAGGTAGCCTAGCCACCAGATAGGCTGTGATTGGCTTTAGACAGACGGGTCAGGTGACACAGGCAATAAATAGAGCGGAACAACAGTTGCAGGAGGCAGTGAAGTGGCAGAGCAGCAGATGAGATAAGATGAGCCAGATAAGAAGAGAAGAGAGATAAGATAAAGAAGAAGACATGCCAGAGTAAAGTGGACAACAGAGAGGAGAGAGACCAGGGAGAAATTAGTGACAGAGAGAGCAGAACAAGCAGGAGCAAGAGAAAGAGAGAGAACCAAGAGAAGAAAGAGAGAAACAGGAGTAACAGAGAAGGAGAGTCAGCTTTGACAGTGAGTAGAGGAACAATAAAAGAGATGTAATTATGAAGAGAGATGGAGAAAGGAAATCCAGAGGTAGCTCCCAGTGTATAAATGTGTTAGACACAGATGTCTACATTGTTGCAACTTGTGTATCATTTCTGAGCGTGTGAAAGAAAATTGTCTCATCTCCCTGCTTTATTTAATAACACCATGTTTACAACAAGTTAAGCAACATATCTGTATTATTCAGCACCTCGCCACTCACAACTACAAATTGTACCCAAGGGCACTGGCATCCGAATTCCAACAAAAAGAGAAAACAAATCACAATTAATCGCCAACAAATAAAATTAGTGCTCACCATATTTTCAGCAGCTTATTTTCTGTAGATTTTTCTGCTGTGGTCACGTGGCTGTACCCTTTATTCTGGTATTTCTATTTGCTGGTAAAAAAAATAGCTGTACAGGATTTTTTACAAATTGTCCAGAAAAAAGGAATAATTAGGTTGACAAGCTTGGGTAGCAGCTGGCTTCCTGTAGCGTGCAACGTATTCTGTCATGTTGCCAACCTGGCGATGTCCAGTAGGATGCATCACATTCCCCATCGTGTGTGCCGCCGTATTTAGTAGTCTGTACTACATTGCATAACAGGTGAGCATCAGGTGTTGTTAAGTTCACCATATTCCCCAACAGGTTGACACCTGGTGTTCTTTAGTAGCATGCTCCATCTTGGATGTCAGGTGTGCACTTTTCTCTGTTCAGTAGTCCCAGCCCCACTGACCAACCATTCAACTGCTGCAAGGGCTGGACTGAATTAGCCACAGCAGTCCTTTTATTAACAAAACTTCACATAATAGCAAACCATGCAAAAATACTGTAAAACATGGCACCCAATCAGTCTACCAAAACACACTCATCAGACAAATATAAGACGAAAGCTGTAAAATCTAGCCACTGATCTGCCCACATCCTTTAGTTATCTTCAAGCACTCACCACAGGCTCAGGGACACCATGACCAACTGCAAATGGCTGTTCTAAAATATCCAACCAGCGGAAGCATAATAACTCTGTTTACATTTTGGGGGAAATGTAACCGTAACCACTATGAATGACTCCACCCAAAGTTCACTGTATTACTCCTCAAATACCCCACTGTTCCTAGCCACAAATGTAGACACTGCCCTATTATCTATCACTTTGGCATTGTTTAATCTCTCCACCTAGCTAGCCACTCTACATGTCCTACAAACCACACCACAATCATCCAGCGAAACATTGACCAAAGGCAAAGGAGGTCATAGCAGGTATCCCTAATCACTTCTCTAAAGAGGTGAATCCCAAGGTCACTGACCCTCAATTGTAGAACCAGCATGTCCGTGGCTCTGTCCAATTGAGTGTATTGGTAAAATTCTGGCAGCACTTGATTCCAGACCATACCTCTAAGGCCTATCCAACAAACAATGGCTGTGCTTTTTGGGACACCCATTTGCTTGCTATTTGGGTAGGCACTGGCTCTTTCTGCCCCTTATAAAGAGTAATGCCCTAAAATCTAGACATGGTGCATGGATGCCTCAGAAATTGCACCCAAGACCACTCTCTTCCCCTTGCCATTTTAATCAGTCTTTGATTTTCTAATCGAGAATTAGACTTGCCTGCCTAACAACACAACATCACCCCCCTAATATCTCCCTGTCTTAGGGTCCTTTTACAAGGAACGATATTGTTCAGCTTCTCACCGGATTGTAAGAAACTGAACAATAATAATCATTCAGTGTAAACCTTGCCAGTGGCTGAGCAACAATTGATAATTAGTTCACTTATCATTCATCATTCAGTTTAGGGAGACCTAAAAATCAAATGACGATCACCCTGTGTAAGCAGGCCATCGTTTATTTATAAACAACTGCCTGTTTACTGTGAATGGAGATGGCTTGGCGAAAGAGATCTCCTGCCCGCTCCGCCTCCATTCATTGAGGAATCTTCACTTCTTTGTGAAAGCACAGGATCCATAATCACTGGGATGACTGTCAGGTGCTTAAGCTTCCAACAGTCGTCCCGTCTAAAAGGACTCTTACCAATACAAGGGTGACCAACTCGCCCAACCTCAAAAGCCCCCCAAAAAACAAAAATATGCCAGGTTAAATAACATAGACTCAAACATATCCAACTGTGCCCCATCCTTTCTGTAACCCTACATGGCTGACCCTCTAGGAAATTCTTTGTGTTGTGCTGAAAACCTTTGATTTTAAAACCAAAAGCTTGATCTGCCACAGAGCAATTAACTCTGGAAGCTGACCAACTCACCATAGCCACTGAACACAAGAAGCAGAACCAGGCATCTTCCCTGTCTGAATGCAGGTTGACAAGGCTCAGATTCCAAGTCTCCAAGTTCCACCACGGCACCTTATACACCACCCAAGTGCCAGAAGCCAGTGAGGACTGGATAAGCTTCCCCGCTGCTCGTTGACCTGCTACCAAAGGTGTAGTGGGCACTTAATTCCCTCTGCATCTGCTTCTGGGGTAAATGGGGAAGCTGTTCATAATGTAAGCAAGAAAAGCAATTAGCAATTGAGTTTTTCACCCATATGTGCTCCATTACTACTCAGTCATTCAAAGACAGACCCTTCAGGCCCAGATAATTAATAGGCGAACAACTGGCAGTGAGAACAGCTCATGTGACTGTGTGATCAACATGACATAATACTACAGTATGGTGCATTAACGGACTCCCTTCAATGACATCATCAGTTGGGAAGCTTTTCGGCATGTTCAAAAGTCTGTGTTATGTAGTATGAAATTAGTCTGTAATTAATTTCATAATATATCCTTATAGGGGTCTGAGCTCTCTATTTCTGATGCAGAACCCCAGAGCCAGTGCTTCTCTTCACACAGCCACAGAATTAATTTATTTCTACCATCACTAGGGGGAGCTCACTGTATACAGATTCATAAACTCCCATTGAAGTCATGAAAGCTGAATAACTTGCTTATGTGGTACGCTCCCCTAGCGGTAGATATGTGGAACTACTAGCAATTATATTGTTAGTGAAAACTAGTTACCTGCTCGGGTCTCTGATTAAGCTATATGGGCACTATTACAGCTCTCACAAAGGCTATTACTGAACCTTCCCAATTTAGTAAATGGCATTTCTGACTGTGGTACATCCCTCACTCATGTATTTCTTTACACTGGGTGATATTCCTAGTGGGATACTTAATGATGGTCATATTCGTTGTCAATAACCACTTAAGAGCCTATATTTACTGGTGATTATTTCATTTTATTTAATCTTTAGCTATTTCCCAGCAAAGGTAATTTCCATGTTTCAGCCTGAATGCACCATCAGAAGGGATCAAGCTGTGAGAATTCAAAGTATGTTTAGTAATAGAGTTTATATTTTCAGTTGGAATTCCTTGAACTTTTGGAATTCTTCATTTTCTTCCTTCGGTGACTGTATATTAAAACTGGTCTTCATATCACAAGGCTCTACTTTAGACAATCAGAAGAATACACTACTGGTCAAATGCTTTATAACCCCTATATTGTTCCAGTTTTTATTGATATTTATACAGTTTAATGTCTCATTTGTACTCTGAAATGAAAACACATACATTTAAGGTGAATAAAAAGAATGGATTAACTTTGATTCCCCAAATTAAATATACATTGTTTACTCTTCAAAGTAGCCACATCTAGCTGCTATAATAGCTTTACACAATCAAAGAATTCTTTTTACAATCTAATTGACATATTACTCAGAAATGTCTTCCCAACGTTGCAGAAGTTCCCACAAATGTGCTGCACTTGTAGGTCGCTTTGCTTTCACCCTTCTGCCCAGTTCATCCCAAACAAACTCAGTGGGGTTTACGTCTGGAGACTGTGCAGGCTATTCTATTCTTTGAAGCCTACCGTCTTCTTCAGTAGTGCTGACATAACCTAAAAGTATGTTTTGGATCATTGTATTGCTGTAATATCAACCCATGACCAATTAGGCGTACACCAGAGGGTTTTGCATGAGGCAACAAAATACTGTGCTAACCCTTTTTGTCCAGTATGCCCGTCACCCTGTGCAAGTTGCCAACTCTGGATCCAATAAAAGAACCCCGGATCATCAAGCTTTCTCTTCTATGTATGATAGTTGTTGTCAAACACTCAGGAACCCTACTTTCACCTACTCAATGGCTTACAAAAACTTCTGTGTGATGTACCAAAAATGTGAAATTTTGATTCATCAGTCCATAAGACCTTTGTTGACTCTTCAGTAGAGATGAGCGAACGTACTCGTCCGAGCTTGATAATCGTTCGAGTATTAGCGTGTTCAAGATGCTCGTTACTCGTGACGAGTACCACGCGATGTTCGAGTTACTTTCACTTTCATCTCTGAGATGTTAGCGCGCTTTTCTGGCCAATAGAAAGACAGCGAAGGCATTACAACTTCCCCCTGCGACGTTCAAGCCCTATACCACCCCCCTGCAGTGAGTGGCTGGCGAGATCAGGTGTCACCCGAGTATAAAAATCGGCCCCTCCCGCGGCTCGCCACAGATGCGTTCTCACATAGTTTAGGGAAAGTGCTGTCTTGGTGGAGTTGCTATAGGGAGAGCGTTAGGAGTGTTTTAGGCTTCAAGAACCCCAACAGTCCTTCTTAGGGCCACATCTAAACGTGTGCAGTACTGTGGAGGCTGCTTTTTGCAGTGTTGCACTTTTTTTTTTTTGTATATCGGGCGTGCAGAGCATTGCGCCCTGCAGTAATACTCCAGGGCCAGAAGTGGTGGTTAGGCAGGGACAGAAGACATATATTGTGAGGCAGGGACAGAAGAAATATTTATTGAATATAGGCAGTGGGCCTTTGCAAAAACATTTGGGGAAAAAAATCTATTTGGGCTGCCTGTGACTGTCCTCAGTGTTCTGGGTCTGTGCTGGGTGTAGTAGTCCTCCTAATTCATACTCAGCCAGCTAAGTGTTACAGCAGGCTTGCGCAAAATTATTTCCTGGCTCTGTGTTGGCTGTTAAATCACCGCTGTATTCCAGTCCACAGTGCAACAGTCTGCAGTTATTTGACATACTCCAGGGCCAGTAGCGGTGACGCAGAGAGAGAAGAGATATATTTATTGAATTTAGGCAGTGGGCCTTTGCAAAAACATTTGGGGAAAAAAATCTATTTGGGCTGCCTGTGACTGTCCTCAGTGTTCTGGGTCTGTGCTGGGTGTAGTTGTCCTCCTAATTCATACGCAGCCAGCTAAGTGTTACAGCAGGCTTGCGCAAAATTATTTCCTGGCGTTCCGTAAGCGAAGTCAGCCTCCAACCACAGGCCAATAAGCGGCACATTTAATTACAGCGTTCTGTTTCTGCACTACTGGTAATACACCATGCTGAGGGGTAGGGGTAGGCCTATAGGACATGGACGCGGGCGAGGACGCGGAGGCTCAAGTCAGGGTGTGGGCACAGGCCGAGCCAGTGCGGTGGCCAGGGGTAGAGGCAGGGCCAGACCGAATAATCCACCAACTGTTTCCCAAAGCGCCCCCTCGCGCCATGCCACCCTGCAGAGGTCAAGGTGCTCTACGGTGTGGCAGTTTTCACAGAGAGGCCTGACGACCGACGAACAGTGGTGTGCAACCTTTGTCGCGCCAAGATCAGCTGGGGAGCCACCACCACCAGCATGCGCAGGCATATGATGGCCAAGCACCCCACAAGGTGGGACAAAGGCCGTTCACTGCCTCCGGTTTGCACCACTGCCTCTCCCCCTGTGCCTCCGGTTTGCACCACTGCCTCTCCCCCTGTGCCCCAACCTGCCACTGAGATCCAACCCCCCTCTGAGGACACAGGCACTACCGTCTCCTGGCCTGCACCCACACCCTCACCTCCGCTGTCCTCGGCCCCATCCAGCAATGTCTCTCAGCGCAGCGTCCAGACGTCGCTAGCGCCACTGTTTGAGCGCAAGCGCAAGTACGCCGCCACGCACCCGCACGCTCAAGCGTTAAACGTGCACATTGCCAAATTGATCAGCCTGGAGATGCTGCCGTATAGGCTTGTGGAAACGGAGGCTTTCAAAAGCATGATGGCGGCGGCGGCCCCGCGCTACTCGGTTCCCAGTTGCCAATACTTTTCCTGATGTGCCGTCCCAGCCCTGCACGACCACGTCTCCCGCAACATTGTACGCGCCCTCACCAACGCGGTTACTGCCAAGGTACACTTAACAACAGACACGTGGACAAGCACAGGCGGGCAGGGCCACTATATCTCCCTGACGGCACATTGGGTGAATTTAGTGGAGGCTGGGACAGAGTCAGAGCCTGGGACCGCTCACGTCCTACCCACCCCCCGAATTGCGTGCCCCAGCTCGGTGGTGGTATCTGCGGCGGTGTATGCTACCTCCACTAAACCACCCTCCTCCTCCTCCTCCTCCTACGCAACCTCTGTCTCGCAATCAAGATGTGTCAGCAGCACGTCACCAGCAGTCGGTGTCGCACGGCAGCACAGCGGTGGGCAAGCGTCAGCAGGTCGTGCTGAAACTACTCAGCTTAGGAGAGAAGAGGCACACGGCCTACGAACTGCTGCAGGGTCTGACAGAGCAGACTGACCGCTGGCTTGCGCCGCTGAGCCTCCAACCGGGCATGGTCGTGTGTGACAACGGCCGTAATCTGGTGGAGACTCTGCAGCTCGGCAGCCTCACGCACGTGCCATGCCTGGCCCATGTCTTTAATTTGGTGGTTCAGCGCTTTCTGAAAAGCTACCCACACTTGTCATACCTGCTCGGAAAGGTGCGCCGGGTCAGCGCACATTTCCGCAACTCCAAGACGGACGCTGCCACCCTGCGGACCCTGCAACATCGGTTTCATCTGCCAGTGCACCGATTGCTGTGCGACGTGCCCACACGGTGGAACTCTACGCTCCACATGTTGGCCAGGCTCTATGAGCAGCGTAGAGCTATAGTGGAATACCAACTCCAACATGGGCGGCGTAGTGGGAGTCAGCCTCCTCAATTATTTACAGAAGAGTGGGCCTGGTTGGCAGACATCTGCCAGGTCCTTGGAAACTTTGGGGAGTCTACCCAGATGGTGAGCGGGGATGCTGCAATCATTAGCGTCACCATTCCTCTGCTATGCCTCTTGAGAAGTTCCCCGCTTTGCACTCGGAAACGGAGGCGGGGGAAGACAGTATGTCGCTGGATAGTCAGAGCACCCTCATGTCTATATCTCAGCGCGTTGAGGAGGAGGAGGAGGGGGATGAGGAGGAGGGGGAAGAGACAGCTTGGCCCACTGCTGAGGGTACACATGCTGCTTGCCTGTCATCCTTTCAGCGTGTATGGCCAGAGGAGGAGGGGGAGGAGCATGAGGAGGAGGGGGAAGGGACAGCTTGGCCCACTGCTGAGGGTACACATGCTACTTGCCTGTCATCCTTTCAGCGTGTATGGCCAGAGGAGGAGGATCCTGAAAGTGATCTTCCTAGTGAGGACAGCCATGTGTTGCGTACAGGTACCCTGGTACACATGGCTGACTTCATGTTAGGATGCCTTGCTCGTGACCCTCGCGTTACACGCATTCTGGCCACTACGGATTACTGGGTGTACACACTGCTCGACCCATGGTATAAGGAGAACCATTCCACTCTCATTCCCGAAGAGGAAAGGGGTTCGAGAATGATGCTATACTACAGGGCGCTGGTGGACAAACTGATGGTAAACTTCCAATCCGACAGCGCTAGTGGCCGAAGGCGCAGTTCCGAGGGCCAGGTAGCAGGGGAGGTGCAGAGATCAGGCAGCATGTACAGCGCAGGCAGGGGACCATTATCCAAGGCCTTTGCCAGCTTTCTGGCTCCCCAGCAAGACTGTGTCACCGGTCCCCAGTCAAGGCTGAGTTGGCGGGAGCACTGTAAAAGGATGGTGAGGGAGTACGTAGCCGATCGCACGACCATCCTCGGTGACGCCTCTGCCCCCTACAACTACTGGCTGTCGAAGCTGGACACGTGGCCTGAACTCGCGCTCTATGCCCTGGAGGTGCTTGCTTGTCCTGCGGCTAGCGTCTTGTCAGAGAGTGTGTTTAGTGCGGCTGGGGGAATCATCATGGATAAGCGTACACACCTGTCAACCGACAGTGCCGACAGGCTTACACTCATCAAGATGAACAAAGCCTGGATTTCCCCAGACTTCTCTTCTTCACCAGCGGACAGCAGCGATACCTAAGCAATACGTAGGCTGCACCCGCGGATGGAAGTCTCGTTCTCTATCACCATCAAAAACGGGGACCTTTTTGCTTCATCAATCTGTGTATTATATTCATCCTCCTCCTCCTGCTCCTCCTCCTGAAACCTCACATAATCACGCCGAACGGGCAATTTTTCTTAGGCCCACAAGGCTCAGTCATATAATTTTTGTAAACAATTTTTATACGTTTTAATGCTCATTAAAGCGTTGAAACTTTCACCTCAACCAATTTTTATTTTAACTGGGCTGCCTCCAGGCCTAGTTACCAATTAAGCCACATTAACCAAAGCAATTAATGGGTTTCACCTGCCCCCTTGGTTGGGCATGGGCAATTTTTCTGAGGTACATTAGTACTGTTGGTACACCAATTTTTGGGGGCCCTCGCCTACAGTGTAATCAAATTAATTTTTAGCCCACCTGCATTACAGCTGACGTTACATCAGCTGTGTTGGGCACTGCAATGGGATATATTTATGTACCGCCGGTGGCTTCCTGGCACCCACCCATGCTGTCGGTCCACACGGAGTTGTAACTGCATGTGTCCACTTCTAAAGAACCCCAGTCTGACTGGGGCATGCAGTGTGGGCCGAAGCCCACCTGCATTAAGCACGACATTACCTCAGCTGTGATGGGCACTGCAATGGGATATATTTATGTACTGCCGGTGGGTTCCAGGGAGCCACCCATGCCGTGGGTCCACAGGTAGGTGTAACTGCATGTGTCCACTTCTAAAGAACCCCAGTCTGACTGGGGCATGCAGTGTGGGCCGAAGCCCACCTGCATTAAGCACGACATTACCTCAGCTGTGATGGGCAATGCAATGGGATATATTTATGTACCGCCGGTGGCTTCCTGGCACCCACCCATGCTGTCGGTCCACACGGAGTTGTAACTGCATGTGTCCACTTCTAAAGAACCCCAGTCTGACTGGGGCATGCAGTGTGGGCCGAAGCCCACCTGCATTAAGCACGACATTACCTCAGCTGTGATGGGCAATGCAATGGGATATATTTATGTACCGCCGGTGGGTTCCAGGGAGCCACCCATGCTGTGGGTGCACACGGAATTCCCATTGCGGAGTTGTACCTGCCTGTGACTATTTATTAAAAAAACGCGGTCTGACTGGGGCATGCAGACACCTTGACAGAATGAATAGTGTGTGGCACATAGGTTCCCCATTGCTATGCCCACGTGTGCAGCTCCAGATGGAGGTGGCACAGGATTGGATTTCTCATTGCTTCTGTACAGCATTGTGGGCTATCGCCCCGCCCCTTCTAAAGAGGGTCGCTGCCTAGCCGTGCCAACCCTCTGCAGTGTGTGCCTGCGGTTCCTCCTCATGGCAGACACACTTATAAATAGACATGAGTGTGGCGTGGCATGAGGGCAGCTGAAGGCTGGGCAGGGACAGTTTGGTGTGCGCTGTGGACACTGGGTCGTGCGGAGGGGGGGGGGGTTGGTTGGCATGTAACCCAGGAGAAGTGGCAGCGGAGTGTCATGCAGGCAGTGATTGTGCTTTGTTGGAGGTAGTGTGGTGCTTAGCTAAGGTATGCATTGCTAATGAGGGCTTTTCAGAAGTAAAAATTGTTGGGAGGGGGGGGGGGCCCACTCTTGCCGCTATTGTGGCTTAATAGTGGGACCTGGGAACTTGAGATGCAGCCCAACATGTAGCCCCTCGCCTGCCCTATCCGTTGCTGTGTCGTTCCCATCACTTTCTTGAATTGCCCAGATTTTCACAAATGAAAACCTTAGCGAGCATCGGCGATATACAAAAATGCTCGGGTCGTCCATTGACTTCAATGGGGTTCGTTACTCGAAACGAACCCTCGAGCATCGCGATAATTTCGTCACGAGTAACGAGCACCCGAGCATTTTGGTGCTCGCTCATCTCTACTCTTCAGTAGTCTACTGGAGGTGCTGCTTGGCCCAAGCACGTCTTTTTATTTTGCAATCTTAGCAGTGGCTTTCTTACTGATACTCTACCTGTCAAACCTGCAGATAGAGGTCTTCTCTTCACAATTGAAATGGAAACTTGTTTATTTTTTGCTTCATTAAGCTGTACTTGAAGATTTTGTGCGGCAATGTATGCTAAACTGTTGACTCTCGAACACTTGTAATCTGATTTTGTAGTGGCCTTTGGTCTGCCACACCTCTTCCTGTCAGAGTTTCCTTCCATTTCCAAATGCTGTTTGATGGTATAGGAAACTGTACTGATGGTCACCTTGGCTTCCATGGACATGTCTCTATAGGACCTACCATTCTAATGATTATAATTGCCTTTCTTTTTTTTTTCTTGCTATTATGATAGCAGTGTGCTCTGTCCTGAAGAGCAAAGCTATCCAAATCCTGCCCTAGTGGGAATTGTAATGCAGTCTGTTCCAACACTGGTTATGTAGAATCAGAGAGTTTGAAAGTATTCTATAAATTTTGAGACACCTACATTGAATTTCAAACCATAATTTGCTTTCCATGCTGCAGAGCAGCTGTCCTTCATGTGTTCCCTGAAAAAAAGCCCTTGGGTTAAAATAATACATTTAAACTATTGCTGCGTTTCAGGTTAAAATGTAATAATATTTTTAAGTTTTTAACTTACTTTTGAACCTTTGAATTATTTTCCGTTATTTTCTGGACTTGATTTGTGTTAACCCCCTAGCGATGAGGCCCTTTTTCATAATTTTGTTTTTTTCTTCCCCAATTTCAGAAAATCCTAACTCATTTAATATTTATCCATCGATGGAACTGTGTGAGGGCTGTGTGCGGGCCAAGTTGAATTTTTCAATGGTGCTATTTAATGTACCATCTAATATACTGAAAAACTTTATAAAAATTCATAACTTAAAGGGCTAATAGTAGGTGAAAGAGTCTCTTTAGGGAAAAACTAAGCCTCATTACTACTGCCACCTAAAAATAAAAAGTTATGACAACCTTAACTCAAAAAGGCAAAACCGGAAAATTTGTCAGGCTGTCAAGGTTAAAATTGGCTGGGTCTTTAAGAGGGTAAACTAGCCTGTACTAAAATTTGTTACAGCATGTCTGGTCATTAAGTCTAGGACTACATGGAGATTCCTTCAGCTTGCAGCTGTAGCTCAATAGTTTAAATCAATCAGTAGTGTTTCTGTGAGAAGCAGGTGGATGGTAACGATGTGGCAGTAAACTGGTGAAAGCAAAATTGGTTGCAGTAAAACAAAAACTTTTACTTTACATATTTACATGTAATCACTCCACAGCAGGGTGCATTCTTAAAAATTACTGGCAACAGCTTCAGATATAGGCCTAACGGCCAAAAAGGCTTACGGTTCTCTGACCCAGTGCTTAGTCCCAGGGTGGACCTCCCTGATACAGGATAGTTGTTTTATGGCCCAACAGTATCCTCCACGCCTGATGAGAACCTCCCCAGCTACTCTTTATTATGGGCCCTTCAGTTTGTGCCTACTATGAAAGTTGAGAGAGGCTTCTGCCCACCTATGCGTTGCAACAGGTGGCACTCCAGTCTTAGTCCCTTGTTCCGCTTATGAAAAGGCCACAGGCAAACTCAACCCTGTGCACCCTTTGGTCCCGTCTCTAACTCCCTAGCTAGAGGTCACCTCACTACCATGTTGCTGCAGGCATGTCATCATCTGCACCCATCTCTGATCAACCAGGAAAGGGGACTTCCTCACCTTCCATGCACACATGGTCTTCGTTGGACTGCACTAGCATCCGTGGCCATCCTCAGTTAACCATAGTGATGGTGTCCACTCTCCTTCCCAGCTAAGGGCTACATCTAGGCCTGGTATTCTGGGCCTTAACTGCTGGCCCTGCTTGGCACCTCTAGTGCCCTTTTGTCTTGCACTCACCCCAAGTACAGGGTGGAGTGTCTGCTATGTGGCATGCGCCACTCAAACTAGTTAAGATGTTACAATGCCAAGTCCTATATACAAGGTTGTATGAGATTAAAAAAAACATGGCTTTCTTCCAGAATGCTCATGCAAAAAATCCTTTTAAGACCCAAAATACTGTGGTCCTTAGGTAATAAACAGACACTAGTAGTGTAAATGATTTCATGAACTAGCATCACTAGTGAGGTTATTCTAACTTTTCCTCTTTAAATTTAGTTTAATGTAGACTTTTTTCCTTACGATACTTTAAAGCCAGCTGGGTGATGGAGTCAGCTTGTTTTATTAAAGAAGTGTGACGGTTTATTCATGTGCCTTGTTCTGCATGATTTGCGATCACTATTAAGAATTTTCTTTTATCTATTTTTATACGTAAAAGCAGTTAGCCCAGTGCCGTTGAAGGAGAGAAAATGTTGGCTTGACATAAAAAGAAACGAGAGATCTGAGATGTCCCAGAATAGTTTGTGGAAAGCTTCACAATGAAGAGGAACCCGTAGCTATGCTATAGAGAATCCTCCACTGGAAAGAATAACAAATAGAGAAGATAACTCCTCTATCCTCACTGTACTTCTATCTATCTAATGTATAGAGAACATTCTATGGGTTAGAAGGTGATAAATAAAACTTATTGTGACACCTGCACCGCATAACTGCACGCTTGAGTAAACTCCAATTTCTCTCATCCAAAGGTTAAATGTACAAATGTACACAACAAAACTGTCCACACATGATGTGACATTAGATGTGCTGACAGGTTGGCCAGTGAGATCATCTGAATGTTGTCTATTAAATGGCCTGTAAGTGCTTCCAAAATTCTTTCTTACCAGAAATGTGAGGGGGACGGAAAGGGGATGGCCATAGTTCTGCAAGAGTTGTTTCCATATAAAGGGGAGCTTTGGTGTTGTGTATTCTTTGTTAGATATATGTATCATTATTACTTCTCGTCATCTATATGTAGCGTAAAGTATTCCCCCCTGTAAATTATTCAAAAATTAGAAGTCCCCAAGTGACCATATGAAAGCACAAGGCCACAAGTTGAGTACATTTGTGCAAGTCTAGTCCTCTCATTAGTACTGCCGCTTATGTAGTCCATGGCATGCATGCAACTGCGGCTTTGAGAATAGACTGTAGGGGAACTGCAGGGAAAGTAAGTATACACTATCCTACCAAAAGTAATTAGACAGCTAAGCAAGAATCAAAATACTATTTATTTACATATGTTGATACTTAGTAGGGTCTCCTTTGGCCCTAATGACATTGGATCTCTCCATGGCATACTTTCTACTAACGTCTGATATACTTCAGCTGGTATTCCCCTCCATTCATTTCGCAAACGTCTGACGAGTTCTCTCAGAAAATAAGCATGCTGTTCATATTTGCTGCTCCGATGCTCCAGTTCATCCCAAAGATGTTTCAGTAGGGGTCAGGTTGGGATTTAGTGCAGGCC
The DNA here is from genome assembly GCF_035609145.1 of Eleutherodactylus coqui. NCBI lineage: Eukaryota > Metazoa > Chordata > Amphibia > Anura > Eleutherodactylidae > Eleutherodactylus > Eleutherodactylus coqui. Next base: position 115,429,798 of record NC_089845.1, on the reverse strand, counting down.
AGCCCAGTCGTGAAACATCCATATACGCAAACCAATGTAAAACAGCGTTGGGTTTGTGACAAGTTGCGTTGTGATGTTGGAAGTTTTGCTAATTATTGTCGGAGTATTGGCACATTGTCGGCAGCACATCTTTGTCTAGAATGTCAAGGTACGCCTCCGTGTTCATGGTTCCCAATATTACAACTAATGGAGCAATACCATGATATGTAAAACATCCCCAGACCATGTTATGGGAATACATCATATTCACTGTCTGCTTCAAATTAATCATAATGAGAACAGCCTGCATATTATATATAGCCAGGGACACACACATCTGTATCAAAGGCAATATAGTTCTGGCTTATTATTAACATCACGGTACAGATATACCAAAAAATTATGCAGTGATACAAATATACGCCCCCAACGTCATGACAACTCATGAGTGGCTTAGTTTGTGATGACTGACAAATGTCAACGCCTTAAGACGTATGTTACTACAAAACACGTGATTTCTAGAAACCAAAACTAGAATAGATGTTATCAATATCCCTGGCCGGACCAAGGAATCCAAAGGAGAGGGTAGGGAGCAGCCCCCCCTTATGAGTGGTGAGCATCCCAGGTCTTTCTTGTGAGAAGCACATCTGGAGAGCCGTGCTATGTCCTGGGAACTGTGCGTGGGGGATACAGCACAAGAATCCAACACACACCAGTGTACAATATTGAACAAATTAACTATTTAACTGCTAGCTATTTAGCTATTTACTAAGAAGGTAGATATACTACTAAAAAATATATATATACATATATATATATATATATATATATATATATACACACAGTGGCAGGGCAGTGTCAGACTAGCCTACAGAGGGTGCTAGATAGGCATTCTGACACCTGCAAAAGGAGAAGTTAGGGTTAACACCTGATGGGTGTAACAGGAAATAGCTACAAAAGAGCCAGTTCCTGTCAGAGAGAGAGTGACGCTGGCTGAGAGATCCAGGAAGGTGGTGAAGGGAGCCGCATCAGGGACTTGGAGCCTGAGGTCCAGTGTGGACCAGTTGAGTCTGTCACCCAATCTGTTTTTATATTTCCCCTTCTCTGACGTATTTATAGTAGTATAGGGACTCACTACAAGCAAGGAACCTTGACGCGGTTAGTGAGCTGATGTATCTTAGCCAAAATCCAACTAATGTCTTGCATCTATTATTTATTATTCACATGCAGTGTGGCTTTAAAACTTGTAAATAAGAAAGTGTTGTTTAAAGGTAGATATATACTGTTATGGTTAATGTCATATCTAAGTATTGCCAAATCGCTGCGCCTTTGACCTTAGCACACATCATACTTCCCAAAATGTACAGATGGTAAGCCACGTGAAGTAGTGGTAAAAATGACATATCACCAAAGAAACTATTATGCAAAAACTAGGGAATATGCAAAACATCTCTGGTTCTACAGCAATTGGAGATGTTTTGCATACTTGGTAGTCTTGTACACGTTTGATTAGGTTTTAGGGCTGAGTCTTTGGCTTACTTCACAGTCTTTTTGGCTTTATAATACACAAAGATCCCCTGGTGGCTCTGCCATATATTAGACCAACCTCCTTTCCTCCACTGCAATTTAAGCTGCTCCTATTCGTTCTCCTAGCTGCAAAACAAACAATTGCACAACCTTGGAAGAAAGGCATAGTCCCCTCTCATGGCGTTATAGTCCCCCAATCCTGCCTATATACTATACTATCTTATATACATGAGCAACTTACCATTATTCTCCTGAATTTTAATGCTAAATTTGAGAAAATCTGGCTCTCCTGGATTCAGTATACTACCCACCCATTCAATCTTTAACAGGACTGTAATCTCTATCTGACCTCTGATTTAATTTTTCTAGTTTGGAATAACAAGGTGGTTATACACACCCAAAACTTTCTCCTTTCTATTCCCTGCATCTTCTTTTGGCTGATGTTGAACTTACGTTGATATGGTTATTCTCTCATCTTCAGCTTCCAATGTTTTACATATTAAAACTTGGACAACATGATGTACATGATTATGCAACTTCCTTGAATTGTTTCTATGTTTGTACTTTAAAAAAAATGTTTAATAAAAAATTATTGACCAAAAAATAGGAAAGTGACCAACCTGGAATGGGCCCCTCTGTACAGAGGCCATGTTGCAACTGCAAGAGGTGCCTGTTTGTTATGAACACCCTTGGATATGTGGCCAAATGTGTTCCCCCAGTCCCTCTGATGTATAATGACTGGTAACACCAGATGTTTTCACAAAAGCTTGGGGTGCTACACACTGGCAGCCACGTGTGTTGCTAGCCAGACTGTTGAACTTGCAACTATATGTAGTCCCATCATGCACACAGTCCCAGAATCTCTGCATGACTCCTGGACACCTGGAAGAGCAGGCAAGTTTTCTGGGTGCAGCAATCTCTTTAGGGTGCCCTTACACAGTGCAGATTTCTGCTGCAACTTTAGGCAGATCTCAGCTGATTGCCAGATGGCACCTGGACATCATATTGTTTGAATTGATGAGAATGTCCTGCCCGACAATCAGCGGGAATCCACTTGTGGTTTTAGCAAACATCCACTCTATGTATGGGCACCCTTAAAGTATACTCACCTCTCCATGTGAGTAGTGTCTGTGGAGGCACCTGTTCATGCAGTCCTCTTCATCCACAGGTGCCACCACAGACAACATCCTGACGCTGATGAGTGTCAACTGATCTATTCTGGGTTCTGAATTAAAGAAGTCTGGGGTCTTGATTTGGAGTATATATTAAAATGTAACAGAACTTTTAAAAAACTTCTGACATGTCATAGTGACATATAAGATGTTTTGGTCAGTGGAGATCCGGGTGCTAGGACAGTCGTCAATTGCTAAAAGGAACAAACTGAATTGCTCATCTGAGCTCTGAGCCAATTCATCTGTTTCTGGCTTTGTTCAGAGTGGTGCACAGGCCCCATCAAAACTTTTTGTGGAGTTCGTACACTGCTCAATGATACAGCCATATGGGCACAGCACCCAATCCAGCACTTCTGCCTGTTTATTTTAGCAATCAGTGGGGATCTCAGCATGCGGATGTCTACTGACTAAAACGTCAGAAGTTTATAAAAAGTTCAGTTACACTTTAAGGGATCTAAACTTTTTTAGTTTAGCTGGTCTAGACTCTGGTTTTGGTAAGGGAGTATGGTCTGGAGTCACGATTAGTTAATAATTTCTAGACTGAGGTCTGTATTTTGGTGTCTAGTCTAGGAACTCAATTTGAATTAGGGCTGGTCTGTATTCATTTTGGGGTATAATGAAGGTAATCGTAAGTCCTATTTATGGTTGAAATGCTGTAGTTTGTGTCAGGACTGGCGTCTTGTGGGTACTCCATGCCTACATCGCCTGTCCTGTCACCCAGGCTGCTGCTGTGTAGCACAGGGGAGACCAAGTCCTGGTTACCTCCCCTGGCCGCCGCGCTCCTCCTCGCCGCTGGGTTGCTGGGGACCATGGCAACCAGGCATGCTTCTATCCCCGCCTGTTCTGCAGGGCTGGGGGCATGTACCCCAGCACCGCTGTGACTCTCTGCTGCCGTCAGACTCCCTGCCTCAATCAGCTGCTGGGGCAGGAGCTCTGACAGCATTTACATGTCTCAGTGTGCTCCTGTCCTTGCCAGTGCTAGTTTGGTCTTCCAGCTGCACCCACGCTTTCTTGTATTTTGACTCTCTGCTTTCTGGACCCGACTTTGCCTTTGCCTGACCCTTTTGTACTGCGTACCCTCCCGTTGCTGACCTGGATAGTCTGACTTGCCTTCGTGTTGTTTGTTCCAGTGTCTGTCTGTTTGTCAGTCCCCGTGTCCTGCTTCCCTAGTGATTGTAGGGACCGTCACCGTTGGGCTTAGCCCAGGGGGGCAAGTAGGTACGGACATGGGTTGCGGGCTTTCAGGGACTTCCAGTATCCCGAACCCCAGTCCTGACAGGTTGGGGCATATCCTATATAAAGTAGTAGGACATAAGGTCAAATATTTTGCTTCATATGCCACCTAGTATTTCTGTTAGTCCTTAACGAGTATGCTATAACAGTATACATGGAATGCATTTCTAAATGGCAGAGAACAATTATAAGCATGGCCTATAGGTGTCTATTTTTTGTGTACTAGAATCTTCAGACTTCCCTTCTCCTTCCTATCATCTTCTCTTATGTCTCATGTGTGTTCTGTATATTTGGCAGTGTTTCCAGTATTAATTGTTGACTGATATCTGACAGATTGTCTGCAAATGATAGCGACCGCAGTGAAGCTGTTTGTTGATGCAATCCGTCCTGACTGAATCATGTAATGTGATATGATTAAAGCTCTTGGGAAGCTGGTTACATACAGCTGAATATTGTCATCCTGAGGTTAACGCTCAGATTCAGGGATGGGAATATGACTCGACACAGGGTTGGGTTGCAATGGATATTCTTTAGCTGCTTCCTGACTGCCATTATGGAATCGGGAAGGAATTTTTTCCCCAAAATTGGCTAAATTGGCTTCTGCCTCATTGGTTTTTTTTTTGCCTTCCTCTGGATCAACAAGAGGGGATGAAGCAGGCTGAACTGGATGAGCATTGTCTTCTTTCAGCCTAACATACTATGTTACTATATTTAAGCCGGGGATATATTGTTTACAGGGATTGTCTAGTTTAGGAAATCTATTTTCTTATACTCTATTAGTGAATTCTGAGTTAATAGAGGAAGAGTGGAGAACGGTTACAAAGAGCACTTTTGTCTGCAAATCCCTTTAATTAATGAGTTGTACCTAGGAAAGGTGATTAAAGGCTGATAGGTGGAGTTCTCACTGCTGAGAACCTGCCAATCCTGAGAACGGGGTCTTGTGTCCCCTTCTTCTTGTTACTGCGGTCTCGCTGCACTCATGCACTCACTGTGATATAGAGATTTAATAGAACGGAGGTCACATATTCGCGGCACCCCTCTATTAATTTCAATGGGGTTGATGGAAATAGCTGAGTACAAATGCTCAGCTACCTGTAGAAGTCTGAATGGAGTGCCACTGTTCATGCACGACCGGCGCTCTATTCAATCTCCTCCTCACTGTGGGCGGTGTAGTGATTCTGTAGTGAGGAGAGAGAGACATGGGACCCTTGTTCTCAGAATTGTGGGGGTCTCAGTGATAAGAACACCACTAATCAGACTATTATCACCTATCCTACTGTACTTTTTTGCACACGCAGGGCATGTTCACATAGGCGCTGGACACCCAACTCCACCCTGATGCAAAAGGCTATTTCCCCGCAGTTTTGTACCATATTTTGCGCATCCCCTTACATATTGTATCGCATTTGTGCTCCCCCTAGACTTCTATGGATGCACAAAATAGAGCAGGTTCAATTTTTTTACATGTACGAATAATGTGCACTCAAATAAAGGATAGCGAGAATGAACCCATTGATATCAATGGATTCTATTCTCTGTGTATTAAGTGCGCAAATACACTCGCAAATACGTCCGTGTGAAGCTGCCTTTACTGTTAGGTTTCCTCACAGATCGCAATTGATTGCTGATGGTTCAGTCCTCATCACCCCCAATGGGAGCAGGCTGTAAAATACTGACAAAAGAGCACAATATATCGCACTGCAGTGCTTTATGGGAGTGATCAAAGAATTGTTTATACAATTCCACTTATATAACCACAAATAACAATTGTAAAAAAATAATAAAGTAAAAAAAAAGTTGAAGTATTGAAAAAAAAAAACACCTTTTAGGGTGACTACCCACTAGCGGTTTTTTTTCTGCTGTGAATTCGCTGCTTTTTTTCCAGATGTCCATGGGACGGAAAAAAAATGCTAGTGGTTAGTCACTCTTAGGCCTCAGTCACACAGGCGCATCGGCATCCATACACCGGCGCCGATGCGCCCGTGTGACTGACAGTTAGAAGATGGCCGTACCTGAAGACGGCCGTCTCTCTCCAGCGCTGCTGAAAGAACACATGACTGGCCATGGAGCTGGTCACATATTCTTTCCTCCGGCGCTGCAGGGAGACGGCCGTCTTCAGGTAAGTCTGTCTCCTTCCTGCAGTAACACGGGCGCCGATGCGCCCGTGTGACTTAGGCCTAATATAAATAAAAGATTCTTTATTACGGAAAGAAAAAAAAATATAGAACATTTTCATATTATTTATCCTACATAGTGAACATTATAAAAAAAAATCAGAATTGCTACTTTTTGTTCATCCCACCTTCCAAAACATAAAATAAAAGGTTATCAAAAAGTTGCATGACTCCAAAAATGATACCAATAAACCTACAGCTTAAGGGCGCATTTAGACGACCGAATATCGGCCGGGTATTCACGCCGGCCAATATACGGCATCTCTCTCTGCAGAAGAAGGAGGCTGGAAGAGCCGGGAGCCATGCTCTGAGCTCTCACCCCCTTTCTGCCTCCTCTCCACCCTCTCTCCGCCCCTCTGCACTATTTGCAATGAGAGGAGTGGGACGGGGGCAGGGCTAAGTTCCAGGAATTAGCTCTGCCCCCGTCCCGCCTCTCCTCATTGAAAATAGTGCAGGGGGATGGAGAGGAGGTAGAGAGAGTGGGTGGGAGCTAAGTTCCTGCTCCCACCTCTTCCAGCCTCCTCCCCCTGCAGAGAGAGACGCCATATATCGGCTGGCGTGAATACCTGGCCGATATACGGTCGTCTGAATGCGCCCTTAAATCGTTTACACAGCATCATCAATGGAAAAATAAAAAAAGTTACGGCAGAAAAAAACCAAACATTTCAATTCTTCATAAAGTGTCTTTATTGTGCAAAAGTAGTGAAACATTAAAAAAGGAAAAAATTGGGTGTTGTAATTTTACTGACTTGCAGAATAACACATTATTTATACCAACCAGATGGTGAGTGGGGCAAAATGTAAAAAAATAAACAAATGTCAGAATTACCAAGTTTTGCCATTAACCTCCAGAAAACATTAATAAAATCGGTCTCATGTACCCCATAATGGTGCCATTGAAAAATACAGCTCGCCCCACAAAAAAAAAATCACTCTGATGGCTGTAAAATAAATGCGTTGTGGCTTTCAGAATGCATCATCACAAAACTGGGGTGCAGTGGAATGGTTTACCTGTTCCCAGGAAACAGCAGACAGAGCTCAGCCTGAAAATATGACTTTGTTAGCAGTAATAGGAGAAATTTAGCCTTAGACATAGGCAGGAAACATAACATATTCCAAAAAATGTGCCTATGTTTGATGCTGGAGGGTTCAGCATGCTGTGGACTCTGGGGAAATTATAGCTTGGTTCGTTGAAGCTTATGGCATAAATGAAATGTATGGTTAAAGGCAACATGACTTCATGATGTCCACAATAACCTGCAAGCTAAAGAGTTTACAGAAGCATCATCATGTTCAGAATATGCTTAATACGTATCATTCCTATCTCTGACTCATGCATGTATAATGGAGCTTGATTAAATTGCACAAAATTGGAGTTTTTTTGCCCCTCTCCTACTCATCATGACTCCCAGAGGACATAATCCAGGCTTATAATGCTGCTATATGTTACCATATTGGTCGAGAAAATACTTGGCAACGTCAGTTACAAAAGGGACTGGTGTGAGGGAGCAGATCACAGCAGAAGGTAACATTTGACAGTCATGGGTAAATGTGGTGGCTTAAGTGACCTGGACCGTGGGCAGATTGTTGGTGATTAGTATGGCACCAGTATTTCTGAAACAGCCATACTTATTGGATGTTCCCAAACCACGGTATCAAGAGTGTATCAAGACTGGTTGAGCTGTGGACAGATATCCGACAGAAGATCATACAGCGGCAAGCCACATGTTGTTGAGCCTAGAGGTGAGTTTTGGGCGGCACGTTCGGTATCTCAGCAATGACCTGCCACAGTTAATCAACTGACTCGGCAGTACAACAGCAGGGAAGTTAGACAAATTTCCACAATGACCATGTGGCATATGTTGCATCAACTAGGGTTCAATAGCCAAGAGACTGACAAGGTTTCCCCTAATGACTCCACATCATTGCCAACAATGCCTTGCATAGACCTAGTAAAGATGTAAACCGTGGATATATGGCAGATGGTTTGACAAGACCCATTTCCTGCTGTATAATACAGATGGCCAGGTCTGCATCTGGCGTAAACAACATTAAGCTGTGTCCCATGGGCATACCGTTGAGGTTCAATAGGGCGATAGTGGCGGTGCTATGGTCTGGGAAGCATGTCCCTGGCATGATATAGGACCATTGGTCATCATACCACAATCCTTGAATGGTGAATACAGTACTACAGGGACCTGTTAGCTGACCATCTGCACCGGTATCTTCAGGAAACCTTCTCTGACTAAAGTGGTATCTTTCAACAGGACAATGCTTTGTGTCATCGAGCTAGGATCACTATGGGGTGGTTGGAGGAACATGACAATACATTCTTCACACTGCCTTGTCCCGCAAGCTCACCGGACTATAACACCATTGACCATGTTTGGTATATGCTGAAAAGGGCTGCGAGATCTGTTACCATTTATCAGCAAAATGTAACCAACTGCTAAAGCTGCTGAAACGGACATGGGGCGAGTTGGCTATGAAGGATGTTTGCCACCAATCTGTTCCCTGATGTCTGAAAACCATGATTATCCAAAAAAGGCGGACCAATTATGGCGTAGGTGTTCCTAATGCAGTGATCATTCAGTGTTAAAAGACAGGGAATAATAATAAAGCCACATACATATTTAGAAAAAGTCGCAAACAGCACTCCAAGTCCATGATCCTTTTATTACCACCCGTGTAAGAAAAGGTAAATGGACCCTTTAGAATTTCCTCAATTTCTGCATTGATTACCAATGAATTCTAAGATGTATCAAAAGATTTTATAGGAGACAATAAGGCCAGTTGTCCATGAACTGAAGTTGAAGTAACATTGGGAGATGCAACTGCAGTGTTCCAGGAGTGGGCCCACAGCTGAGGAGATAGCGGGGTAAATTGAGGCCCTGTCACAGGGCTCTACCATCTCTTTCCCGGGGCGTAGCAGGTGACCTGACCGAGTTACTGCCGGGGAAGATCACAGGGAAAACACAATACGCGGTTTACCTTAGAGTCCTTTTTGTCACTTGTGACACCACTGTACCGTCCTCTGTGGTGAATCCAGAAGTTAGAATAAAAGAGTCTATACACAGGGATAACTTTCTAAGCGAAACCGGGAATCGTCGGTAGTTCTTGTTTACTTGAATCAATTGGAATGCAGGCCAAACCTCATCATAACATCAGGCTGACACAGGTGCAACAAAAGATAACGGCGTGACAGGGAGAATACTCAGGATGTTAGAAGAATCCACAGTCCCAGTTATCTGTGGTGTTCTGCTCCCGGCGACTCACTTCTTATTCTCTCTCTCTCTCTCTCTCTTGCTCTCTACCAATTCGCAATCACTTTTAGCATTGCATTCTGCACTGCCCAGTGGTTCCTCTCACTCTCTCAGTACTCCACACCAAGCACCGAGGGGTCCTGGTGAATTAAACCCAGGGCAGACATCGGGCCATCACTCTGCCTTTTCAATCTTGGGAATCCTCGCAGGACGAGGCACACTTTCTCCTACTCCTAATGAAAGTTCTTCTCCAGGCAGGCTCAGACTTAGCCTTAGGCTGATTCCACTCCAAACTCTCCAACCAACTTGCATAGACTACATTCTTTCTTAGACTAACTTCTTGCATACACCTTGCAAACATATACATATATATATAACATGGTCCTGTGACACACAACAAGAAACATTTCTCAGACATAACCGATACGTTAACCCATTCAGTGCTGCAGAGGTGCAATACACATCAAATGCATAAACATAGAAGACACTGACAATACAATTGCACAAGACAACACATTCATACTTATGGAGGGGCCCTATTCACTCTTGGCCATGTAGCAAGGGGGGTACTCTTGCCTCGGGATCACTGACCTCTCATACCAGAAATGGCGCACCACACGGGTAAACACGGCTAAGGAATAGCGTATCTGTTTGTCTGGCTCCTGCCAGTGTTTATTTTACAGCACGTCACAGCACAGCAAATCACACAATGTCCATAATGTCAGTACGCACCCCAACTTGGGTGGGAGTCCAGGGGCGTCATCCCTATCGGACTCTTGCCTTTTCAGGCCACCAGCCTGCAGCACCTTCCTATGCTGCGCTGGTCCTCTCTCCCTGTCTTTGGCAGGAACTGGCTTTTATCTGGTTTCTGCTCCACCCCTTGGTTAACCCTCGCACCAGGAGTCCTGTCTTTAGCCCTCTACAGGCCCTTCTGTGTACTGCACTGCTACAGCCACTACACAACAAGGCAATGACCCAAAGCACACAAATAATTCAACTAAAGAGTGGTTGAAAAGGAGGATTTCTGTTTTGGAATGTCCAAGTCAGAGACTTGAGGCATTACTTGAAAAGCATTTTGAACCAAGGCATCCTAGAAATATTGAACTTGAATTCATTTACAAGAAGGAATGCCCTATAACTCCTCTTCAACATTGTGCAATTATTTGGAGCTACAGTAAACATTTGGTGGAAGTGATTGCTGCTAAAAAGGAATCTACAGGATTTTAAATTCAAGGGTTAACTTTTTCTTCCTGCACTGTAGGTGTTTCTTCAATGTGCTTAATAAAAGACCTGAATGGTACAAGTGTTTGGGTATTATCAGTTTAATTAGATTGTGTTGTCTGTAATTGGGATTTAGATAACAATCAAGCTACATTTTATTAGTAATCAATGCAGAAATCCAGGAAATTACAAAGGGTTCATTTACTTTTTCTTGCAACTATGCACCAGAAACTGATTGCTCAGCTTTGTTGTATGACAAGATGAGAATGTGTATTTTACTTTAACATATCATTCTCAAATAATGCATGTACTATGTTTTCATCATTCAGCACATTGCAAAGTGTGTAGCCATAAAGATTCTTTCATGAAGAGAGAAGTCGTCAGTCAGGGGTTTACACAGCATGCTCAATGGATCTATAAGTAGGACAAGTCTGAAAAAAGAAAGAAATCCAGTTAAATCAAAGAAAGTGTGAAAAATGTGTTACAGAGCACTCAGTCTGGAATCAGGAATACTTGTTGGACTGTAGAAGTCAACAGTAAATAAAATGTATATACCTCTTTGGTATAGGCCCAATATCATAGATGTGGCTCTCCAGTTCAGAAACCCCCCAATCAGTCAAAGTAGTTAGCGGCTAAGTTAATGTATTACATTAATGGATATCTATTTGAATGACTGCCATGTAAATACTACTTTCCCCCTGGAGTGTCTGTTAAAATCAGATCCCAGCCTATGAAATCCTCTCTATGCATTAGTCAAAAGACCATCCAGTCCTCTCGTGGGAAAATATAAACACCTAGAAATTTGCTGTCCAACTGCGATGACCCTAGATGCGAATACTAATAACCCAAAAGTGACTTTAAAGGGAACCTGTCACCAGGTTCATGCTACTTGTGTATAGGGAGAGAGCTGTGGGCTGGGGATAGCCCCATGCGGCCAGCCTCTTTGACTTGAGAGCTCTATTACAGGATTGAACAGGCAAACTTCAAAGTTTATGGCGCTTATAGGAGATGACAGATTCCCTTCAATATAATGAGTTTAAAGAAGCATCAACAGAGACACCGATGAACAGGAAAATCATCAAAATGTTTGGCAGAATTTATTAACATTTGCATCACCACGTTCCGAGGCCAAAACATTAGTCTACCATCTACATAGCTCTTTAAGGGCTTGTTGAGATTCATTGTATTTGACAATGTCACCATTTTAGGAAACATACATTATTGATTAATTCTTATAAAACTTTTTTTTTTTTGGGGGGGGGGGGTGTAGTGGAAAAAAAATAGCAAGTATAGCTTTTTCTTTGCATCTTTAGAAATCATTCTGCTTTAGAATAATCATTGCTTGAAGGAATTCGGTAAAACTAAAGGCAAAATTTGAGGGAAAATGTAATATTTTTCTTATTGCACATATGATTTTTTTAATGGACAGATATTGCCTTTTGAAGTATATTACACAAGGTAACTAAGCTAATAAATGGAATGGGCAGACTACAATACCCAGAGAAATTGGGATTATTTAGTTTAGAAAAAAAGACGGCTGAGGGGCGATCTAGTTACTATGTATAAGAATATCAGGGGACAATACAGAGATCTCTCCCATCATCTGTTTATACCCAGGACTGTGACTGTAACAAGGGAGCGTCCTCTATGTCTAGAGGAAAGAAGGTATGCCTTGTATGTACCTGTTTTAGTCAGCTTGACAAAGACCCCAGCGGGGTTGAAACGTTGCGCATGTTTTTATATCTTTGGAAGCAATAAAGGAGCATCCATCCGGATGCATTGACTCTTTTACAAAGTTGTGGCTATGCTGCTTGTTCTCTTTACTACATAGAGGAAAGAAGGTTTCTACACCAACATGGAAGGGGGTTCTTTACTGTAAGGGCTCCTGCACACTGGCGAGAGCGATATCAGGATGTGATTGACGGCCCGATATCGCTGTCACAATCCTTCTTGAAGCCCTGGATGCGAGGCGTTTCCGCAGGGAAACAGCCTCCTATCCCAGCAGGGCTGAAGGAATCTCTGGCTATGGCTGTCACAGCCACAGCAGGAGATTGTGTTCTTCTCCCATTGTCTCCAATTGGGCCAGCGGCAGTGGCGCCAGCCCCATTGAAATCAATGGGACACGATCATGACGATGATTTTCGGGGTGGGGTGGGGTGGCTTAAAATATAAGCCCTACCCCAAAAATAATCCATAACTGTAAAAAAAAAATCAGAGGCAGCCCTCAGCATTAAATGACAGCTGAGCACTGCTTCTAATTGGTCACAGCGTTCAGCCAATCAGAGGTAGAGCTTTCAGGAGGCGGGGATTTTCAATCCCCGGCAGGCCAGAAGAGAAGCAGAAGAAGAGTGCGGGGACCTGCAAGAAGACACGCCGGAGATGACAGCGCTACTAAGGTGATGTATTCTTATTTTTTATCCTTTTACAGTTATGGATTATTTTCCGGGTAGGGCTTATATTTCAAGCCCTCCTCCGAAAATCCTCATTTTGAGGAGCACCCTGCCACTGCTGTCACAGCAGTGGCAGAGGATCGCGATCCTCTCCCACTGATTTCAGTGGGGCTGGCGCTGCTGCCGCCGGTCCCATTGAAAGCAATGGGCGAGATCGCAAAAAGAATGGACTTGCCGTGATTTGTAGAGATCACAGGATCGCAAGCATCACAAGATCGCAGATGTGACGTTAGCCGTAGGGAACCATAGGATTCATAATCTTCCGATCTCTCGCAGGATCGCAATGCAGAGAAAACGCATGATTCCAACGCCAGTGTGAAGCCACCCTAAAAGCAGTTAGACTGGGGAACTCTTTGCCTGAGGATAAGGTTATGGCAAATTCAATAAAGGGGTTTAAGAGGGGTTGGACGCCTTTCTTCAATGCAAATATGTTATATGTTATAGTTTTATCCTAAAATGAGGAAAATTAGCTTCTATCTTATGGTTTTTTTGCCCTCCTGTGGATCAACATTGCAGGATAATAGACTGAACTGGCTGCACAAATTTCTTTTCTCAGCCTTACATATTACACTATGTTACTATGAAGAGTTATAGAGGGTAAATTATGCTCCTGAGTAGTCTTGAGCGAACCGAACCAGTAGAACCCTGTTTCGGGTCAAACTTTGCGGAAAGTTCGGTTCGGCAAAAACCCGAATTAAGCTAGTGGTTTAGACACTAGTGTATAACGCTGTCTAACAGCCATAAAAGCCCCGTATAAACACTCTCACAGTTTCATACAGGACTTTTATGGCTCTTGGGTAGTGTTGTACATCAGTTTTTAGGGGTTTTGGTGAACTCCTGATTCGATTCAAACTAATTCGGACCTAACTTTGATGAACCAGATGAACTGAACTTTTCAAAAGTCGACTCATCACTTCTTCTGAGAATGGTATAGTTAGATATTTACAGGTTAAACCTGCATGTATAACTACACTGTACAGAGAATTATGTAAGTACTTACCATGTAATATATATTTTTCTTGATAAAGCAAAGATAGAAAAGGGATTATCTCTTAATTATGTAAAATGTTGCGTTTTACTGTGTTTAATAGCTCTATCAGATGTAGAGTAAAATGGCATGGAAATGTGAAAGATTAACCTGGATAGACTGGTCAGACCTTGTTGATTTGCTGCAGATATTAGTGCAGATCTGCAGCAGATTTCATCCCCTCCATTTGCATTCAAGGCTGTTTTTAGTGTCTGATTGAACTCATCATATTGCATATTACATCATGATTAGTCAAGCATTGTACTATATACATACGGTATACCAAATTGTTTGATTAAAAAAAAGTCATTTGACCCAAAGATGATTGTTCAAAGTGTTTGAATTATGAAACTGAACTGGGACACTTTACTTGGAAATATCACAAATTGTTTACATATTAAATATATGAAATATTGGCCTTATTAAAGCTACAGTCTTCTTCAGAGATGTCAAAGAATTTACTGATACAATACTAATAAATACATTTCATAAATTTAGCCCCCAGCAGTTTAGGACGAGCTCTGTTCCTTCTGCAGGAAAAGGACATTACAGTTTGAGGGTGAAGTCACACGAACGTATATCGGCTCGGTTTTTACGCCGAGCCGATATTCGTTGTCCTCGTGTGCAGGGGGGGGGGGAGGATGGAAGAGCCAGGAGCAGGAACTGAGCTCCTGCCCCCCTCTCTGCCTCCTCTCCGCCCCTCTGCACTATTTGCAATGGGGAGAGGTGGGACAGGGGCGGGGCTAATTCTCAGAACTTAGCCCCGCCCCCACCCCGCCTCTTCCCATTGCAAATAGTGCAGAGGGGCGGAGAGGGGGACGGGAGCTCAGTTCCTTCTCCTGGCTCTTCCATCCTCTCCCCCCCCCCTGCACACGAGGACAACGTTTATCGGCTCGGCGTAAAAACCGAGCCGATATACGTTCGTGTGACTTCACCCTGAGAATAAGGGAGATGGAATAAATCCTCCACAGTGCCACCTATTGAAAGGCAGCATTCCTTCGAGTCAAAGTGGGACTTTTTATACAAGTCTTCTTACAATGACTGGGAATCAAAAGCAAAGCCAGACTCCATGTACATACAGCTGTTTCCGGGTTATTGCCCATCATCAGTGTACAGTAGGAGTCTGGCTTTTGCCAGTGAGAGGCCTGGGACAGGGGTCAGAAACGCTCTTTTCTCCTTAGGGAGAGCAACTATATACTATAAACTAAGTGAGGAGACTCAAATGGCCACGCACGCTCCTCTGGGTAATATGCAAATAAGGGAGATGGAATAAATCCTCCACAGTGCCACCTATTGAAAGGCAGCATTCCTTCGAGTCAAAGTGGGACTTTTTATACAAGTCTTCTTACAATGACTGGGAATCAAAAGCAAAGCCAGACTCCATGTACATACAGCTGTTTCCGGGTTATTGCCCATCATCAGTGTACAGTAGGAGTCTGGCTTTTGCTAGTGAGAGGCCTGGGACAGGGGTCAGAAACGCTCTTTTCTCCTTAGGGAGAGCAACTATATACTATAAACTAAGTGAGGAGACTCAAATGGCCACGCACGCTCCTCTGGGTAATATGCAAATAAGGGAGATGGAATAAATCCTCCACAGTGCCACCTATTGAAAGGCAGCATTCCTTCGAGTCAAAGTGGGACTTTTTATACAAGTCTTCTTACAATGACTGGGAATCAAAAGCAAAGCCAGACTCCATGTACATACAGCTGTTTCCGGGTTATTGCCCATCATCAGTGTACAGTAGGAGTCTGGCTTTTGCTAGTGAGAGGCCTGGGACAGGGGTCAGAAACGCTCTTTTCTCCTTAGGGAGAGCAACTATATACTATAAACTAAGTGAGGAGACTCAAATGGCCACTCACGCTCCTCTGGGTAATATGCAAATAAGGGAGATGGAATAAATCCTCCACAGTGCCACCTATTGAAAGGCAGCATTCCTTCGAGTCAAAGTGGGACTTTTTATACAAGTCTTCTTACAATGACTGGGAATCAAAAGCAAAGCCAGACTCCATGTACATACAGCTGTTTCCGGGTTATTGCCAATAGGTGGCACTGTGGAGGATTTATTCCATCTCCCTTATTTGCATATTACCCAGAGGAGCGTGCGTGGCCATTTGAGTCTCCTCACTTAGTTTCTAGTATATAGTTGCTCTCCCTAAGGAGAAAAGAGCATTTCTGACCCCTGTCCCAGGCCTCTCACTAGCAAAAGCCAGACTCCTACTGTACACTGATGATGAGCAATAACCCGGAAACAGCTGTATGTACATGGAGTCTGGCTTTGCTTTTGATTCCCAGTCATTGTAAGAAGACTTGTATAAAAAGTTCCACTTTGACTCGAAGGAATGCTGCCTTTCAATAGGTGGCACTGTGGAGGATTTATTCCATCTCCCTTATTTGCATATTACCCAGAGGAGCGGGCGTGGCCATTTGAGTCTCCTCACTTAGTTTATAGTATATAGTTGCTCTCCCTAAGGAGAAAAGAGCGTTTCTGACCCCTGTCCCAGGCCTCTCACTAGCAAAAGCCAGACTCCTACTGTACACTGATGATGGGCAATAACCCGGAAACAGCTGTATGTACATGGAGTCTGGCTTTGCTTTTGATTCCCAGTCATTGTAAGAAGACTTGTATAAAAAGTTCCACTTTGACTCGAAGGAATGCTGCCTTTCAATAGGTGGCACTGTGGAGGATTTATTCCATCTCCCTTATTTGCATATTACCCAGAGGAGCGGGCGTGGCCATTTGAGTCTCCTCACTTAGTTTATAGTATATAGTTGCTCTCCCTAAGGAGAAAAGAGCGTTTCTGACCCCTGTCCCAGGCCTCTCACTAGCAAAAGCCAGACTCCTACTGTACACTGATGATGGGCAATAACCCGGAAACAGCTGTATGTACATGGAGTCTGGCTTTGCTTTTGATTCCCAGTCATTGTAAGAAGACTTGTATAAAAAGTCCCACTTTGACTCGAAGGAATGCTGCCTTTCAATAGGTGGCACTGTGGAGGATTTATTCCATCTCCCTTATTTGCATATTACCCAGAGGAGCGTGCGTGGCCATTTGAGTCTCCTCACTTAGTTTATAGTATATAGTTGCTCTCCCTAAGGAGAAAAGAGCGTTCTTCACCCTGAGACTAACAGAGCTCATTCTACTTTAAATGATAGATTGACAGAGCAGTATCCAAACCACTTAGATACTGTGGTTGCTATTGACAGGGACATCTAAGAGGGGGTTAAATGGCCAGGATCACTACAGATTCCAGTCATCGTAGTGGGAGACCAGCAGTCTATTTATATTTAATGCCTGCTCAAGTCCCAAACCTGCTATTTTCCAGAGGCATACATACATGGCAGTTTGCAAGAAACCCTTTCCTATAGCACTGTATATATATAAAGACGAAAGCCCACACTGACTCACTGACTGACTGACTCGCCACTAATTCTCCAACTTCCCGATGTCGTAGAAACTCGAAATTTGGCACAAGCATAGATTATCTCCAAAATAGGAAAAGTTAATGGGTCCCAACTCGATTATTCAATTCTAGCGCAAAAGAATTGGCGTCCAAATTTTACGTATGTAATCTAATTCTCTCACTTGAAATTTGGCACGAGCATTGATTATGTCATAAATAGGAAAAGCTAATGGGTCCCAACCTGATTATTCAATTCTATGCGCAAACGATTTAGCGTCAAAATTTTATGTACATAATCTAATTCTCTCACTTTCCGATGTCATAGAAACTTGAAATTTGGCACGAGCAATGATTGTCATAAATAGGAAAAGTTAATGGGTCCAACTCGATTATTTAATTCTAAGCGTAAAAGAATTAGCGTCCACATTTTATGTACGGAATCTAATTCTCTCACTTCCCAATGTCTTAGAAACTTGAAATTTGCCACAAGCATTGATTATGTCATAAATAGGAAAAGTTAATGGGTCCCAACTAGATTATTTAATTCTTAGCGCAAAAGAATTAGCGTCCAAATTTTACGTACAGAATCTAATTCGCTCACTTCCTAATGTAATTTTATATAAAGGAAACGTGGCATGGTTACCTCCACGTGGTGTTTCCTGGGTAATGCAAAGAACCATGCAAAATGGTGAACATATTCTTTAATGAGTGCCAGATGTGTTCTTTTCCTGCGCAAATATGGAATATGCTGCATTTCCTTGCTCAATGCAACTGTGCACGTGAAATAAGTGCCTGTGAACGAACCCATTGAAATCAATGTACTCTATTTTCTGTGTAACGTGCGAGCAAAAATTTACTACGCAAATATGCCGTGTGAATTCAGCCGTAATGATACAGTGAAACCATGTGGCCATTTTATAAAGCATTCATTATGGTCTTACAGAAGGTAATTTCGTCTTAGGTTGACGTCACATGAGCGTATTTTTCTGCATTTTGGTACGCAGAAAAATCCAGTTAGCAAAGCATGGAGAATAGAACGCATTGATTCTAATGGGTTCATCCTCATTTCTTTTTTTGCATGCATGGTTCATGCAGGCCACAAAAATTAGGACCTGTTCTATGTTGTGCGCATTTGTACACCAAAAAGTCCCATAGAGGTCTATGGGTGGTGCGCAAATATGTAACACTGTGCAAAACTGTACCTCGTTTGGCTTAATAACCATTTAAATCAGGGCAGGGACATTGCACACCCATGTGAACTAGCGGTTCATGCGCAAATGCGCACAGTATTGTGCGCAGGCATGCGCGCAAAGTACACTCGTTCTCTACGCTGGTGTGACGCTGCCCTTAGGCGCCATCGGAATGGATCTGGCTGTAGACACTGGTTCACAACATAACATGAGAGTTTGACGGTTGATGGTCCATTATTTCTTACTCCTAAAAACAAGTTTTCACTAAACTTTGAACACATTTCGTTGGCAGGATTGGTCGTTTTTACTCATTGTTATGTGTTCCTCCACTGGGAAATGCAAATACATTCTGAATAAATATTTGTTGTCCCTTTAAACTGTGTGTTGAAATCATCCACAGTTGGGAGCATCTCGGAATCATCTGCCCAGAAATGAGAGAGGTGAAAGGAAACTTTTGAAGGAGTTTACTGAGTAAACACTTTGTATAATAATATGGAGTTGCCTGCGGCTATGCTGTAAGTAAGCTTGTAGAAGAAGACTGCTGGATGTATGCTGTATCTATGCCAACATATGTTTCTGCAATGTATTTGTATTTCTTTGCTGGCTTGATATCCTTGATTATAACTGTGTGGGTGTAAATGCCACTTTATCTCAGCTCACAATTATACTGCTTATTAAGCAGTCTGTAAGATGTCCTTAAGGTAATGAGAACAGAATACCCAAAGTTTGGTTTTAGTGAGATTGAAATGTAGAAATAATGAAGTAAAAGTCTTATGTAATTATTAAGCTAAAATAAGGTGTTCAATTATGAAAAGAGAAAATGGATTTATTTTTTCATAAAGACTGTAAATAGGGCAAAGCAAATGGAGTTCTCTCCTCTTCATGACTTAATCGCGTTAATGCTCTTTGATTACAGGACATTTACATTGTTAAGCTGCAGCTGTTTCAATTATAAATGCCAATAGAAAGAATTTTCTCAGTCTGGATGCACCTCAGACCAGAGCATTAAAAAATACTTACCTGTACTTACTCCCTCTGTCGGGAGGCTGCCCCCACTGGTCTGTGAATGCTTTGGGTGGTGGTGATGGTGCTGCCGCGGTCACCAGCGCTGCCGCTGCTCTGCTCTTCTGGGTCCTCCTCTGCTGGGGGCGCTCAGCCACAGCCTGAGGCCTCTTTCATACAAGCGTTTTATCGTGATTATCTTGCCGTGATAAAACGCCGGCTGAAAATCGCGACCATCTGAAGCATCTGTTCAGATGGGCGATTTTCCAGTGTGTAAAATAGGCTGGCCGGAGCACATAGCGCACATGGTGTGCATTCCGGCCGACCGCTTTTACGCAGCACCAGAAAAGGTAGGAGTTATCCTATCTTTTGCAGGAATTTGCTGACCATTCCCATAGACTCCTGTGGAAGCCCATGAGAGCCGTCAGAAAAGGGAAGCTGGAGGGAGTTTAGCACAGGCTTGCGTTGCTAAAGTCCCTGTCCCTCTCCTTGCTGGCAACTCCCATAGGCAGGGGAAAGAGTTAAGCACGACTAGCTCTGCTAAGCTCCCACCCCTTGTCAGCAGCTGGCAAGGGGCGGAGAGGGGGAGAGAGTTTAGCACACTAATTCTGCTAAGCTCTGAGACCCTCCCTTTGCTGGCAGTCAGCAAGGGGTGTAGAGGGGGAGGGAGTTTAGCAGAGCTGAACTCTCTACCCCTGGGCCGATGGTATTCTGGGCTGCGGTGTATATATGCTGCAGCCTGGCCGTCTGAATCAGTGAGAAAACGGGAGATGCAGTAGCAACCTGGTCGCGACTGCCTCCCATTGATGCAGATTCAATGAATAGCTGAGCGCTGTCTGTGATTGGCTGAGCGCTTGGCTACGCGTCATCCCTCTGGGAAAGAAGCCTGGTAAGTGCTGCAGTTACAAGCTAACGTTTGTCAAGTGTCCGGGGTACTCCTCTGGGGTGTTGCACAGACATGGATAGGAATGGGGGAACTTGCGACCCCCATCCTAGTAATTGGTGGTGATTCCAGTTGTGGTGTCCTTAGAGATCAGAACTTTACCTATCTTGTGGAATAAATGTCTATTGTGGTACAACGTCTTTAGCGGACACCATGTTGAAAACAGATGACAACTTTAAGGCATAAGTGCAGCTCAGCCCATTTAAGTGAATAAGAGCTGTTTTACACGAAACATTTAGATTAGGGATGAGCGAGCGTACTCGGAAAAGCACTACTCGCTCGAGTAATTTGCTTTATCCGAGTATCGCTGTGCTCGTCCCTGAAGATTCGGGTGCCGGCACGGAGCGGGGAGCTGCAGGGCAGAGCGGGGAGGAATGGAGGGGAGATCTTTCTCTCCCTCTCTCCCGCCCGCTCTCCCCTGCTCCCCGCTGCGACTCACCTGTCAGCCGCAGTGGCACCCGAATCTTCAGGGACGAGCACAGCGATACTCGGATAAAGCAAATTACTCGAGCGAGTAGTGCTTTTCCGAGTACGCTCGCTCATCTCTAGTTTAGATTCTTGTCTGATTGCAGGAATCTGAAAGATAATTGTTCAATGTAAATGCTGACTGATGATCAATTTGTTTATCATTCAGTTTCTAAAGGCATAACAATCAAACAATGGCTTAAACAATTAAACAATGACCTGTGTAAACAGCAGTCCTTCCATGAATCCATGAATGACGGCCTGTTTACTGTAAATGGAGGTGGGCCTGGAATGATCGCTCTGCCCCATTCACTAAACGGTCATCACTCCTGTTTGAAAGCACATGAGCAAGCATCGCTGCAACAACTGTCAGTCACTTCTGCTCCTGACAGTCATCTCGTGTAAAAGGGCCTTATGGGTATGTTCGCAGGTATCTAATTTGCTGCAGATCTTGGTGCAGATCTCCAGCAGATTTTACCCCTTCAATCTGAATTGAATTGAAAAGATGAAATCTGCTGCAGATCCCCACTCCAATCGGTGCCATAATCTGCTATGTGTAAACACACCCTTAAGGCCCTTTTACACAGAATGAGCTGTTGGGCGCAGACTGCTGACAGGTCATCCCAACCAGAGGCGTAATTAGAAACTCTGATGCAAAGTCTATAACAGGGCCCTCTACCTATTATGTGCTGTTAACAACACTGGTGTCTTCTTATGTGATGGAGGGACCTCTGGCCCCCCTAAGACTCTAGGGCCCGGTAGCAACTGCTACCCCTGCACTCCCTATAGCTACACCCCTGATTGTTCCTGTGCTTTTACAAAGAAACAGGCTTCATTCATTTAATGGAGGCGGAGCGGGCCGGGGATCGCTACTGCCGTCTGCCTGCATTTACGGTAAACAGGCCGTTCCTATGGCCGATATGTTGTTCAGTTTTCTGCATCCAGAAACTAGCGACGACCAAAAAGCGGACAAATTCTCATTCGCGGTTCAGTTGGGGCATGCATTTCTACTGAATGATAGTCATTTAAATTTTTGCTGGATGCAGGAATCTGAAGATTTATCGGCCCAGTTAAGAAAGGCCCTTAGGCTATGCTGCTGCACCATGCAGAGAGCCACACTACCGTGTTTCCCTGAAAATAAGATACTGTCATATTAATTTTTGCCTCAAAAGAGGCACAGTATCTTTTTTTGGGGGGGTGTCTAATAATACTCACCTACCACCGGCATTCCGGTCCTCGCGCTGGTCTCCGTCGCTGCTTCAGCCCATCCTCCTTCTAGCTGAGAGAGAAGTTCTTCCTGGAAGCGAGGCTTGAATACCCCGCCTCCAGGAAACTAATGCTCTGATTGGTTAATGTCAGCCAATGAGAGCCAGGGCTCAATTAACCAATTACAGCCATTCAATGATATGAAGAATGACGTGGCAGCCTGCAGCAGCGACAGGCACCAGCGCAAGGACTGGAACGCTGCTGGTAGGTGAGTATTGGTTTGTTTTTTTTAACATGCAGCCTAGCTAGGGCTTGTTATCGGGGGAGGCCTTACTATTGGAGAAACACAGTAGTTTCTAAGTTCTAATGATTGATGGAAATTTAGAGGTTCGGAACCCCATAATTCTATGTTAATTGCCAATCCTAAGGATAGACCATCCCATAAACTCTCTTCAACTTTTTGTATGTGTTGGCATATATACCAACATTCACAGTACATTTCTGCTACAGACCATTGCTGCATTAATTAAAATAAAAACTTTGGTCACTTGGAGCGGAGACGCAGAACGGGACGGCTTTTAGGATGAGTTGTCTGATAATATCCTCCAGGGCTGGTTTAAAATCAACAATATAATTAAGTCGGAGATATTAATAGAGATTGTTTGGATAACAATACATGGAGGTTATGGAGTATTTAATTTCCGAGTGAGAGAGAGGAAACGATTGGATAAATGTCTGGCTGTGTGCTGAGTCCTATTTTAGCTCTAGATGTGCGGAGATAGTTAATCTGATGTAGTGCATGCAACGCGGGAACGTAAATGTGGTAGGGAATCCTGGGATAAAGTCTTGCACCGAAGGCCTTAAATACCCCGGCGCATGCACCACCGAGCGTATTTGTGCATGCTCCAGTGAAAAGTTTTTTTTTAACTGTTCAAATGCCATGCTATTGCACGTGAGAAAAAAAAACTAAAGATAGAGTAAGGGCTCCCACCCACTGGCGATATTTTGTTTCTTGCGCTGCGAGAGCACGAGAAAAATCTCGCATCGCAGCGCAAGAAAAAGGCCGGTATAGAACTGGCATATAGCAAATGGTTTCAATGGAGCTAGCGACAGCAGCGCTAGCCCCATTGAAAGCATAGGGAGAAATGCCGCGGACTTCTGCCACAGCTGTCAGAGCTGTGGCAGGAGTTTCCTTCATCCCCATGTGGACCGCGGGGATGAAAGAATCCTCTGCCACAGCTGTGACAGCTGTGGCAGAAGTCAGCGGCATTCTATTCTATTGCTTTCAATGGGATCGTCACTGCTGCCGATCCCATTGAAATCAATGGTTTTAGCAAGCCCCACGGAATGATTAGGGCTCAGCCAATAGCAGCTACTGCTTAGCTATTGGCTGAGCGCTCAGCCAATCACAGATAGCTCTTAGCTATTCATTCATGAAAGCAATGGAATAGAATGTCGGGGACTTCTGCCACAGCTGTCACAGCTGTGGCAGAAGTCCCCGGCATTCTCCATCTCTTTTCAATGGGGCTAGCGCTGCTGCCGCTGGCCCCATTGAGAAGATTGGCGATATGTCGGCGTGATGCCAATATCCCCGGTGTCATGCCGATTTTTTTCTCGCACTGCGATGCAAGACTTTAACTTTAGAATCGCAGCGCAGCGGAGAAAATATTGCCTGTGGGTGGGAGCCCTAAGCCCTATCTCTTCTTGTGCGTAGTAATATCGCGTGAGGATCAGACTAGTGAATATGAGGCCACTAAAATCAATTATTTAGTTTCGTCACTTTTTGAGGCCGTGATTTTCCTGGCCGCAAAGGGCTCCATAAACCCGATCGTGTGTTTAATCCCTTATAGAAAGGTATGCTGAAGGAGAAGAAAAAAAAGTGTGTGCTATACACTATTTCATGGGGAAGAGGAAGACATTAGGATATTCTGTAAACATAAGAAACTGATAGAGGGGTAATTTATTAAACCATTTATGCCAGATTTCTAATGCATAAGGGTGGCTGCAGACAGGCACGTGTGCAATATGCTCTCGCCTCAGCGCAATGCATTTGCGCAGTGAACTAACTTGATTTGTGTGTGTATCGGCCGGCACATTGTACTGTACTTTTTGAGCATGCAGGCCCTGTTCCCATGCGCACACGACACACTCGCCCTGATTTAGAGGGGTTTCTAGCCTAAGGAGGTCCAAATATGTTCATTTTTTCACAAAATTGCGCAGCACATTGCATATTTGCGTGTGCATTGAGTGCACATTTGCGCACCTCCCGTAGCCTAATACGGGGCCCTCGGTGTACAAATACACAGGAGAATAGAGCAGTTCCTGTTTCTTTGCGCATGCAAAAATAGGAAATAAGATCAAATCCATTGAAATCAATGGGTTTCGTGTTTTATATATGCAATTTTTGTGTGCGTAAAAACGGGCACAAATACATCTGTCTGAAGCCGCCCTAAAAGTTTGGCACATGCTATACTTATTCAAAATGTGCACTTTTTGAATCTCTAACTATTTTTCAAATAGAATAAGAAAAGTAGGCAGCAGGTAGGTGGATCAACCACCATCAGTCCAACAGAAATTGGGGTAAATTGTAGCAAAATCTATACTTACTCTTAGCAGGCATAGATTTAATTTTCTGGCGCATGGATGCCTCGTAATAAATTAGGATACATCTTACTTATTGTAATTAGATTTAAGACTGGCATACGAAACACGAGTCTTAGTGAATTTCCCTCATAGCCTCCATTTGGTTTCATTGACTGCAAAAAGAATTGTGTTAAATAACTGGATATATAAGCAATTTCCTGAGGTCTTTAGAGTGACCCTCTGGTCCCGGAAAGTTGGGCAGGTTATGTTACTGCAGTGTCCCATAGGGAGACCCCGGACACCTGACATACGTGGGGAGCTGGGAGGCTTGTCACGGCGGCAATTACTATGCTCCATCCCGGAGGGGTACACACAGCCAAGGCCAAAGTAGCACTGCAGTCCACCTAGGACACCCCTAGGATAGGGAATGCCCACCAAACTGGATAACAGGGGATCAGTTGTCACACGCAACGCCACTGTTCCTACACACACTGGTATGACCCTCGGCAGATAAGAAATTCAGCCACAGACAGTTCTTAGTACCACGGGTCTCTAGGAACAGTTAGAGCCCAGCATAAACTTTACTTGAAACAGATAATACAAGGCAGTTAAATTGTAGTCTTCACAGTGCAGACAAATGCATAGACTTCAGACCTTAGTACCTCCACACGGCTCTCCCAAACTTAGAGGCGCACATGTGTTAAGAGAGATTATTGACTCGTAGTACCTTCACCCCGCTTTGGAATCACTTGGGTGTGACAGATAAAAAGGGTGTACCTCTACACGGTGATCCAGACTTCAGACCGCCGCGTAGGAAAATAATAGCCCGGATAGTACCTATCCACTGGGCCTTGTAAAAACAAGTTAGACTTACTCAAGCTCTCTCTTTCTTTCTTTTATGGGGCTCACTCCATTAGCATCCAGTCACTTGCAGAATGGGAAATCTCTCCTCCTTTTCCATGTCTTCAGCACATGAAGGTGTTCCTATGTGCCCGGACCTCCTCCACCACCAAACTCCTGAAGACATGGACTACTACCTTCCCGTTCTCAATAACTCACTTTTATCAACTCTCTCATACCGCATGACATAACTGATACTGTCAGGGTTGGCGCCTCTTGGGGTCGCTGTGCCCGCACTGCTAATACTGTCTTTCTTGCAGCTGGTGTGCTGCACAGGGGAACCCCGGTGCTGGTTACTACTCCTGACTGCGCGGTTCCTATACAACACAGGGGTGCTCGGGATGCAGCTGATGCTGCCCGGCACCGCGTTCCTGTTGCTATGACAGCCATCTGCACCTCCTCTGTCTTAATTTGTTCTGCTAGTGCTGGGGGCAGTTCTCCCAGCACTCTGTGATTACTTCTGCTGCAGTCAGGCTCCCCACCCCAGTACAGTTCGTGGCACGTTTCTGGCATGCTTTTTGTAAGCACATCGATGTTAACTTGTCTTTTTTCTCCGCCTTTCACCCTGAGTCCAATGTACAGTTGGAACGTATGAATCATGACCTTATTGAGTACCTTCGTTTGTTTGTCTCGGACAGTCAGGAACAGTGGGTGACGTTTTTGGCTTTGGCGGAGTTTGCTATAAACAACCATACTAGTTCATCATCACAGGTTTCCCCTTTTTTCTGCAACTATGGGTTCCACCCCCGCTTTACCTTATCTGCCTCCTCGCCGTCAGATAATCCGTCGGCACATTTCTTTACTAAGGGGCTGGACGCAGTCTGGGTCCAGGTTCGTAAGAGTTTACTGGAATCACAGGAAAAGTTGCAGAAACAAGACGCTGGGAAGCGTACTGTTTCTGACCCTTTTGTAGTTGGTGAACTAGTTTATCTGTCCACTAAGAATTTAAAGCTGAAGGTACCATCTTTCAAGCTAGCTCCTCGGTTTGTCGGCCCGTTCCCCATTACCAAGATTATTAACCCGGTTGCCTATGAACTAGCCTTGCCTGACTCCTGGAAAGTGCATAACGTCTTTCACAAGTCGTTACAAAGCTGAATTGTAGCTCCCTTCACCTGAGGATCCTGACCTCCTCCTTCATACCTGTATTTCATGGTAGATTCATGTTCTATGGTGATGTTGTGCCCATTCACTGGGTATCCTGAACCTTTCGTATTGAATCACTTAGAAGAATAAATAGCAAAGAACATCACGTTCTGGAGGATGCCGCCACCATCTAGCAGTACATTGCTTTGCAGATTAATATCAGAATGCCCTGTATTCTCAGAGATGTGTGTTCACGCTGTGTCTTCTTCCAGATGCCACTTCTTTCTTGGGTGCAGCAAACAAAACAACTTACAGCGTTAAGAAATGTCAATATTAATGTGAAATGGGAATTCTCTCTGAACGTCTGACAGCACAGGTAAACAAGATACACGGATCAAATCTATCAGTTACCTATAAAACTCTACCCTATTCATGTTTCAAAGGAAATGTGTAAACAGAAATGGCCTGCTGTTTTAACCCCTTAAGGACGCGGACCTTTTTTTCATTTACGTTTTTCCCTCCCCCATGTTAAAAAACCATAACTCTTTTATTTATCTATTGACGTCGCTGTATGAGGGCTTGTTTTTTTTTTTGCGGGACAAGTTGTATTTTGCAATAGTACTATGTAATATACCATATAATGTACTGAAAAACTTTTAAAAAAGTGCAGTGAAATGGAAAAAAAAAAGGAATTCCGTCATCTTTGGGGTGTGATCTTGTTTCAGGACGTCCTGTAGTTTCTATTTGTATCATTTTGGAGTATATATGACATTTTGATCGCATGAGCCATTACACTCGCTGCTGTAGAGCATTTTTGTGCATGAACCCAGCAAAAGTATTTTTTTAGAGTTCAAACTTCGCGATATTGCGCATGCATAAAAAAAGAAAAGCTGAAATATAGGTCCTGCCCTATCTTTTCTTGGACGTATAAAAACTGCATGCAATAACGGAAAGGCAAGGTCTATCTTTTCTCAAATCAATAGTTTTGTTTTGTCACGTTTTGTGGCAGTGGAAACCTCAGCCGCAAAACATGAAAAGATCCCGCTCGTATGTTTAAGCTCTAATGCTGAGATCTTCTGCTGTTTATACACATGTACACTGCTAAATCTTCTGTAATCTCCAGCATGGTGAGGTTATGTCTCTGTGTGTAATAGGCATTTAGAAAGCAAGATCTCTGTAGTTCTCTGTGTACAGTTTATAAAACACAGCACAACAGCAGCTCCCCCCACAGTCATCAGAGGATTGAGAATCAGATATATACTCTGCGCAGGGAAAAATGTAGGATATAAGTCAGGAGATAACTCAGGTACAAGTTAAATATAGCATGCTCTAACTCCACAGTATGAAATATGCTGATTATCAAGGTTACTTATTTTACCCATGTGCATGTCCAGGTGCATATTAGGGCATGTAACCCAGGTATTGGGTGTCAAAAAATCACATTGCTTTGGCAAGGGTTTATATACAGGGATAAGGCAACAACTGTAGCCTTGGCTAAAGGAAAGTTTAGCCATCATTCAGTTGTACGTCAACTAAAAGAAAATCAATGAAATCTTTTTGCACTTTCTATAATAAACAAAGATTTTGTTACAGACAAGCAAACGGCTCCTGTTTTCAGTTCTCTTGTCAGTTTTTCGAAGAAATAGGTGACACCTTTAATTGGTGTTAATATGATAGGCAACGCGACAACAAACAAATGTGCAAATTACTTTATCTACTTAAAATAATGTTTTTGTGCTGAAAACTTCCTCTAAAGTGCAGGCCACTAGGGGTCTCCATTCCTTCAAATTTGTTTTCCACTGCCTGTTGTCAAGTGAAGTCTGTGTCTTTTAACAGAGATAACAAGATGGAGCACAGAAAGTGCAGGAGGGTGATGACTCATACTGCCCGTAGAAGTCTAGAGAAAGGACCAGAAAAGGAAGAAGTTGCTTTAGAGAAAAAAAAAAGAGACTCACAAACTGATATGGCTGAAGCTAATAATTAGTGATTTACTGTCCCACGGCTACTGAGATCACATCTACAGTGCTCAGTTTTGTTGAATAATGTCCTCCATGATGCTGTTATTTCTGTGTGAGTGCTACAAAGAGGGAGCAGAATCTCCAGTGTATAGAGCACAGCATAAAAGCATGCTCCTCTGAACAGACAGTAGAAGTATAAAACTGGTGAAAAATGCAAGATACAAGTCATATAATGGTCAAAAGTAGTGTTATTCCTCTTATGTATATATACATGGCAGCTTATTCTAAAGCCACCTGAAACTGCAGGTACGTTTTAAGATCTCTACATCTTGTAGCAGGGCAGTATACGGGATGGCCTACAGAGGGCTACAGACAGGCAGCCTGGAACCTGTGGCTGTGGCAGAAACTAAAGATAAACGTGTCAGTTCCTGCCACACTCAGGGGCCTGAGGTCCTGCCACACTGCTAGCCTAAGGTCCTGTGTGGACCTGTGGGGGCCTCAAGTCAGATAGGGACAACAATCCTCAGCTCTTACCGTGTGTGTGTGGGGGGGGTAAAAATGAACTTTGTATGTGCTGTATATCTTTGCCATGATGTGGTGCCGGATTTAAAAGAAAGACAAGTCTCCCAAGTGTTTCTACACATGTGATTCTCATTTCCTGATGGAGAGGTCGGCGATCGGAGAGGCGAGTAATCCCAACTTGCCACACTTTGTAGACTAATAGAGAATGAGAATATATACAAGTAACACCTACACTACACCAGTATATGGAAAAAGACATTCAAACGAAAGTAGTATAATGAATGGGGACAAAAATGGGGTTGTCTTGTGCTCTACCTTTAATTCCCAATTTTAAGTCAGAAGCCTGGCCCACTGAAGGATCCTCTGGTAGTCTGGTGAGCAAGTCCATATATGCAAAATGGTGGCAAATACTGATAAAATTTTGTAATCGCTGTCCAAAAATTACAGTAGTCAGCATCACTGCATTGTAAATATATTGCATTTGCAATAAAGTACAGATGTAGCAGTCACTGACACATTGCAGTAAGTTGATTTACAGCACTGTGGTACATGTAGGTGTCATAACCTGTTAAATGTCATGTTAAGTTTTGTTACAGCTGTACTTGATTCGCTTTAAGCTGCTTAGAAGTTTAGACTATGACTATTTTCATGCTGCTACTCCCACTTAACCTCCAAAACCACCACCGCTACTGTGTCATTCTGGGACTCTAAATCTAGACGTTAGGAATACAGAGAAGACTTTCTGTAACCCATTCACTTCCCTTACTGTCAGCAATGCATGTGAAATACAGTATACAGTGACTGCAATCCTTATATGTGCGAGGCCGCTTTTACGCAACCGAGAAAATCTTGTGAGGTTTTTTGAGCCACAAGACGCACAAATCTCGCACGAACATGAACCCCATTCTTTTCAATTCGGTCATATGCATGAGCAATTTTTTTTCCTGCAGGAAAAAATCGTGGCATGTCCCCTCTTTGAGCGTTCCCTCGGAACACCACGCCCATTGTTTTAGTGGTGCCAGAAAACACATTGCATGGCATGCGAGTGCGACACGAGGTTTACCATTGAGAACAACGTGTTGACACAAAAACGCTTCACATCTGCATGTACATCGCACATTCTTGAGCGCAATATTGGGCAGAGTTTCACGGCCCGATATCGCACTTGGCCGTGTAAAACTAGCCTGGTAGAACTTTCTGAGTTACTCTCGGTTTTACTTTGGGCTCCTTTAAGCGCCCTTATTGGTACAGCATATTCTGCGCTTGAGTTTTGCATGTGGAATACAATGTACCAATCTGCCAGAAGTTCCTATGCTGCCGATCCCATATATTGTGTGAAATATGCGCTCAATAAAGATGGCAGCATGTTCTATCTTAGTGTGTTTAACGCATGCATACACTCCAATGGCATTGCGTACTTGTTGCGTGCCACATGACTGTCACATGCGAGCGACACGCAGCAAATTATGATCACGTACAGCTGGCCTTAGGCTATCTCCACATGGGTGAGCGCAATACGGAGCTGTGAATCCTGGCGCCATATCGCGCTCATTCGAACAGACATATTTGTGTGTGCAAACCATAGAGACTAGAACACATTTCCTTTTTGCGCACGCTTTTCGTGTGCACGCAAACAAAATACAACCTGCTCTATTTTCTGGCATATTTACAAGGGTCCCCATAGAAATCTATGGGAGGTGCAGAAGTGCGTGTGCAATACGCAAAGGGATGTGTAAAACACCACGCAAAGCCATAGGAAAAATAACACATCTGGACAGCCTCTTAAATCAGAGCAGGAGGTGTCAACCGCGCATATGAACTGGCCCTGTATGTACAAAAACGTACAGTACTATGACACGTGTGCAAATTAACCTCATTCACTGCGCAAATATGTTGTGCTGAGGCGAGCATATTTGCACATGCGTTCACCTGAAGAAACCCTTAGGCCTCCTTCCCACGGACGGATTTCCGCCGCGTAATACGTGGCGGAAATCTGCTGCGTTGCCCGCAGCTATTAGGTTCTATTGAACCTAATAGCTTAATGCTTAAATGCTTAAAGCTCAATGCTAAAATCACCCGTCCTCACCCACGGCATGCTCTATTTGCCGCGGATGTACGCCCGGACGGCTTCCGTTGCAGTCAATGGAACCCGTCCGTTAACGCTATCTCCTGCTGTAGCACAGCGGAAGATAGCGTGAAATCGCTTCTCCGCCTACCACTGTGGGCGTGTCATGTGACGTGGCCAACGTGTCACATGATGCTGCGGCGCGTCACGCCGAAGCGTCATGCGGGACCCAGGACGCCGGATCCGCAGGTAAGTATGAGGTCTCTGGGAGGGCGCCGTGACGGGCTCCATCACGGAATTCCGCGGCGGAGCCCATCACGGCCGAGTGCATCCGCCCTTACAGAGGATCCCCAAATTTTCATTTAGGCCTCATGTCCACTGGGTAAATGGAATTGCGGATTCTGCAGCAGATTTTGCTCATAAGGAATCATTTTCCATCCGCGGTCCATTAAATTGATTTTTGCACCCGCGGATGGCATTTTTAAATAATTGCGTTTTTCACGCACGGGAGAAAAAACGCAGCATGCTTCATTTTGCCGCGGATTCCACGCGGATCGGCCACATTGCTATCACATTGATAGCAATGTGTGCGATTATCTGCAAGCAAAAAAAATACAATTTAAAGTAAATCCGCGCGGAATCTACGTGGATATGAGCCCTTAAATACCTGCGGTTGTCATTTTTCCCTGCAGGCGCGGGTCCCGCGTGCAGGAAAAAATCCGGACATGCTCCATTTTAGTGCGGGAGACCCGCACCACAATAAACACACCTGCTCCGGGCGCTCTGGATCTTCCCTTCTTCGCGGCTTGATCTTCTCTCCGTCGCGGCCAGATCTTCTTTCTTCAGGCCGGTGGATGTGCCCGGCGCATGTGCGCGGCATGCAGCCGGTGTGCCGAGCTCATCCGCCGGGTCGAAGAAAGAAGGTCCGGCCGCGAAGGAGAGAAGATCAAGCCGCGAAGAAGGGAAGATCCGGAGCGTGCGGAGAGGTGAGTAATTGTTATTTTCAGCCCTCATGTCCTCATGTCCATGGACAATCCGTAGCGGGCCTGATTTTCCCCGTGGACATGAGGCCTTAGTGAGGTTAAATATACAATCAGCGCGGACAGTGCTCTTCATGTCTGCTTAAGGCTACCTACACATGGCCCAACGCGATATCTGGCCATGAAACGCGCTTTGCTTGCCAATGTGTGATTCACCTGCGGATGTGGGGTGTTTTTCTGTCAATAATGCCTCCCATCATTTTGGAAAGCATTGATAACGCTTTTCAATGGGAAACCTCGCCCCACCCTGGCGTGCACATCACACGCCGTACAATGTGTTTTCCTGTCCCATTGAAAACAATGGGTGATGCATTCCAAGGAACACAAAAATATATGACAATTTTTCAGTCATGCATATGACTCTATTCAAAAGAATGGGGTACCTATTGTGCGAGATTCGTGCATCTCACAGCACACAAAGTTTGCACAATTTTCTCATCTAAGGAAAATGGAAAGAAACTTACACAAAGATACAAGTGCACCCTGCAGGTGCTCAGGTAGGTGCACTCATGTGATATTTTTATTATTTTACATTGCCTTATTGCTATATATTTACAAATTTGAAGCAATTAGCACTAGAGATGAGCGAGTATACTCGCTAAGGCACATCACTCGAGCGAGTAGTGCCTTAGCCGAGTATCTCCCCGCTCGTCTGTAAAGATTCGGGGGCCGGCGGTGAGCGGCGGGGGAGAGCGGGGAGATACGGAGGGGAGATCTCTCTCCTCCCCCACTCCCTGCCGCAACTCACCTGTCATCCACGCCGGCCCCCGAATCTTTAGAGACGAGCGGGCAGATACTCGGCTAAGGCACTACTCGCTCGAGTGATGTGCCTTAGTGTGTATACTCGCTCATCTCTAGTTAGCATACATTTTGATTAAATTGTGTGAATCCACTGGCCACAACAAGGTGACCTCACTTAAAAGGGTCCTGCAGTACACAATATACCCATATAGCAGGGGAATTACCTAACTCTCTCAGACCTGGGACTACAATATTACTTTAGGATGGGCATGAGTCACATTCATTCTACACTAATTAACACAGCTTTGGATCGGTCACATGAGTTAGCGGCCACCATGACTTTTGGAACGCTATGCAAATAGTGTAGTCACACCATGATCACTTGCCATTCACTTTGAATGACCATTGTGCTATACAAATAACATAGGTGTGCTACTCTATCAACACAATGCAGTGATGCAACTATGCTGGCTGTTGCCAGATCCGTATCATAGTGCTTATTACTGTATCTTTGTGTTTCTTGGCGTTTGCATTACAGTCATTGCAGATTTGCACTGGCCTCTCTGAGATAAGAAGTGACAATAGCTCTAGGTGTCACCCACACTATGAGTGTTTGCTTTTGGCCGGCTCCCACTATAACCCCAAAGATACATGCAGCATCATAGTTTGAATATTCTGGGCCCTGATGCACAATCTGTGCCACCATCTGATCATCACATGCTGTTATGATATGATCTAAAATGGGGCAAATTTACTATTGAAAATTTGACAATTTCCTGACACAAATTACCCCCCAAACTGTCTAGCATACTTTGCACCAGAGTTGTGATGCATTATGGACACTTTTTTTTCAACATGCCTGATGAAGGAATGTGGCTATAATGTGTCAAATTATGCCAATGTTTTTGGTACAATGTTTGGTGTAAACTACACCAAATAATAGGTAGTATAAAGTTAAGTCCCATTTACACACAAAGATCATCGCTCCAAATCCTTTCAAATGATAGGGAGATTGACAGTTTTAGCAATCGTTTTGCATAAGCTGCTAATAGGCACTAAAGCCCATTAGCAGCTTATCACCTTAATTCGCATGTAAATGAGCCTCCAGAACTGTATGCAGAGAACAGCAGGTGGTCTTGCAGCTGAATACAATGTAATTAGCAGTCCCTGGGAAAACACAGCGTGCAGTCCCTGTTATCTACTCTCCGGCTGAACGATGGATTTTATGCTCACCTAAAAATCATCGTTAGGCCGAAAAGTAAACGATGGTAGCATTTACAGGCAACGTTTATGACTCAAAAGCCATTGTTTGAGCGAATTTTAATTATGTGCAAATGGGCCTTTAGACTACAAAGTATTAACATTTGACAGATGTATCATTCAGCAGAGCCACTGTGATAAACAAACGCATTATGGACTATCTGGTTTAATTTGCACTTTCTAATCATTAGGATATGTTCACACATAGCAGAATTGATGTGGATTTTCCATAGCATAAAATCCGCACCAAAATCTGTTTCAAACTCCACATCAATGGTTTTCACATGGACAACAAGCAGATTTCATCCCTTCAATTAAAAAGGATGACATTTCCGTGTATCTGCGTCAAAATCTGCATCAAAATCTGCACTACAAAATGTGTACCTACAACACAATCCACAGTGCAAAGTATGCTGCAGATCCGCACCAAAATCCACTACATGTAAATGTACTCTTAGGCTAATTTCACACAGGGACGAGCGCGATATTGGGCCGTGAAACTTGGCCCAATATCGCACTTGGGAACATGCGATGTCCAAATCATCTCCCATCACTTCAGGAAAGTAGTGATCCAAGCTGTACAAGTTCGCTGGAGTTTACTAACCTAACAATCAGACTAATTCCCAATATAGATGGTTTTAAGCCTGCCATAAAAGCACATCTCAATAGGGGGCCTATCACATCTTTTAATCTAACTCAACTCAATTTAGCCTTTGTAGCAACCTGGGGGTTACTCATTTACGAGGATCGCCATCTTCTCTCTTTAGGATGGTTAGCACTACATGCATAAAGGCTCAGGACCATTGAATTTCTTCAAATTGACTTCCACCAGTTTATTTCATGCACAGCAAACATGTACTGGAACAGACCATGATTTCAGGGTTTACAACCCACAGGATCTCTGTCACTATCCCCCACCGGGGTGTCTAGAGGGCGTCCTCCTCTATCAGACCTTGTGATGGGCCCATTGTGGTTCACGTCGGATCTCAAACTTCCAGTTCCTGATGCTGCTACTGCAGCCTCTCCTTCCGGCTTTCAACCAACTTCTCCCATGAGTGTGGCAGGAACTGATACTTTTATGTTACTTCCTGTCACACCCACAGGTCTTCTCTTTCATTTCTTGTACAAGAATGCCTGTCTACAGGCCATTCTGCATACTCCCCTTCTACGCCTTCTACATTCTCCCTGAAAACCTGACTCATTCATCCAGCACTAACTCCCACCTTTCATGCACTCTAATGCACTTCCTATATGTATATACACCGATAGTGGCTGGTGATGGGCTAACCTTATATATACTACCCTATTTATATAAAAGATGACCCGACCATGGCACACAACAAGCACTTTTATTTCTTGTGACACTCATGTTTTCTTCTTGGATGTAAACTCTGCAAGCAGAGTCCTCACTCCTATGTCCTTTGTGTCCTGCAAAAAAGGAACAATTTTAGGGCAGTATAAGAAATAGAAAAAAAAAAACTTTTCACCCTTTGAATGTACCATTCCAAAAGGTAAATTTCTGCTCTAGGCATCAAGGCCCACAACAGTGTTTAAGGCGACCAACCAGTTTCGGGACAACATTTTGTCTGAGGACTGAAGAGGAAGAAAAATCTATTACCTGCAGTTGTTCTTTTCTGACATTCCTCTGATCTACTTGTTTTAGGTTCCATCTTTGGCCACCCAAGATGGCCAACAAAATCTTCAGACTACCTAATGTGTTTGACTACCAATGCACCATACCTGCTCTCTGATTAGCCAGAGCTGCTCATGTGATCAGCACTGGCCAACCGCAGAACAGTGCGCATTAGATAGTTAGAAAATTTCTGCGTCCATCTTGGAGGGGTGAAAATGGGGCCTGGAACTAGTGGATCAGAGGGATGGAAGAGAAGAATAGATGCAAGTAATACATTAAAGTGCTTATCTCACAAAGGAGACCCTTATCGATATATCCTATTAGGGCATAGAAGGGGCCTAGCTGCTTAGCACACTTCTCTGTGAGTCAAAGTAGAGAGCTCACATGGAGTGGCTCTTGTTCTTGGGGACTTGAAGCATCTCTATGTAGTACATAGTTTCCAATTTATTGGCTACCAGCTGATCTTGCCACCAGCTTCCTTTTAAAACAAGGTTGCGTTTAGGAGACAATGGCAGACAAGTGAGATATGTGTCATTTTAAGGACTAGAAAGCTCCCTATCTATGGAGTAAAGCACTGAGCACACTGTTCTCCTTTAAATGTTTAATTCTTCTACATATCTGACAAAACATGGCAGTCGAATACAAATTCACTGACTCATCGGCGAGATAAGAAGTCATACCAAATGTGCTTTAGCACAACAAATCCACCTTTTCTCATTATAAAAGATACATTAATGCATGAATGCCATTTTTTCAAGGTACCTCCAGAAGTATTATTATCTCAAGGCACATTTGTAACCTACTGCTGTTTGTATTCTGTCTCTGAAACATTTCATCCCCAGCAAACAATGTCTTTCAGCAACTTAAATGTCAGATTCACTACGGAGAGATATCTATTTCCATTTAATAGCATATAAAAAAAACAACAAAAAGTGCCGCAGAGTCTGTTCAGTCATCAAGCAAGAAATACAAAGATACTGGACATTATTAACTCTTGTCGCTTTTACTGCAGATTTGTAGCTGCTGTTTTAATGTTGTCCTTAAAAAAAAAAAAACGCCCTGGGACCCTTCGCCTTGTTTTGCAGCATCCTGTCCACCCGTTGTACAGGGATCTGCAGCACAACTCCATTCACATGAATGGGTCCGGCTGAAAGCTCCCTGCAAAGCCAGGTGGCTGTGAGCGCCGCTATGCAGGCCCTGCTGTGAGGTCCCAGAGGTTGGACCCCTACCAAACATAAGGATATACCATTACTGTATAAAATGGGAATAACCCTTTAAAGGAAATTCCTCTTATATTTAATTTTAGTTTTGGCAACTCCTTCCTGATATTTGATGGGCTCCCAAGCTAGCTCCAGGCCTGGCTGTGTAACCTCTTAGATGCCGCTCCTTCTGTGTAACCCATCATACCCCCTTGAAACGCCAAGTGCCAATGGATTGCTATGGCAGCTGTAGGCTCCTTTTACACGGAGCGTTAAATCATTCGCACGAGTGAACGATGGCAGAGTTCGCTCATTTTGCCTGTTTGTACAGGAAGATAAATTCTTCAGAAATGTGTTTGCAATTGTGTTCACATAGCATTCACTCGTTTACATTCACTGTACTAGTGAACGACTAAACGATTGCTATTCACACGCAACAACCTGTGAACAAGCGATTATTTTTATGCCGGCATAAGGCAGCTTCCGCACAACATATTTGCGCTATGAACGAGGTAGATTGCTTATTTGGCGCATTTTAATGTACTTGTTGCGCACGCAGGGCATTTTTTTTGCGCACGCAACACTACCATGCTCTGATTTAAAGGCTATTTAGCCTAATGAGGATCAGATGTGTTCTTTTCCCTGCAGTTTTGCGCTGTTTTTCATGCATCCCTGTGCATATAGGGCCCTTTAGTGCGCAATGCGCACAAAATAGAGCATGTTCTTATGCATACGCACAAAAAAGAGAAATGCAAAGCAAAACCAATGGGTACTATCCTCTGCGTATTGGGCATGCAAATATGCCTGTAAGAAGTCGTTTTAAGATGAAAAACGAATGAAAAGTGAACAAATTCACTGAACAATTATCATTCCAATTCACAAGATCCAACGATTTATACGGACAAAAGTCATTCTGTGTAAAAGGGCCCTAACAATGGCTTCCGGGTTTGTTATCTATGGAAGCCTCTTAAGGCCCATTTAGACACAACAAAATAAATCTTTTGAGCGATAACCGTTGTGTCTAAACGCGCGGCCATCGTGCACTGTTGGTGCACTATTCATTCATTGGTGATTCCTAGCAAGCTCGAAATCACTGATCACTGTTATCCCACCGCACACTGATTTTCTCAATGGGCGGCGCTGATAGTATTCTTTCAGCTGCTATCCCGCTGGCAGCTGAAAGCTCCAAGAACAATGCAGCTGTTTGCATTTACAAAACAGTTGCTTTGTTCTCGGATCTATTGCGGCAGTATCCCGCTCCTCCTGCATTAACTCTTAAGTAGCTAATTAGCAACTTAGAGTTATGCAAAGATGATCGCTGAAAACTGTCATTCAAACTGTCGTTTGAGCGATTATCTTTCAGTGTAAATGGGCCTTTAGGGAGTCTAATTAGCGGCCTGTCAATGTAATACTGGAAGGTATTATACACTTCAATACAGTATGTATTGCTGTGCATTATTTGAGTGATTCATGTATCAGACGTTTAAAGGGTTATTCTAGAGGATATGCCATAAATAGAGGGGTTCCAACTCCAACCCAGTAACTGGTGTCCAGGATTACAGAGCCGATAACAGATAACCTGACTGTTCTATGTTGTTTCTGTAATTCCCACAGTAGTGATTTCGAGCTTTGGAAAAGTGTAGAGCAGTCAGTTCGCCGATTTCCATAATTCCGCGGATCACTGTAAATGGTCTGGTATTCCCATGTCAGCTTGGCACAATGATAGTTCATGCTTATTGTACTGCAAAACTTAAATAAAGGAGCTTATAATCAAACTGTTTTGAAGGATCATTGCTTGTGGAAGCACAATAAACCGCTAAAAGAAAACAAAAACTGTACAACTACATAGACACGGCTGTCTCCTTCTTCCCCCCATTCCTATCCCAAGACTAATCCCCAGAGATATCAGCAGAAACTCATGTACTAAACCAAACAGCCCATATTTTGTTCACATTTCTGTGGACACAATTATTTTTAAAGTGTTTTCATTGTATCAAAGTAGTAAAATATAAAAAAACATATATGAATTGGGTTTCACTGTAATCATATCGTCACACCGAAAGAAGTTAACATGTCATACCTCACAGTGAAAGCCTAAAAAAACAACTAGGACACAATGCTAGAACGCCTATGTCAACAGTAAAATAAAAAATGGCTCTCAGAATGTGAACGGCAAAACAAGGGATTAAAGTGAATTTATTGTGCAAATGTAGTAAAGAATAAGAAATGTGAAAAATGTAGTATTGCCGTGATCATGTTGGCCTGCAGGTTAAAGTTAATGTCATTAGCACTGCATAGTGAACCCTGTATATAGAATATACATCCATAGATAGTCAAAAGACATCAAGCACCTAGAAGTAGTTGTCATTTTGCTGCAAAGCTCAGCATGCCGTTAGATTTCAGGCAAATATGAAATTATTAGAGTTGTGGCATGGTTAGATGAACAGTTTTACCACCTAAGACCCTAAAAGTGGTTCTACCCATGGCCTATAAAAAGGCTCTCAGAGGCTACTTTTGTGTAGTGGACCTCTTTTTCCATTTGTATAGAGCTTATTGACCATTAGACATGCCGCTATGATGCAATCAAAGAGATTTCGCTTAGTTAGTAATGTTTGAGAGGGGCGCATTATCAGAATGCAAGATGCTGGGTAGCAGTATTGACGAATTGCCCGCTACCTGGGCTGTTCTAACCAGAGTGTTAGGAGGTGTTGGGACCAGTGGATGTGTGAGGGCGTGGGCACAATGTCACCGGGCTTAGGACACCTTCAACAGACCACCAGTAAAGAAGGTCATCTGATTGACCATTGAGCACGAGCAGCTCCCAGTGTTTTGTTGTCCAGAGATAGGTGGCACCATCGTTACAGGAC
This sequence comes from Eleutherodactylus coqui, assembly GCF_035609145.1. NCBI lineage: Eukaryota > Metazoa > Chordata > Amphibia > Anura > Eleutherodactylidae > Eleutherodactylus > Eleutherodactylus coqui. The sequence continues at coordinate 115,389,692 of NC_089845.1, read as the reverse complement.
CCTGTGTCTGTCTGAACCATTTCCAGGCGCTTGACTGAAGGACATTTGGTCTCACGACACCCATTACATGCGTTGCCCTTGGTACTCTCCAACCATCGCCTCCGTTTGCAGTGGTGTTGTGAGCGATTAAAAACTGGATGCTACGGAGTGGAACTGCGTTGTCTTCAGTGATGAATCCAAATTTAGTTTGGGCACCGACAACAGCCGTGTTCGTGTCTGTAAACCTCCTGGTGAGTAGCTGTGGAGCGGCACACTGCCCCCACTGCTGGTGTGATGGTTTGGGGGGCCATTGTGTACGACAGTCTGTCACCCCTAGTACTGTTTCAAGGGACAATGGTAGCTCAGCGATATGTTCAGGACATCCTGCAGCTACATGTGTTCCTCTCATGGCTGGACTTCCAAAGGTATTTTCCAGCAGGATAATGCTCAGCCGCACACAGAAAGGGTGTTACAAGAATGTCACCACAACATTGTCACACTTCTGTGGCCTTCCAGGTCACAAGATTTATCACCAATAGAACATGTATGGGACCATCTGGGACACCAACTTCAACACCCTATGAGTTTTCATGATCTAGAGGCTGAGTTACAGCAAATGTGGGCCGATATGCCACAGGATACCATGCTGAACCTGTATGCCTCCATGCCCGTCAGAATCACATCCTGCATTCAAGCTAGAGGTGGCCCAACAGAATACTAGACCCTCCATGCCCGTACGTATCATATCTTGTATCCAAGCTAAAAGTGGTCCAACAGGGTATTAGAGCCTCCATGCCCGTCAGTATCATATCTTGTATTCAAGCTAGAGGTGGTACAAAAGGGTACTAGAGCCTCCATGCCCACCCTTATCACATCTTGCATCCAAGCTAGAAGTGGCCCAACAGGGTATTAGAGGCTGCATACCCACCCATAAGACATCTTGTATCTAAGCTAGAGGTGGTACAGCGGGGTACTAGAACCTCCAAATGTTCAGTTTTTCATTAAAAAATTCTCCTTTTGCTCTGATATTGTAATCACTTATATCAACGTTACAATCACACAGAAAGTTTCATTTGATTCCAACAACTCCAGGGGGGGGGGGGGGTGTCTTTACAATAAGTGTACATTCAACGTCTACCTCTTATTTCTTTCTAAAGAGAGTGTGAGGCCAGTGAAATAAATGAAGTGTGGCTTACTCATTGTTGCCTTTAGCAAATTCTTTGTAAGTATATGTGTTTTTTTTACATCCACTTCTATTCCCAGTGGATAGTCAGGATTGGTTAGGCAACTAACTGCATCTGAAAGAAAAAAGCCTCAATATAAATTTTATAGAATTTTTTTTATTTTCATTTTTCTTTCAATGGAACAATGGATTACCAAAACAGAATGGAAAATGAATGAAAAAGATTAAAGTGTATTTCCATATTTCCAGTTATGTGGTAAGCTGATATGCCTTGGGGCGTACTATAAAAGTGCACCAATGACTACAAACATTTTATATATATATATATATATATATATATATATATACACACACACATGTATATATACATTTGCTTTATTTTAACACTGTAAAATTTCTATTCATTAGTATGGGGATTCTAAACTTCCAGTCTGGATCTTGGCTGCAATAGTAATCTGAGCAGTGATAACCAATTATGAGACTCCTCTGATCCAAAAACATTCTGCTAGCTTATTAGTAGGTTCATTGCCTTCCTATGAGTTATATGGAAAATGCACACAAGAAGTTTTATGCTGTTGCCAAGTATTCCGGTATGTATGCAGGTGATAGCTGCACCTGGTCCCTCGTGCTTCAGATGACCCAAAGACTCCTCAGCCAGATGATAAGGCATCAGTATTGTTTTACATGGCACAAGTGGGACTCATTTATATATTTTGCACAAGAGACCATAAACTTCAACTTATGCTTTTTGAGAAATAGATAGATAGATACATATGAGAGAGAGATATGACAACGGTATAATGAGATAGATATGAGAGATATGACATAGAGAGATATGAGATAGATAGGAGATAGATATGAGAGAGATATGACGGATAGATATATAGTTATGAGACAGATAGATAGACAGGTAGATATAAGAGAGATAGATAGGACATAAATAGATATAAGATAGATAGATATGAGAGATATGACATAGATAGATATGAGAGAGATATGAGATAGATATGACATAGATAGATATGAGACATAGATAGATATGAGAGAGATATGAGATAGATAGATGGATAGATTATATATGACATAGATAGATATATGACATAGTATGTTAGGCCGAATGAAGACAATGCCCATCTAATTCAGCCTGTTTCAACCCCCACCTCCCTTGTTGGTGCAGAGGAAGGCAAAATAAAAACCCCAATGAGCCAATATAGCTCATTTGGAGGGAAAAAAATCCTTCCCGACTCCATATGGCAGTCAGACATAGATAGATAGAGAGATATGAGAGAGATGATAGATATGATAGATATGATAGATAGATAGCTATGACATAGATAGATAGATATGAGATAGATAGATAGATAGATATGAGAGAGATGATAGATATGATAGATAGATAGATAGATAGATAGATAGATAGATTGAGAGAGAGATATGAGAGAGATGATAGATAGATAGAGAGAGATATGAGATAGATAGATATGAGATAGATAGATAGATAGATAGAGAGATGTGAGATAGATAGATATGACATAGATAGATAGATTGAGAGAGATGATAGATAGATAGATAGATAGATAGAGAGATATGAGAGAGATGATAGAAAGAGAGAGATATGAGATAGATAGATATGAGATAGATAGATAGAGAGATGTGAGATAGATAGATAGATAGATAGATAGATAGATATGAGATAGATAGATAGGAGATAGATAGATATGATGTAGATAGATAGATAGATAGATAGATAGATTGATAGATATGACATAGATAGATAAAAGTAGGAAGTGGATTCCATCCCATGACATTGGGAAAGTCTTTCCTAAGAAAGGTTTTGGGACAGCATTTTACATCGCACAGAACAGACCCCCACTGATTAAGAAGTAATAACATATCCTAATAATACCTCATCACATATTCTGGTGGCAAAGCCCATTCAGTTCATTTTATGCAGATTTTGTTGTCAATCAGCAGCACATTTCACCTTTTCAATTCAACTCAAATTGAAGGGGTGAAGTCTGCTGAAAATCTGCAGCAAATCAGCTACATGTGAGTGCACCCTAATGGCGACTTCTCATGGGCGTATGTGTTATTGGGGAACAAATGAGGCTTTTTTGCAAGTATATCAGCGTATTTTACTCAAATTTTTTGTGCGCGTAGGGCATGTTTTTTTTGCGACTGGGACACAACCACACCCCAATTTAAATGGCTATTTAGCCTAATGAGTACTTTCCCCAGCCACAGGGCATGTTCATTTTCGCACAGCAAACTAGAAGCACCGCTTGAAATAGTAACTTTAGTGTAATGAGTTCAGAAGTGTTCTTTCTCCAGTGGAATTAAGCAGCATATTAGAGATCTCCTTGTCTACTGTGCACATTTGCGCAACCCCCCCATTGACTTCATGGGGATCTCTCGTGCGTAGATGTGCAGAAAAGGAGTATGCTGCAAGTTGTTTTTGCACAACTGAAATGTGAGCGAAAAACACGAAAATGTGAACAAATTCATTTATATCAATGGGTTCTATTCTCTGCGTATTGCGGGTGCAAATTTTTACCTGCACAAAGATGGCCGTGTAAAGGAGCCCCTTATAAAGAGAACATGTGTGGCAATTTCTGAGACACTGACAATAATGATATCACCTGTACAATAATAAAGAAATCCTGAAAACATGATCTTTTAGGGTTACATGAGGACCGAGTGTGCGAAACACGGACATACAGTAGAGTACCTGATACCCTTGCTGCACTGTAGAGATTTCGCTCATAAACGTAGGAAGCGACAGCCTGTTTCCGCTCGTATCCGCAGTATGGAGGCATGATCATGACATAAACATTTTATGAAACATATGGCAGTCTGGCATTACGATGGAAGCCTTGTGTGATCGGTGTTTTCTGTTGTTCCTGTGGTTGCTCGGCTAGAAGAAAAAGGGAAAAAATTCACACTGTGTTATATGGAAGTGCCATATGGCAGCACATGATCCATCCCGCTATGGAGGGTCCAAAGCACATGTAGCAAACTACTGAAGCCTGATGGGGTTAAAGGGACTGCTATTACCTCATTATTTGTTACATATTATTTTTCTACCTAATATAAACATTACGTTTTCTTCTTAGTCTGCTTTTATATATATATATATATATATATATATATATATACACAAACACACACACACATATATATATATATATATATATATCCTTTTTTCCGCAGATTTTTATTATAGTTTACAATTTTTAGACAGTAAGAAACCAAAATGAGATAATAGTCCTAATGAAAGAGCTGAGTATTCACATCTCATCACAGTGTGGTATAATGCAATATGACATTGTGAAATCTCAGAAACGTTCGGGACCGCAGCAAAGCTTAAATCGTATTCCAATAGAAATGCAGCATAAAAGAATACGTCAAAAGAAAAGAGATAAGTATTGAGTCACGAGCCAATTCACAGTTGGATCTGTATATTTCTTGTGTATTATTTAATGTGTACGATTACGGGAGCAGCCGTTTTGCTTGGGCTGCTGCTTTTAGCAATGAGCAGCAGATGCAGTAATTAGATTTGCAGGAAACTTGACATAGGAAAGCTAAGAAAATATATGACTCATTGACTTTCATGGGATAGCGTTGAGAATGTGCTCTGTGACTTGAGCAGGGAGGAGGAGGAGGTGAGCTGTAACCATTGCCTACTGTGAATGGTGGATAGTTTTTATATCTATATATTGGCGTTACCTTCATAGTAATTCTGCCTGTGATGATAATCAGATGACTGCTGAGAAGTGATCTCTACAGAACAGGAAGTGTCAGATATTTATCGAGCTCAGTAGGAATATTTTTATATAGATAATGAAAACGTAAAAGCAAACATCGAAGAACAATTTGTTATAATTAAAAAATAGGTTATTTTCTGACGAAAGATTCCATTATATTCCTAAAAAATTACAAAAATGTGCCCTGTAGAAGGTATAGAATTGAGTAGATTTCCAGGAAAATAGCTGGATAGGGCATATCTTTATGATCTGTAGGGTTTGAGCATTGGGAACCCCACCGATCCCAAGAATAGGGTGTCTGGAGGCCCCTGCATGAACGGAGTAGAGGTCGTGCATGCACCATTTATTTCAATGGGAGAACCTGATACTCTCGGAAATTTCCAGCGCTCCCATTGAATGAATAGAGCACTCCATTCATACAGGGACTTTCAGAGCCTCTGTACTCAGGATCAGTGGGGGTCCCTTTGGCCTTTTTTTTGGATGAGAGATAACTTTACATGTTGGCACAACCCTTTTAATGAACTGTTAGTTGCTGAAGTAATCTCAAATGACACCCTTGCTTCATCCTCCATACTCACCCAATCTCGCTCCATGCGACTTTTTCTATGAGTGCTTTGAGCATTGAAAAAGGAAACAAAATTTCTGCCATCACAAAAAAGTTGAAAAACCGAACAACTTGTGGGAAAAAAAATCCCTAGAGCTGAATTCAACCATTCCCAACAACGTTGTCTGGCATACCGCCTCTGAAGGGTTCTGTGGACATTCACTTAGCAATGGAAGCCTATACTAGTAACACCCCACTCACCAGAAGATTCCAATTTTTTGGGTTACCCCCTCATATATACTTAAAGGGGTTGTTCAGTTACTGGACAACATCCTTTCAATAGTGCTGCCTGTACTACAGCAACAAACTTATTAGTACTTGCCACTCTGCCACCGTGATCCATCGCTGTAGCCCCGCTGTGGACCCAGCAACTGATGTCACCGGAAGTCAGGTGACCACTGCAGCATCACCACTCGCTTTCTTGGTATCGGCGCTCACGTCCTCAGCACCATGATGCTAGAGATTCAGGAACGTGACGCCGCAGCTTCTGATTGGCTGCAGTGGTGACCTGACATCCTATGACGCCAGCTGCCACAGCAAACGCCAGGACCACAGCAGGGCTGCAGTGCTGGATTCCAGTGGTGGCAGGGGGGTAAGTACTCCTCAGTTTTTATTTTACTACAGTAAGCCCTATTGATGGGATATTGTCCAGTAACTGGACAACCCCTCTAGAAATATTGGGATACCTTGGGGTTTGGCAGCCTGTATAACTATACTCAGCCTGCAGCCACGTCTTCTATTATACTCTCTGAATTCTTTGGTGACATCTAATATTATTATAATGTACAGTGGGGGTGCATTATAGTAGGTGGTACTTGCAAAGTGGCTGTATACCTTATATGCACAGCTCTTAGCAACTCTACTCTAGCACGTAGGATTATTAGGTATATGCCTATAGCCAGTATTCTGGATTTCTGGGATATCCTATGAGGGTTTGTTGAAGATGTGGCTAGTTGTCATAGAAGATGAGAAGCATGGCTCATCAGTATGTCCTCTTCCATGAGTCTGGATCACCGGTGTCACTGTGTGTTGCCGAAGTGTTCAGAATGTCTATAATCAGGCGTCTTTCGATGCACAAGTTCTGTAATTATTAACACCCCCAGTAACAACACTTGTAGTCGTGATGCTGATGATGTGAGAATCACGGGCCACATCTGGAAAGCAGAAAACAGGAATAAACAATATGAGAACAATTCATGTCACAGCTCTTATCCTGCATATTAGAGAACACAGATTTGGCTGGGTTTCCTGGACGGGGGACTCGTTACATAAGGCGGCGGAGATGCATACAATATGCTGTTATTAATTATTTCGCTTGCAAGAGTTAACTGTCATATTGTACATTACAGGAAATAGAAAACTGAGGTTAACAAGTCCTAAAGATTACAGATATTTTAGGTTCTGTTCACATCTGCGTTGGAGGCTCCATTCGGGGAGCTGTCCAAATGTCCTAGAAGAAATAGCGCAACATGCTGTTCCAGGGAAATGCGGTGGCTATAGTATATCTTGACCTTAGTAAAGCATTTGACAAAGTATCTCATACCATACTTATTGAAAAAATGACCAAATCTGGGATTGACAAGGCAACTATTAGGTGGATTCACAACTGGCTGAGTGATCGTACTCAAAGAGTGGTCATAAATGGCTGCACATCCAAATGGAAGAATGTATCAAGTGGGGTACCACAAGGCTCTGTCCTCGGCCCAGTGTTGTTCAACATTTTTATAAAGGATCTGGAGGAGGGAATTGATGGGAAACTGATCAAATTTGCCGACGACACAAAGATAGGAGGGATAGCTTAGCTAACACTAGGTGAGAGAGACAGAGTATTCAAAAAGATCTAGAAAAGCTTGCACAGTGGGCAGCGACTAACAGAATGGTATTTAACAAGGAGAAATGCAAAGTCCTACATCTGGGCAAAATGAAAAAAGCACATACAGAATGGGAGGAATTGGGCTAAGCAGCACCACATGTAAAAAAGACTTGGGTATACTAATAGATCATAGACTGAACATGAGTCAAGAATGTGATGCAGCAGCCAAAAAGGCAAACACAATTCTGGGATGTATTAAGAGAAACATAGAGTCTAGATCACGTGAGGTAATTATCCCCCTCTACTCTTGCTTAGTCAGACCTCATCTGGAAAACCGTGTCCAGTTTTGGGCACCCCACTTTAAAAAAGACATAAACAAACTGGAGCAAGTTCATAGAAGAGTTATCAAGATGGCGAGTGGTCTGCAAATCATGTCCTATGAGGAACGGTTAAAGGATCTAATGTTTAGCCTGCAAAAAACAAGGCTGAGAGGAGATTTAATAGCGGTCTACAAATATCTGAAGGGCTGTCACAGTGCAGAGGGATCAGCCCTATTCTCATCTGCACAAGGAAAGACTAGAAGCAATGGGATGAAACTGAAAGGGAGGATGCACAAATTAAATATTAGAAAAAACGGGAGATGGTGAGTTCTCCTTCAATGGAAGTGTTCAAACAAAGGCTGGACAAATATCTGTCTGGGATGATTTCGTGAATCCTACACTGGAGGTCCCTTTCAATTCTACCATTCTATGAGTCTATGAGTATCTTTGTGGATGTGAAAAATGGATTATATACATAAGGAAAAAGCGAACGCTCGAACTACATATGGAATTGCGCTCTGATGAAAAATTTCAGTTTTTTACGAATGCAGCATGGATATGTTTTTGTATGTTCATGTGAATTCAGTTTTAAAGGGGTTGTCTAGTTGTAAACTTTTCATGGCCTATTCTTAGGATAGGCCATCAATAGTAGATCAGCAAGGGTCTGTTGCCTGGGACTCCGGCCAATCAACTGTGCACCAGGTCTGTGCACTTCGGGACAGAGCTGGTTTCTGCAGGAAGCATACAACTCTGTTCTCCCTGCAGTGGCCAGGCTGGGTATTACAGGCAAAATTAAATGTGAACATTGCCTGGAATACCCAGTCAGGCCACTGCAAGGGTCCCAACCAAGTAGCAGACTGCTGCCTATCTTAAGGATAGGCCATCAGTAGTTTACAACTGGACATCCCCTTCCATTAGTTCCCTTTTTCATAGTATCACTGGAGAGTGACTGTCCATGTAAAGAAGACTAGAGCAGGACATTTCCTCTGTTATTCCTCCTGAAAATATAGAAATGAACTAACAATTGCGTGCTAACATTCACTTTGTCATCATGGTGTGCCCTGACACAGAGGCAAGTGGAATGGTAATGTTTAGTTGAACAGAATGATGCAGAGTTCTAAGTCACGTTTTGCAGTTTACATATATATTTGCAGTTTATATAGAACCCACTTCGTGCTACTAGATACATAACAACTGACAACAACTGCTAATGAGCGATACATTTCAAATTCTACACCAGTCCTGTAAGTGCTATCGTGCACAGTGTCTGCTGCAGAAGGCTTAAAGGGAATGTATAGTTTTGCCATGTAAATGGTCTGTTTAGAGCGTTTCAAAATGCCGATTTCCAGTAACATAGTATGTAAGGCTGAAAAAAGACATATGTTCAGCCTATTAACCCCAATGTTGACCCAGAGGAAGTCAAAAAAGGAAAAACAAATCCTCCCTGACTACAATCTTGCAATCGGAATAATCCCTGGATCATCTACCCCTCTGAAGTTATCAGTAACCATAACATATAATATTGTATCGCTCGTGAAAGGCATCCAGCCCCTCTTAAACTCTTTAAGTGAGTTCCCCATCACCACATCCTCAGGCAGAGAGTTCTATAGTCTCACTGCTTTTACAGTAAGGAACCCCCTTCTATAATGTGTAGAAACCTTATGTGTAGAGACTTTCGTTGAGTAAGAGAGACTGCACCGTGTCTGGTAAGAAGCTCCAGGATGGAAGAGGTTGAGTGATGGCATGTTGTGTGCCATGGGCCCAATTCACCCAGATGTCCCTGCTATTAATATGGGGGACTGAAAGAGTGAAAGGAAATACCAGGCAGCGCTGGGTACCCTTTCCAACTGTGAGTGTTGACCGGTAGAGAGCTGGAGAGAGACAAAGAGAGTGGCCGGGAGCAGAACCCCACTGATAGCTGGGACTGTGGACTCGTCTGTCATCCTGTGAATCCTCCTGTGACACTACTATTGTATCTGCACCAATGTCCTGCTGGCTTCTGTAAAGTTCTGGACTGTAACTTTTTACTGGAGTAAACAAGCTCTACCGACTGTTCCTGGTTTTGCTCATAACATTACCCCTGTGTGTGTGGACTATTTATTTCCAACTTCTGGATTCACCACAGAGGACGGAATGGTGGTGTCACGAGTGACAAGGTTTTCCCTGTAAAACTCCCCCAGCAGTAACTTGGTCGGGTCTCGTGTTACCCCCAGGGGAGGAGATAGTAGAGCCCCATGACAAGGCCTTAATCTACCCAGCTATCTCCTCAGCTGTGGGCCCACTCCTCGGACGCTTCACATTGTTTTTGGGCAAACACAATGAATTTCAGATAATTTATTGAACTGTTTTTGATATTTCTCCATACTTTAATATATTTTTCTTTTTGTATGTATATTTGCAGGCCTATAGAAAGGTCTACGAGAAAATGCATGAAAACAGCCACACCTAGAGCATGCTGCATTAAAAAAAAAAACTGTCACTGGCTTGAAAAATATGCCACACGAAGAAAAAGTTCACAAAAAAATACTGTCTATATTGTGTGGTAGATTTCAATATTGGGTTATGGCTTCCATCCGGCTGCAGCATTTTTAGAGAAAAATAATCTGTAAAAATACATTAAAAAACGCAGCGTTTTTCCTAGAAATGTATGAAACCAACCTAAGGGCTCCTTAACACGAGCCTATGCATTTTTGCGTGCGCCTCAGCGCTGTGTTTTTGCGGAACAATGTTTTTTTGTGTGTGTATTGGCGTATTTTACTGCATTTTATCTACCCACAGGTAACGTCAATTTGCGCGCAGCAAACAAAAAAGCACTTATTGAAATAGCTAATTAGTCTTCCAGATGTGTTCTTTTTCTTGTCCAATTACGCAGTGTTTCACGCATGTTCTTGCATATTGCGCACAAATTTGCACAACCCCCTTTGACTTCCATGGGGACCTATGATGCGCAAATACGCAGAAAAATAGAACACTTTCTATTTTTTGCATGACTGAAATGCGCGCGCAAAATTTGGAAATGTGAACAAACCCATTGAAACCAATGGGTTCAATTTTCTGCATATTGCACACGCAAATACGCCCGTGTGAAGCCGGCCTAAACCTGATCCTCTCTGTTGTCCCAGAATTTTATGTTTTTCTTCTTTTGCATGTCGTTTAGGAGGAATGATCTCCAACATGAGATCATGGACAAGTAATAGTTTCCAGACTGTTTAGTAACTCCCTTGATTCATGCGGCAATCGTACAGAAGATAAGTAGGTTATGTTATCTCCAAGGAATGTATACCATCATTTGTAAACATGACAAGCGCTAAAACTTGGAATACTTATCTGAACTTCTCATCGGGTCTGACAAAATGATCCCCAGTGACCTGGGGGGCTCCGGCCTCATATACCGAGTGCAATGACTGAGGCTCTGGGTGAACGTGGTGAAATCACTCACCCCACATAATACTACATATGTTACTTTGTTGCGGTTGTAAACCTCAGCCTTAAGTGCTTTAACCCCTTGGAGACTTGGCCATTTTTTTTATTTTCTCCATTTGTTTTTTTCTCCCTACTTTCAAAAATGTATAACTTTTTTATTTTGCCATAGCTATATTAGGGCTGGTTCTTAACAGGGTCAGTTGAATTTTTTTAACACGTACTGTTAATGTATTGAAAGACTTTGAAATTCCTAGTGGAGTGAAATAAAAAACGCAATCGTATGTTTATTATTATTAGATTGTTTTTTGTATGGAGATGGTTTATGGCCACAATAGGTTAGTCTTATTTAAAGAGTACCTGCACTTTTATGTTAGAGATTGTGTTCCGTTGGACATTTTCGGCTCCTCCCGGCAGCTGAAGGCGGCCCCATATAGCACTATATAAGCGTGATACAGGGTCGTCTTCAGCTATCGAAAGGGGACGAAAATGGCAGGTTAAAATGAGTGCCCCCCAGTGCCTCAAGGTAGGAATAAAGCGAAGTCGCACAAAATCATAATCCCATTAATTATTGAAATGGCAACTGTGGATAGGCATGTTGAATCCATAGTTTTCCTAAATGTTGCATTAAAGTCCAGAAGAATGCTAGTAAGGCTGTCTGTACACAGACGGGTCAGATTCCGCTGCGGGATCCTGCAGCAGAATCTGACCCTGTGCCCGGCCGGTGACCCCTGCGTATCTGTCCGCAGTCTTTTAATCTTTGCTGCGGATGTGCCGACCATGCGATGAGCTAAGTTACGCCCAATCTCGTCCCTCTCATTGCAAACAGTGGAGAGGGGTGGAGAGGGGGCGGGAGCTTAATGCACTAGCTCCCGTCCTGCCTCCTTCCCTTGCAGAGAGGGGCAGCGTATATCGGTCGGGCGTGAAAAACCAACCGATATACGATTGTCTGAATAAGCCTCTATGGGTTGCGTATTCAACGCTGTACATAGTGTGGCAAGTTGGGGTCTGCTTGCCACAGGATCGCCCCACCCGAATTATACTCCAGAAAGAGAAGTTTTTCTTCAAATCTGGCTCCTGCCAGCCTTTATTTCAGAGCATACAAGGAAATTATATACAGTCCACAAAAGCAAATAGGGTTCGCAACCCACAGGGTTCTGTTGCTAACCCCTCCTGGAGCCTCTGGAGGGCGTCTCTTCCTCCTTCAGACTGTGTGACAGATCCAACTGGTCCACACTGGACCTCTGCTTGCAGCCTGTTCTGCACTGCCAAGCTGTAACTTCCCCCTGAGTTTGTTAGAAACTGAGCTTTTATCTAGTTCCTGCTCCACCCCTTGGTGTTAACCCCAGCACCATAAGTTCTGTCTGCAGCCCTCTACAGGCCCTTCTGTGTACTGCACTACTACAGATTCCCTACTTTTTATATAGGCTATGCACATGGGCTGGAGAAATGGATGTCACCAATAAACACTAAATGGGGTACTGCTAGGGAAAAGTGATATGGAAAAAGACCTGGGGGTACTAGTGGATTGTAGACTAAACTGGAGTAACCAATGCCAGTCAGCTGCTGCAAAAGCCAATAAGGTCTTGGGGTGCATTAAAAGAGGTATAGGGGCAAGGGACGAGAACATTATCCTCCAACTATATAAGGCAATTGTCAGGCCTCACATGGAATACTGCGCACAGTTCTGGTCACCGGTGCTCAGGAAAGATGTTACAGCGCTTGAGAGGGTTCAAAGAAGAGCAACTAAACTAATACATGGAATGAAGGGACTGGAATACCCAGCGAGGCTATCAAAATTGGGATTATTTTCTTTAGAAAAAAGACGGCTAAGGGGCGATCAAATAACTATGCATAAATACATGAGGGGACAATACAAGGATCTCTCCCAGGATCTGTTTATACCCAGGACTGCGACGGTAACAAGAGGACATCCGCTACGATTAGAGGAAACTAGGTTTCATCACCAACATAGAAGGGGATTCTTTACTATAAGAGCAGTTCGACTGTGTAACTCTCTGCCTGAGGATGTGGTGATGGCAAAATCCATAGAGGAGTTTAAAAGGGGACTTGATGTCTTTCTGGAACGGAAGGATATTACAGGATATAAATCTAAGGTTAATTGTTAATCTGGGTATACAGGCAGGTAGGAACTATTAGGGGTTGATCCAGGGATTAGTCTGATTGCCATTAGGGAGTCGGGAAGGAATATTTACCCCAAAAGGGCTAATTGGCTCCTGCTCTTGGGTTTTTTTGCCTTCCTCTGGATCAACAACACAGGAGGATAAACAGGCTGGACTAGATGGACATTGTCTTCATTCGGCCTTACATACTATGTTACTATCCTACACTTTCTTTTGGCCCTCCAGGGTCAAAACTCCAGGCTCGGGGGTCTCTGGCTCTAACTGGCACTTTCTCAAGCTCAATTTCTTTATGTTCTTTATCACTAAGAATGTTTTCATTTGCTTGAGACGTAACTACCTTCACATTTTCTTCCGTGTGTACCTCATTTGCAGTAGGAATGTCACTCTGTTCCTCACTTACAGCAGGGCTGGCTTTTCCCTGAACCTGCATCTCAACTGAAACAGCAACTTCCACATTGGATAATTCATATTGCACATCCCTCATCTATTCAACTGTTGCAGAAGCTATTTCTTCCACCTGCACTTCAGTGGTGGCATGTGCACTTATTTCCATCTGTGTGCCCTCTATCACGGAGATACTTTGATTCGTTTGCATGACTTCCTTATCCAGGACCAGAGTAATTTCTGAGGTCTTTTCCCCAGTCTCTGCTACCTTTGTGGCCTTCTCTGCTTCTGCAGTTTCATCTTCTGCCTTCTCCTTGGTCACTTGAACTTCACAATACTGCTCAACTTCCATCTGTAGCTCAGCTCTCACTTTCTCAATGACTTTCACAATTTTTATCTCCTTTTTAGAATTCTACTGGATCTTCTTTCTTTTCACTTGTCTGAACTGGGCCCTAGCCGTCTCTAGTCTCTGAACCTTCTTTTCAGCAATATGAAGCTCTGATTCCCAGGGTTTAATCTTCACGCCTAAATTCTTAGCAGACTTTTGAAATACCGCTTTTTCTTCTGACACCACCTTCAGGGTGCGCGTCAAGGTTAGCGCTTCAGTCTCTTTCTTAATATTCTTCAACAGGATCTCCATTCCCTCTACTGGTCATTGTAACACCCCTTTTAGCCTTTCCCGTATCAGGGTTCTCTTTTCAACGTCTGTCTTGGCGCTTATCCAGTCTTGCATTTCAGTGCACACCCGCTTATTAAGCCCTTTTTTGCAACTTTAGGAAACACTGATTTCCCCTCAGTAAGCCACTGTTCACACCTCTTTTGTTTCTTCTCCCAGTTTGACACCATCTGACATTGGTAACCAAGCTCCACACTAGTGTCTTCTACTTCCTGCTGAAGACTCACTGTAAACTTCTCAAGTTCATCATATACATCGGTTTGAAGACAAAACAACTGATTTATCACTTCCACTCCTTCTAGGATCCACAAAAGCAAATAGGGTTCGCAACCCACAGGGTTCTGTTGCTAACCCCTCCTGGAGCCTCTGGAGGGCGTCTCTTCCTCCTTCAGACCGGGTGACAGATCCAACTGGTCCACACTGGACCTCTGCTTGCAGCCTGTCCTGCACTGCCAAGCTGTAACTTCCCCCTGAGTTTGTTAGAAACTGAGCTTTTATCTAGTACCTGCTCCACCCCTTGGTATTAACCCTAGCACCATAAGTCCTGTCTGCAGCCCTCTACAGGCCCTTCTGTGTACTGCACTACTACAATATGCAATACATTACGTATGTGCGGTGTTGCACATGCAATGCCGCTATGAGACTGAGCAGAGTTTTTTGTTTTTTAAAAGAAACTCATCACACTGCGCGTGACAGCGTGCGCGAATACGTATCAGTATTTGCCCAGTATAAAATAAAACCAATTGCAGCAAATACAGAGTCAAAATGAGATCAAGCAAGGATAAAACACTGAGGACATACGCTTGGAACGTCATCTATAATGTATCCATATTATGGATCCCTACTAGAGCCGCGTTACAATGAAACTGGCCTATCCCTGCACTCCTAGAACCCTTGCAAATCTATCTTGGCAAAATGCAATATCTCACTGTACAAGTATACAGATTCACCGTTGCTGCAGAGTCAGTATGACAGTCCTTGAGGAACTATAGAAAACATATAGGAGGAATCTGTTAGCTTCTAGATCCTGGGTACATTCATGCATTTATGAGCTAACAGGATTTACTGCTGTGCAGGTGATTCACCAATTGTTAAACTACATAGGGAGATAAAATGACTGGAGGGAATAGTCCAGGTTGCAGGCAGGTGCTCTGTGCAGTTTAGTTTCTGTTGATCTCTGCAGTTAGTACTGTACTATGCAAATCATAAAACAAATGTGATCCTGTAAAGTAATGGTGCCTTGAAGGGGTTTTGTTATGCCAGGACAGGCATACACTCCTGTCCTGGAACCCCGGGACCCAGCTGACGGCCTGCGTGGAAGTCAGGTGTCGTCTGTGGCCAATCAGAGGCCGCAGTGTCACCGTACATGTTTAGTAGGAGTCATGCTTACAGTCATGCTGCGGCCTCTGGCAGCAGACAACACCTGACTTCTGCCAGGTCGTCAACCCGGAAGTCACTGCCGATACCGGTGGCGGCTATCAGCTGCGTCCCAGGACTCCAGGACAGGCCAGTTTTGGCTCTTTTTTAACTATAGGCCAGTCCGAGCAGGTGGATGAGGTTTTGTTGTAATGACAAAACCCCTTTAAAGTAAATCATAGCTTTGTTTTCTGATATAGAGCAGCAAAACCCATGTATAGATGTTAGGGGGGTTTTCCGAGGTGTAATTTGAAGCTTCTGGGCCCCATACAAAATCTGTAACAAGGCCCCCAAATATGCCTTATTCATAGTACCGGGCTATAGGAAGAAGAGAGACCTTATGCGCCCCCTAAGGTTCCGGTGCAACCACATCCCCTGCATCCCCTATAGTTACGCCCCTGAGGATGGCAGATAACTGAGTAAAGCAAATTAGAACACAGTACTCAAGTGTCCCACTGCTCCAGCACCACTAGTCCGCTACTTGCCAGTCTGATCTCAGAAGTTCCTTCCGAGATTATGTGTTGTTTATAGTCCACGTGACCACTATAGCAAAACACTGGCCTCGGCAGTTATCTGTGCATGAATGGCACGTGACTAGAAAGTAGCTGACGTGCTTCAGCAGATTATAGTTGCCTTTCTCAAAAAAAGCAGCTGCCATCTGCCGAAACATGCCAGCTACTTGTTAGCAGAGACATGCATTGTTTAACATGTGTCTGAATATTTAAAAAAAGATTTAAAAGAGAAAATTGCGTGTAGAAACTGGCAACCTTATCATACATTGGATTCATTGTCTGTTGCTGCTAAGATGTGCAGCTGGCCAAGACTCCACACAGAGATCTCAAGGAGCAGTGGTTTCCTAAAACCTTGGATAATGGTGAGCCTTTTTTGAGATATCGGTGTTAACTTACCTTCTTCCCAACAGCAAAGAGCGGATGGAGTTTAATGTGTAAGGGCTTATTCACACAGGCGTATATTGGCCAGGTTTTCACACCCTGGCTGATATATACTGCCCCTCTGATGCATTGGGTTACAATGCATCAGTGCACAGGGGCATATCTCCGCAGCGTAAAAAACCCGGCCGGGAGCTTTTACGTTGATGGCAGCAACTGCATTGACTCCAATAGGAGCCAATGACAGCTGCAGGTGAAGGTAGGTGGGAGGGAGTTTAGCAGCGTTACTGCTAAATAGTGCCATTGGACTGAATTCTAAGTTGTTCAGTAAATTGGACATCATCGACCGCTCCCAGTGTGTCCAGAAAAGTACTACTGTGTGTGGGCTCTGTTTATCCTCAAGAATAGTCGCACTGAAGGAAGGAACGGTGGCGTCACCAATAAGGACTTTCAAGTAACTTTGTCCGGTTACCATCCCTGTTCATTTACCTGTGAACTCCCACTGTGGCGACGTGGAAGGGTCCCATGCTACCCGGAACTGGGGAGGGGATGGTAGAGCCATTGTGAAAGTGACCATCTCTACCCCGCCATCTCCTCAGCTGTGGGCCTGCTCTGCAGATGTTGCACAGCACTTTGTTAGCAACCTCATGTGGAGTGTCTATGTGTATATGTGTGTGTATGTGTAACCCTGTATTGTTATGTGTATTGGCCTTGTCTGGGCCCCTAAGAGTTAATGTCTGGTGTCTCTCTAACTTCTGAACGACTTACCTGTCAGTTATCCCTTGTTAGCCCTGGGATTGGGTACAAGGTTTTCCCATAATCCAGGATTCGTTGGTGGGGAGATCTAAAAAGACAGAACTTGGGTGTGGTTAGGGGTTTTTGGGAGCTTGGAGCCTGGTCTAGTACAGCATGGAGGCTAGTTAAGTTGGTCTGGAGACTGGGACCTGGAGGCCAGCCAGCTAGCATGTGTAGTCATGGAGTCAGCTGGAGAGGAGCATGTTATCAGGTGGAGTACAGAGGGGTTTGGTTTAGGGGATATGGTATGCCTCCCTGAAGAGGTGCATTTTTAGATCATGCCTGAAATTTTGTGTGTCAGGAATTGTCCAGATAGTTTGGGGTAGCGTGTCCCAGAGGACTGGTGTTGCTTTGGAAAAGTCTTGAAGGTGGGAATGAGATTTGAATTAAAGGGGCACTCAGTCTGATTTCATTAGCAGAGCAGAGGGCCTGGACTGGGTGGTGGATTGAGATGAGGGAGGCAATGTAGGGTGACACATTTCTATGGAGAGCTTTATAGATGAAGGTAGTGAGTTTAAATTGAATTCTATATTTAACGGGCAGCCAGTGCAGTGACTGGCACAGGGCAGAGGCGTCCGAGTAGTGGCTGGACAGAAAGATGAGCCTGGCTTCCGCATTCAGGATTGCTTGGAGGGGGAAGAGTCTGGTATGGGGGAAGTCGATCAGAAGTGAGTTGCAACAATCGAGCCGAGAGTGGATGAGGGCAACAGTGAGCATTTTTAGCGTGTCCACAGTGGGAAAAGGGCAGATTCTTGCGATGTTCTTGAGGTGCAGAGGACATTTTCGGGTGAGAGATTGGATGTAGGGGGTAAAGGAGAGATCAAAGTCGAATATAACCCCAAGGCAGCTGACATGCTGTCTGGGAGTTATGGTGGTGCCACACACTGAGATGGAGATGTCACAATGAGGTCAGTTAGGAGAGCGCAGAAACACCAGTAGGTCAGTTTTTGAGAGGTCTAGTTTTAGGTAGAGAGAGAACATAGTGTTAGAGACAGCAAACAGACAGCCTGTGATGTTTTAGAGGAAAGATGCAGAGATGTCACGGGAAGAGTTGTATAGCTGGGTGTCATCAGCATACAGGTGGTATTGGAGGCCGAATCTCCTGATGGTTTGTCCAATAGGGGCTGTGTAGATGGAGAAAAGGAGGGGGCTGAGGACTGAGCCGGGGATGGGGGGTGACCCCAACAGCAAGGGAAAGAGGAGGAAAGGTAGAGACAGACACTGAAGAAGCGGCTGGATAGGTAGGAGGAGAACCAGGAGAGCAGTGTCCTCTAGGCCGATGGAGTGAAGCATACTGAGGAGGAGTTTGTGGTCAAGAGTGTCAAATGCTGCGGAGAGGTTGAGAAGGAAAAAGTTGGGAGTAATTGCCCCTCAATTTGGATGTCAGGAAGTCATTTGATACCTTTGTAAGGGCGGTTTCTGTTGAGTGTAGGGGGCGGAAGCCGGACTGTAGGGGATTGTGAAGAGATAGCTTATAAGGTGGCAGTAAACCAGGTGCTCTAGTAGTTTGAAGATGAAGGTGAAATTTGAGATGTGTCGGTAGTTAGCAGCATCAGTCGAGTCAAGAGTCGGTTTCTTTAGCAGTGGGGATATGATGGCATGTTTGAATGAGGAGGGGAAGATGCCAGAGGTCAGAGAGAAGTTAAATATAGTGGTGAGATGGGAGATGCCCACCGGGGAGAGGGATCAGAGGAGGTGTAAGGGGAGAGAGTCGCTAGTGCAGGTGGTGGGGGGAGCAGAGGAAAGCAATCTGGAGCCTTCTTCCTCTGTCATTGGTCTGAATATAGAAAGTGAGCAGGAGCTTGATGCAGTAATGACGAGACCAAGGTCCGGGCTAGTCTGGTATTGGGAAGTTATTTTTTGCCGGATGTCATCGATTTTCTTTTTGAAGTAAGCAGCCAGCTCTGCAGCCTCTGCTACTATTCATCTGTTTAAACATACAGGCACTGCACCTTGGCAGAGTGCAGCGTCAGCTGCCACACAACTGAGACTATCTGTGCATGGAATGACCTGGGGACTCCACAGCAAAGCCATTTGGAGGGGTAAAGCTTGAAATCCAGAGTTCTTCAGGTGCTGCCACCTCAGTTAGCCCAAAGCAAAACCGGCGTGTGGAAAGGCAGATCAACAGCCGTCTGTCTGACAGGTGGTGCATCTCAAACCTGCTATATGTAGACCTGTAATGTATAGACCTGGTCGCATTAATATTCAGAAAAACAGATCACACAATAATTAAAATCATCTTATTGTGTAATATTTTCTAGTGCTTTTTTATGGGACGAGTCTCCCTCTTTTTGGGCATGTCTTATTTTTGTTTTATAGCAGAACTCCAGAGCCATTATTGGTGTCCCTGCTCTGAATCATAAAGCCCTGCTGAGGTGCTTCATAACCTCTTGCAATTTTTGGACGTCAGCATTTACATTTTCAATGAAATTTGGATTCTGGCGTTTATACAGCAAACATGTCCATGGGGTTATGTGCAGAATATTCAAATGTTGCAACTTTTGACTTTGGCATTCATACAGGTGCCGTATCTGCTTATTTTATGTCTACATTATGCAAGTTATTTATACAGACGCAATCCAAATTATTCAAGCTACATTGCAAATTAGAGGATTCACTGAGGCAGAGGGGTCTAGCATAATTTCAAAGAATAGATCCCTAAAATGTAACCTTTATTTAATACCATTAAAAACACAGAGATAAGGACTAACAAACATAAATTCAGTATCCCCGATAAAACGCTTGTTACCATGCAGGGCGGCGCTGGTTCCCACGGCCGGCGCGCGGCGCTCCGATGTCGGCTCCGGCGTCCCAGAGCTCTGCTGTCGGGGCTCTCCCGGCGGCATGGAGCAGCCAGCGTGCAGCGGCGTGGAGCAGCCAGCGTGCAGCGGCGTGGGCGTGTCCGCCTGTAGGGTGCCGCCCGCTCTCCTCCACCTTCCTTATGCAACAGTGGGAGAGTCGGCTCCTCCCACTCTCCGCCCCTGGGCGGAGGCTTTTAGTTAAAAGGCTGGCAGTGACCTGAGCTCACTGCCAGTTATTGGTTCTGCTAGCCTCTAGTCAGGTCTGTCCCAGTCTGTGCTAGTTGCTCGTCAGTAGCCTGTCTGTTTACCTGTGAGCTCCATCTCCAGACTTACTCTGCTTGTAAGTTTTGTTGGTTTGTTCCACCTGCCTCTTCTGTCGGCACTCTGTCCCCTGTTAGTAGTTCCATCTAGGTAGTCGCCAGGTCCCTAGCCAGCGCAGGGACCGCCGCCCAGTTGTCCGCCTGGGGTTAGCCAGGACCGAGGCAAGTAGGCAGGGACAGTGGGGTGCGGGAAGATCAGGGCACCCCACCTGGCGCTCTGGGGGGCAGAGTGCCGTAACATAATAACTGGCCCTTAAAAACCGTTTGTCATGGAGGCGATCAGTTCCCTCACAAACCAGCTGCAGGCCCTGGTGCCTGTGATCCAGGATTTATCTGCCCGCATGGTGGCCCAGGAGCAGCGGGGGGTGTTGCAGGGATCGGACGCCGCAACCAGCCCCGAACCCAAGTACCCTCTTCCCGAGGCGTTTTCTGGGGAGAGGAACAAGTTTTTTGTTTTCCGACAGGCGTGCCGCCTGTTTTTTCGGATGCGTCCCCGTTCTTCCGGGTCAGAGGCTCAGAGGGTCGGGCTGATAATGTCCCTGCTGCGGGGCTCTGCCCAGACATGGGCCTTTTCCATCCCCGAGGGTTCCCCCTGCCTGCAGTCTGTGGACTCCTTTTTTCAGGAACTCGGGGGTATCTTCGATGAACCGGACCGAGTGGGGTTGGCGGTTTCGCGGTTGTTGGCGCTGTGGCAGGGGTCGGCTTGTGTGGAGGATTATTGCTCCAACTTCAGACGCTATGCGGGGGATACGGCATGGAACGATAGCGCGCTGAAAGACGTTTTTCTGCAGGGCCTCTCGGACGCAGTTAAAGACCTGTTAATTTCCCATCCCGTTCCCGGGTCCTTAAGGGAGGCTATGGAGCTAGCAGTGAAGGCAGACAGGAGGCTCAGGTCTAGGAAGCAGGACAGGCAAACCCGTAGAGTCAGGGAGGTCGGTTATCCCGGTCCCTCTTCCTCCTTACCAGTCCCTGTGTCCGAGCCGATGGAGGTGGATCCGCTGGACCCCAAAGAGCGACGCCGGATCCGTTTGTTGCACCGTCTCTGCCTCTACTGCGGGAAAGCTGGACACCGGGTGATAACCTGCCCACTGAGGGCTCAACGCTCGCAGCCGGAACCGGCGGAAAACTCCGAGTCCTAGGCGATTGCAGGGAGGATCGCCTAGGACTTCAGGTACTTCCTAAACTTTTGGTACCGTGTCATGTTAAATTCCGGGATTTTTCCCGATCAGGGCGGGCGTTTATTGATTCTGGAGCAGCCGCCAACTTGATAAGTCTGTGTTTTGTCCGTACTCTGATGACGGAATTTGTGGCGCTGAAGACGCCAATTCATTTTACCAGTATTGATGCTACCCCCCTCTCTACAGGCCTGGTACGATGGAGGACCCCAAGATTACAGTTCACTGTGGGGATCCTCCACTCGGAAGAACTGTCCTTCCTGGTTATGGAGAAAATGTCGGTTGATGTGGTGCTTGGTATGCCCTGGTTGGCACTGCACAATCCCCAATTTGATTGGTCCACCCGGGAATTGACTCATTGGGGATCATCCTGTCATGACCACCTGTCTACCATAGCTGTGTGCTCCGCAGATACGGTGCTCATTCCGGAGTATTTGTCAGACTTTCAGGATGTATTCTCCAAAAAACTGTCTAAGGCTCTGCCTCCTCATAGGGAGTGGGACTGTGGTATTGATCTGATTCCCGACAGCCCCATCCCTAAGGGAGCCATTTTCAATTTGTCAGGCCGTGAGCATGAAGCCCTCAAGTCCTATGTCTCGGAGGCTCTGGCCAACCGGCATATCCGGCCGTCCAGGTCCCCTGCCGGGGCGGGTCTCTTCTTTGTAGAGAAGAAGGACGGGACACTAAGGCCTTGTGTGGATTATCGGGCCCTGAATAAAATCACTGTGAAGAACCAGTGCTCCTTGCCCCTAATTCCTGACTTGTTGAATCAGGTGGTAGGGGCCCACTGGTTCTCCAAACTGGACTTGCGGGGGGCTTACAATTTAATTCGCATTAGAGAGGGAGATGAATGGAAGACGGCGTTCAACACCCCGTTAGGACATTTTGAATGTCTGGTCATGCCTTTTGGACTTTGTAATGCCCCCGCTGTGTTTCAGGGTTTTATGAACGCGGTCTTCCACGACTTTCTGGGGGTATTTCTGGTCATCTATCTTGACGACATTCTGGTGTACTCGCCTGACTGGGACTCACATGTGCGGCACCTGAGGTTGGTCCTGACCCGTTTGCGCGAGTATCAACTTTTCGTCAAGTTAGAGAAATGTACGTTTGGTTCTAAACAAATATCCTTCCTTGGTTATGTAATCTCACCCACAGAGATTCAGATGGAGTCTGATAAAGTAGCAGCAATCTCCCAATGGGTCAGACCAGACAACCTCAAGGCTCTTCAGCGGTTCTTAGGTTTTGCAAATTTTTACCGCAAATTCATTAGGAAATACTCAGTTATTGCTCAACCTCTGACCGACCTGACTAAGAAGGGGGCCAACTTGGGTAAGTGGTCGCCTGCAGCCCTTGAGGCCTTTAGCCGTCTAAAAAAGGCATTCACGACTGCCCCGGTGCTAATACAGCCGGACGCACAACTACCCTTTTTTATTGAGGTAGACGCGTCTGAAGTGGGGACAGGAGCAGTATTGTCGCAGGAAGTCAGTGGGAGGTCTGGGTATAGCCCATGTGCGTTCTTTTCGCGGAAGTTCAATTCAGCAGAGCGCAACTACGACGTGGGTAACAGCGAACTATTGGCTATCAAATGGGCCCTGGAAGAGTGGCGACACCATCTTGAGGGTGCTAGACACCCAATTACCGTATATACTGATCACAAGAATCTGGTATATCTCGCCAATGCTAAAAGACTCACAGCTCGTCAAGCCAGGTGGGCGCTGTTCTTCGCCAGGTTTAATTTCGTCGTGACATATATCCCAGGAGAGAAGAACGTGAAGGCGGACGCCCTGTCATGGAGTTTCGGGGTACCGGATAGTGAGACCATGACTCCCGAGAATATCTTAGCCCCCGGCGTGGTGGTGGCAGTTGTGGAGTCTAACTTCGTCCCTCAACTACAGGATACTCAGCAGGACGCTCCTTCGGGGGTGCCGGAGGGCAGATGGTTTGTGCCTGAGACCCTACGCCCTAGAGTCATGGATGAGTCTCACTCGTTGGTTCTCGCCGGGCATCCAGGGTTCCAGGGGACCCTGGAGCTTTGTTCCAGACACTTCTGGTGGCCAGGCATGTCTCAGGAGATCCGCAACTTTGTGAGGGGTTGCTCGGTCTGTGCTCGCAATAAGAGTCGGCGGCGTCCTCCGGAGGGTCCTCTGAGACCGCTACCGGTTCCTTCCACCCCATGGTCGCACCTATCAGTAGATTTCATCACTGACCTTCCAGAATCCCAGAAGTGCACCACTATCTTAGTGGTGGTCGACCGGTTCTCCAAGATGGCACATTTTGTGGCGTTAAAAAAGCTACCCTCGGCAAAAGAATTCGCCACGATTTTTGTAAAGGAAATAATTCGCCTACATGGGGTTCCCCAAAATATTGTATCTGATCGCGGGGTTCAGTTTGTGTCGCAGTTTTGGCGTGCCTTCTGCAGAAACCTGGGAACGTCGCTTTCCTTCTCTTCAGCGTTCCACCCGCAGACTAATGGTCAGACTGAGCGGAAGAACCAAGATTTAGTGCAATATTTACGGTTGTTTGCTAGCGAAAAGGCTCATCAGTGGGCAGAGTTCCTGCCCTTGGCAGAGTTTGCACTAAACAACCGCCTTTGTTCTTCCACTGGGGTGTCTCCATTTTTTTGTGTATACGGTCAGCATCCTCGATTCCTTACAGCAGTCCCTACCCCGTCGGTCTGTCCTGCAGCGGATGTCGCCACAGATACGCTTCAGGGGGTATGGAAAGGGGTACAGAGGAACTTGGAGGCAGCGGGGGCCCGTATACAGACAGAGTCTGTCTGTGTCTGAACCTTACAGGGTGGGACAGAAGGTATACCTGTCTTCTAAAAATCTCAAATTGCGGGTTCCGTCCTTGAAGCTGGCGCCACGTTACGTAGGGCCGTTTGCCATCACACGTGTGGTGAACCCTCTCGCCTACGAGCTGGGGCTGCCACCCACATGGAGGGTTCACAGGGTATTCCATAAGTCGCTATTGAAACCTTTTGTCCCTTCGGTGATGCCCACCTCCGGTCCCCCTCCGCCCACCCTGGTCCGGGATGAAGTTGAATACGAGGTCCAGGAGATACTGGATTCTCGTCGGTGTCGAGGAACCCTACAATATTTGGTGGCCTGGAAGGGGTTTCGACCAGAAGATCACTCCTGGGTGGCCGCACGTGATGTTCACGCTCCCGTGTTGGTACGGCGGTTCCACCGTCGTTTTCCGTATAAGCCTGGTCGAGTTTCCGGGGGCCCGGAGGTCCCCCGTCAGAGGGGGGGTAATGTTACCATGCAGGGCGGCGCTGGTTCCCACGGCCGGCGCGCGGCGCTCTGCTGTCGGGGCTCTCCCGGCGGCGTGGAGCAGCCAGCGTGCAGCGGCGTGGAGCAGCCAGCGTGCAGCGGCGTGGGCGTGTCCGCCCGTAGGGTGCCGCCCGCTCTCCTCCACCTTCCTTATGCAACAGTGGGAGAGTCGGCTCCTCCCACTCTCCGCCCCTGGGCGGAGGCTTTTAGTTAAAAGGCTGGCAGTGACCTGAGCTCACTGCCAGTTATTGGTTCTGCTAGCCTCTAGTCAGGTCTGTCCCAGTCTGTGCTAGTTGCTCGTCAGTAGCCTGTCTGTTTACCTGTGAGCTCCATCTCCAGACTTACTCTGCTTGTAAGTTTTGTTGGTTTGTTCCACCTGCCTCTTCTGTCGGCACTCTGTCCCCTGTTAGTAGTTCCATCTAGGTAGTCGCCAGGTCCCTAGCCAGCGCAGGGACCGCCGCCCAGTTGTCCGCCTGGGGTTAGCCAGGACCGAGGCAAGTAGGCAGGGACAGTGGGGTGCGGGAAGATCAGGGCACCCCACCTGGCGCTCTGGGGGGCAGAGTGCCGTAACAACGCTACTATAATGGGAAGAGACTTCAGGAAATTGGAACCAGTGGTGATGAAAAATTGCTAAATTTGAGCTGCATGGTGAGCATTACCTGGTCCTGTTCGGACAAAATCCCTACTGGCAGTCTCTCTCTAATAATTGTCAGTCTTACAATTAAAGGGGTTGTCCCGCGGCAGCAAGTGGGTCTATACACTTCTGTATGGCCATAATAATGCACTTTGTAATGTACATTGTGCATTAATTATGAGCCATACAGAAGTTATAAAAAGTTTTTTACTTACCTGCTCCGTTGCTAGCGTCCTCGTTCCCATGGAGCCGACTAATTTTCGCCCTCCGATGGCCAAATTAGCCGCGCTTGCGCAGTCCGGGTCTTCTGCTCTCTTCAATGGAGCCGCTCGTGCAGAATGCCGCCTCCGTGTAGCTCCGCCCCGTCACGTGCCGATTCCAGCCAATCAGGAGGCTGGAATCGGCAATGGACCGCACAGAAGAGCTGCGGTCCACGGAGGGAGCAGACCCCGGCGGCCATCTTCAGCAGGTAAGTATGAAGACGCCGGACCGCCGGGATTCAGGTAAGCGCTGAGCGGTTTGTTTTTTTAACCCCTGCATCGGGGTTGTCTCGCGCCGAACGGGGGGGGGGGGGGGTTAAAAAAACAACAAAAAACGTTTCGGCGCGGGACAACCCCTTTAAGGCGATTCTCCAGACCCCCGGGATCGGAAACAATGCCAACATTTACATAAGGCAAACTAGGATAAGGAGGTGCTAGCAGGCTGCCCTTATTATAGGAGCTCCCACGTGGCACCAGGTGAGTCCCCTTCATTTTATAAATGATAAAAAGGATCAGATGTTGCCATATCTGAGGCACTGCTCACTTGTTTTTATTTGTATCCAACTAGAAGGTGACAAAGAGTGCCAGTGCCTCCAGATTTGTAGCTTTATTTTACTGACCGAAACTTTTTCTGCCTCCTTAACTTCTCCATTCCCACTACTGGCACATTAGAATACGGAGTTTTGGGCCTGATTACCCCTTTCTTCCTTAGTCACCTGCAACGGACCCACCACAGAGAACAGGCCTAGGAGCCCAGGGTTGGCACCCTGATCTGACTTTGCAGCCAGACCAGAGTGCTTGATTACGTAATTGAACCTTTCATGGATATAGGCTCTCTTTGTTTTCTTCTTCTTTTTGCCTGCTGTTTCCGTTGGTAACTCATCTCCAAAACACATACGCTGTATCCTTTCAGGGGACTCCTCCAGCCTGATTTGTTGCAATATTAATGCCCCTTTTCTGCTACTGCTGTCATCCTCATCATCGGAGTCCTCCGATGTTGAAGGCAGGCCAACCTGTTCTGCTGGAATGCTCGTGCCTGTTGTTCCTCTTTGCACCAAGGACCGCTACTCACAAGAGCATACAGCCTGCCCCTCTAAACCATTTGATTTTTCATTGTTGCTGCTTGAGTGTTTGCTCAAGCGTTCTCTGATACTACCACAGCTACCGGACACCATTTTGGAATAGTAGTCGTCGTTTGTAAGTTTTTCCTGAAAGGACCACTGGATTCCTGGATCCGTCCTCTCATGTCCTTATACAATTCAATTGCTTCTTTGCAGGCCTTGATTTTTGGGCAAATGGCAGCTCCTTTATAATAGGAGGCTCGGTCGGCTTCACAGCGGGCAGTATGGAGCTCCCTGCGATTTTCATTTACTCCTCAGAGTCCTGCATATTGGCAGCGATACGGGATGCCAGATCCTCCACCACTCGCCCTTTCTGCATTCACCCCAACTTAAGCATTCTTTTGCAGCACTGACCTTTTTGTCTTTTGTTTGTCTACATGTTCTTCTTGGCTCTGTGTCGTCCAGGGGAATCAGGGTGACATTGCTGCCACCCCAACCAGATTTTCTCCCCTCCTGGATCCGATTCTGCAAGCGAAAATGAACGATAATGATGCAAGTGAAAATTAACAATATCGTTCAGTGTAAACCCAGCCAGCAAACTAACGACAAATCATTCGCTTTTCATTCATTGTTCATTTTATGGAGGCATAAAAATCATTGTTGGCTCGTTCACTAATCGTTCGGTTTAACCGCTTAACGCTGCAAGGTGTACAGCTATGTCCTGCAAGTTCGGGGTGTGTATCGAGGGAGATTGCTGTGCCAACACCCACCCGCAAAAGCGCTGATAAATGGTGCCGCTTATCACAGCTGTTAATACTTTAAATGCTGCTGTCAATTCTGAGAGTGGCATTTAAACGCCCCGACCAATGTTCAGGGAGGCCCATATGGCCCTCTGTGATTAGATCGGGAGTTTCTGTGCGCGTGTCATGGCAGCCAGGGGCCTTCTAAAAGGCCCCAGGGCTGCCATTGCAGATTGGCGTGGCTTGATAGAACACTTGTCAGATTGCGGTATGATGTAATGCTATGGCATTACATCATACTGCAGGAGCGATCAAAGCATCGCAAGTTGTGGTCCCCTCTGGGGACTAAAATAAATAGTAAAAATAAGTGTTAAAAAGTTTTACTAAGTATTAAAAAAAATTAAAAGTTAAAAAAACTGCCCTTTTGCCATATTTATAATAAAAGAATCTAAAAAATAAAACAAAAAAACATATTTGGTATCGCTGCATCTGTAAAAGTCTGTTCTATCATAGTAATGTATTATTTACCCCGCACGGTGAACGTTGTCAGAGAAAAAAAAGAACACCAGAATTGCACTTTTTCGGTCATCCTATCTCCAAGAAAATTTTTTATAAAAAGTGATCCAAAAGTTGTATGTACTCCAAAATAGAACCAATAGAAACTACAGGACATCCTGCAAAAAATGATCTTTCGCAAAACTATGTGAATGGAAAAATAAAACAGTTATGACTGTGAGAAGATGGCAGCAGAAAATAATTAAAATAAAATTAAAGGGGTTGGCTTGCGCTGAAACGTTTTTTTTTTTTTTTCCATAGGCCCCCCGTTCGGCGCAGGACAAACCCAAGGGATGTGTTAAAAAGAAATATATATATATTACTTACCCGAATCCCCGCTCTGCGACTTCTTCTTTCTTCCTACTTCTTCCTTCACCAAGATGGCCGCCGGGATCTTCACCCACGATGCACCGCGGGTCTTCTCCCATGGTGCACCATGGGCTCTGTGCGGTCCATTGCCGATTCCAGCCTCCTGATTGGCTGGAATCGGCACACGTGACGGGGCGGAGCTACGATGACCAGCTCTCCGGCACGAGCGGCCCCATTCACCAGGCAGAAGACCGCACAGCACAAGCGCGTCTAAAAACGCCAGAAGACAGCGAAATTAGACGGAGCCATGGAGACGGGGACGCTAGCAACGGAGCAGGTAAGTGAATAACTTCTGTATGGCTCATATTTAATGCACGATGTATATTACAAAGTGCATTAATATGGCCATACAGAAGTGTATAACCCCACTTGCTTTCGCGAGACAACCCCTTTAAGTTTCTGTGAAAAAGAATAAAAATAGTACAGCAAAAAAACTATAAATTTGGCATCTTAGTATTCATACTGATCCATAAAATAAATTTATCATGTCATATTTGCAGCAGTCTGTACACCGTAGAAACAAGATGGACTCAAAGATGACAGAATTTTTTTTTTCCATTTCACTCTACTTAGAATTTTTCAAATGTTTTTCAGTACATTATAGGGTACATTAAACAGCACCATTAAAAAATACAACTCATCCTGAAAAAAAAAACATCAAGCCCTCATACAGCGACGACGATGTGTAAATAAGAGTTATGATTTTTTAAAAGGGGGAGAAAAAAATCGAAAATGAGGAAAAAAAGGACAGCGTTCGAGCAATTTTTGTGACAGATGATGTCACCGGAAATCATGTGACCACTGCAGCCAATGATGCTGTATTGTCATGTTCTTGAACTCCTGTCATCATGACACTCAGAATGTGAGCACCAATGCTAGGAGAACAAGAAGTGATACTACAGCTTTTCATTTTCTGCACAAGTCACCTGATTTCCTGTGACGTCATCTGTCTCAGGAATAACTGGGACCACAGCGACAGATACGTCCCTGACTGCAGGCACTAATTGGTTGCATTGGTCAGGACGGGATGTAGTGGACGCCTGCGTACGGCCGTGTAATGTACTGCCTATGACTGCGTACTCATGCGGTCATGAGCAGTACACTTTTTTTGTTTGTTTGTATTTCCCTCGCCTCTGCTTAGCCAAGACGCGGGTACCCACAGCCCATACTCAATGGGCTCTATGTTGCGGATTCTACAGTAAAACAGAACATGCTGCATTATTTTTTCGCGAGTGGATTACGCAATTCCATCTCACTAATGTGCGTAGTCCAACTGCGCAGTCCAATGCATTTGATTGATCCGCGGATCAATCGCTCGCAGAATCCGCAATTACTATCCCCTCGTGTGAGACCGGCATTAGAAAGCTTACACTACATGTTTACTGCAAAAAAAGTGAAAGACATCTCTAATTACTCAACAGTGATCCTCCCACGCATTGGCTCGCTGTTCCTTACTCTTCTCAACCCGTCATTCATCCACAAGTTGTACAAACTCACAGATGGAAAGCTGCATAAAGAATAACTTAATTGTGCCTAATAATAAATATCGTATCATGAGTTATTTCTATAGCAACTCCTACTAGAGGCAAACATACAGGCCTAGAAAGCCCGTGACCACATATATGATTACTATGTTAATAATAGTAATGCCTGTACACAAAATTAGCTCAAGATCCATCAATGAGAAGCATTAATGTATATAATTAGCTCCTGTTTTCCTAAGGACACCAGGCTGCACCCAATGAATGTAATGCACCGTGGAGACCGCCATTCTTCCCACAACCCATTGATTACACATGAAGCCGTCCAAATACTTTCCATCACAGATATATAAAAAAGACTAACTCATTATTAAAAATAGTTAAAGGTGTAATATTACTATAGCCTTTCCAACCCCTGCTGCTTTCAAAAATCTATATTTTGCCAGGTCTCCTTTTTTTTACATCCCTAATGATGCTTCTAATAACAGGATTTTGTCTGTTTATACTTTAAGAGTTTTTCTGTTCAAAGTTAATTGACTTAAAAAATCATAAAATGAATGTACAAAAGGTTTATTTATTACTTGCTTTTTTTAGACTGCAATCTCCTTTGGGGGATTTATATCCATCCTGCATATACTTATAGTCCAGAGACACCTTGGAGGTATTTACAGTTATGGAACCCAAAAATAAGTACCGTATATACTCAAGTATTAGCCAACCCGAGTATAAGCTGAGTCAATACGTTTTACCACAAAGAATTGGTAATACGTTTTGACTCGAGTGTAAGCCTAGCTATTCTCCAGTATATACTAGGTAAAAAAAAAAGCAATACTCATTACTCACCTCTCAGCCGGTGTCTGTGTCCCCGGAGGTGCAGCAAGCTGCTTCAGTCTTCCCCCTGCTGTCATCTTCTCGGGTTGGTTTTGAAATCCCCGCTGTCAGCACTGTGTGAGGAAGCGCTGTGATTGGATCAAGCGCCGGCCAATCACAGCCAGCGCTCAATAAACTAATCACAGCCATTCAGAATGACATCACTGAATGGCTGTGATTGGTTTATCGAGTGCCGGCTGTAATTGGCCGGCGCTTTATCCAATCATAGCACTGATGGTGGGAATTTCAAAACCTAGCCAGGGAGACGACAGCAGGGAGAAGACTGAAGCAGTGGGCCGCACTGCCGGGGAGAGCATCGCGCCGGGAGAGAAAGATGCTGGCTGAGGTGAGTATTGAGGTTCTTTTTTTTTTACCTCACTCAAGTATAAGCCAAAGGGGGCTTTTTCAGCACATTTTTTGTGTTGAAAAACTTGGCTTATACTCGAGTATATATAGTATATGGTACTCGAAAGTTACGCTTTTCAAGAATACCTGTTTTATGATGCTCTTATAGTACTTAGAATGTTTTTCCTAATATACTGTAAATCACTTAGGGTAGTTTCACATCCATGTTGGGGGTTCCCGCTTCTTGCTCTGTTCGGGGAGAAGGAAAGGAGAATTCCCAGTCCGAATGGCTCCATTTTATGATGAAAGTGAACAGCACCAAATGGACCCCATTGGCTGTAAAGTAGTCCAATCGCTTTTCATTCACTCTTATCCTGCAGAGCTTTTTCTTCTGGTATTTTATGCTGGATCTGCAGTGGAATCTGCGACCAGAGGTCCCAACTCTTACTCTTCTATGCTAGTGTTGACCGTTAACCCCTATACTTCTAAATACTATCCAATAAGCAACGGAGATCTTGCAGCATATAGTAGAAATGAAGGATAACAGCCTCGCAAATAGCAGCGTTGATTTCAGTCTAAGCAATGACTTCTGCAAAGGGAATCCTTGTGACACATGGATCTTATAAGGGAGCCTCATGATAACAACTCGGATGCTTTTGAAGAGCTCTTGCCTATGATCATCATACAGCTCTCTAGGCTGTGTGGAGCATAATACAATCGCAAAAGACTTCTATGGGGATCTAGTTTGCCTAAATATGCCTCCAATTTCCCACTCTGTATGCTCCCTTGGATGCCATACTATGAAAGTATCCTTCCCTGAAATTATTACTTACATGGAACAATCTCTTTCTAAGAGAGTCCAATATGGAGACACTATGCGGCAGCACTGGGGTGCCGACTAGATTTTGAATTGAGTAGGTTCTAATGGTCCAGATGGGAAATCAAAAAGGAGTAAATTTACGTGAAACACTCCTGAAAAAACAAGTCAGATTGCATATAAAGCATCCATTACAACATTTTACTACAGTCAAATCAGAATGTCTGAAAGACTATCTTATTCTTTCAGGATGTCTTGTCTTGTTTCTCATTTACATGCTTCCTTCGTATTTCCTGCAACTCTTAAAATGAAATAAAGGCATAGGTCAGGACAAACCTAGAAAATATAACTCAATTTTCAGTGAACCTTGGGGACCCATGTTGGATTGACATCTTTTTCTCGGGAACTTTGGAAATGTCTGTTTCCAACTACACATAAATAACATTCCTTTGAAAAGTAGCAGCTGAACTCTACGGTAAAGTCGATCGGTAGAGAAATGAAAAATGTTACTAATTTCCTTCTATACCCCATTGCTATTTATATTGCAAAAGAAACAGATCTTTTTGTCCGTTGCCGTTAAAGGGACTGGTTCTGGTTACTGAGATGCCTGCTCACTTACTCATATGAACACACTGGCGCCTGGGAATGTTCATTGAATAAACCAGAATATCTTTCAAATGTACTCCATCCCTCTGTAATGCTACACCTCTGTGCAGATGGTATTAGGAGACATATGTTTTATACTTTACGTGTTTATATGATTTCCATCTCCCAGCTTTGCCACATTTCCCACCTTCCTGTTTTCAGTTATACGTACTCAACATTGTGATGGTAGTTGTTATAGAAAATCAAAGTGTATTAATGCTGGCAGTGCAAGTAGCAGCAGCCAGAACCCAATATAGGGTTGTGGAGTTGTAGCTAGGCATTTCTTCACTTAGGGTGCAAATTCAGTTTGCCTACCTAGCCCCGTGTTTTCAAATACCTTGGTCAAGGCTTATTGGTACTTCTTCCTGACATGCCCTGCAAGTCTTAGACCAGTGAGACTGTGGAACTCTCTGCCTGAGGACGTTGTGATGGCAAAATCCATAGAGGAGTTTAGGATGGGACTAGACGTCTTTCTAGAGCACTACAATATTACAGGATATAGACATTAGGTGACCAGCGGGTTGTTAAACTCAAATGTTGATCCAGGGATTACTCTGGCTGCCATTATGGAGTCAGGAAGGAATTTTTTCCTCCAAATGAGCTAAATGGCTGCTTGTTTTTTTTTGCCTTCCTCTGAACCAACGAGGTGGGGGCATTTAAACAGGCTGAATTAGATGGACATTGTCTTCATTCAGCCTAACATAATATGTTGCTATCGAACGATACAAGCTGAACACAAGACAAGAGAACTACCTTCGGGAGTTATAGTAGGGTTGAATTATGTAATGACCAAACAGTCAAATGAGCAATATTATAAAATCATGTATCTACATTAGTAGGGAACAAAAGTGCAAGAATATGAACTTGCCAATAATTGTCAAAAATGTGCTGTTAACCAGATAATGGCTCAAACGGATGATGGTGCTGGTAGTCAGATAATGGAGCAGATGTGATGGTAATCAGATAATGGAAAAAATATCATTGATGGTGATAACAAACTGACAAT
The DNA here is from genome assembly GCF_035609145.1 of Eleutherodactylus coqui. Lineage (NCBI taxonomy): Eukaryota > Metazoa > Chordata > Amphibia > Anura > Eleutherodactylidae > Eleutherodactylus > Eleutherodactylus coqui. The sequence goes on along the minus strand of NC_089845.1, from coordinate 115,355,950 downwards.
AACTGACCCAAACTCTAGCTTTCCCTAAGTCTATTGCTAATCTGACCCTGCTGCTGACCCTAACACCAGACACCACTGCCCCTGAGTATTCCTAAAGATATCTCTAATGGAGACGTGAAACAATGAGATATGAAACACTGACCCTGCCAAATGAGAGGGCACTAAGACCTAGTGACAAGAAAACCAAACTGAGCAGAGCTGATCTAATAAGTAAGACAAAGGCAAAACAGGGGAAAAGCAAACAACAAGCTATAAGAGAAAGGGCAGTTTTACCCTGAACGATTATTGTTCAGTTTATTGCTGGATCGTGAAAAATCTGAATGCTAATTGTTCAGTGTAAACACTGCCAGTGACTGAATGATGAACAATAAATCATTCAGTTATTGTTTGCTGTTTAGTTTATGGAAGCATAAAAATCAAACAACAATCGGCCCGTGTAAATAGACAATCATTCATCTATGAACAACTGCCTGTTTATTGTGAATGCAGGCGGACAGCCAGGAGTGATCTCCAGCTTGTTCCACCTCCTGGGTGAAAGCATCCTAAAAAACAAAAAAATAAGTATAGGAACAAAACTTCACTGAAAAGAAACAAAGCTAGACTAGGAAAAAGATACAAGGAAAACTGGCCTTAACTGCCAGTGTGAATGCTCAATGTCCACTCCAATTAAACTTCTCACATCAGCTGTGCTGTGATAAGGCACAAGGGACTCGCAAAGTAACATAGTATGCTAGGCTGAAAATGACCATCCAGTTCAGCCTGTTTCCACCCCACCTTGTTGATCCAGAGGAAGGCAAAAAAGCACCCCAATGAGGCAGAAGCCAATTTACCCCATTTTGGTGGAAAGAATTCCACCCCGACTCCATAATGGCAGTCAGAATAATCCCTGGGTCAACATTTGAAATGTTCCTACCTGACTCCAAGTCCGGAAGTCAGAAGATCCAGGGATCAACAATCCTTTTGGTTATTTAATGTCTATATCCAGTCATAAAAAGATGTCTAGTCCCCTCTTAAACTCCTTTATTGATTTTGCCATCACCACATCCTCAGGCAGAGAGTTTCACAGTCTCATTGCTCTTACAGTAATGAACCCCCTTCTATGTTGGTGATGAAACCTTCTTTCCTCTAACCGTAGTGGATTCCCTCTTGTTACCGTCACAGTCCTGCATATAAACAGATCATAGGAGAGATCCTTGTATTGTCCCCCCATGTATTTATAAATAGTTATGTGGTCACCCCTTAACCGTCTTTTTTCTAGGGTGAATAATCCCACTTTTAATAGACTCTCTGGGTATTCCAGTTTATTCATTTAGTTGCCCTTCTTTGAACCCCCTCAAGCACTGCAATGTCTTTCCTTGGTACATGTGTCCAGAACTCTACACACCATTCCATGTGAGGCCTAACAAGTGCCTTATATAGTGGAAGATTAACCCTTTCCAATCCAATTTGTATCCTGGTTTTCCTAGGGGGCTTACTCTTCTTCTGCCGTTATACAATGGCGCTAATGCTGGCTAAAGCCAGTACTGCATGAGGTGACACGCTGGATAGCCTCTGACAGCAGAGATGCTGGAAATATACAGTAAGAGAACCCAGACGGATGTCTTCCAACATGGGAGCTGTACAGCCTTAAATCATAACGTCTTTAGAGGTCAGACAGTGGATTGGAAAGTGTTAATGTTCTCCTCCTTCGTCTCTATACTTATTTTAATGCACCCCAAAACTTTATTTACCTTTGCAGCAGCTGATTGACATTGATTGCTCCAGTTAAGACTACAGTCCACTAGTACCCCCAGTTCTTTTTCCATATCACTTTTCCCTAGCAGTACCCAATTTAGTGTATATTGTGACATCTGTTTCTCCTGCCCATGTGCATAACTTTACATTTGTCAATGTTGAACTTCATTTGCCATTTTCTACCCTAGCCCACGTTTATCTAGGTCCATTTGCAGCCAGACATTGTCCTCCTTTGTATTAATTGTCTTATATAATTTTGTATCTTCTGCAAATATTGATATTTTACTGAACAATCTCTCTATCAGGTCATTAATAAATATATTGAACAGAATGGGGCCTAATACTTAGCCCTGTGGCACCCTACTAGCAATGGTGGCCCAATCAGAGTACAAGCCATTTGTTACCACCCTCTGTTTTCTATCACCGATCTAGTTCTTTAACCAGATACACATGTTTTTGCCCACTCCAAGCTGTCTCATTTTATATATTAACCTCTTATCACATCACTTAGTTTCCTTAGAGCCCTTGGGTGTATTCCATCTGGGCCCGTCGATTTGTCGATTTTAATCTTTTTTAGCCGGGGGTTCATTTTATCCCCTTGCAACTCATGAGACATTTCTTTTTTTCTCATCAATATACTTGAGAAAAAACTATTTAATAGATTCACCTTCCCCTATCATCTTCTATGATGATTTCTTCTGCATTATTTGTTAAAGGGCCAGTACTTTCAGTGCAAATCCTTTTACCATGTATATAATTTAAAAATCGTTTAGGGTTATTTTTGCTCACTTTGGCAATCAGTCTCTCTGTCTCCTCCTTTGTAGTTTTTATCTTTTTCTTACATAATTAGTTTTTTCCCCTGTGTTTTTAGCGCTTCTTCACTGCCTTTTTGTTTTAGTAATTTAAATGTTTTTTTTTCTTATTGCCTCCCTTACAGTCTTGTCGAGCCACATTGGTTTCCTTCTACTTGTAGTTCTTTTATTTTTAAAGGGTATCAACTGCTCACATGAGGTAATTAGGATGTTTTTAAACTTATCCCATTTGTCACCTGTATTGTTATTTTTCAGGACATTGTCCCATTTAATGTTGCCGAGAGTAATTCTAAGCTGATCAAATTTTGCTTTACTAAGGTTTATTTTTTGTCACTCCCTGATAAGGCTTCTTATTGAATGACAACTGGAAATAATTATATTGTGGTCACTATTTCCCAAATGTCCCTCAACCTGCACCCTCATGATTTTGTCAGGTCTCTTGGTTAATAATAGATCCAGAATGGCCCTCCCTCTAGTTGGTACCTGTACAAGTTGGGTAAGGTAGTTATCTTTAATTGTTCTGAAGAACTTATCACCCTTGTGAGATTCGCAGATTTTGTCTTCCCATATTATATCCGAATAATTAAAGTCCTCCGTAAAAATTACTTCACTGCAGTTTGACACTTCTTCTATTTGACTTATTAATATTTTTCAGTTTCTTCTGTTATTTTGGTGGCCTATAGAAAACTCCTATGAGGATTTTATTAGTTTTCCCTTCCTGTACTTCTGCCCATAGAGCACCATGACCACCAATGTGCACCATGACCATGATGCATGGAACTTAGGCACCAGGAAGGCAACACACTGTTCAACAATCCTGGTCACTGTAGCAGATTACCCTTGCTTGCCCCCCTAATAATTGAGTCCCCCACTACCAGGACCTGTCTAGCCTGCCCTGCTATCCCATTCCCCTTCTTATTGAAGCAGGCATCTCCCTGGCAGTCAGAGGGAACTTCCTGCTACAGCAGTGCTAATCCTGTAATGGCATCTCCCTCAACTGTCAACTTTGCAAACTTGTTGGGGCGTGCCAGTTCAGGACTAGCCTCTCTGGTTCTCTTCCCTCTACCCCTCCTAAATGTCACCAAGTTAGCTGCCTGCTCACAAGGCTCTACCAAACTACCATCCTCCCCCATATCTACCCAGTGAGTGTCCACTTTCCATATTGTCAGTGGATCTCAGTGTTGGAAGCCGCTCATTTAGACCCAGGATCTAGTCTTCCAAATGTGCAACGTGCTTATATCTCGTAAAGCAGTATGCACCCTCGACCGGCTGGTCAAGGACTGCATACATGGCACAAGATATATATTGGACAGCATTGCCAAGCATGGAGCACATTCTAGTAGCGATCTACAATTTAACATTAAAAAAAAGTAATGAAATTAAACTATATCACACCCCTCATGTGCCTCCGCCCGTTCGCGCTCACTTATGTGTCCCTGCCCAGTCATGCTCACTCACGTGTCTCTGCCTGTTCACACTCACTCACGCGTCACTGCCTGTATGTGCTCACTCACGTATGTCCACCACTATCTTCACCAGGCTACTCCTCTCTCACCGGCATCCACTCTCTCTGCCCGGCTGATGTTGACATCACTGCCAGGTGCCAGGCCCTGCTCCTCTTCTTCCCGCTGGATGGATCCTCTTCTCCTTCGCTCCAGCGGCTCCTCTGTCATGTATGAGTTCTGAACATCAATGCATCCTGCTTTCTACTCCACTGATTACTGAGCTTTCCACTTGAACTGACATTGCTGATGTCACAGGTACGTGCCAACCACTGGGACCCCTATTTAATTGAACAGTTGGGGACCCAGTGGTGGGCACCCAGAAGCATACATTTATCACCTATCTTGCAGATAAATTATAACTACTATAACATCCTTCCATATGTTTTACAATATAGCTATAATACACAAATAGTAACTTTTCAAATACATTGCACAGGTGGTCTTGTGCTGACCTTATAGCCATTTTCCTACATATGCATCTATAATTCACTAGGCCTCTAATCAAAAATCTCAAGGTATCCCCTACAATGACTGCACCTCGCTTGCTTTGAAAATTTGCATTTTGGAAAGTATAGTCCCGGTGCTCTAAATATTAATATTGCATAATGGGTGCTCAGCTGTAAGAGTGCCTCAGTGTAAGCGTGAACCAGCTTTTTGTCTGTTTAATACAGTTATGGATTTAACTGAGGTTTAGTACAGGATAATGCAATGTATTTACGAAGTTACTTATCGTGTTAAGTACAATATATCTGTAATTAAATTGTAAAATGCTGATGCAGCTAACATTGTAATGTAAATTAATGATCTTACATTTGCATAGGACTAGAATACAGTTGATTGTTGTATTAATTATTGTTTGTCATCATTATACATTGGCACATTCAGTTTTTGAAGGCCATTTTATCACCAGGCTGTATCATTAGATTGTTTTAGATAAAGCCACTAGAGTTTTCAAGGAAAACCACCTACAGACGTCTTACAAAAACACCAATTATAGCAAAAAATAAAATAAAATCTTACTCGCTTATTAATTAAATATATCCGAGCATGTAGAAAGACGAATCCCAGAAAACTTATTGAAGTAACCTAAATAATGTCACCTTAAAGATGTAGCAATCGTTAACATGACTGTTGCACCATCATAAGTCGATTTACAGCATTGTTATACATTGTAGTTCTTCTAAGACATTAAATGTCAGATTAATATTTGCTACATCTTTATAATGTAATGAGGCTCTTGTAGAATTTGTTCATACTGGAAGCTGTACCTGCTCTTTCAACCAGTGAGGAGGGTCCATTTGTTTGACTACTGGTTTCTAACCCCGTACAAGCTGTAATGTACAGCATTAAGAACAGGATTTCCTCACTCACAATCTGTATGTTTCGGATGAGTCTTCTCCCATGCACAATGCATTGAGGGCAATACCTTAGCAGTAATGCTTGCACAGGCGTCCAGGATCCATTGTTACATGTGCGCAACACTGTGGATTTTCACTGCGTATACTTGGACTTGACATCTTCCTACTGGCAAGATCCAGTGTGCATGGGGGCCACTCCACTGGGCCATGATGTCAAGTGGTGTGACGGGGACAGGACACTTTGGGCATTATATGGGATGATTATAGATTCACGTGAGAGTAAAGTTAATCAAGATGATATTCACAACTATGGTGCTTGTGAGCCTGCTGTGACACACTGCTCCTAAATTCAGTGACGTGCTCTGGCACATCATATCAACGAACATCCTATATCATGTACACATCTTATAACTCCCATTATCTTACTACACATCCTACTATGTCATCCCAATTCCTGCATTTCCTGTAGCACAGTCCTTGGGGAAATACTCCCTCAGTCTGATCTCATTGGCTATAATCACTGTCCCTAGTGTGCGCACACTAAAGTCGTTGGACTAGACTTAGATTTCTTGCAGCTTTTGTTGATTGCAAGTCCATGATGCCATCATCTTCTTCTGGGACCACGTTCCCTGTGAGAAGGGAGACTCCCTCTCTGTTACATATAGCAAACAGATCTGCTGCTCTGACCTGTCTGTTATCTAAGTTTGTATTTATTTTGCTTCAGCATCTCTGGAGTTAACAGTTCCACACTACTCCGCACAGCTGGGGGCTGTTTGCCAATCACTCCACTATATAGTTTTCCTGAGCTGCTATCTAGTGCTTCCAGGTTGTTGTTCTTCTATGACAGCTCGTGGCTGCTGCTCTCTGCAGTATTTCTGTGACTACTGATCTCAAGTCTGCTGTAGCTGTAAGCTACTTGTGTTTTACTCAGATCTTCTGTTCCTGCTCACATACTCAGTTCCTGTTTCTGCTTGGTACATCCTGTTCCAGTTAGGGCCTTGACAGGGTTATTCAGCGCCCAGGTTCCAGCTCGGGCCGTCCTTATCAGGGTGATTACTCTGCTCTGTTAGGCAGGGACTTCATCACTGCACTCCAGCTCAGGGCTAGCTCAGTCCCAGCCTCTGCCTTGTACCAAGCTACATGCCGAGGAGTGAGCATCTGATCTCCGGGTCAGCTGTCAGTCCTTCCAGGTGGTTTCCCCTGCTCAGAGTAACGACACAGGGGTTCCACATCCAAATACGTAACACTCTGCTTCCACACGGTTTGTAATCTTCTGGCCCCTGGTTCATTGGGCTCTCTTGCTGACATCTCTGTTAGATTTCTGGTAACAGGTGCCCCCATGTCCCTCACAGTCCTGCATGCAGTTCTCACACTGCTGCTGCCCCCACACTGCGCTGGAGTTTGTCTCTGTCTCTGAAAAGGAGCTCCTGCTGCCACACACACCACTCAAATGTATGGGCCAAAATGGCTGCTGTAACATCACCTGCCTGCAGGGTTTAGTCCTCATGCACAGCCCCAGCACACAAAGCTAGTCCTAGTGACTTTCAGGACCTTTGTCTCTAAAGGTCTTTCTACCCATTGTGATAGTCCTTCAGGGGGTGGGGGCGGCACAGACACTCTGGAGTCAGAAGTACATACAGTAAAACTTACAGCAGTCTTTATTTAGACGTATGCTTCTGGTCAGCAAAACAGCAACACAAAAGTCCATGCGGTATAATGAAATGAAATGCTGCACCACACAGGGTGCTCAGAGGCTTTCTCTTCAGGCTATCAGGCAGCAAGATATTGCTCTCTCCTCAGTTCGTCAGACACTGACCTCATGGACCTGCAGTCTTTTATGCCCCAGTAACGGGGTCAGTGCCTACAGCTGAGTCGAGAGCCAGGTTGAAGCTGTGGACTGGATCTCCACCCTATCCAGACTAAAAGCCTGGGAGCGAGATTTACTCCATGCACAACCTCACCCTTTACCTGTCTTACCAATATACACTTAATGGGGCACTGCTAGGGAAAAGTGATATGGAAAAAGACCTGGGGGTACTAGTGGATTGTAGACTAAACTGGAGTAACCAATGCCAATCAGCTGCTGCAAAGGCAAATAAACTTTTGGGATGCATTAAAAGAGGTATAGGGGCGAAGGTTGAGAACATTATCCTTCCGTTATATAAGGCACTTGTCAGGCCTCACATAGAATACTGTGTACAGTTCTGGTTACCGGTGCTTAGGAAAGATGTTACGGTATTGGAGGGGGTTCAAAGAAGAGCGACTAAGCTAGTACATGGAATGACGGGACTAGAATACCCAGAGAGGCTATCAAAATTGGGACTATTTACTCTAGAAAAAAGAAGGTTAAGGGGCGACCAAATAACCATGTATAAGTACATGAGGGGACAATACAAGGATCTCTCCCAGGATCTGTTTATACCCAGGACTACGACGGTAACAAGAGGGCATCCGCTACGCTTAGAAGAATGCAGGTTTTATCACCAACATAGACAAGGGTTCTTTACTGTAAGAGCAGTTAGACTGTGGAACTCCCTGCCTGAGGATGAGGTGATGGCAAAATCCATAGAGGAGTTTAAAAGGGGACTTGATGTCTTTCTGGAGAGGAAGGATATTATAGGTTATAAATCCTAGTTTAATTGTTAATCCGGGTATACAGGCAGGTAGGAACTATTAGGGGTTGATCCAGGGATTAGTCTGATTGCCATTAGGGAGTCGGGAAGGAATTTTTTCCCCAAAAGGGCTAGTTGGCTTCTGCTCTTGGGGTTTTGTTTTTTTTTGCCTTCCTCTGGATCAAAAAAACAGGAGGATAACAGGCTGGACTAGATGGACATTGTCTTCATTCAGCCTTACATACTATGTTACTATGTTACTATGTTACACCATGTATAGGCAGGCATATTAAAAAGAGATTTAACCCCTAATGTTCCCAGATTACACTACAATAACACCAATACAGATAAAGAATAATACATTTGTATCTAAAATATATGGTTAGTTTTAGACTAGAAGGTTGGAAAAAAAAGAATTAATCTGTTTGAGGGGGAAAAGAAGCACTATCTTGGGGGTAGCAGGTAGTAAGATTTGCTGCTCTTGTAATAGGCACACCGCTCTTGTTGAATTATAATGACAAATGTCAAATAAGTGATAAGGAAGCAAAACAGGGACTGTGCAGGCATGGAAGAACTGAAGAATAGAGATGAGCGAGCACCAAAATGCTCGGGTGCTTGTTACTCGAGTCGAACTTTTCGCGATGCTCGAGGGTTCGTTTCGAGTAACAAACCCCATTGAAGTCAATGGGCGACCCGAGCATTTTTGTATATCGCCGATGCTCGCTAAGGTTTCCATTTGTGAAAATCTGGGCAATTCAAGAAAGTGATGGGAACGACACAGCAACGGATAGGGCAGGCGAGGGGCTACATGTTGGGCTGCATCTCAAGTTCCCAGGTCCCACTATTAAGCCACAATAGCGGCAAGAGTGGGCCCCCCCCTCCCAACAATTTTTACTTCTGAAAAGCCCTCATTAGCAATGCATACCTTAACTAAGCACCACACTACCTCCAACAAAGCACAATCACTGCCTGCATGACACTCCGCTGCCAATTCTCCTGGGTTACATGCTGCCCAACCCCCCCCCCCCCGCACGACCCAGTGTCCACAGCGCACACCAAAGTGTCCCTGCGCAGCCTTTAGCTGCCCTCATGCCACACCACCCTCATGTCTATTTATAAGCGCGTCTGCCATGAGGAGGAACCGCAGGCACACACTGCAGAGGGGTGGCACGGCCAGGCAGCGACCCTCTTTAAAAGGGGCGGGGCGATAGCCCATAATGCTGTACAGAAGCAATGAGAAATCCAATCCTGTGCCACATCCATCAGGAGCTGCACACGTGGGCATAGCAATAGGGAACCTATGTGCCACACACTATTCATTCTGTCAAGGTGTCTGCATGCCCCAGTCAGACCGGGGTTTTTTATAAATAGTCACAGGCAGGTACAACTCCGCAATGGGAATTCCGTGTGCACCCACAGCATGGGTGGCTCCCTGAAACCCACCGGCGGTACATAAATATATCCCATTGCAGTGCCCAGCACAGCTGAGGTAACGTCAGCTTTAATGCAGGTGGTCTAAAAATGACTAGGATTACAATGTAGGCGAGGGCCCCAAAAAATTGGTGTACCAACAGTACAAATGTACTTCAGAAAAATTGCCCATGCCCAACCAAGAGGGCAGGTGAAACCCATTAATCGCTTTGGTTAATGTGGCTTAATTTGTAACTAGGCCTGTAGGCGGCCCAGTTAAAATAAAAATTGGTTCAGGTGCAAGTTTAAACGCTTTATTGAATTGAGAATTGAAACTTATAAACATTGTTTACAAACGTTATATGACTGAGCCTTGTGGGCCTGAGAAAAATTGCCCGTTCGGCGTGATTACGTGAGGTTTCAGGAGGAGGAGCAGGAGGAGGAGGATGAATATAATACACAGATTGATGAAGCTAAAAGGTCCCCGTTTTTTATGGTGATAGAGAATGATGCTTCCATCCGCGGGTGCAGCCAAAGTATTGTTTAGGTACCGCTGCTGTCCGCTGGTGGAGAACAGAACTCTGGGGAAATCCAGGCTTTGTTCATCTTTATGATTGTAAGCCTGTCGGCACTGTCGGTTGACAGGCGGGTACGCTTATCCGTGATGATTCCCCCAGCCGCACTAAACACCCTTTCTGACAAGACGCTAGCCGCAGGACAAGCAAGCACCTCCAGGGCATACAGCGCGAGTTCAGGCCACGTGTCCAGCTTTGACACCCAGTAGTTGTAGGGGGCAGAGGCGTCACCGAGGACGGTCGTGCGATCGGCTACGTACTCCCTCACCATCCTTTTACAGTGCTCCCGCCGACTCAGCCTTGACTGGGGAGCGGTGACACAGTCTTGCTGGGGAGCCATAAAGCTGTCAAAGGCCTTGGACAGTGTTCCCCTGCCTGCGCTGTACATGCTGCCTGATCTCCACGCCTCCCCTGCTACCTGGCCCTTGGAACTGCGTCTTCTCCCACTAGCGCTGTCGGATGGGAATTTTACCATCAGTTTGTCCGCCAGGGTCCTGTGGTATAACATCACTCTCGAACCCCTTTCCTCTTCAGGTATGAGAGTGGAAAGGTTCTCCTTATACCGTGGGTCGAGCAGTGTGTACACCCAGTAATCTGTAGTGTCCAGAATGCGTGTAACGCGAGGGTCACGAGAAAGGCATCCTAACATGAAGTCAGCCATGTGTGCCAGGGTACCTGTACGCAACACATGGCTGTCCTCACTAGAAAGATCACTTTCAGGATCCTCCTCCTCCTCCCCCTCAGGCCATACACGCTGAAAGGATGACATGCAAGCAGCATGGGTACCCTCAGCAGTGGGCCAAGCTGTCTCTTCCCCCTCCTCCTCATGCTCCTCCACCTCCTCCTCCTCAACGCGCTGAGATATAGACAGGAGGGTGCTCTGACTATCCAGTGACATACTGTCTTCCCCCGCCTCTGTTTCCGAGCGCAAAGCGTCAGCCTTTATGCTTTGCAGGGAACTTCTCAAGAGGCATAGCAGAGGAATGGTGACGCTAATGATTGCAGCATCGCCGCTCACCATCTGGGTAGACTCCTCAAAGTTTCCAAGGACCTGGCAGATGTCTGCCAACCAGGCCCACTCTTCTGTAAAGAATTGAGGAGGCTGACTCCCACTATGTCGCCCATGTTGGAGTTGATATTCCCCTATAGCTCTACGCTGCTCATAGAGCCTGGCCAACATGTGGAGCGTAGATCTCCACCGTGTGGGCACGTCGCACAGCAGTCGGTGCACTGGCAGATTAAACCGATGTTGCAGGGTGCGCAGGGTGGCAGCGTCCGTGTGGGACTTGCGGAAATGTGCGCTGAGCCGGCGCACCTTTCCGAGCAGGTCTGACAAGCGTGGGTAGCTTTTCAGAAAGCGCTGAACCACCAAATTAAAGACGTGGGCCAGGCATGGCACGTGCGTGAGGCTGCCGAGCTGCAGAGCCACCACCAGGTTACGGCCGTTGTCACACACGACCATGCCCGTTGGAGGCTCAGCGGCGCAAGCCAGCGGTCGGTCTGCTCTGTCAGACCCTGCAGCAGTTCGTGGGCCGTGTGCCTCTTCTCTCCTAAGCTGAGTAGTTTCAGCACGGCCTGCTGACGCTTGGCCACCGCTGTGCTGCCACGCCGCGCGACACCGACTGCTGGCGACGTGCTGCTGCTGACACATCTTGATTGCGAGACAGAGGTTGTGTAGGAGGAGGAGGAGGGTGGTTTAGTGGAGGAAGCATACACCGCCGCAGATACCAGCACCGAGCTGGGGCCCGCAATTCTGGGGGTGGGTAGGACGTGAGTGGTCCCAGGCTCTGACTCTGTCCCAGCCTCCACTAAATTCACCCAATGTGCCGTCAGGGAAATATAGTGGCCCTGCCCGCCTGTGCTTGTCCACGTGTCCGTTGTTAAGTGGACCTTGGCAGTAACCGCGTTGGTGAGGGCGCGTACAATGTTGCGGGAGACGTGGTCGTGCAGGGCTGGGACGGCACATCGGGAAAAGTAGTGGCGACTGGGAACCGAATAGCGCGGGGCCGCCGCCGCCATCATGTTTTTGAAAGCCTCCGTTTCCACAAGCCTATACGGCAGCATCTCCAGGCTGATCAATTTGGCTATGTGCACGTTTAACGCTTGAGCGTGTGGGTGCGTGGCAGCGTACTTGTGCTTGCGCTCCAACACTTGCGCTAGCGACGGCTGGACGGTGCGCTGAGAGACATTGGTGGATGGGGCCGAGGACAGCGGAGGTGAGGGTGTGTGTGCAGGCCGGGAGACGGTCGTGTCTGTGTTCTGAGAGGGGGGTTGGATTTCAGAGGCAGGTTGGGGCACAGGGGGAGAGGCAGTGGTGCAAACCGGAGGCGGTGAACGGCCTTCGTCCCACCTTGTGGGGTGCTTGGCTATCATATGCCTGCGCATGCTGGTGGTGGTGAGGCTAGTGGTGGTGGCTCCCCGGCTGATCTTGGCGCGACAAAGGTTGCACACCACTGTTCATCGGTCGCCTGCACTCTCAGTGAAAAACTGCCAGACCGTTGAGCACCTCGGCCTCTGCAGGGTGGCATGGCGCGAGGGGGAGCTTTGGGAAACAGTTGGTGGAATATTCAGTCTGGCCCTGCCTCTACCCCTGGCCACCGCACTGCCTCTTCCAACCTGCCCTGCTGCTGCACTTGCCTCCCCCTCTGAAGACCTGTCCTCAGTAGGCTTGGCAAACCAGGTGGGGTCAGTCACCTCATCGTCCTGCTGCTCTTCCTCCGAATCCTCTATGCGCTCCTCCCTCGGACTTACTGCAATTACTACTACCTGAGTGATAGACAACTGTGTCTCATCGTCGTCGTCCTCCTCACCCACTGAAAGCTCTTGAGACAGTTGCTGGAAGTCCCCAGCCTCATCCCCCGGACCCCGGGAACTTTCCAAAGGTTGGGCATCGGTCACGACAAACTCCTCCGGTGGGATAGGAACCATTGCTGCCCATTCTGGGCAGGGGCCCGAGAACAGTTCCTGGGAGTCTGCCTGCTCCTCAGAAGGTGTCATTGTAATGGAGTGAGGAGGCTGGGAGGAAGGAGGAGCAGCAGCCAGAGGATTCTGAGTTGCAGCAGTGGACGGCGCAGAACTCTGGGTGGTCGATAGATTGCTGGATGCACTTTCTGCCATCCACGACAGGACCTGCTCACACTGCTCATTTTCTAATAAAGGTCTACCGCGTGGACCCATTAATTGTGAGATTAATCTTGGGACGCCAGAAACGTGCCTCTCTCCTAATCCCGCAGCAGTCGGCTGCGATACACCTGGATCAGGAGCTCGGCCTGTGCCCACACCCTGACTTGGGGCTCCACGTCCTTGCACGCGTCCACGTCCTCTAGGCCTACCCCTACCCCTCAGCATGGTGTATTACCAGTAATGCAGAAACAGAACGCTGTAATTAAATGTGCCGTTTATTGGCCTGTGGTTGGAGGCTGACTTCGCTTACGGAACGCACAGCAGAGCCAGGAAAGAATTTTGCGCAAGGCTGTAGTGAGACGTAGGTGTGTATGACTGAGCTAGTGGAATTCACAGCGCAGAAGCAGTCAAGTGTCCAAAGGCCACTAGTAGGCCTTATGTGTTTTGCTTCTATTTTTTTAAAGGCTGAGCTGAGACAGCAGACAGATACTGTAGGCAGCGTATATATGTATACTATTTCCCTCTGGACAGGATGACGGCGGTGATGTAACGGGCAACGCAGAGCCAGGAAAGAATTTTGCGCAAGCCTGCTGTAACACTTAGCTGCGTATTAATTAGGACTACTACCCCCAGCAGAGACGCAGTACACTCAAGACGGTCACAGGCAGCCCAAAGATAGTATTTTTCCAAAATTTGTTTGAAAAAGCCCACTGTCTATATAGACAGTATATCTCTTTCACCTTTCCCACTGTCCCTGCCTCACCACTACTGGCCCTATACTATGTAAAATTACTGCAGACTGTTTCCCTCTGGACGGGAGGACGGTGGTGATGTAACGGGCAACGCAGAGCCAGGAAAGAATTTTGCGCAAGCCTGCTGTAACACTTAGCTGCGTATTAATTAGGACTACTACCCCCAGCAGAGACGCAGTACACTCAAGACGGTCACAGGCAGCCCAAGGATAGTATTTTTCCCAAATTTGTTTGAAAAAGCCCACTGCCTATATAGACAGTATATCTCTTTCACCTTTCCCACTGTCCCTGCCTCACCACTACTGGCTCTATACTATGTAAAATTACTGCAGACTGTTTCCCTCTGGACGGAATGACGGCGGTGCTGTAACGGGCAATGCAGAGCCAGGAAAGAATTTTGCGCAAGCCTGCTGTAACACTTAGCTGTGTATTAATTAGGACTACTACCCCAGCAGACAAGCAGTACCCTGAGGACGGTCACAGGCAGCCCAAATATTTTTTTTCCAAAATTTGTTTGAAAAAGCCCACTGCCTATATAGACAGTATATCTCTTTCACCTTTCCCACTGTCCCTGCCTCACCAGTACTGGCCCTATACTATGTACAATGACTGCAGACTGAGGACGCAATGCTCTGCACAGCTGATATACAAAAAAAAAAAAAAAAAGTGCAACACTGCTAAAAGCAGCCTCAACAGTACTGCACACGGTCAGATGTGGCCCTAAGAAGGACCGTTGGGGTTCTTGAAGCCTAAAATAACTCCTAACACTCTCCCTATAGCAGCTCCAGCATCAGCAGCACTTTCCCTGATCTCTGTCAGAATGCATCTGTGGAGAGCCGCGGGCGGGGCCGATTTTTATACTCAGGTGACACCTGATCTCGCCAGCCACTCACTGCAGGGGGGTGGTATAGGGCTTGAACGTCGCAGGGGGAAGTTGTAATGCCTTCCCTGTCTTTCTATTGGCCAGAAAAGCGCGCTAACGTCTCAGAGATGAAAGTGAAAGTAACTCGAACATCGCGTGGTGCTCGCCTCTAGTAACGAGCATCTCGAACACGCTAATACTCGAACGAGTATCAAGCTCGGACGAGTACGTTCGCTCATCTCTACTGAAGAATATTCTGTTCATTGAGGGAGAAGCGTGACCAAGGCTACCAGGAAAGGACAAACCTATATCTGTAGACCACCATTTCTATGGCCTACCAAAAAAATGAAATTGGTGCAACTGACAGCAATAAGATGCAGCGACTATTTATGTCTTGCAGGCAATTCTATTTGAAGGTTTTGTTGGAGTCTGGACCTTGGAAGATGTTGATCATTTACTTTACTGTTTGCACACAGAATTGTATACAGCAGCTATAAAAAAAAATGAATGAAACCTTACATTACAGAAGGAGCCGGTCATTTGCATATAGTGTGAGTAATATTTGAGGAATACGGATGTTTGCGCCCAGGCCTTTACCTGCAGAAGAAGCCTAGAGTCATAAAAGTGAATACTACATTATTAAATGAAGTTCCTTGCCTTGACAGTAGCTATATAAATGTAAAGTACAAGCTATAGCTGGGAGTTAGGAAAACGCACAGCGGAAATGTATATTAGATGTGTATGAGAGATTTTCATTTAATTTCCTGTGAGATCTTAGGCTCAATACCCATAAACTATAATTGATGGAAGATAGAAGAAATCACTTTGCAAGGAATGTAGAAGTAGATGTAAGACGTAAGCAGGATACGTCTAGAATGGAACTTGTTTTGCTTCTTGCTCAGTAAATAATCAATCAATTATTAGGAAATTATCTTCATTGAAGTATCATCAGGACTCCGCGCACGTTATTGAATATACCGGCGACAATATCCCATTTGTGCAAATTACATTCATTTGATGATTTTGAAATCTTATTAGCAGGAACATCTGCAACATGAGCTGAACATAAACCAATACCGAGAAAAGAAATTGAAACTAATGGTTACGTAATGATTTGTAGCAAATAAGCATAACAAGAACATTCAGTGCTGGATACTTATATATACAATGGGACAGGTTTACTAATACTGTCTAATAGTTAGACAATGCAAAGTTAGACTAAACAGTCTTTTAATCTTTTCACTCCTGAGCCATTTTTTGTTTTTGTATTTTAATTCCCCCCCCCCCCACACACACTTTCAAAAATAATTATAACCCCTTTATTTTTCCTGCTGACATGGCCATATGAGGGCTTATTTTTAGCAGGACAAGTTGTGTTTTTCAATGGTACCATTTAAAGGGGTTGTCCCGCGCCGAAACGTGTTTTTTTTGCATAGCCCCCCCCCCCCGTTCAGCGCAGGACAAACCCAAGGGATGTGTTGAAATTTAAAAAAAATTTTACTTACCCGAATCCCCTCTCTGCAACTTCTTCCTTCTTTTCCTCCAAGATGGCCGCCGGGATCTTCACCCACGATGCACCGCGGGTCTTCTCCCATGGTGCACCGTGGGCTCTGTGCGGTCCATTGCCGATTCCAGCCTCCTGATTGGCTGGAATCGGCACACGTGATGGGGCGGAGCTACGCAATGACGCGTAGAAGGGGGCGGAGCCAGAACGCCGCTCGTGCCCGGACCGACCAGAAGGGAGAAGACCCTTCTGCGCAAGTGCGTCTAATTGGGCGATTAGACGCTGAAATTAGATGGCACCATGGAGACAGGGACGCTAGCGAGTGGGTAAGTGAATAACTTCTGTATGGCTCATATTTAATGCACGATGTATATTACAAAGTGCATTAATATGGCCATACAGAAGTGTATAACCCCACTTGCTTTCGCGGGACAACCCCTTTAATGTACCATGTAATGTGCTTAAAAAACTTTTAGAAATAGAAAAAAAAGCAGTTGCGCCATTTCTGGTGTCATCTTGTTTTTATGACATAAAAGATATGGCAAAAATAAATTTCTAATTGAATTCTGTGTGTCAGTCCGATTATGGTCATACCAAATTTCTATAGCTTTAATAAAATATCTTTAAAAAAACAAAAACATTACTTTCTGTCACAATCCGATCCCCATAACTTTTTGATTTTTCTGTTGATTGGGTTGTGTAAAGGCTTGTTTCTTATAGAATGACTTGCAGCTTCCATTGTCACTATTTTGGGGTATATATGACTTTTTGATCACTTTTTTTTCCGATGTGCTGCCCATTGTTTCAAATCATCAAGGCTATCCCCTTCTCCCATTCACAATGCATTGAGAACAACACCTCCGAAGAAATGCTTGCGCAAGCATCCAGGATCCACTGTTACGTGTGCATAACACTGTGGAATTTCACTGCGTAAACTTTGAACTTGACATCACTCTATAGGTAGACGTCCAAGGGCATAAGATCCAGTGTCATGGGGCCACTCCACAGGCCACGATGCCCAATCCAATTACCCGGAAACTGCTGATCCTAAAACTAGTGGACATCACATCCATAACATGGGGAGGCACCATCCTGCTGGAAGAACACTAGGAATGTGCTATCTTCATTCAGAAACGGTTACACCTCCTCATGTAAGAATTGAAGATATTTGGCAGCAGTAAGGTTACCATCGATGAAGAATAGGTACACTATTTTTGTATCCCACACACCACACCATGAGTTTCTATACACCAACCATCTTGGAGGGATCTGTCCAGTATGGGTTTATATCCGACCAGCAGTGAAAGTTTTGTTTGCTCACCTCCCCGTTCACTGAGAAGTTTGATTCAGCACTGAACACTACCGTCTTTGTGAAATTTGGGTCCTCTTGCAATTGCTGTGACATCCATTTCATAAATTCAACACAGCATTTGGCATATTCCTCTTTGAGGTGATGCTGTAACTGGATCTTGTATTAGTGTCATTTGTGTGTAGCCAGTATCCAACTTTTAGGGCATGTTCCCTTTTCAACAACGCCACACCTCTTTGTTAGATTCAGTGAAAAAGTGTCCAACAGTGACTAAAACACATGATGAATGTAGTGATAGGGCAGCAAACCCAAGAGAAGATAAGAACTAGCAACTTCTTTGCCTCTTACCCCCCAAATAACACTTCCCCATACCTACTGGTGAAATGGGAAAACAACCCATCTGCAAGCTGCTGCTTCTATCTTCATTAATCAGAAGCAATGCAAGGAGCTTCATACCATCTCACTGTAGATATTCTCCTTTTCTTATTTACTTAGTAATAGAGACTTTGATCATACTTACCAACCATTCCAGTTAGTTTATACATATCTCACTCTGATTTCTGCCAAGAAGGAAGCTGATCCATGATGTCGACATTGAAAAAATGATGTCTCAAGGTTCTTACCATTAAGCGATTGTTTACAATGGGAGATAAGTGTTTAGCTTTTTCAGGAAACTGCACCACTCATGTCCATTGGCTGTGTCTGGTATTGCAACCTCGGGCCATTCATGTTCATACCAGACATAGTCCAAGAACAAGGAACCAAAACCGGACACTTTTTAAAATCTCATACAACCCTCTTTAAACTGGCCAGACACTGTAAATAAATATTGGACAAAAATTAGGGTAAGGCTGGGGGCAGACGTTGGGAAAAGGAAGATACTAGAAAATTGGATTGCTCCCCATTGAAGTAAACATACATGCTTGGCCCTCTATGTTCATGTTAATGGGGAGTCGAGAGAGATGGCTGTTGACTTGACAAGCATTCAGCCCACAGCTATCTCATATGTATGGCTAACTTTAAGGTCGATAGTGCCATGATAGGAGGTTTAGGGAAGCCTTAAAAAATATCAAATATGGTTATTTAATGTGCTTAAGTCATCTTTATGGAAATGGTAGTAGAATTCATTATTCAATAAATCAATATTTGCATTTTTAACCAAGGATCTTTAGCTGCACCTATGTAACAAGGTAGGAATCACATGTTGTATGAGACATAGGAACATTATTTTCTTAAAAACCCTTTGCCATCTTCTAAAAACAATGAGAAATATATTTGCATATCTTGTGGCAGCTGAACAGATATACTCAATTTCTTTTCCTGGTATCAGTTTTTGTTGGCATACTTTACAGACGTCAATATTTCTAATAATCTAGAGACGTGTTGCTTGCAGAAACTTCAGCACATGCAATGCTTAAAAAACTGGCCACAGAAACAAGAATTCAAGATCACAACAGGTGGCCAACCACACCGTACTTTTGGTTAATACCACCTGCTTATGTATCAAAGCCAAAAATTTAATTTAGCTTTTTGGGACTGATGACTCATGCCCAGCCTTAGGTTAGATGGTACCATGTGTGAGATTTTCTTTGGTTGCCCCCCACACTAGACAAGAAGAAAAATATATATTGCACTGATGACTAGTCTACATGTATTCTACTGGTGCAAGAAGCAAGATAGTACCCTACCCAAACCAGTACTGTTCAGTAAAGATAGTACTGATACCATGTTCAATGAATAACTACAGTCATAGAACCAAGCTCTGAGTGATGATGTCACCTCTGATTACACTCATCTAGCTTCTTCGCTATCTAGATCCAAACTGCCATGAAGACTTATTTCATATATGATTCCTCTCTGAACACTCTCCCCATCCCTCAATGCCTCTCTCGGGCTTCTTCATAGTAATAGCCTCCATGCAATAATTATTTCCCCATAGTGCTAATTACAGGAACTAATACTTCCTTTAATAATGCCCACTTTGTGCCTCCAAAATGTTACACACTCTAGTTCCCTGCTGGGTCACCTCTAGCTTGGATGCAAGATGTGACACGCCTAGGTACGGAGGTATACAGGTTCTGTATGGTATCCTGCAGTATATCGGTCCATATTTGCTGTAACTGAGTCTCTAGATTGTAAACTATCAAAGTTGGCATCCCAAATGGTCCCATACATGTTCTATTAGCAATAAATCTGGTGACTGGGCAGGAAGTGTGACAATGTTGTGAGGGTTCCTGTGACCCCCTTGCTGTGTGCGGCCGAGCATTATCCTGCTGGAAAATACCTCTTGGAAGCCCTTCCATGAGAGGAACACATGATATGGCTGCAGGATGTCCTGAACATATATAGCTGTCATACTCTCTCGTACCACTATTAGAGGTGACCAACTGTTGTATGAGTTGGCGAACAAGACCATCACACCAGCAGTGGGGGCAGTGTGCCACTCCACAGCAAAAGGAGAATTGAGGCACTCATCCCGAGGTCTCCAGACACAAACATGGCTGTTTTCAGTATCCAAACTAAACCTGGATCCATCGCTGAAGACAACCCGATTTCACTCTATAGTAGTCCAGTTTTGTTGTTCACAACACCACTGCAAATGAAGGTGGGTCATTGTCAAAGGCAGTACATGTAATTTCCAAGCGCTTGGAAATAGTTCTGACAGACACAGCGGACTGTAATGATGGTGCCACCTGTCTCTGGATGGCGAACAATGAAACAGTATGAGTTGCTTGTGCTTGTTGGACAATCAGGCAATCCTTTAAACTGGTGATTTGTCTGGGGCGTCCTGAGCCCAGTCAGCTTGTGTGCCCTCACACATCCACTGGTCCCAACACCTCCTAACAGTCTGGTCAAAATGAACCAGGTGGCGGTCAATCAGGCAATCCTCTATACTGGTGGTCTGTCGAGTGCATCCTGAGCCCAGTAGCCTTGTGTGCCCTCATGCATGCACTGGTCCCAACACCTCCCAACAGTCTGGTCAGAACAAACCAGGTGGCAGGCAATTCGTCAACAAGACAATCCAGCTTCTCGCATTCCAATAATTCACCCCCTCTCAAACTCTATTAACTGGGGGAAATCTCTTCTCTCTGTTGTAGAAGTGTGTAGTGGTCAACAAGCTCTACACAAGTGGATAAAAAGGTCACTACACACAAGTAGCCTCTGAGAGCCTTTTTGTAGATCGAGGGTGGAACCAGTTTTAGGGCCTCAGGTTTCAAGATCATTAATCTAATCATACCCCAACTCTCATCATTTGTATAGCAGCCTGAAATGTAACTGTTTGCCAGGTTTTGCAGCAAAAAGACTACTGCTTCTCGAGGCTTGATTTTTTTTTTTTTGCAAAGAGTGTAATACTTCTACTGGGGCTCCAAAGTAGTAGTATCACTCTGTGTCCCCGCAAAGTTTAATCGTGCCCTCTCTGTGTTCCCCAAATTAAGTGAAACTAAGTGATAGTGCCCCACCAAGTAATGAAGCCCTTAGACCATTCAAGTTTACAGCCCTTGTACCCTCCATCCAGCTGATCAGAAGAAACTTCATCACATACATCATGCTGTTGGCTTGTCCTGCAAAGCCTGACTACTTCTCTCCTTCTCAGTATTCTACTTGCTCTAAACCACCAGAGAGAGCGGAAGACGGTGGGAAATGTCAGACTTTGCAGGTCTAGCAGCAATGTGATGTGAGTGATGAGTCTTCTGCTCTGCAGGATGGAGGTGCAGGGTCCTAGTGACAGCATCAGCTGCCTCCTGGTCCTAGTGGTCAGTATATCACTATCTGACCCACTGATTACCCGCTGAAGCTGGTAGTTGGCGCCCTGTGCGACCACATTGTTCGCACATAGTTAAGGCTGGCCATATCATCAGGAAAGCCTTTCCCAAAGTTAGGGCTCCCAGAGGAAACCCTGTGGCAGGTGTTCAATTTCCCTGCATTGTCATCTGAAAGAAACCTAAACTTTACTCCTTTGCTTATTTGAAATACATGGACTCCCCATATAATGCACAGACATGCCAGGTCCCTCAGAGTGATGGAAATGCTCTTTGTAGCTGTTATCCACTTTGGTTAATAGATGAGGATCCAAAAAATGATTTGCCATGTATTTACTGAAAACTACCTAATATGTTTTTTAAAGCAGACAACTCCTTGAAGATTATATACACCGTTGCACTTTTTTTTTTTTTTAATTCATGTGTTTTGGAAAAATAGACTTTTTGTAACTGGTTTTCATAAAAAAATTCTCATTGTTTGATTTCTATGCTTGTATTGTTTTCAAAGGCATCGGAGATTAGAGGACTGAAAATCTTAGCAACTTCTGTCAGTCAGAGTAAATTGACAGCTTCTCCGCTAGTCTGCTCCATTGTTGTGAATGTGCATTCACAGCCTTACCATTGCGTTATTACAGAGGGTTTATCACAGGGCCAGGGGATGGTGGAGGAGATCAGGAGGACAGAGAGCAGAGAAAGTTACTATTACAGAGAGCTGTATGACAGTGCCAGAGGATGGTGGAGGAGATCAGGAGGACAGAGAGCAGAGAAAACAGTAAGGCCTCCCTCACACACGGCGTTTTATACAGCGTTTAGCGCTGCCTTTTCAGCCCAGCACTAAACGCTGTACAACACTCCCATTCATTTCAGTGGGGCTGCTCACACAGGGCTGAAAACGCAGCGCCTCCCAACGCTGCGCTTTGACAGCGATGCATGTTCTATTTTGGGCCGTTTTCAGCCCTGCGTCGCCCATTGAAATGAATGGGCAGCGGTTTTAGCACTGCTGAAAACGCGGCAACACTTGGTGCCGCGTTTTTGGCAGCGTTAACCGCTCGCCGATTTTCGGGGTGAGGGCTTGCAATAGAAGCCCTCACCCTGAAAATCAGTCCCTGCTAGGTGGAGAGAAAAAAAGAAAGCAATATTCACCTAGCCTCTGCAGTCCGGGTCGCGGCCGCTGGTCTCTGCCGCTGATCCGGGCTTCCTCTGCACTCAGAAGTCTATTGACGGAGGCCAGGTTTGAGAACCCCAGCTCCGGCAATAGAGTGCTGTGATTGGTTGTCGGCGCCCAATCACAGCCCTTCATTGACTGTCTCAGCCAATCAGCGCCGGCAAGCTCTGATTGGCTGAGACAGTCAATCTCAGCCAATCAGCGCCGGCAAGCTCTGATTGCCTGAGACAGTCAATGAAGGGCTGTGATTGGGCATCGAGCAAGCGCCGACAACCAATCACAGCACTCTATTGCCGGCAATAGACTTCTGAGTGCAGAGGGAGCCCGGATCAGCGGCAGAGAGCAGCGGCCGCGACCCGGACTGCAGCGGCTAGGTGAGTATTTAGTTTTTTTTTCTTTTCAGCATTCTTGGCTGCGTTTTCAGCCGAGCTGAAAACGCAGCCAAAACGCTGGCATAAAGTATGCCAGCGCTGCTGAAACGGGGCGGAATCTGCAGTAAACGCAGCGTTGCAAAACGCTGCGTTTCTGCAAACGCCCTGTGTGAGGGAGGCCTTAGGCCTCATGCATACGGACAGATTTGCATTGCGGAATCTGGAGTGGGCATCCGCCTCTGGATTCCGCAGCAAATATTGCCCATAGCATGCTATGGAAAAGTAATTCTTCCTGCACACGAGCAGAAACCAAAAGTGGTTTCCGCTTGCAGATGAAAAATCGCAGCATGCTCCTTTTTTATGCAGATTTCATGCGGGCGGTTTCCATTGAAGTTAATGGTAGCTGTCTGATTCACGGCCCCTCCACAATTGACATTGCAAAAAAGGTCGCAGATTCCACATCATTGCCTAGCAAAGACGCAGGAAATGTAGGAGTTAAAAAAATAAATCTGTACTGCGCATGTCCGACAGTGAACCGTGTGCAGCATTTGCAGTACAGATTGAAAAAAAGAAAAGCAGGTAGGCGCAGACGCCGCTGCTGACAGGGCCCAATTCCACTGAAGGATTCGGCATGTGGAATCCGACCCGCCCTTGTGCATGAGGCCTTAGGCTGTAACTTGAATATTCTGCTCTAATTAGTAGTGAGGGGGTATGGACCAACAGCTCAGAGAGGAACAGATTGCTGTTTAGTATTGAGTGGGCATGGCTATGAGCTTGTATACTTTCATAAAAGAGGCAAACTGTTCAGCGCTTGAAACACCCTGGAGCCAGAAACTTGAATGCAGGAGAATCTTCAAAACAAATATGAGGCTTTCTAAATGCATGAAAAAGGAAACTCAATGCAAAAACAAATTGCTAGGTTGATCATTTTTTTTCTGTGGGAAGATTTGTGTGTATTGATTTTTTCCTGCACGAAGGTTTCCATAGCCTTTCATAGAATGCAATAGTTAATTTAGTCCTATGATAGAATACAGTAACATAATGAGCTGTGACACATGACAAGCTCTGTTACATGACAAAATCAGCTTTAGATCAGCACAAACTAAATGTCAAAGCTCAAATTTTATTTTCTGTTTAACTTTTTTCATCATTATTAGAGATGAGCAATCGTGCTCGTTTAGGGCAATTACTTGAATGAGCATCGCTTTTTTCGAGTAACTGCCTACTCGGGCGAAAAGATTCGGGGAGCGTCAGGGGGTGGGAGGCGGCAGGGTGAAGCGGAAGGTAGCGGGGGAAACAAGGGAGAGCTCTCTCTCTCCCCACCCGCTGCCGCCCGAAACACCCCGCTCACCCCCGCGCCCCCTGAATCTTTTTGCCCCGATTAGGCAGTTACTCGAAAAAAGTGATGCTCGATCAAGTAATTGCTCTAAATGAGCACGTTTCCTCATCACTAATCATTATGTTAATAATCATCAGACTGAAAAAAATGACACTAAAGAAAACTACTACTGTATTCCCAGTGATTACATCAAGAACAGTGTAGCAATCCTATAGTGTCGTGACTGCAAGTTGCACTAGAAATGCACTGGAAGTGGTGTGACTGAAAGTTAGACCTACGAGACACCAAATACAAGCATACAAATACAGAACAAACTGACATGTTGGAGAAGATTGGAGCTTTAATGCTTCCAAAGTGCATTTGACATTTGTTAGAGAAAGAGCAGACATATCAAAGTGAATTCATTAGCTTCTTACATTTTAATTTCAAACACTGCAACTTGCAGAAATGTGACATTTTCTCCAATAACATGGATATCAATGCACTACCTGAAAGAGAAATCTGGATTTTAGGGCAAAATGTCATGATGGCAAAAATTGAAGCCAATACATGGGGAAAAATAGAAAATAAGTAGATGTGCTCGTGAGGCTGGAACACAGTGATTGAAAGAGTCTAAAAAAATGTAATCTATGGCTTAGAACATTCAAAGCTATATCCAGACTGAAATCGTTTAGCAGCAGGTAAAAAAAGAGAAGGAGATAGGAATCTTCTTTATTTAGAGAAGTTGGGTGCAAAAGTATGTGCCCCCCCCCTCAAATCATATGTGCTTCCGTCCCTAAAAATATGCAGTCCCCAAAAGTAATTCTTTTGCAGTCCCAGAAAAGTATGTGACCCCTGAAAAGGATGCTTTGAATATGTAAAAGTTCTAATTCCATGGAGCAGAGCAAGGCAAATTACTCCTCGTTACTAACAGTCTTCACAAAAAACATAGTATACAAAGAAATGTTTCAACATTGATGACTGATTTGTAAATTTGCGAGTAGTTGTGTATAATTGATGCATGCTAAGAAACAAAAAAAACAAAACAAACCCAAAACTAAAAAAACATAAAACCATAAAACGATAAAAGCTCTATAAAAATAGTGGGGCAATAAGAGGATGAAGATCCACATCTGCTGCCCGGGAACGATCATCATCCTGCAAACACTTCTGCGTTTTTTGTTTCAATATTTCATGAAAATCAAAGGAATAATCAACTACAGTTTTCTAGAGCCCTCTCTATTTTTTCACACAGTGGTTTATATTGCTAGTGGATATATAATTATCTTAAAGGGGTTTTCTGGGACTTTTTAAAAAAGTTCCTAAAAGCAGGAAAGGAATAAAATAAAAAAATAGCAGCACTTAGCCATTAAACATCCTGGTGATCCAGTGCAGCCACCATAGTCCCTGCTGTTCTGGCCATGGAAGCAGTTGCATGCCATTCATCATTCACGTTACCACTGTAACCAATCACTGGCTTTAGCGGTCACGTGCCCATGCGTTTATGCACACATGACGACTGAAATCAGTGATTGGTTACAGCAGTCGCATGAATGATAAATGGCATGTGAGTGCTCCAGGAGCTTCAGGGTCAAAAGTAATAGGAATTGGGGCAGCTATACTGGAGTGGCAGGATATTTTGCTGGTGAGTACTGCTTAGTTATTTTCTTTGTATTTTATGCCCTTAGGAACCTTTTGAAAAGACCCGGACAAGCCCTTGAATCCTTTGTGTAAGAAGCAACATGAGCAGAAATATGAACAGCCTGTATTATAGCCTAGGATCGGCTGATAGTTGCTCTTGGAAACTGTCACTAAGCCGGTTGACAGACTTAGCCCTAACGGGTTAGCAGAGCTTCTATAACGCAGGGCTGCTGTTACTTTTTACAGCATGAGAATACTGGACAGAGTTTAGAATAAAGGCTATCACAATAAAGGCTATCACATTATCTATTTATCTATCTCTCTCTATCTCATATCTATCTCATATCTATCTATCTATCTATCTATCTCATATCTATCTATCTATCTATCTATCTATCTCCTATCTATTTATCTATCTCATATCTATCTCATAACTATCTCATATCTATCTATCTCATATCTATCTATCTCATATCTATCTATCTAGCTATCTATCTCTCACATATCTATATCACATCTATTTATCTATCTATCCATCTCTCTCTCTCTCTCTCTCTCTCCCATGTCTCTCTCTCTTATATCTATTTATCTATCTATCTCACTGTCTATCTATGAATCTACCTATCAATCTATCCAATATCTATCTATCTATCTATCTATCTATCTATCTATCTATCTCTCACATAGCTATCTATTTATCTCTCATATCTATCTATCTAATATATATATACATATATATATATATATATATATATAAAATATCATATCTATCCATCTAATATCTATCTATCTATCTCTATATCTATCTCTTACATATCTATCTATCTATCTATCTCTCATATCTAACTATCTTATATATATATATATATATATATATATATATATATCACTATCTATGAATCTACCTATCAATCTATCCAATATCTCTCTATCTCTCAGATATCTATGTATCTAATATCTATCTATCTCTATATCTATCTCTCACGTATCTATCTATCTATCTCTCTATCTCTCAGATATCTATCTATCTATCTCTCATATCTATCTATCTAATATATATATATCAATATATCATATCTATCATCTATCTAGCTATCTATCTCTATATCTCTCACATATCTATCTATCTATCTATCTAATATATATATATAATATATATATATATATATATCTCACTATCTATGAATCTACCTATCAATCTATCCAATATCTATCTATCTATCTCTCACATATCTATCTATCTAATATCTATCTATATATATATATATATATATATCATATCTATCC
This sequence comes from Eleutherodactylus coqui, assembly GCF_035609145.1. Classification (NCBI taxonomy): domain Eukaryota; kingdom Metazoa; phylum Chordata; class Amphibia; order Anura; family Eleutherodactylidae; genus Eleutherodactylus; species Eleutherodactylus coqui. The sequence goes on along the minus strand of NC_089845.1, from coordinate 115,328,851 downwards.
ATCTAATATCTATCTAGCTATCTATATCTATATCTATCTCTCACATATCTATCTATCTCCTATCTATCTCTCATTATCTATCTATCTATCTTCTATCTATCTATCTCCTATCTATCTATCTCATATCTATCTATCTCATATCTATCCATCTATCTATCTATCTATCTATCTATCTATCTATCTATCTATCTATCTCCTCTCTATCTCATATCTATCTATCTATCTATCTATCTATCTATCTATCTATCTATCTATCTATCTATCTATCTATGTCATATCTATCTATCTATCTATCTATCTCACATCTATTTATCTATCTATCCATCTCTCTCTCTCATATCTCTCTCTTATATCTATTTATTAGAGATGAGCGAGCGTACTCGGAAAAGCACTACTCGCTCGAGTAATTTGCTTTATCCGAGTATCGCTGTGCTCGTCCCTGAAGATTCGGGTGCCGGCACGGAGCGGGGAGCTGCGGGGGAGAGCGGGGAGGAACAGAGGGGAGATCTTTCTCTCCCTCTCTCCCGCCCGCTCTGCCCCGCTCCCCGCTGCAACTCACCTGTCAGCCGCAGTGGCACCCGAATCTTCAGGGACGAGCACAGCGATTCTCGGATAAAGCACATTACTCGAGCGAGTAGTGCTTTTCCGAGTACGCTCGCTCATCTCTACTATTTATCTATCTCACTGTCTATCTATGAATCTACCTATCAATCTATCCAATATCTATCTATCTATCTATCTATCTATCTATCTCTATCTATCTCTCATATCTATCTATCTCTCCTATCTATCTATCTATCTATCTATCTATCTATCTCATATCTATATCTATCTATCTCATATCTATCTACCTATCTCTCTATCTCTCACATATCTATCTATCTATCTATCTATCTATCTCTCATATCTATCTATCTAATATCTATATCTATATATATATATATATATATATATATATATATATATATATATATATATATATCATATATATCCATCTAATATCTAGCTATCTATCTCTATATCTATCTCTCACATATCTATCTCCTATCTCTCTATCTATCTATCTCATATCTATCTATCTATCTATCTATCTATCTATCTATCTATCTATCTCCTATCTATCTATCTATCTATCTATCTATCTCATATCTATCTATCTATCTATCTATCTATATATCATATATATCCATCTAATATCTATCTATCTCTATATCTATCTCTCACATATCTATCTATTTATCTCCTATCTCTCTCTCTCTCTCTCTCTCTCTCTATCTATCTATCTCATATCTGTCTATCTTCTATCTATCTCCTATCTATCTATCTATCTATCTATCTCCTATCTATCTATCTATCTATCTATCTATCTATCTATCTCATATCTATCTATCTCATCTCTCTCTCTATCTATCTCATATCTATCTATCTATCTCATATCTATCTACCTATCTCTCTATCTCTCACATATCTATCTATCTATCTATCTATCTAATATCTATCTATATATATATCATATATATCCATCTAATATCTAGCTATCTAGCTATCTATCTCTATATCTATCTCTCACATATCTATCTATCTATCTCCTATCTCTCTCTCTCTCTCTCTCTCTCTATCTATCTATCTATCTCATATCTATCTATCTATCTATCTCATATCTATCTATCTATATATCTATCTCCTATCTATCTATCTATCTATCTATCTCATATCTATCTATCTCATCTCTCTCTCTCTCTCTCTCTATCTATCTCATATCTATCTATCTATCTCATATCTATCTACCTATCTCTCTATCTCTCACATATCTATCTATCTATCTATCTATCTATCTATCTATCTATCTATCTAATATCTATCTATATATATATCATATATATCCATCTAATATCTAGCTATCTAGCTATCTATCTCTATATCTATCTCTCACATATCTATCTATCTATCTCCTATCTCTCTCTCTCTCTCTCTCTCTCTCTCTCTCTATCTATCTATCTCATATCTATCTATCTATCTCATATCTATCTATCTTCTATCTATCTATCTCCTATCTATCTATCTATCTATCTATCTATCTATCTATCTATCTATCTATCTATCTCCTATCTATCTATCTATCTATCTCCTATCTATCTATCTATCTATCTATCTATCTATCTATCTATCTATCTATCTATCTATCTCCTATCTATCTATCTATCTCATATCTATCTATCTCATCTCTCTCTCTCTCTCTCTCTCTCTCTATCTATCTATCTCATATCTATCTATCTATCTCATATCTATCTACCTATCTCTCTATCTCTCACATATCTATCTATCTATCTATCTATCTAATATCTATCTATATATATATATCATATATATCCATCTAATATCTAGCTATCTAGCTATCTATCTCTATATCTATCTCTCACATATCTATCTATCTATCTCCTATCTCTCTCTCTCTCTCTCTATCTATCTATCTCATATCTATCTATCTATCTCATATCTATCTATCTATCTATCTATCTATCTATCTATCTATCTATCTATCTATCTCCTATCTATCTATCTATCTATCTATCTATCTCCTATCCATCTATCTATCTATCTATCTATCTATCTCCTATCTATCTATCTATCTATCTATCTATCTATCTATCTATCTATCTATCTATCTCATATCTATCTATCTATCTATCATCTATCTATCTGGACCTGTCCTTTTTTTCCTCCCCTCTTAAAAAACAAAAACATAACTATTTTATTTATCCATCAACATAGCTGTTTGAGGGCCAGTTTTTTCACGGAAATAGTTCTATTTTTTAATCGTACCATTTAATATACCATATAATGTACTGAAAAAATTCTAAGTGTAGTGAAATGGAAACCGCCCCCCACAGTTCTGCCATCTTTGGATGTGTCTTGTTTTCCAGCATATACAGTGCAGCAAAAGTTGCATTATAGCTTTATTCTATGGGTCATTAATATTACTACAATACCAAATTCATATTTTTTCTGTACTACTTTTAAAATCCTGCTGTCATAATTAACGGTGGAATTGGAAGGGTTAACAGCAACCGTGGTGCTCATCGAAGCTGTTGTGGGCAGCTGTTGGCTGTAAGAAACAGCCAACATCCACATTGTATGGAGCGGGATCGACCTAAGACCCCCCTCCATACAAACCCCGAACCTCCCTTATATATATGCATGCCCTGGAGCGTTAATGAGTTAATATTTATACAACTTTCCCCCCTTTTACATCTATATGTTAAATATATAAAATACAGGGCATCATACAAAATCCCTGATTTATGAAATGTTGAGTGAAATGTATTTCCATAATATCAGCCTTTGAGTCTCTAGGCAAAAAAATGTAAAAATAAAATGAACTCTATAATAAATAAAAGATAATGACAAGCTGAAACGAATTTTCTGATTCACTCTCACAAGACCGCGCCGTGGCACTGTCCAGAACATTACACAATATTGCTGCAATGTATGAGTCAGTGGGTGTGTGTCGCATTTTTTTGTCTATTTACTTTCTTACACATCATTTTTTATGTTAGCATTTGAGTTGCCAGCTGCTGTCTCCTCTTCATCTTCAAGACAAATGCTACAAATATCAGTAAGACACAACAGCACCTACATTTTCACTTGATCTATTTGGCTGATTATGTGCATTACATAATATGGGAGAGACTGAAAAGTCCACGGGACTGTAACATTCCTCATAGAAGTAAAACCTTCATGGTAGAAATGAAACATAGTAACATAGTATGTAAGGTTGTCTTGTGTAAAAGGGGCGCTGTGCAGGCCCCTTACAACTGTAGGTGGGGGCAGTGAGCGTGCAGTGATGAGAAAAGGGGAACATGGGATCCCGGTTCTTGGAATTGGTGGGGGTCCCACTGCTGTGACCCCCATCGGTCAGACTTTTATCACCTATCCTGTGGATAGGTGATAAAGGTCAGTTTTGATACAACCTATTTAAATAGAATTGTGCTGCTATGAGCTATAATGCCAGCCACAACCACAACCAAATTTACAGTGCTGAGCTTAAAAAAACGTGGCGTTCCAGTGAGCCCCTTCAGCTTATTGATAGGGTTGGCAGAAATTGGACTCCACTGATCAGATATGATTGATCCAACCATCAATATTTCAGTATTGGTAGATGTGTAACTACCGTGTTTCCCCCGAAGATAAGACACTGTTTTATATTAATTTTTGCCCCAGAAAGAGGCACAGTGTCTTATTTTCGGTGTCTTAATACTCACCTAGCAGGCGCCCTTTGGGTCCCCTCACTAGTCTTCCTTGCTACGGCAGTCTTCCGTGTAGTCCTCAGCTCTGACAGCATTCTCTTCCTGGTAACGGGGCTTGAATACCCCGCCATCATCAAGAGATTTCTGTGATTGGTTCAGAAACCAATCCCCGCCTTCTGAATGGGCTGCCTCTGATTGGTCACAGCCCTCAGCCAATCAGAGGCAGCTCTCACTCACCCATTCATGAATTCATGACTTGGTGAGTGAGTGCTGCCTCTGATTAGCTGAGCACTGTGACCAATCAGAGGCAGCTCTCAGCTATTGAATTGTTGTGTCATATAATTCTCGGCACATCCGCATAAAAAATGGCCATGTGACCGATCCCATTGCTAAGCATTGGGTATATATATTTGCAGATCGCAAGCGCATCTGCAAATTGGGCAAACAAATGCCCGTGTGACTGAGCCCTTATGGTCCTTAGAGTTGGTGCCAGGTTCCTTTTAAATGAAATAAAATTGTTGTTTTGCTATCTTCTTTTTAGGATCACTTTTAAGTCTCTGGAAATATGTATGAAATATATTAGGGAGAATGAAAAGAGATAAACAGATGGAAATGAGAAAAACCTATCGATTAGCCAAGTAAATTGGACATATCCGGTATTTAGATCTGCAATTGAATACATGATTCAAGTGTTGCAAAGTATTCAGTGAAAGCTAATGAATCATATAGTGTGTGGCGCACTTTATGATGCTAAATTAGACAAATGAGATGAAAAATACATTAAGTATCAAATACTGAGTAATAGGATTACTGGCTCTCCAAACTCAGAACCAGAGTAAGCATTGAGCTTCATTACTGAGCCATCACTGATATCCTGTCCTCTTCGTGATCCAATATTCCATCCTTCTCTCTCCTGCCTGGCTTGTGCTGCAGGACATGCACCCCCAAAATTCAGATAGTGTTGAGCCTATGGCTGAGAATTCCTGTCTACATAAGCCACTTTGTGACTCTGCCTGATCAGTTGATTTTTTGGTACCAGTGTTAATCATGCTAAGTATCTCCAATTCTGACTCCACTTGCCTTCTGGCCTCACTCCTTTGTTTTCTGTCTTTGCTGACCTTGTGCCTACTTATATGGCCTGGAAGGACCTCGGCTGCCTTGACTGACTCACATGACTACGCTTCTACAGAGGGTGGACAAAAATATGGAAACACCATACGAAATGCATGCCTTAAAGGGGTTGTCCCGCGCCGAAACGTTTTTTTTTTTTTCAACCCCCCCCCCCGTTCGGCGCGAGACAACCCCGATGCAGGGGTTAAAAAAGAACACCGGACAGCGCTTACGTGAATCCCCGCGCTCCGGTGACTTCTTACTTACCTGCTGAAGATGGCCGCCGGCATCTTCTCCCTCGGTGGACCGCAGGGCTTCTGTGCAGTCCATTGCCGATTCGAGCCTCCTGATTGACTGGAATCGGCACGTGACGGGGCGGAGCTACACGGAGCCCCATTGAGAAAAGCAGAAGACCCGGACTGCGCAAGCGCGTCTAATTTGGCCATTAGACGGCGAAAATTAGACGGCAACCATGGAGACGAGGACGCCAGCAACGGAACAGGTAAGTGAATAACTTTTGATAACTTCTGTATGGCTCATAATTAATGCACAATGTACATTACAAAGTGCATTAATATGGCCATACAGAAGTGTATAGACCCACTTGCTTTCGCGGGACAACCCCTTTAAGTTACAGGGGATTATAAATCATATTTCAATAAGACATGAAGAGACCAATTTTAAGTGGAGTTAATATAAAACAGAAGCTTCCCGTGCAGCAAGGTTCCATTGTTAGGTTTTTGAGCCAATCAGCTGCTGTTACCAACTGTCTCCCAAAGCTACCCAGAGCAGGGCAAGAGGTGAGGTAAACACAAATTTGGTGAGAAAGCTCTCAGCCATGCAGGGGCCAAAAGGGCAGCTCAATGCTAATGATTAATATCCCATGCATTTTGTATGGTGTTTCCATATTTTTGTCCACCCCCTGTGTCTCTCTTTCCTTGGTACTGTGCTACTATTTTGCAGGCTATGTGCATAATATCTGTTGCTAATATTTACTATTACAGGGCAAAGACCTTCATCAAGAAAATTTGGATGAAGAACAGATAATCCCTTGGATTTGTAACGTTTAACCTAGTTGTGTCCAAAACAGATGAATGTATACACTGTAACAGGGTGAGAGGTGTTGTTCAGAGTGGAAAGTATGTGTCACAAAGGTTATTAGCCTCTGTTATGTAGTCCAGTCCTCTTTTACTCCAGGCCAGATCTTAAAACCAGTCCAGCATGCCATTTAAGGAGACAGGTGGAAGTTAGAGAGAGGTGTGTGTGCCTGGGAGATTCAGGCTGCAGTTAAACTGTGAGTTCCTTTGTGAGCAGAAAGGCGCTGTGGACAAGGCGCTGCGTGGTTCCAGCAGGGCCCCTGGGGTACGCCTGCCCTTGGACTAGAGTCTGAAGATACTGAAGGTGTAAGGACCAGCTGCGCTCTGGACATCCACAGGTCTGTGCAAACCTATGGACTTGTATGGTTTCCTCACCTGAGGATTTACTCGCTTCTCCTACGGACTGTGGAGGGTTAAACTTAAAAAGAGGCTTTGTTGTTGCCATCATTTATTATTTCTCTGGAGACCCAGTCGTCTATGTTTTCTGTTAAAGATTATATGAATAAACCCAAACAAGAAGAAAAGTGACCGTTTGGTGTGCTCTTTAACCCCCGCTGTGCTACAAGTGGTGGAGCATGCGCTGGCAGTAGTAGACTCCCCGAGGAAAAAAACAAACTGTTGCCATAGCCATGGAAGGAGCGGGTTCTCCCTGCTTGGTCACAAAGCTGGAGGGTAATATCCAGGACGTGATTATAGCGGAAACCCTGTCGAAATCCTAGAGACAAGAAAGCAAAGAATTTTTGCAGAGGAATAGGGATCTGTTTACCGACCGACCCGGTCGCGCTAGGGTCCTGGAGCATGAGATCCGGACAGACCCTAACGTAAGGGTCAATATAAAACCCTATAGAATCCCTGAAGCCCGCAGGGAAGTAGTGTCCCAGGAGGTAAAAAGGATGCTTGAACTGGGGGTCATTGAGGAATCCAAAAGTGGATGGTCAAGCCCCATAGTCTTGGTGCCGAAACCGTCAGGGGAATGGCGCTTCTGCAATGATTACAGGAAGCTTAATGAAGTTTCAGAATCTGATGCGTACCCAATGCCCCGGTCGATGAACTGATTGGCAGACTCAGTTCAGCTCGGTATATGACTACACTAGACCTCACAAAAGGGTACTGACAGATTCCCCTGTCGGCTGACGCGAAAGAAAAGACGGCTTTTTCTACCCCAGAAGGTTGTTTTCAGTATGTGACCATGCCTTTTAGACTAAAAGGAGCCCCCGCAACCTTCCAGAGGGTGATGGACAAAATCCTAGCTCCCCATATGAAGTACGCGGCGGCATATTTAGACGACATCATAATATTTAGCCGGGACTGGGAAAGCCACCTCAGCAAAGTTCAGGAAATATTAGACTCCCTCAGAAGGGTGGGGTTCACGATAAATCCAAAAAAATGCGCAGTGGGAATGGAAGAGGTCAAATACCTTGGCTACATAGTAGTAGGGGTCTAGTTAAACCCCAAATTAATAAAGTGGAAGCCATTCAGGACTGGCCACGACCTCTAACCAAAAAACAAGTGCGGGCATTACCGATGCTTTGTCCCAAATTTTGCCACGATTGCAGCCCCGCTGACAGAGCTTACAAAGGGGAACAGGTCGGTAATAGTGCAGTGGACCCCAGAGGCGGAACATGCGTTTGAGCAGCTAAAACGTGTATTGTGCCGACAGCCCATATTGATAGCTGCAGACTTTTCAAAGGAATTTATAGTCCAGACAGACGCGTCAGAAGTAGGGCTGGGGGCCGTATTGTAACAAGAGATTAACAGAGAAGAGCATCCCGTGCTGTTCTTGAGCCGAAAAATGTCCCCTTATGAAAAAAATTATGCCATAGTTGAGAAAGAAGGGTTAGCGGTAAAATGGGCATTAGACTCCCTAAGGTACTACATCCTGGGAGGGAAATTTAAACTAATCTCAGACCATGCTCCCTTGAAGTGAATGTATAAAAATAAAGGGAATAATGCCAGGGTGACAAGATGGTTCTTAACGTTACAAGAATTTGACTTTGAAGTGGAACATAGGCCGGGAAAATTACATGGCAATGCAGATGCCCTGTCTAGAATTTATTGTTCGGTTGCAGTTGGTGCCCAGCCGGACGTCTTGGGGCAGAGGGGGAAGGTATGTAACAGGGTAAGAGGTGTGGTCTGGAGTGGAAGGTATGTGTCACAGAGGTTTTTAGCCTCTGTGATGTAGTCCGGTCCTCTTTTACTCCAGGCCAGATCTTACAACCAGTCCAGCATGCCATTTAAGGAGACAGGTGGAAGTTAGACTGAGGTGTGTGTGACTGGGAGATTCAGGCTGCAGTTAAACTGTGAGTTCCTTTGTGAGCAGAAAGGCGCTGTGGACAAGGCGCTGCGTGGTTTCAGCAGGACCACTGGGGTACGCCTGCCCTTGGACTAGAGTCTGAAGATACTGAAGGTGTAAGGACCAGCTACGCTCTGGACATCCACAGGTCTGTGCAAACCTATGGACTTGTATGGTTTCCTCACCTGAGGATTTACTCGCTTCCCCTACGGACTGTGGAGGGTTAAACTTAAAAAGAGGCTTTGTTGTTGCCATCATTTATTATTTCTCTGGAGACCCAGTCGACTATGTTTTCTGTTAAAGATTATATGAATAAACCCAAACAAGAAGAAAAGTGACCGTTTGGTGTGCTCTTTAACCCCCGCTGTGCTACAATACACTCAATAAAAATACGAAGAACACAAAAATGTAAAAGAAAACGGAATATGAGGAAACTGACCCTTAACCCTCTGATACGGGAAGACCCTACCTACCAATGTAGGGCTTGCCCTGATGACGGTAACATGGGGCAAGCCTGACTTTCCCTAGATGGTGACAGGGAATAGTGGCAATGATAAAATGACACGCAATTAGAGATGAGCGATCACCAAAATGCTCGGGTGCTCGTTACTCGAGATGAACTTTTCGCGATGCTCGAGGGTTCGTTTCGAGTAATGAACCCTATTGAAGTCAATGGGCGACCCGAGCATTTTTGTATATCGCCGATGCTCGCTAAGGTTTTCATTTGTGAAAATCTGGGCAATTAAAAAAAAAGTGATGGGAACGACACAGCAACGGATAGGGCAGGCGAGGGGCTACATGTTGGGCTGCATCTCAAGTTCACAGGTCCCACTATTAAGCCACAATACCGGCAAGAGTGGGTCCCCCCCCCAACAACTTTTACTTCTGAAAAGCTTTCATTAGCAATGGATACCTTAGCTAAGCACCACACTACCTCCAACAAAGCACAATCACTGCCTGCATGACATTCCGCTGCCACTTCTCCTGGGTCACATGCTGCCCAACCCCCCCCCCCCCCGCACGACGCAGTGTCCACAGCGCACACCAAATTGTCCCTGCGCAGCCTTCAGCTGCCCTCATGCCACGCCACACTCATGTCTCTTTATAAGTGCGTCTGCCAGAGGAACCGCAGGCACACGCTGCAGAGGGTTGGCACGGCTAGGCAGCGACCCTCTTTAAAAGGGGCGGGACGATAGTCCACAATGCTGTACAGAAGCAATGAGAAATGCAATCCTGTGCCACCTCCATCTGGAGCTGCACACGTGGGCATAGCAATGGGGAACCTATGTGCCACACACTATTCATTCTGTCAAGGTGTCTGCATGCCCCAGTCAGACCGCGTTTTTTTATAAATAGTCACAGGCAGGTACAACTCCGCAATGGGAATTCCGTGTGCACCCACAGCATGGGTGGCTCCCTGGAACCCACCAACGGTACATAAAAATATCCCATTGCATTGCCCATCACAGCTGAGGTAATAATGTCATGTTTAATGCAGGTGGGCTTCGGCCCACACTGCATGCCCCAGTCAGACTGGGGTTCTTTAGAAGTGGACACAGATGCATTTACAACTCCCTGTGGACCCACAGCATGGGTGGCTCCCTGGAACCCACTGGTGGTACATAAATACATCCCATTGCAGTGCCCAACACAGCTGATGTAACATCAGCTGTAATGCAGGTGGGCTAAAAATTAATTTGATTACACTGTAGGCGAGGGCCCCCCAAAATTGGTGTATCAACAGTACTAATGTACCTCAGAAAAATTGCCCATGCCAAACCAAGAGGGCAGGTGAAACCCATTAATCGCTTTGGGTAATGTGGCTTAATTGGTAACTAGGCCAGGAGGCAGCCCAGTTAAAATAAAAATTGGTTGAGGTGAAAGTTTCAACGCTTTAATGAGCATTGAAACGTATAAAAATTGTTTAGAAAAATTATATGACTGAGCCTTGTGGGCCTAAGAAAAATTGCCCGTTCGGCGTGATTATGTGAGGTTTCAGGAGGAGGAGCAGGAGGAGGAGGAGGAATATTATACACAGATTGATGAAGCGAAAAGGTCCCCGTTTTTGATGGGGATACAGAACGATGCTTCCATCCGCGGGTGCAGCCTACGTATTGCTTAGGTATCGCTGCTGTCCGCTGGTGGAGAAGAGAAGTCTGGGGAAATCCAGGCTCTGTTCATCTTGATGAGTGTTAGCCTGTCGGCACTGTCGGTTGACAGGCGGGTACGCTTATCCGTGATGATTCCCCCAGCCGCACTAAACACCCTCTCTGACAAGATACTAGCCGCAGGACAAGCAAGCACCTCCAGGGCATACAGCGCGAGTTCAGGCCATGTGTCCAGCTTCGACACCCAGTAGTTGTAGGGGGCAGAGGCGTCACGGAGGACGGTCGTGCGATCGGCTACGTACTCCCTCACCATCCTTTTACAGTGCTCCCGCCGACTCAGCCGTGACTGGGGAGCAGTGACACAGTCTTGCTGGGGAGCCATAAAGCAGTCAAGGGCCTTAAAGAGTGTTGCCCTGCCTGTGCTGTACATGCTGCCTGATCTCCGCGCCTCCCCTGCTACCTGGCCCTCGGAACTGCGCCTTCGGCCACTAGCGCTGTCGTATGGGAATTTTACCATCAGTTTGTCCGCCAGGGTCCTGTGGTATAGCAACACTCTTGAACCCCTTTCCTCTTCGGGTATGAGAGTGGAAAGGTTCTCCTTATACCGTGGGTCGAGCAGTGTGTACACCCAGTAATCCGTAGTGGCCAGAATGCGTGTAACGCGAGGGTCACGCGAAAGGCATCCTAACATGAAGTCAGCCATGTGTGCCAGGGTACCTGTACGCAACACATGACTGTCCTCACTAGGAAGATCACTTTCAGGATCCTCCTCCTCCTCCTCCTCTTCCTCAGGCCATACACGCTGAAAGGATGACAGGCCAGCAGCATGTGTACCCTCACTAGTGGGCCAAGCTGTCTCTTCCCCCTCCTCCTCATCTTCCTCCTCCTCCTCCTCACCGCGCTGAGATATAGACAGGAGGGTGCTCTGACTATCCAGCGACATACTGTCTTCCCCCGCCTCCGTTTCCGAGCGCAAAGCATCTGCCTTTATGCTTTGCAGGGAACTTCTCAAGAGGCATAGCAGAGGAATGGTGACGCTAATGATTGCAGCATCCCCGCTCAGCATCTGGGTAGACTCCTCAAAGTTTCCAAGGACCTGGCAGATGGCTGCCAACCAGGCCCATTCTTCTGTAAATAATTGAGGAGGCTGACTCCCACTACGCTGCCCATGTTGGAGTTGGTATTCCACTGTAGCTCTACGCTGCTCATAGAGTCTGGCCAACATGTGGAGCGTAGAGTTCCACTGTGTGGGCACGTCGCACAGCAGTCGGTGCACTGGCAGATTAAACCGATGTTGCAGGGTGCGCAGGGTGGCAGCGTCCATGTGGGACTTGCGGAAATGTGCGCAGAGCCAGCGCACCTTTCCGAGCAGGTCTGACAAGCGTGGGTAGCTTTTCAGAAAGCGCTGAACCACCAAATTAAAGACGTGGGCCAGGCATGGCACGTGCGTGAGGCTGCCGAGCTGCAGAGCCACCACCAGGTTACGGCCGTTGTCACACACGACCATGCCCGGTTGGAGGCTCAGCGGCGCAAGCCAGCGGTCGGTCTGCTCTGTCAGACCCTGCAGCAGTTCGTGGGCCGTGTGCCTCTTATCTCCTAAGCTGAGTAGTTTCAGCACGGCCTGCTGACGCTTGCCCACCGCTGTGCTGCCATGACGCGCGACACCGACTGCTGGCGACGTGCTGCTGCTGCATACACCGCCGCAGATACCCCCACCAAGCTGTGGCCCGCAATTCTGGGGGTGGGTAGGACGTGAGCGGTCCCAGGCTCTGACTCTGTCCCAGCCTCCACTAAATTCACCCAATGAGCCGTCAGGGAGCTATAGTGGCCCTGCCCGCCTGTGCTTGTCCACGTGTCCGTTGTTAAGTGGACCTTGGCAGTAACCGCGTTGGTGAGGGCGCGTACAATGTTGCGGGAGACGTGGTCAATGCGGGCTGGGACGGCACATCGGGAAAAATAGTGGCGACTGGGAACTGAGTAGCGCGGGGCCTCCGCCGCCATCATACTTTTGAAGGACTCCGTTTCCACAACCCTATACGGCAGCATCTCCAGGCTGATAAATTTGGCTACGTGCACGTTTAACGCTTGAGCATGCGGGTGCGTGGCGGCGTACTTGCGCTTGCGCTCAAACACTTGCGCTAGCAATGGCTGGATGGTGCGCTGAGAGACATTGGTGGATGGGGCCGAGGACAGCGGAGGTGAGGGTGTGGGTGCAGGCCAGGAGACGGTAGTGCCTGTGTCCTCAGAGCGGGGTTGGATCTCAGTGGCGGGTTGGGGCACAGGGGGAGAGGCAGCGGTGCAAACCAGAGGCGGTGAACGGCCTTCGTCCCACCTTGTGGGGTGCTTGGCCATCATATGTCTGCGCATGCTGGTGGTGGTGGCTCCCCGGCTGATCTTGGCGCGACAAAGGTTGCACACCACTGTTCGTCGGTCGTCTGCACTCTCAGTGAAAAACTGCCAGACCTTTGAGCACCTCAGCCTCTGCAGGGTGGCATGGCGCGGGGGGGCGCTTTGGGAAACAGTTGGTGGATTATTCGGCCTGGCCCTGCCTCTACCCCTGGCCACCGCACTGCCTCTTGCAACGTGCCCTGCTGCTGCCCTTGCCTCCCCCTCTGAAGACCTGTCCTCAGTAGGCGTAGCAAACCAGGTGGGGTCAGTCACCTCATTGTCCTGCTGCTCTTCCTCAGAATCCTCGATGCGCTCCTCCCTCGGACTTAATGCCCTTCCTACTACCTCACTGATAGACAACTGTGTCTCATCGTCATCGGCCTCCTCACCCACTGAAAGGTCTTGAGACAGTTGCCGGAAGTCCCCAGCCTCATCCCCCGGACCCCGGGAACTTTGCAATGGTTGGGCATCAGTCACGATAAACTCCTCTGGTGGGAGAGGAACCACTGCTGCCCAATCTGAGCAGGGGCCCGAGAACAGTTCCTGGGAGTCTGCCCGCTCCTCAGAATGTCTCATTTTCATGGAGTGAGGAGGCTGGGAGGAAGGAGGAGCAGCAGCCAGAGGATTCTGAGTTGCAGCAGTGGACGGCGCAGAACTCTGGGTGGACAATAGGTTGCTGGAAGCACTTTCTGCCATTCACAACAGGACCTGCTCACACTGCTCATTTTCTAATAAAGGTCTACCGCGTGGACCCATTAAATGTGCTATGAATGTGGGGACGCCAGAAACGTGCCTCTCTCCTAATCCCGCAGCAGTCGGCTGCGATACACCTTGATCAGGAGCTCGGCCTGTGCCCACACCCGGACTAGGGCCTCCGCATCCTCGGCCGCGCCCACGTCCTCTAGGCCTACCCCTACCCCTCAGCATGCTGTATTACCAGTAATGCAGAAACACAACGCTGTAATTAAATGTGCCGCTTATTGGCCTGTGGTTGGAGGCTGAGTTCGCTTACGGAACGCCAGTAAATAATTTGGCGCAAGCCTGCTGTAACACTTAGCTGGCTGCGTATGATTTTGTTGAAGTACTACACCCAGCACACACGGACCCAGAACACTGAGCACAGTGACAGGCAGGCCAAATTGATTTTTTGCCCAATATTTTTTAGAAAAGGCCCACTGCGTATATTCAATCAATAATATATGTCTTCTTTCCCTGGAGTGTGTCACAGAACTGCAGAGTGTTGCACTGTTATTAACTGCAACAGAGCGGTGATTTCACAGCCAGGAAATAATTTGGCGCACGCCTGCTGTAACACTTAGCTGGCTGCGTATTTACTTGTAGAACTACTACCCCCAGCACACACGGACCCAGAACACTGAGCACAGTGACAGGCAGGCCAAATAGATTTTTTGCCCAATATTTTTTTGAAAAGGACCACTGCGTATATTCAATCAATAATATATGTCTTCTGGCCCTGCCTACACAATTCTGTCCCTGGAGTGTGTCACAGAACTGCAGAGTGTTGCACTGTTATTAACTGCAACAGAGCGGTGATTTCACAGCCAGGAAATAATTTGGCGCAAAAAAAAATAATTGTGCAACACTGCAAAAAAGCAGCCTCCACAGTACTGCACACGGTTAGATGTGGCCCTAAGAAGGACCGTTGGGGTTCTTGAAGCCTACACTAACTCCTAACACTCTCCCTATAGCAGCTCTGGCACCAACAGCACTGTCCCTCAGCTATGTCAGAACGCATCTGTGGCGAGCCGCGGGAGGGGCCGATTTTTATACTCGGGTGACACCTGATCTCGCCAGCCACTCACCGCAGGGGGGTGGTATAGGGCTTGAATGTCGCAGGGGGAAGTTGTAATGCCTTCCCTGTCTTTCAATTGGCCAGAAAAGCGCGCTAACGTCTCAGAGATGAAAGTGAAAGTAACCCGAACATCGCGTGGTGCTCGTTACGAGTAACGAGCATCTCGAATACGCTAATACTCGAACGAGTATCAAGCTCGGACGAGTACGTTCGCTCATCTCTACACGCAATTAATAAAAAAATACTAAGATGAAGGAAACAAGACATACAAATACCCCAGACAAATAAGTAAATAACCAGTTTACTTATCTGAACTGAGACGCAGTTCAGGACAAGGAGCCACCGACAGGACCAGAAACACCTTCAAGCAAAAAGTAAAACTGGTGCCCTCTGCAAGGAAGAGCCAGAATAAATATACACTAATTAAAGGTGATTGGCTTACTGGCATGCCCACCTCCCAGCCAACCATTGTCACTAGTACCAATGTCGATGTGCCAGCTAATACCGTGATCCTCATTTGGTGAGCCATTACAAGATCTGGCTGAAGAATGTTATTGTCTTTTCAATTTTAAAAGCAAGATAGTAGTAAGTAGTAGCTATAGTTCTGGACTGAATACAATAATGTAGTCCAAATGGATCAATTGCAAGTTCAATCAGTACATGATCCATCAGCTTTTTTCTAGTATCCAAATTCTGTGTAGTAGAAATCGCAGAACGTCTTGATATTAAATTTCATCCTAAACAACCAGGGACTAAAAGGAAAAATCTCAGTTCTACTATGTCTTTTCAACAATGGTGTGCATTCCATTAGGGGGAAGCTGCTAATAGGCCCATAAAGAGAAGGGCCCTGGTTCTTATTGGCCTATTCCCTATACATGATGGGAAACAGAGTTCTCATTCTCCACATGCACCGTAACATGAGAAAAAGAACAAGAGGCTCAGGATCACACTACTGGTGTGCAGACCAGCACCAAGAGGAAGGCCACAACTTCATTTTTCTTTTGTTAACAGTATGTATATTCCTGGGGTTTGGCTTTCCAAGGGCTTTGAGTATAATGTGTTATGAGCATGATATTTGATGGTGCAGAAGGGCTGCTGAAATACAGTATTGTAGTAGAGTATCTTAGATAACTGTTATGGAACTCACTGGAGAAGTGGAACCTCTAGTGCCTCACTCAGTTTTGCAATGAAAGGATGCGAAGTCTAAGAAACCCTCCACTTCTGCACTTTAACATAAAACCAATATGTTTTATGGCCTATGGGGCTGTAGGATAGGCAATTTTGGGACCAAATCCAACAAATGATTTGTCAATTTTGGGGGTTAATAATACCACCTTATATGATAGCCTATCCTATTACTGTGATGACGGTGAGGTTGATGAGCCAAGTAGAAGGGAGAAAACTCTGAGGCTTTTCCATTCTATTTGTCTTGTAGCAAAAAGATGTGGCTTACAGCAAGGGCAGCAGCCCACAATGCTATCAATTCCAGTGGTAACAGACCACCTCAAGAGACTGAAGCAGCTAGAGATAGAGACGGAGTGCAGTAAAGGCAAAACATTTCTTCAATTAATGGACAGCCTTTATAGTACTTCTTTTTTCAATAACGAGGAGATAAGGCAATTCACAGAATGGCATTTGACTGAGAATATGACAGGTACCCACAGTAAATTAAAGGCATCCTAATGCGCCAATTGATGCTTACAGGTTTGTCAGGAGACAATATGTTGTCACCCTACGGTGACCTTGAATTTTATACTTTCTATGGAATGTGGGTTCCTTTTTGTTCTACCTAAGGGCAAGCAAGCCCTATTTTCTTGTTGCTTTGCTTGTGCCTTAAAGGGAATTTAATCCCTCTGTTTTTTGTATGTCTACAGTTTTGAATGAAACAAAAATTGTTTAAAAAAAAAAGATTTTATTGCATATACAAGTGCTGGCCCATACTCTTCTTTTGGATTCTTGGACTGAGCAGCTTAGGACATGGTTATAGACCTTGCTCTGTAGCATAAATGAGCTGATCCTCATTCTGCATTTATCAGCATTTGGATATTACATGCCCTGAGTTTATTTTGAAGACCTTTGGCTCAAAGAGGAGTGAGTTTATTAGAGTAGGGTCCAATCTGAAGAGGTTACCTTTATGTGGCAGATGGGCTCACACATTTTGATCAAAGTTTGTGCTAAAACCTCAATTTTCTATATATATTTAGCATAGCAATAGTGCCATTCAAAAATTGAAAGATTCCTATATTTAATGATCACATTTCTTGGTGCTTATAGCGTTCTGTAACACTATCTGTACATTCACCATGACTCAACCGACAACCAAGGAAGCAGGGAGCCTCCGGCAGAGAAGTAGGTGGTAGTTTACATAATCAGGAAAACATGATGGATTCTGAGAGTGAGAAAATGGCCCATAACTTAGGCATCATAAGCTATATGTTCATAGGTCCTTTGATCACTATAGGTAAAATAAGCTCACATCACAATGACACAAAGTTTTATTTTTTTTGCGCAACTTAAAAGCTTATTCACAACTCGATTTACGGTAATTTCTTTTGCTCATTATACCAGCAACTCTCGACAGACACAAGTGTTCTAGAAAAGTACATTCCAAATACATAACTTATTCATTGTCATATCCTTGCTGCAGTATATAAAGTGTCCATGTGGCACCTAATTAACCACTTTGTATTTTATATCCTGAAATACGTTAATAAGTCAACAGTGTAAGTAGGCTATGGGGGACTGAAACGATGATATGATCTGTCTGAATTATTCCTGATATAATGAAGATATCTGCAAGGCCACCAACACCGCTATTATAGGAACTCATGGTCTGCAGCAAGCGCAGAGACAGGATGTACTATCATTTTATATGAACACTTCACATTGTGTAGTCATCAAAAAATATATATATTACTTTGTTATTCTACCATTTTAATAGATAAAGTACATGCGGCTATTGTACGATGTGATATGTATATGTCCTGTGGGCTGCATTCCCACGAACGTATATCGGCTCGGTTTTCACGCTGCGCCGATATACGTTGTCTCTCTCTGCAGGTAGGGGGGGGAGGATGGAAGAGCCAGGAGCAGGAACTGAGCTACCGCCTCCTCTCTGCCTTCTCTCCGCCCCTCTGCACTATTTGCAATGGAGAGAGGTGGGTCGGGGGCGGGGCTAATTTGCCCCACTTGGCCCCGCCCCATCCCACCTCCTCTCCTTGCAAATAGTGCAGAGGGGCAGAGAGGAGGCAGAGAGGGGGCGGGAGCTCAGTTCCTGCTCCTCGCTCTTCCATCCTCCCCCCCCTGCAGAGGAGAACGACGTATATCGGCTCGGCGTGAAAACCGAGCCGATATACGTTCGTGGGAATGCAGCCTTAGGCTGGTTTCACACAAGTTTCAAGTTGCTTGTATGTGAAGCTCATGTTTTCCAATGGGTTGTTTCACATGATGTTTGCTACATTGTGAGAATACAAAATCGCGGCATGCTCTGTACAGACCCGATTTGCAATGGTTTGTACCCCATGTTTCCCTATGGACCCTTCCTATATGTTGTATCGCATTTTTCATATGGTGCAATGCAAATTTTACAGTAGGAAGTCCCGCTGTAAAAGCCCTAAAAGCAGGCCTATCTGCATTTAAAAAAACCCACAATACATCCCCTAACAGACGCTGTCAGGTCCGCCACATGTCTCCTCTGCAGCTCCGGCAGACTTGCTTGCGCTTCCTGGTTCCTGGTCGGGAGGTTCAACATACCCGCCTCTGGGAAGCGCTGGCTGTAATTGGTTCTTGAGTGCCTCGACTCAGCCAATCACTGCAGCACTCGATGAATCAATCACAGCCATCCTGGAGGCGGGGATTTTGAACCTCTAGGCCAGGAAGCGCTGGTTGAAAGCTACAATCTGCAGAGAAGATGTGCGGCAGACCTGACAACACCTGTGATGTATTATAGTTTTTTTTTAGCCCTTATTTTCGGGGCAGTGCTTATATTTCAAGCCCCCCCCCACCCACCAAAAACCCGGCAAAAAAACACTACAAGGTCGTGCGGCTTTGTACTGACATAAAATCACGATATCAAGATATGTTTCTATCTATCGTATATATATATCTGTCTGTCTCTTATCTCTCTCTCTCTCTCTCTCTCTCTCTCTCATATCTATCTATCTTTCAATCTCATATCTATCTATCTATCTATATCTCTCATATCTATCTGTCTAATATCTATCTCATATCTATCAGAGGTGCCTCAAAACATCAGAGGGCAAGCGACAGAGCCAGGAGGAGGATGATTCATGTAGCTCTGCAAGCCGCTGCAACATGGAGGAAGAAGATCATCTGGCCAGGCAGATCTAAGGGGCAATTGCTCCCAGCCTACATCTGCCTGGTGCAAACCCTACAAGATGGGAGCACACCGTCCTGTGCGACCGCTTAGGTCACAGCTAGCTAAATCTGGCCATGGCTATATGATAGGAAATAATGCTTGGGGGTAGCATTTTGGCTCCGAGATTAGCACTGTTGTCTTTTAGCAGTGGGACGCTGTGTATGAATTTGACCAAGAACAACATGCATATCGAGTTTGTGCACTCTCTCCATGTTTGCGTGGGTTTTCACCATGTACTCTGTGTTTTGTCCATACTCCAAAAACAAACTGGTAGGATAATTGACGTTCTATGAACTTGTCCCTCATGTGTGCGTGTCTGACCACACACACACACACACACACACACACTAGATGAGGATACATGTAATGACAGTTCATTAGATAGACAGAAATAGGCATGCTACCGTACACTGTGTTTTAGCATCGCTGACTCATGAGATGTCTTCTCTGTGGCTCCTTACAGGGAATCCCAAGAGCTGATGTAAAGACAATGCAGCTATTTACATTATGTTCATGTACAGCTCTTGAGAAAGGCGTTTATTACGCCGAAACGCGTCGCAAGGATCCCGCAAGTACTTTGTCATTTTATGAGGCTGTGACCTCTATTCTTGATTTGTTTAAATAAATTTCTTTGTCTCTATCCCATGACTGGCTATTGAGACATCCATTATTGGTTATCTATACGCTAAGTAGTGCAGGTCTATAGTTTTTTCTTGTATTTTCTCTCTGATTTTATCCGACCTCTTATGAGGAACAGAGTTTTGTTGTGACCTGCAGCTCTCCAGTGAGTTGGATCATTTTATCATCGATTTCGGTGTTTTCTGGATAAAGAAATCGTTATGAGCTTACCAGGATGTTGGGTGCGGGCATGATTACCTTAGGGTGACATGTCAGGCACCAGGTGAGTTATCACACTATCATTATTGTGATCACTTTTTAAGGTGTTTGGCGCTCTCCTTGACCTCTATTTTATGTACAGCTCTAGGACCCCCAATATCTGACCCTTGTTGTTTATCCTGGGGTCCAATGCAAAATCAGGGCTCCTCAATTACAATGTCCCTGTAAAATTGTGGCCATGGTGGGGTACTTCAATAGGATGGGGTCTAACCACAAATAATGCCATTCCAGACACAACAGATACTAGTAGAAAGCCCCTCAAACCCAGATGACAGCTGCTACCCTGTTCCCTGAAAAGAAGAACTACCCTGAAAATAAGCCCTAGCTTCGTTATATTTAAAAAAACAACAATACATTACCTAGTAGAATCGGACTCTGTCCCTCCCGCTGCTCTGGCAGGCTTCCTGCAGTCCTCGGCCACCCACTGAAGATTGCTTCCAGGTTAGGGGATTCATAAATCCCGCCACCAGGAAGTGATGGCTATGATTGGTTCTTGAGCGCTGTTTAGCCAATCAATGCAGTGCACGATTAACCAACACGATGGCTGTGATTGGTTCATCTAGCACTGCATCCATCGCATTGTGGCAGCGGGATTTATGAATTCGCCAATTAATGCCACTGCTCAGTCAATTCATAAATCCCGCCTCCACAACGCGATGGCTGTAATTGGTTTTGGATCGCTGCTCAGCATTGATTGGCTCAGCAGCACTCGAGAACCAATCAGAGCCATCACTCCCTGGAAGCCGGATTTATGAATTCCGTAACCAGGAAGCGATCTTCCGTGGGCGACCGAGAACTGCAGGAAGACTGCCAGAGCTCCAGAGAGCAGCGTGAGGAATACGGACCGAGCCTGCTAGGTAAGTATAATAAGACATTATTTTCGGGAAAACACTATGTAAACATCCATCCTCAGGGAAGTTATTACACACAATTGTGTATAACAATAGAAATTGTTATACACAAAATACTCAGGGCAAACCAACATGAAGGGCCCTTTGCGTCTTACCCCCCTGGCCTACTTTTTTAGACACTGGCAGAAGTTTTCAGAAGCCTCTGCCGACTTTTCTTTTATTCCTAGTGCATTTAATTAAAATATTTTCAGGTAAACAACATTCCAGTGAAGTTTTCTGTACACAGTGGGCCACAAAATATTAGCCTGGCACCGCACTCTTATGAAAGCTTCTAAAAGAAAATCTTTATTGCCTATAGCAACCAATCACAGCGCAGCTGTGTATGTAGCAGGATTGGCTCCCGATGTCATTCTATACAAGCCACGCCCCCCCCCCATGACATAAATATATGTCTTGTGGCGTTAAGAGGTTCTGAGCTCCACCCATTGGGAATAGCATGGCATCATTATGCTAGTGTGGTCTCCCTCTACTATACATTTTGGCAGCCGCTCTTCTCATCAGCAGCACACTGTCTGCAGACTTGGTTATGTGGTCACAGGTTCTGCACACATATCTCAGTGCAGCCTTCAATCCAAAAAAAGGAAAGCCCCAGCCATACAGAATGCATGCAAATTCACAAAAACATAGAATGCATTACAAAAAAAATACACAAAATAGCATAGATAAGACGTGGTATATGGATAATGCAAGAGGAACAGTGCTACAAAAGAAATTGGCCATCCGAAAGTCTGTAAAACAGAAAACACATCACAAGCGACCACTGAGCTTGTGCAACACAGTAAGACGGTGGAACTCTCTGCCTGGGGACGTGGTAATGGCAAAATCCATTGAGGAGTTTAAGAGGGGACTACACGTCTTTCTCGAGCGAAAGGATATTACAGGATATAGACATTAGGTGACCAGCGGGTTTGTATTTCTGGGTCTTATATTTAGGTAGGAACTATCAAAGGTTGATCCAGGGATTATTCTGATTGCCATTACGGAGTCAGGAAGGAATTTTCCCCCAAATGGGCTAATTGGCTTCTGCCTCTTGGGTTTTTTTCCTTCCTCTGGATCAACTAGGGGTTGAAACAGGCTGAACTAGATGGACATTGTCTTCATTCAGCCTAATATACTATGTTTGTTAGGATCAGCCGAGGAAGGAGCAGGCTGTATCTCAAACCTGCAGCACCACTCTAACAACGTCCTGGAGAAGCAGCAGGAAGAGTGCCGAAAGGCAGCCCAAAGAGATTGTAGGTGACCGAGCAATGCTCCTGCAAACATGTGAGGTGACAGATATGACACATAAGCAAGAGAGACAGATAGATTCCGCAGTAGCTCCTTGTACATGCCGGATGCGGGAGTGATAATGCAGGATGTACGGTAAAACAGCATGGCAGGAGCCCGCCTGGTGTCCGCAGCAGAGAAGGATCATATAGAGTCAAGGAATTAGCAAGTGTCTTAGCATTCATAACATCCCTGGAGCTTTCAAGGAGATTTCACCCAAACAGGTAGGATGTCTGGGGACAGGATTATACCAGGATATTAGCTAGCTGGCTTGGTACGTAAGCACTTACAACGTGCAACAGGCTATGCTGAGCACTAATCATGGCTTCCAATTTGGTGCATCCTGAGACACTTTTCTTTTCCTTGCGCCACCTCTTATTGCCTTTCCGCAGACCGATATTTTGCGCTAAAATTAAGGCACATGCCATTTTAAATGTGGCACATTTTAAGACCTTCAGTAGAGTCTCTTTAAAACTGTTTGGTGAAGCTCAAAGACTGTCCAATATGCATAATACTTTTGGCACAGAAGGAATGTACGCTGGTGTTTTGGTGCAAATTGAGACAGAATTCTGACATATTTTGCTTAGTAAATCTCCCAGTGTGTCTCCAATTTTTCTGAATTACTTCAGAGGAGCGATTGCCATATATGACCATGACCAGTCTGAATTTTATAGACCGTGAAAATCCTTGTACATGAAAAATCAATATACACATATCTCACTAATTACCTGTAGAAAAAACAGATGCACTAATCAGTTTTTTATTTTTTTGCATCGTGTTTTGCTTCTTATGCATTGACAAAGCCTCATACTTGATTTGCAAGCTCTCCTACATTCAAGTTTCTGACTACGGGCATTCTTTGCACTGATCAATTGGTCTCTTTCATGAACACAAGCTCAGCTCCCCCTCCTCTCTCCTCTTTCAGAGGATGTGTAGCATAACCACACCCACTCTATACTACACAGCTATCTATCTCATCCTCTCTATGAGTAGCTGCTGGTGATTTCCTCCTCACTGCTGGCAAGAGCAGAAAATTCACCCAAAGAGAATTACAGCCCTTTGAAATAGTAGCTTTCTCTCCTCTCTATTTTCCGGATCTCCTCTACCATCCCCTCAGCACTGTCATACAGCTCTCTGTAATAGCTCAGTGAAAAGATAGTGAATGCCCGTTCTCAACAGTGGAGCAACTGTCATCTTACTTTAACACAAGATTTCAGTCCTCCAGTCTGCAGTGCCTTAGAAAGCAATTCATGCATAGAAATCAAACAATCAGAAAATTTTTAATGAAATCCAATTACAAAAGGTCTTCATTTCCAAAAACATATTGATTAAAAAAGAGTGCAATGCAGTACATAGTCTTTAGGAGTTATAGACATTCTAACATCCCACATATTGGATTTTAAAAACTTTTTGGAACAGCTCTCTCTGTTTCTTAGTGCCTTTTCTAGCTAATCCAAGAATTACTTCTCAGACTCCATTTCCTGAGAGCTCATTGGTCTATTTACCTATTATCTGTGTATGTCTAAAAGTAACGAAGATCTCAGTGATTTGGCCATCATATATGTTCTACCATTTTGGAATCAATGGCTTTATGATGTTGCCCACAGACTAGATTGGGCTCCTACCATCCCCATAGATATCAGTCACACGTCAGTTCTCGATGGCTTCTATAAAACAGCTCATATCCTATTATGAAAGTGATTTTGTGCACATATCTTCCTCTTATCACGGTGTATTTGATTGTACGCTTCCTGTCCTGAGCCTTGGTGTAATATATAATGACTCCGTATCTGAGAATGTAGGTGCAGTGGTGATATAAACATTTCCTGTACAAGCTTGAATGTGTCTGTTCTTCTACAAATGAATATGTCTACAATGATTAATCAAATCAGAAGCGAGAACATTTCCCAGGTTACAATGGTTGAGGCTGATAAATCGTAAAGGACTCCTAATCTTTTATTTTTCCATTAACCTCTTCATTACGGTTGGCTTTTTTGGTCTGATTATTTTTGAGGATTTAAGACTTAGAAGCGTGACATCATATTAGGGGGGGATGCCCTTGCCTTTCCTGGTTTTCGTAATATTTGTCTAATGTAATTACTATAGGGCTTCTTTTATATAAAGGTTTATTCCGTGTTAAAGAAAAACTCCAAAAACATCTTATAAGAATTTTTGGATAATCAGGGACAAAACGGTCATAAAATATTTCATCATCTTCCTAGTCTCGTTATTCACGCTGATAAGACCTTGATATATCTACTATTTCCATAGCTCCAGGCTCTTATTTTCCCGACTTACAAAACGCTTAAACTCACACATCTGAGAGAAAAAGGGGATGGTGGCGAATGTGTCGTAAATCAATTACTATAATTATTTCAACTGACAAATGACAGTATGGAAAAAGTTCAATTGCGTCCATGGATGTTATGAAGCTGGCAATGTCTCGGAAGAAGGAGATGATTAATACCTTGGGTTTCACAGAAGAATGCTCCTCTTTGTTAATCCTGTTCACTGACACTCTAGAATTTAAACATCTCAGCTATAAAACCATTTTGTATCCATCACACATCGCTTGGATTTTGCTTTTTTTTATTTTTTTTTTATGCTGATCGCCATTTACCCTGCTATTAAACACAGTAAGCTAGAGATAGTTGATTATTACAGGACTGCTACCATGAAACAAAATACTAAAGTTAATGCTATTACAGGAGCTCATTTACCAGTTCTGCACCAGTAAATCAAAGCAAGATACTGTATGCCAAACTGTGATTTTTTTAGGTGTTCCAGAGAAAACTTGTATATCAGATTGCAGCTATAAGGTTGCTGTCTGACCCAGACGTATTGATAGTGTCCTAAAAAGGCGAATTTATGCACCTACAGTATAGACAGATAACACAAAAATGCCATAAGGAAACACAAAAGGGCGATAGAGAAACTCACCCTCAGATAAGAGAAAACCCTATCTGCCAGCAGAGCACTCGCCCTGATTAGGGTGAACCGACATCAGGAATCTGGGGCGATCCTGACATTTTTTTCGTTGGTGACGGGTTGCAGTGACAAAGGATAGATGACACCCAAAGAATTGTGAATCACAATAAGGCAAGGGAACAGATGTTCAAAACACTCCAGGTAATTAAATAAGCCTCCAACAAGAGTATTTTAGCTGAGACTCAGGACAGGAGCAAGGACCATCGACATGACCAGGAAACACCTTCAGACCAAAAGTATAACTGACATCCTCTGTAAGGAGGAGCTGGTTGTATAAATGTCTACAAATTAGTGCTGATTGGCTAAACAGGATACCCACCTCCCAGTCAACCAATCAGTCCATAAACCAGCAAAGAAGTGCCCCCATTGGTGACCGGTGCCAAAATGACAATGAGTAAGCACCAGTGTGAGGATCATGTGAACAAGGGCTAATACCAAGATGTCACACCGGTCCAAAACCTCATTCGCGGACGGTGAGTCATAACAGATGCCTTCACATGGGATGTAAATGCTGTAGAAAATCTGCAGCATTTATCGTTCAAGCCATGAGAATGAGATTTTAAAAATCTCATTCACATGGAACAGAAAAATACAGTGCAGAATTTTTGACCGTTGCCCATGAATCATGAGAAAATGTCATTTTAAGGTCTCTCTCATGTGCACTGTCTTGGAAATCTCCCTATGTCTGTTTACACAGTCATATTCATTCTAGATACATATAACGCATTGATTAAAGGGGTTTTCCAGGCAAATACTATTGATGATCTATCCGTAGGATAGGTCATGAATAGTTGATTGGCTGGGATCCTCACCGCATCATGACAAAGAAGCAGTTAGCTCGGACCCTTGTGTAGTGGTCAGAGCTGGTAATTGCACATGCAGCTGTCATTGATTTACCAACGCACAGGGGGTGGAGCTAACTGCTTCTACTTTGGAGCCCTGTTAGTTGTGACGCTAATAGCTTGCGCCCAATCAGCGGTAGACCCCCAGCTGATCAACTACTGATGAGCTATCCTGAGGACAGGTCATCAATAGTATTTCTCAGGAAAACCCTGGAAAAATCTCAGGAGAAGTAACTTTTTAAAAACTTTTTCTAGGGGGATTGAATAGAAAACATCAATTCCTCCATCTTTTTTCCTTTTTAAATTCTACGCTGTTCACCATGTGACATAAATAACAGCTGACCTTTATTCTGTAGGTCGGAATGAACACAGCCATACAAAATGTATTTATTTTTTTTACTACGTTTGCTCAATAAAATAACAATTTTCAAGTGGCGCCAAAATCTGATAGCCATAACTTTTTAATTTTTCGGTTGACGAAGCTGAGGGCTGTTTTTTTGTTTTGCAGGGTAAGCTGTAGTTTCAAAAAAGCACCAGTTTAAACTTCATAGAACTTTTGATCATTTTTAATTCCATTTTTTGGAAGGCGGGATAAATTCTGCCATTGTTTTTTTATTTATTTATTTTTTTACAACATTCACCATGCAGGATACATTATGGGATCATATAAGTAGTGCAGGTCATTACTGATTCTATATAATCTTTTTTTGTGTTGTCCTCCTCTTTCCCAATAATAATTTTTTTATTGTTAAAATAGTGATTTTTGTTTTTTTTTACATTTCAAAGCTTTCCTATAACAATATATGTCTCTTAAGGGGACTGCGGGGCATCATGATGGCTCAAAGGTTATCAGTGTTGCATTGCAGTGCTGGGGTCCTGGATTCAAATCAATCTAAGGATAACATCTGCATGGAGTTTGTATGTTCTGCATGTGTTTGTGTGGGTTTCCTCCCAAAAACATACATGTAGATGAATATAAATTGTGAGCCCCAGTGGGTACAGAACCCAATATCAAATGATATAAAGTGCTGTGTAACATGCATGCTCCATATAATGTTGATGACTATTTAGCATGTTAACATAGTAACACAGTATGTAAGGCCCAATGAAGACAATGTCCATCTAGTTTAGCCTGTTTATCCTCCCATGTTGTTGATCCAGAGGAAGGCAAAAAAACCCCAAGAGGCAGGAGCCAATTAGCCTATTTGGGGGAAAATTCCTTCCCGACCCCCTAATGGTAATCAGACTAATCCCTGGATCAACCTCTAATAGTTCCGACCTGCCTGTATACGAGGATTAACAATTGACCTAAGATTTATATCCTGTAATATCCTTCTGCTCTAGAAAGACATCAAGTCCCCTTTTAAACTCCTCTATGGATTTTGCCATCACCACATCCTCAGGGCCATCACCAATCCTTTGATTGTTACTGCAGTGTATTATATTCTACGGACAGCCAGCCTACTAGGCCATGGTAGACTTGGATGCCATTGTTAGGCATCTGATTGCTCATAGATGTTTGTCAGCTAGTGAGCAGAGACAGTGCTCGGAGGAGTATGTCTGCAGCTCTGTTTCAGCAATTGGTATTGACCTGAACCCCATCGTTCAAAACTTCTGATATAATTCTATAACATGTCTGAAGGTATGTAATATGACAGTTACGCTTTAGAGGGATTGTCTAGTCTGCTATAATATAGATTGATATTCATGTGGGCGTTATGATACACTTACAATGAGATGGTTGCTCACTTTGGGCCCAGACCCCCTGTTTCCATCCAGAGCCAAAGTGAACATTCATCTTATTATAAGTGTATCATATGTGGCCCACACAAACATCAATCTATAATTTTAGCTGACCGGGCAACCCTTTGAATGTTTGTATGTCATTATTTTATTTCCATCTTACTGGGGTCAATTCCCCACACTACTTACCACCTATCATAACAAGAGATGCAGCCAACTTGGCTTGGTCCTCTCTCTAAGGACTAATAGCAGCTACATGGTCTTCCTCTATGGTCCGTAGGACCTTTTGCATCCCGTATGTTTCCTTATTGCAATCTATAATTTGCATAGTTTCTTCCCTTCTGTCTACAGTCCATTGTAGACGGCCATTACATCTTTTTTCTCTGTGACTGAAGTATATAAAAATGTAAGTTTGGAAATGATCAAGATCAAATAGAAAGCCTTGGAAATGTTTTCTAAGGTGTGAAAACGGCATGTCCTCTACATACAGCATGACACATGTAACTTGCGCAACCCACAGCACTCCAACGTCTAACCACTGTATCTTTATATGTTTTTACACTACTTGTAATGTTTTTTAGCAACGGTTCAAAGTGTCCTTTCATCAACTGGATGTATTGTTGACAGCGGCAGGGAACCTTGCACAGGCTATTTCCCAAATTGAACCATTTGTCTTGAGGTCTGAGCAATATACTTTTCTCTAGCCATTTAGAAAGTATTGAGGGCACAGTATTGCAATGTGAGATTTCTTTACGGCTCACTATGTGTGCATTCTCTATACTTACCTGTTGCGATACGGAACAATGCAAGAAAAGTAATGTGTATGTGACAATCTGCAACATTTTGCTTAAAATAATGTTAATAAAAATGACATTTATAGGCCTGTCATAAGGCAGATTATATGTTTTGTACAACATTTTTGAGGAAAGTAAATTAAGGAAAGAGATTTTTTATTTTTTTTTCCGATTAAAATTCACTTATGAGTAAAGGTTGCTCTTAGGTATCATAAATCATAAGAAATTATATACTTGGATTCTTATGAAAACATGTCATTGTCTCGGAGCATTTAGTAGTCTTTCTGCTAGGTCTCTTATGGTTAGCCACTAGAGATGAGCGAACATATTCGTTTAGGGTGATTTCGCAATCGAGCATCGCTTTTTTTGAGTAACTGCCTACTCGGGTGAAAAGATCCGGGGGGCGCCGGGGGGATGAGGGGGCGACGTGGTGGAGTGGGGGGTAGCAGTGGGGAACAGGGGGGAGCTCTCTCTCCCCCCACACTCCCCTCTGCAACCCCCCGCTCACCCCCCGGCGCCCCCGAATCTTTTCGCCCGAGTAGTCAGTTACTCAAAATAAGCGATGCTCGATTGCGAAATCACCCTAAACGAGTACGTTCACTCATCTCTATTAGACTCCCATTTCTACCTGCACAGTAGCCTGCTCTCTTCCCATTATGAAATGCTCGAAGAAATTCGTACTTTGGCATTAGGCCCCCAGTCTATGGCGCTTACCGATGAAGATGTTGGTTGTCACATGGGTGAAGAGACTCAATAGATGAGTTTATTGCTTGAAATATTTCATTCCTAGTTCACTAGCACCAACATATAATGCTTGATCTACTGTCTAGGGATCGCTGCAGGACATGCCTCTTATTGTGACAAAGAATCCATATCACAGTAATGTAAAGGATAGTATTTGTGATAACTGAATTGTCTAAAGTATAATAAAACCCCTTCATT
This sequence comes from Eleutherodactylus coqui, assembly GCF_035609145.1. Lineage (NCBI taxonomy): Eukaryota > Metazoa > Chordata > Amphibia > Anura > Eleutherodactylidae > Eleutherodactylus > Eleutherodactylus coqui. Next base: position 115,299,034 of record NC_089845.1, on the reverse strand, counting down.
ACACTGAATGATCACTGTATTAGGAACACCTATACAATAATGGATTAGTCCACCTTTTTGGGCAAGTATGGCTTTCAGATGTTGGAGAAAAGATTCAACAAGGTGACGACCATTCTCCATAGTCAACTCAACCCATGCCTGTTGCCTTATCAGTTGGTGTGTATTTTGCAGATAAGTGGGGGCAGTTCTGATAGCCCTTTTCAATATATCCTACACATGTTCAATAGGGTTACAGTTGAGTTTGGGGGCCAAAGCGGTGTGGAAAATTCATTGTCGTGTTTCTCCAACCACTACCTAGTGATCCAAGCTCGAAGACATGGAACGTTACCTGAAAGATGACTGTGGTTGGGGTAGACTTCCTGAAGCTATGGGTGCAAGATGGTCAGCTAACAAGTCTCTGTAGCATTCACCATTGAAGGATTGTGGTATGATTACCAACAGTCTTAGTCCACGCCAGGAAAACACTCACCAGACCATGACTCAACCACTACCACATACTACTTCCAACGATGACCCATGGAATATGGTTCCATGCTGTTTATACCAGATGCAGAATGAGCAATCTGTATAGTTCAGCAGCAAACAGGACTTGTCACTCCAGATGACTTTCTGCTGTGTTTTTCAAGATCCATTGATGTCTCACTTGTGAGCCATTATTGGCGATGCCTCAGGGTCATCAGGGGAATGCTGTCAGTCCTTGGCTATTGAACCCCAATCAACGTAAGGTACACCATATGGCCATTGTGGAAATTTGTTCGCAGTTGTACAGCTGGGTCAGCTAGTCCAGTGTGGCGTATTGTTGCTGAGGTTGCTGATGTGTCACCCAATGCTCCCTCTAGGATAAACCACTGTGTGATCTTCTGTTGGATATTTGTCCAGGGTTCAACCAGTCTTGGTACACTCTTAATACTTTGGTTCAGGAACAGCCAACAAGTACAATTGTTTAAAAAATACTGGGACCGCATCTCCGGCCACCAACAATCTGCCCGCCGTCAAGTCACCACATTTACTTATTCTGCTAAATATTGATTTCTACTGCACAGAGGAGAGGTCAGCACATTATTTGAGAGCAGATCGTGACTCAAGCATCACATGGTACCACAATACTGATCACAAGATGTCACATGCCAGCTCTTCCTAATTCAGTGATCATTCAGTTTATAGAGTTTATAAATACAGGGAGTTGTAAATTCTCATTGGATCTCAAAATGATGGTAACATAAACATACTATTTGACCAAAAGTATATCGACCCCCCTCCTAATTATTAAATTCAAAAGCTTCAGCTACACGCATTATATGCACGTGCATTTAATCAAGCACACGGCCATGCAATGTCAATAGGCAAACACTGATAGTAGTATGGCTTATACTGAAGAACTCAGTAACTCTAAATGTGGCACTGTCATAGATTGCCCTTTTGTCAAAAGTCATTTTGTGAAATTTCTGATCTGCTAAATCTGCCCAGGTCAAGTGCTATTATTGAGAAGTGGAAGCATGTAGGAGTAACAATAGCTCAACCACAATGCAGAACACAATGTGGGCTGCTGAATGCTGAAGCAAGCGGTGAGTAAAAAATCGTCCATCCTCTGTTTAATACATAGTAACATACTATGTAAAACTGAAAAAAGACATATGTGTTACCATGCGGCGGTTGTTGGTCCTCTCGCGGCGGCGGTGTGCAGCGGTTGGGGCGCATCCCCCTGGCTTGTTGTCTAGCTGCCGGGGGCATTGGTGCCTGGCCGGTGTGGTGCTGGTAGCGTGTGGAGCCATGCGCGAGTGCACCTGTGAGTGCAGCTGCCGTGCACGAGCTCCCTTTTGTTGTGTTCTGTTGAGAGTTGGCTGTCTCCCTCTCTCCGCCCCTGGGCGGAGACTTTTGCTTAAAGGTCGGGCAGAGACTTGCAATCACTGCCAGTTATTGGTTTCCCTCAGTGTGCTAGCTAGTCTGCCTCTGTTGGTCTCCTGCTCTTATCATCTTATCTGCTATACTTTGCTATTATCCACCAGGTTTTTCCATCTGCCTCAGTTCTGCTTAGTATTGTTCATGTTGGTTAGTTACATCTGCCTTTTCTGTCAGTGCTCTACCCTTTCCATCTAGCGTCCCTTTTTTGGTCCCTAGTGAGAGTAGGGACCGCCGCCCAGTTGCCCGCCTGGGGTTAGCCAGGAGTGGAGGCAAGCAGGCAGGGACAGGGGTTGTGGGTGAGATCTAGGGCACCCGGGCTGGTGTATCAAGGGTAGTATACCGTAACAATATGTCTATCCAGTTCATTGTTGATCCAGAGCAAGGCAACAACAAAAAAACACATAGACTACAGTGTTCCAACCTGGTTCTGGAAGTGCCATCATCACAAGACTTGTGTGTCTGGAGTTTTATGAAATGGGTTTTGTTAGGATCACCATGTACAATGCCAAGCATTGGCAGAAGTGGTGTGAAGCATGCCACTTCTGGACCGTGGAGCAGTGGAAGCGTGTTCTCTGGAGTGACGAATAATGTCCTTCGTCAGTCTGATGAATGAATCAGGGTTTGGTGGATGCCCTGAGGATGTTACCTACCCATATGCACAGTGCCTACTGTAAAATTTGCTTGAGGACACATAATGGTGTGGGACTGTTTTACAAGGTTTGGACCCTTCTATCTGGTAAAGGGTAATGTGCTTCTGTCATTAAAGGGAACCTGTGAAATCGAACATGGTATCCAAACTGCAGGTAGCATGTTATAGAGCAGGAGGAGCTCAACAGAATGATAAGTAGTTGTAAGGGAAAAGAATTAATAAAACTTGTTATTTATTTATATCCCTGTTCATTCTGATCTCAGTGGTCCAATGGGCGGTCTTATCAGTGATTGACAGCTATCTGTGCATACTTAACCCCTTCATGACATGGCCTATTTTGGCGTTGAGGACCAAGCGATTTTTTGGTATTTTTCCATCTCCATTTTTCAAAAGCCATAACTTTTTTATTTTTCCGTGGACGCGGCCGTATAAGGGCTTGTTTTTTGCGTGGCGAACTGTAGTTTTTATCGATGCCAATTTTGGGTACATAGACTATATTGTAAATTTTTTTTTTTTTTTTTAATGATAGCAGAGAGAGAAAACGCATCAATTCTGCCATAGATTTTTTTTTTACACCGTTAATCATGCAGCAGAAATGAGACTTTCCATTTTTTCTGCAGACCGGTACGGTTACAACGATACCAAAATTCTAACATTTTTTTTAGGTTTTCCCACTTTTCTGCAATAAAAACCCTTTTTTTTGGAAATCTTTTTTCTATTCTAAATTGCTGCATTCAAAGTCCCGTAACTTTTTTACTTTTTGATGTACAGAGCTCTATGAGGGCTTATTTTTTGCGAGACGAGCTGTAGATTTTATTGCTACCATTTTGGCGTACATACAACTTTTTTGATCACTTTTATTGCGTTTTTAGTGAGGCAAAATGCTAAAAATGAGCATTTTGCCTCAGTTTTTTAGCTTTTTTTTTAGCGTTTTTTTCAGTGCACAGTCAAAAGCATGTGCAACTTATTGTACGCATCGTTACGGACGCGACAATACCAAATATGTGGGGTTTTATTTTTTTTTTACCTTTTTTTATGCTAATCTGAGAAAAAGCATAAAAAATGGTTTTTTTACTCTTTTTTTTTACATTTTTTTTAATTCATTTTTTAAATCTTTCTTTTTTTTATACTGTTTGTGTCCCTCTGAGGGACTTTAACCACTGCCCTGATGATCGCTGTCATAAGGCATGGCAGAGCTACTGCTCTCCCATGCCTTATCGCTCATACAGCGATCTCAGGCATAGGCAATACAGGACGCCAGTGTCTGGCGTCCTGTTGCCATGGTGACAGGCCGGGCTCTCGCAATGACATCGCGAGAGCCGGCCGGAGACACAGAGGGAGCCGCGCTCCCGCTGTGAACTCTTCCCCTGCCGCGATCTACTTAGATCGCGGCAGGGAAGGGGTTAAAAGTGGCGGGCGCATCTCCGATGTCCCCCCGCTGCTGCAGCGAGACGCCGGCTGTGACTGACAGCCGGCTCCCGCTGCGGGATAGCGCTGGATCACATATGATCCAGCGCTATCTCCGGGACGTAAGTTTACGCCCTGTTGCGGGAAGTACCCCGCTCCCAGGACGTAAACTTACGCCCTGCAGCGGGAATGGGTTAAATAGCCGTCAATCACTGATAGGACCGCCCATCGGACTATTCAGCTCAGAATGTGCAGAGATGTAAATGAATGAAATATATTGAATCTTTTAACACAAAACTTTATATCCATCTGCTCAGCCCCTCCTGCTCTATAACATGCTGCCTGCAGTTCACGCTGACAGGTTTCCTTTTACTGTATGGCAATCAGCTCTCATCTTTTCTTTAAGTTTCTGTCCTGTTTATCTAACATATAGACCCCCAACAGGACACTTAGTGCAGGATCAGGTTCACAATATTGAATGTAGAACAATTAAAGACAAAAGGACACATTTACCTGCAGCGAAGCACTTTTGTTGCCAAGAACACTAGGAACATATGAAGGTTGTTATATTAAAAGACAACTTCAAATCCCAAAAATACAGTAAGATCTGATGCTACAAATTTATGACACGGTCACATCCGCCACCCCTATAGCTATGCCACTGGTCTTAAACCACACATGCAAGTTTGCTTGCACAACCACAATTTAGTTCATACGATCACGCGTTAAACCCGCAATTGCGCCGGAAACCTTGAATTTCGATACATTCGCTCTATAAGATGCACTGACTCCCCCCGACCCCGCACTTTGGGGGGAAGAAAAGTGCGTCTTATAGAGCGGAAAATATGGTACTTTGTTTTTATGCTCACACTTGCAAATACAACGGAGCGGGAAATACATATATGGAAAAAACCCTCTACTGCACATGACCGACAGTGAGCTGCCACAGTCATCCACAATACAGGAAAAGAATGTACGCAGGGTCCCTGGCCGGGCTTACAGCCGGAATCCGCTGCGGGCCTCCTGCATGCAGAATCCAGTCCGCCCTTAATCATATTATTTGAATGTTCCATTAGCTTATCAGGCAACTATAAGATCCTTCATTTTAAAGATCCTTTATTTACATATAGTAGGAAACTTTTGTGGGTATATAAGGGACTCACCCTAAGGGGTTAAAGTTACCATGAGGGTAGATGGGCTTATTCACATGGACAAAATTGTGCCCAAATCACTGTGTACATCAAAATTTGCACCAAAATTAGATGCAGCAGAACTGAATATGCTCAGTAGATACTTGCTGATTGGCTGATGCCTTGCTATAAAAGGAACAATTTTCACTGCATAGTAGCGATGCAGGGACTGGAAGGAAGACTAGAGGAAGTGCTGACTGAACTGCTGGGAGGGAAGAGGGAGCAGAAGAACCGCAACCTCAGGCTGAGAAGCACCGATCTGCAATGGCCAGCAGACAAATAGAAGAGCAGAAAGCAGCGTTCCTAACTCAGAACAATGCCATAGAAGGGAACGAGTCTGTCAAAGCGGCAACTCCCACATAACAAACTGGAAGTGAGGCCGGCCTCTACCAAGGACCAAAAGTGTGTACAGTGTTAGAGCAAGAGAGACCAGTAGGGCTCACGACCACAGATATCAGCAACTGCTGATATCTGCTGTGTAGTTTGGTCCTTGTACTTTTTTTTCGTGCATATTAAAAAAAAAAAAAAAAAACTGCAAAAAGCACCAAATTATTTCTCTTTCCTTCTTGTGTAAATATGCAGTGAATACACATGTATCATGTATATTCTCTAAGTATTTTTAACGCTTCTATAGTCTTGCATGGTTAATTTTGGACTGTAATGCGGACCAAATTAGGACATGCTGGGATTTTTTTCAAACGCATAAAATACATGTGCGAAAAACAAATGTTTGAATACCCTAATGCAAGTCAATGGGGTTTCAGCATGGTGTATTACATGCCTAAAACACAATGCCTTCTTTCCATACAAATGTCTAAATATCAAACATTTCCACATGAAGAGGCTGACTTATTTCTCACCCCTAGGATGGGATAATGCAATTAGAAGTTGATATGAGGAGTCACAAAGTTACTTTCAGGGTCACCTAAGACTCGTGGGACTCTATTTTCTAAGATGCTACAAATAGATTACAAAGCATTATGTGTCAGCATTGTTCCTGAACATATAATAACACTCCCTTTGCTAATTTTACTCCATTCATTAAATCTATGGAATTCAATACCTGATTCTCTTTGAAGGAGAAAACTGGAACTGAAAACTGTTTTGCACATTATTATCTACAGATCTGCAATTAAAACCCTTCATATGCATAAAAACACACTCATCATCTATCTTGTCCACTGTCTGACAGTGACCATATACATGGGATAGCTGTCAACAGTTGTCTCGTTTGAGACCCCCACACACATGCATGCATGGCTAAAGGCCCGTTTAGACAGGATGAGTGTTGGGCAAACGATGCCCAACACTCTTCCCCCACATACAGTACTTGTTCTTGTGCTGTTGCACAGGAGCTAGTATTGCTGGCTCACAGCGGGTGGCAGGAGGAGATTTCTCTCCTTGCTCCCCCCATCCTTTCCATTGCCTTAACATAGCGGCCGTTCAGTACTGAACAGCTGCTGCTTACATTGAGTGATGCAGCATAAACAATGGATGATGAGCTGATTGCTGATCGCTCAGTGTAAATAGCAGACGTTCAGTACTGAATGGCCGCTATGTTAAGGCAATAAAGAGGGGCAAGGGAGAGCGAGAAGTGAAATCTCCTCCAGCCTCCCCGCTGTGACCCAATGATACTGGCTCCCGTGCAGCAACGCGAGAGCAAATCTGTGCGGGGACCGGTGTCGGGCATCGTTTGCCTGATACCCGTCCCGTGTAAATGGGCCTTTAAGGTACATTTAGACACAAAGATGATCGCTCAAAAGATGGCTTTTGAGCAATCATTTTGCATAAAACTACTACTTGGTACTAATGCCTATTAGTACTAATTAGTAGCGTGTGAGCCACCTGGAGTTGTTCTCTGAGTAAATGCAAGGCAAGGCATCAGTATCCACTCTGTGTGGGATTATACACCAAGCAGCTACCCCCTCTATATTAAGAGGCTGTGTGAGTGGCTGTCTTATCGGTGTCCCTCACAGGTGCAATTAGCTCCCTAATTTGGAAGTCTGCTACCTGCATGGTGAGAGGATTCAGCTATATGCATTCCTTAGTTAGTAAGTACATGGACATTTTCTGTGATTGTTTTTATATTTCCCCTTCTGTGACGTAGAAATAAAAAAGGATGTCAGGGATGAATATAACTAAACGATCCTGATATCAAAAAATGCCCGTAAAAAATGCATGTCTGTATGAGAAAAGCTTTTAAAAGAAGCATGATTCATGGAACTTTTTACAAGCTAGAAAAGAGAATATAAAAACCTAAAGCACTTAGCTATTCATTGATGAGCTATTCATTGATGAATAGCTAAGCGCTGCCTGTAATTGGCTGAGCGCTCAGCCAATCAGCACAGCCCTTTCAGGAGGCGGGGATTTTTAAATCTCTTAAGCAGCAACTGGGCATATCCCTTAAGCTGCAATTGGGGGAATCCCTTGGTCTGCGACTGGGGGAAACCCTTCATCCCTGCGGGGATGAAGGGGTGCCCTGCAGTGATGCGAGGATGTTTTAACATAAAAACGCTTTGCATCCATGGGGCTTTCACATAGTGGGGAGCACATTATTGGGCCAGAATCATAGCCCGATATTGCTTTTGCCTGTGTTAAACTAGCCTTAGTCAGAAGATGAGCTGATCAGTGTAGATCCTGAACGGCGCACTCCTACCAATCAACTATTGGTGACCTGTCCTCAGTACACGAAGAATTAATATAAAACAAAGAAGAAAGCTATAAGGTTTGTGAGACAGTGACTGACAAAGTGCTGGAGGGTGGAAACGTGCCACCGAGCGGCCTGGGCTCGGTGGAGGAAGCCAGCATTTCTGTGTCAGTAACGCTATGTTACTGACACGTTGTAGTTTGTAAGTGTCTCCAAGCCGCATAGTCCGGGCCGGCTTTTCCTGGAGTGGTCAAAGCGATGGGTGGGATGGCCACTCCCACGTACCAGGTGAGGCTGGTACCAGGCCTTATAAAGCCTAGGCCTGCAGGTCAGAGAGGGAGCGTCTGGCTGAGACCCAGAGAGAGAAAGCGTCAGGCTGAGACCCAGAGAGAGAAAGCGTCAGGCTGAGACCCAGAGAGAGAAAGCGTCAGGCTGAGACCCAGAGAGAGAAAGCGTCAGGCTGAGACCCAGAGAGAGAAAGCGTCAGGCTGAGAGCCAGAGAGAGGGCTCTGTGGAGCAAGGAGCCCAGCTAGCCCAGCGTGTGGGCTGAGAGCACCAAAGGCGAGGTTGACAGGGTGACGCCCCTAACCTCAACACCCAGGAGGGTGTGGTGAGACCTCCACAGGTCTGAGGACAGGACTGGCTGCGTGCAGCAAGCAAGAAGTATTCTGACAGTGAGTAGTCAGGAACAAGCATATGTATAGTGAGAGCTCAGATGAGCAGGTGTTTATTTCCGTTTTTGGTTATGTTTCTGCTGCAATAAACCCAGGCAAAGCCTGGACTAAAGAACGTTGTTGCCCGGTGTCACTGTCTCTTGCTGCGGATGCCCACGCTGCTACTGCCCCTAAACGCTAATCCCTCACATATGGTGTTTGGATGCGGGCAGCGGTCTTAAAGAGACATACACCAATTAATGGACATTTTGCTGCAGCAGCTGGAGAACCGTTGCTAAGGGCAACCGCCCAAAGAGAGATTGTCTGAGCGTGCCATAACCCCATGTCCTGGGTGAAAGCTGCAACGGCACAGCAACCAGACACTGCCAAGATGGAAGAACTGATAAAGCAGCTGGTGCAAATGAACGTGCAGCAGCAACAAACGTTTGCTCAGCAGCAACAAGTGACGGCGACCCAGAAAAAGGTCCATGAGGAGGCCATGAGAGCTCAGGCCGAAACTAATGCTCTCCTGGTGGAAGCCAACCGTTTAGCCTCACAGGAGCAACAACGAGCTGACCAACAGCTGCAAGAGCAAGCCCCTAAGTGTGAAAAGTTGAAAACACAGTTTGAGAAAGAAACTAGCCTTCAAGAGGTGGAGCAGCTGAAAACAAAAAGTGCAGCTCTCTTAAAGGAGAAGGAGCATTTTGAGAGGTTGGCTAAGGAGGAAGCTGATCGCCGAGTGTTGCTGCAACAGACGAATGTTCAGTATGACCAGCGCTTAAAAGAGATGAGAAGTAAGAAAGAAAAGTTTAAGGGATATCTTTCATCAGCCCATAAAGAGATACAAGACCTCAGAGATGAGGCTGACCGCAGAGTATGTCTGGAGGCACAAGCTGCGCAGTATGAACAGGACTGTAAGAAACTGCAAATGAAAACCCAAGAGTTGAAAATGCAGCTAGCAAAGAAAAATGGTGACTGGGAGTGCCAAGTAAGTCAGCTCAAGGAAGAGCTGGAAATACAGAAAGCTGCGTGCAGTAAGACCAAAAAGCAAGCAGAGTTCTTGGAAGACTTACTGGGTCACAAGGAAAACCAGGAAGTGCTGCTTGAGAGACTGGTGTCCCAGCTACAGATGAGCTTGGATGAGGAAGCTGAAGTACATGGAACCCAAATCCAGGAGCTGGAACGGAGTCATGCTGTGGCTGTGGGGAAACTGTCCAAGCAGTTGAAGCAACTTGAAAAAGTGAAAGAAACATTGGAAAATGAGTGTCTTGAGCTGTCCCAAAGAGTGAAGGGGTTGTTGGAAGACAAGTATGCATATGAATGCAAGAAAGACACAGTAGAGATGCAGCTTCAAGAGCTACAAATAAAGATAACGAAAGGTGACAGTGTGCAGACAGCATTGTCTGAGCAGGTGAGCAGGCTGCAGGAGAAGCTGGAAGCTCAGACTGAAAAGAACAGAAGCAGCAGAAGCTTGGTCTCAGTGCACACCTGAAGGCTATGCAAGATGAGAAAAATGTGCTCCTCAAGCAAGTAGGGGAGGATGCAAAAGCTAAGAGAAACCTATCAGAGCAGATTGCAACACTTCAGGCTGAGGCGGTGGATCTGGAAGATAGACTGGAGAAGAGTGCTTTGTGTCTGGATTCTGTGGAAGAGCAGAAAAGAGAAATACAAGGAGAATTAGAAACTACAAGGCAGCAGTGTGAAGAGAAGACAGCTGCCTGTGATAAGCTCGAGAAGGTTAAAGTACATCTTCAGCAAGAGATAGAAGGTGCTTCTGTGAAGCTTGGTCTCCAAAAGGACCTTGTGTCCAAACTAAGAAAGACACAGCAACTATGTGAACAGCAGCTCACAGAAGAGAAAATCAGGTCGGCAAGATGTGTCACTGAATGTGGGCGTGCTGAAGAAAGGGTCTGTATGAAAGAGACCGAAGTGTTAACTTTAACACACACCCTGAAAATGATGTCAGAGAAGGAAGAGAAACTGTATGAGAACCCTGCATGCTGGGTCACGGTTGAAGAGCAAGACGGTGAAATCCTAGAAGTGGAAGCGCTAAATCAGCTGATTTGCCTTCAAACTGATGTCTATGATGAACTTGAAAAGTTTACAGTGAGTCTTCAGCAGGAAGTAGAAGACATTAGTGTGGAGCTTGGTTACCAATGTCAGATGGCATCCCACTGGGAGAAGAAACAAAAGAGGTGTGAACAGTGGCTTACTGAGGAGAAGTCAGTGTTTCCTAAAGTTGCAAAAGAAAGGCGTAACAAGCGTGTGCGCACTGAAATGCAAGGCTGGATTAGCGCTAAGACAGATGCTGAGAAGAGAACCCGGATACGGGAAAAGCCCAAAGGTGTGTTCCAACGACCGGTAGCAGAAATGGAGATCCTGCTAGAGAATATTAACCCTTTCCAATCCACTGTCTGACCTCTGAAGACATTATGATTTAAGGCTGTACAGCTCCGATGTTGGAAGATGTCCGTTGTGGTTCTCTTACTGTATATTGCCAGCCTTTCTGCTGTCGGAGCCTATCCAACGTGTCACCTCATGCAGTACGGGCTTTAGCCAGCATATAGCGCTGTTGTATAACAGCAGGAAAAGAGTAAGCCCCCTAGGAAAACCAGGATACAAATTGGATTAGAAAGGGTTAAGAAAGAGACTGAAGCGCCCCCTGAAAGTAGTGTCAGGCAGAGCAGAGCTTCAGCAGTTCTCAGAGAAGTTGTGCACGAAGATAAAATGCTGTAAATCAGATAGCCAAGCGGCTGAAAGAAGTGTTCTGAGACCAGACATGTCTAAAACCCAGTTCAGACAGAAAAGAAAAAAGGGGATTTTGTTAAAGAATCTGAAAAAGTTACAAGTAGTAAAGAGTGCCAATTTATGTTTACAAAATGAGACTACTGAGGCTCAGAAGGTCTCACAAGTGGACGCAGAAGTCTTGAAAGAACTGCAGCAAAAGAATAATGACGTACAAAAGCAAACCCCAAAAGTGAAGAAACTGTTTGTCCAAGTGGTAGAAGCCTATCACAGGGATGATGGCTCCAAGGACCAGCTCATCAGCGAACTGAATACTACCAAGAAAAAGTCAGAGGTAAAGGAACTGGAAGAACACAGAGACAAGGTTCTTGCACTAGAAAGAGACCCCCGAGCCTGGAGCTTTGACCCTGGAGGGCCAAGAAGAAGAGACTTTGAGCATGGGACCAAAGCCCAACACCCAGGCCTCGTCAAGGACGCATTTCAGGACAGCTAAGTGTCCGAACCCACGGGCTCGAACAGAGGGGGAGGGTATGTGAGACAGTGACTGACAAAGTGCTGGAGGGTGGATACATGCCACCGAGCGGCCTGGGCTCGGTGGAGGAAGCCAGCATTTCTGTGTCAGTAACGCTATGTTACTGACGCGTTGTAGTTTGTAAGTGGCTCCAAGCCGCATAGTCCGGGCCGGCTTTTCCTGGAGTGGTCAAAGCGATGGGTGGGATGGCCACTCCCACGTACCAGGTGAGGCTGGTACCAGGCCTTATAAAGCCTAGGCCTGCAGGTCAGAGAGGGAGCGTCTGGCTGAGACCCAGAGAGAGAAAGCGTCAGGCTGAGACCCAGAGAGAGAAAGCGTCAGGCTGAGACCCAGAGAGAGAAAGCGTCAGGCTGAGACCCAGAGAGAGAAAGCGTCAGGCTGAGACCCAGAGAGAGAAAGCGTCAGGCTGAGAGCCAGAGAGAGGGCTCTGTGGAGCAAGGAGCCCAGCTAGCCCAGCGTGTGGGCTGAGAGCACCAAAGGCGAGGTTGACAGGGTGACGCCCCTAACCTCAACACCCAGGAGGGTGTGGTGAGACCTCCACAGGTCTGAGGACAGGACTGGCTGCGTGCAGCAAGCAAGAAGTATTCTGACAGTGAGTAGTCAGGAACAAGCATATGTATAGTGAGAGCTCAGATGAGCAGGTGTTTATTTCCGTTTTTGGTTATGTTTCTGCTGCAATAAACCCAGGCAAAGCCTGGACTAAAGAACGTTGTTGCCCGGTGTCACTGTCTCTTGCTGCGGATGCCCACGCTGCTACTGCCCCTAAACGCTAATCCCTCACATATGGTGTTTGGATGCGGGCAGCGGTCTTAAAGAGACATACACCAATTAATGGACATTTTGCTGCAGCAGCTGGAGAACCGTTGCTAAGGGCAACCGCCCAAAGAGAGATTGTCTGAGCGTGCCATAACCCCATGTCCTGGGTGAAAGCTGCAACGGCACAGCAACCAGACACTGCCAAGATGGAAGAACTGATAAAGCAGCTGGTGCAAATGAACGTGCAGCAGCAACAAACGTTTGCTCAGCAGCAACAAGTGACGGCGACCCAGAAAAAGGTCCATGAGGAGGCCATGAGAGCTCAGGCCGAAACTAATGCTCTCCTGGTGGAAGCCAACCGTTTAGCCTCACAGGAGCAACAACGAGCTGACCAACAGCTGCAAGAGCAAGCCCCTAAGTGTGAAAAGTTGAAAACACAGTTTGAGAAAGAAACTAGCCTTCAAGAGGTGGAGCAGCTGAAAACAAAAAGTGCAGCTCTCTTAAAGGAGAAGGAGCATTTTGAGAGGTTGGCTAAGGAGGAAGCTGATCGCCGAGTGTTGCTGCAACAGACGAATGTTCAGTATGACCAGCGCTTAAAAGAGATGAGAAGTAAGAAAGAAAAGTTTAAGGGATATCTTTCATCAGCCCATAAAGAGATACAAGACCTCAGAGATGAGGCTGACCGCAGAGTATGTCTGGAGGCACAAGCTGCGCAGTATGAACAGGACTGTAAGAAACTGCAAATGAAAACCCAAGAGTTGAAAATGCAGCTAGCAAAGAAAAATGGTGACTGGGAGTGCCAAGTAAGTCAGCTCAAGGAAGAGCTGGAAATACAGAAAGCTGCGTGCAGTAAGACCAAAAAGCAAGCAGAGTTCTTGGAAGACTTACTGGGTCACAAGGAAAACCAGGAAGTGCTGCTTGAGAGACTGGTGTCCCAGCTACAGATGAGCTTGGATGAGGAAGCTGAAGTACATGGAACCCAAATCCAGGAGCTGGAACGGAGTCATGCTGTGGCTGTGGGGAAACTGTCCAAGCAGTTGAAGCAACTTGAAAAAGTGAAAGAAACATTGGAAAATGAGTGTCTTGAGCTGTCCCAAAGAGTGAAGGGGTTGTTGGAAGACAAGTATGCATATGAATGCAAGAAAGACACAGTAGAGATGCAGCTTCAAGAGCTACAAATAAAGATAACGAAAGGTGACAGTGTGCAGACAGCATTGTCTGAGCAGGTGAGCAGGCTGCAGGAGAAGCTGGAAGCTCAGACTGAAAAGAACAGAAGCAGCAGAAGCTTGGTCTCAGTGCACACCTGAAGGCTATGCAAGATGAGAAAAATGTGCTCCTCAAGCAAGTAGGGGAGGATGCAAAAGCTAAGAGAAACCTATCAGAGCAGATTGCAACACTTCAGGCTGAGGTGGTGGATCTGGAAGATAGACTGGAGAAGAGTGCTTTGTGTCTGGATTCTGTGGAAGAGCAGAAAAGAGAAATACAAGGAGAATTAGAAACTACAAGGCAGCAGTGTGAAGAGAAGACAGCTGCCTGTGATAAGCTCGAGAAGGTTAAAGTACATCTTCAGCAAGAGATAGAAGGTGCTTCTGTGAAGCTTGGTCTCCAAAAGGACCTTGTGTCCAAACTAAGAAAGACACAGCAACTATGTGAACAGCAGCTCACAGAAGAGAAAATCAGGTCGGCAAGATGTGTCACTGAATGTGGGCGTGCTGAAGAAAGGGTCTGTATGAAAGAGACCGAAGTGTTAACTTTAACACACACCCTGAAAATGATGTCAGAGAAGGAAGAGAAACTGTATGAGAACCCTGCATGCTGGGTCACGGTTGAAGAGCAAGACGGTGAAATCCTAGAAGTGGAAGCGCTAAATCAGCTGATTTGCCTTCAAACTGATGTCTATGATGAACTTGAAAAGTTTACAGTGAGTCTTCAGCAGGAAGTAGAAGACATTAGTGTGGAGCTTGGTTACCAATGTCAGATGGCATCCCACTGGGAGAAGAAACAAAAGAGGTGTGAACAGTGGCTTACTGAGGAGAAGTCAGTGTTTCCTAAAGTTGCAAAAGAAAGGCGTAACAAGCGTGTGCGCACTGAAATGCAAGGCTGGATTAGCGCTAAGACAGATGCTGAGAAGAGAACCCGGATACGGGAAAAGCCCAAAGGTGTGTTCCAACGACCGGTAGCAGAAATGGAGATCCTGCTAGAGAATATTAACCCTTTCCAATCCACTGTCTGACCTCTGAAGACATTATGATTTAAGGCTGTACAGCTCCGATGTTGGAAGATGTCCGTTGTGGTTCTCTTACTGTATATTGCCAGCCTTTCTGCTGTCGGAGCCTATCCAACGTGTCACCTCATGCAGTACGGGCTTTAGCCAGCATATAGCGCTGTTGTATAACAGCAGGAAAAGAGTAAGCCCCCTAGGAAAACCAGGATACAAATTGGATTAGAAAGGGTTAAGAAAGAGACTGAAGCGCCCCCTGAAAGTAGTGTCAGGCAGAGCAGAGCTTCAGCAGTTCTCAGAGAAGTTGTGCACGAAGATAAAATGCTGTAAATCAGATAGCCAAGCGGCTGAAAGAAGTGTTCTGAGACCAGACATGTCTAAAACCCAGTTCAGACAGAAAAGAAAAAAGGGGATTTTGTTAAAGAATCTGAAAAAGTTACAAGTAGTAAAGAGTGCCAATTTATGTTTACAAAATGAGACTACTGAGGCTCAGAAGGTCTCACAAGTGGACGCAGAAGTCTTGAAAGAACTGCAGCAAAAGAATAATGACGTACAAAAGCAAACCCCAAAAGTGAAGAAACTGTTTGTCCAAGTGGTAGAAGCCTATCACAGGGATGATGGCTCCAAGGACCAGCTCATCAGCGAACTGAATACTACCAAGAAAAAGTCAGAGGTAAAGGAATTGGAAGAACACAGAGACAAGGTTCTTGCACTAGAAAGAGACCCCCGAGCCTGGAGCTTTGACCCTGGAGGGCCAAGAAGAAGAGACTTTGAGCATGGGACCAAAGCCCAACACCCAGGCCTCGTCAAGGACGCATTTCAGGACAGCTAAGTGTCCGAACCCACGGGCTCGAACAGAGGGGGAGGGTATGTGAGACAGTGACTGACAAAGTGCTGGAGGGTGGATACATGCCACCGAGCGGCCTGGGCTCGGTGGAGGAAGCCAGCATTTCTGTGTCAGTAACGCTATGTTACTGACGCGTTGTAGTTTGTAAGTGGCTCCAAGCCGCATAGTCCGGGCCGGCTTTTCCTGGAGTGGTCAAAGTGAAGGGTGGGATGGCCACTCCCACGTACCAGGTGAGGCTGGTACCAGGCCTTATAAAGCCTAGGCCTGCAGGTCAGAGAGGGAGCGTCTGGCTGAGACCCAGAGAGAGAAAGCGTCAGGCTGAGAGCCAGAGAGAGGGCTCTGTGGAGCAAGGAGCCCAGCTGGCCCAGCGTGTGGGCTGAGAGCGCAAAGGCGAGGTTGACAGGGTGACGCCCCTAACCTCAACACCCAGGAGGGTGTGGTGAGACCTCCACAGGTCTGAGGACCGGACTGGCTGTGTGCAGCAAGCAAGAAGTATTCTGACAGTGAGTAGTCAGGAACAAGCATATGTATAGTGAGAGCTCAGACGAGCAGGTGTTTATTTCCGTTTTTGGTTATGTTTCTGCTGCAATAAACCCAGGCAAAGCCTGGACTAAAGAACGTTGTTGCCCGGTGTCACTGTCTCTGGCCGCGGATGCCCACGCTGCTACTGCCCCTAAACGCTAATCCCTCACAGGTTGTACAGGATTAGAAAACATCTGTCTGCTATTTTTTCAAAAACAGCCCTCCACCTGTTCACAGGTTGTTAGCGGTATTTCAGTTCACTCAGTTCAATGGAGCAGGCCCACAATACCAGACAATACCCATGGACAGGTATAGCGCTGTTTTGCCATGTTCTGGACAACCCTTGAAGTTTATCAGTGATGAACCTTAGAAAAGCTCATATTTTCTCTTGAGCAATGTTTATTTCACTGTGCAACACTGGGAGTAGAAGAAGCAAAGCCGAAAATTACTTTATAGATGCTTTCTAACACAACTTCACAAACACCAATTAAGTTCCTTTTTAGATGCTCAAATATGTTGAAAATAATCTTAACAATGTTTTTTTATGACTTCCTTGAGGATGAAACGCCGCCACAAACCACCAAATGAAAGGAAATCTTCAGGAGACTGTGGTTGCAATAAAAGTCATTGATTCAGTTCTTCTATAAGTGTTTTCATCAGTCAAAGATTTTATGCAATAGAAGAGATGACAAAGAAAAGGGTATTTGGTCCAAGATTTCTTGTGCTTTGATAAGTTTGTCCAAGAAAAAACTCATCCGGAGGCGGACAATTCGTCCAATCTCAATTTGTCCTATATATCACTATGTGCAACCTAGATTTTATCCACTTTGGAAATGCAAACGTGATTCTGAACCACTTGTTGTAACCTCGTAGTGACCAGGGCTGTTTGCGCCTTAGGGCTAATGCCTATGGACGGATTTATGCCGCGTTCCCCGCAGCGTAAATGCACAACGGGATAACGCAGCTATTAGGTTCTTTTGGAGCTAATAGCTCAGTCCTCACATGTGGGATTCTGCCGCGGGAAAAAATTTGCGGAATGTTTTTTTTTTACTGCGTTTTTCTTTGGCAGGAGGTCTCCATTAATATAGTATTAATGGAGACTGCGGAAAAATGCGGTAAAAAGTGCGTTTTTCTGCGATGGCCAGCGCGGAATTTTCTTGTTTATCCCTGCGGGATTCCCACAACGTAAGACCGCGGGTGTATCTCACTCCGTCCGTGGGCATCAACCCTAAATAATCAGGCCAAATTTTAGAAATCTGTTGTGTCAATTTAACATAGAATAACTCCCCAAATCCTGACATTGTTTTTTCTCCACATATTGTACTTTATTTAGGTTGTATATTTTGTATGATGACTCTGCTGCGGAATCCACCCCCCTATTAATATTCTGGCATTGAGGGTGAGGGGATTCTGCCACAGTCTTCTCTGACTCTAATTCGGCACCATGTGTTGTGGACTCAGAGTCAGGGAAGCCGCTGCAGATTTGGGGCGGAATGTCCCCTACGGACAGGGAAAGCAATTGGACAAAATGTGGATTGGATGAAAGAAATTGGACGAAATGTCCTAATGGACGAGGAAAGCTATGGACAAAATCTATGGATTGGTTGATATTAGAATTGGATGAAAAAAATTGGATGAAATGTCCTGAAACCAGAAATATAAGTAGATTGATATTCACTGTGTCACAAGGAAGGGTATATTGTCCCGTGCAAAATCAGTGTTCATACCTATATTCCGGATGATGAATCCAAATATGGCAACCAAAATTGTCCGTAAGGCAAGATAATGAAGGTATAGACATCATCAGAAAGTACGATATTTAATATTGCATTATTGTGTTACAGTGTATTGACCATTAAAACCGCGGGCCTCATTTATCAACACTGTCTAACAGGACTTCCTGGGTAGATGTTGGGACTTCTCAGATGAGCATGGTGAAAGATTTCACCAGGACATACGTGCAATTGAAAAACGGTATGAAGGAAAGTAGATGCCTGCAATGCTGGCGGATTACTGCTGGAATATTCCAAGGCAGAATACTGGTGGACATGAAAGAACTAAGTGACTAATGCTGGGCTTACACGGGACGAATGTCAGCTAAACAACTGCACAAGTGCTGATGTTACCGTTTAGGTTGCAGATCGCCGCTGACTATCACTGACTCATTCTATTTGAAGCACTAACAGGGGAGCATTTACATGCAGTAAGAAATGAACGAACCAGCAATGATTTTTATGCTGGCTATGTAGCACCCCAGAGTTGGGTACTCCAGCACTTGCTGTGCCGACTATAGCTTTACAATTAGGTCCTAATGTAATGTTTGAAGAGTGTGAAATGTTATTATGTTATTGTTCAGATTTCTCCACTGTAATTTGTGTTCTGGCAATATTCTCCAGTCCCTGGTGGTACAGGTAACCTAGTGTGGGGGCTTGAAGAGGTACAATCCTGTTTGTGATGCCAAAGAGAAAACCCACACTGTGGTGGCCTGAAGAGGGCAGGATTAGCTCGAGTGGGAGCCTTAGCTTGTTTCACAGTGGTTGCTACTGTACCTTTATCAATGGCTCACCCAGCAGGCGGATTACTCGACAAGGAAGGCTTGAGTAGTTGTCACGTGACACCAGTACCTCTGAGAATAACATTGTCCGATAATAAAGAGTCCAAGCCAAATCAATCTTTGCAAAGCCGCGGAGGCACACAGTTTTACTATAGCTTTGCAAGTTGTAGAAGTTAACATCCATGAAATAGTTTCTTCAGACAATAGAATTTCCAACAATATTTTAAACAGATATTTAACAACAGTCTTTGTTGCTCAAACTCCCTCTTTCTCTCATAGTCTATTTCTACTCATCCTTGATGGATATCTGAAGTGGCCAGTCTAAGTTATCTGGACCTTGCTCTGAGTGGTGACTAGTGGAGGAAATTGACAGGACTTGTCGGAGGCACAATGACTTTTCCCTATCACTCTCGATTCCAAGGCCCATTTGGCTTTCCAGTTGTGCAGGGTGTGCCCTTACTAAGATGCCATCTGGTAAAGACTCTCCTGTGGCCAGTTTCACTACCTATTATCCGCCAGTCGCAGCTTGATGAGGACCGACTTCTCTTTGTCGAGCCGGCCACGAGTTCCAAAGGCGCTTGTGCCCTGGAACCACGGAGCCATTCTGAGGGACAACTACCCTCAAGGCTCCCTCCATTTTTCTTCTTTCCTTTTCTTTTTTTCTCCTCCCCACTCTGTAATGTATGCCCTTTTATATCTCCTCCACTCAAGCAATCCCGAGCAATGGAAATCCACGCAGCCAATCACGAACTAGCTAAAAAGTGATGGACAGAACACCGGGTGGGTTAGTGTAGGTGACACACATACAAACACTAACAGAACCCTACCAACACCAGACAAACACCTGTTAACCAATACACACAAATAACTTACTTAAGATGAGACACTTAAAGTGACAAAGACACACCAGAAAAGATTAGTCACATAAGTGCTCTGGGGACCCCAATACTTTAGGCCACTATACTAGCAACAATCAGAGGAGTGTTTAGCCAGGCTTAGCAGAGAGTAGGTAGCCTGGGATTTGTAGTTTAGCTACCCATAAGAGATTGAGCTAGTGTGTCAGTATAAAGGGCAGAGTTAAAGTAGTCTAGTCCAGGTAAGCCTGAATTAGAGACTGGGAAGAACCCAGGAGAACATCTTCACTCAGCCTTCAAAGTCGATGCTAGTAGTCTTTCCAGTCCAGTTGAGAGGAAAATGAGGGAGATCGGGGAGTAATGTTCGTGTGGGCAAATAAGCACCGGGCCCACACGAACCAAGGGACCAAAAAGGAACAGAAACTTGACGTGATAACAATAACACCGACTGGACAGAAAACTGCAAACTGCGGACTGGACTCACGGACAGCCATAACTTAGGACAAACGGCCAACACATTTGCCAAACAACGCTAAAGCAGATGGAATAGCTGAAATATAAATACAAGGGATTAGTTCGTGAATTGGCCAAGTCACTTAAGCTACGAGCCCAGCGATCAAGGGTCCTTATGTCTCGCAGTCTATATTCTAACGGGACACATGATCCAGCAGCACAGGACACAGTTCACTCAGCAAGCTACAACACCAAGGTAACAGGACACAAGTCACACAGCAAGCTGCACACAAAGGTAACAGAACACAAGCCACACAGCAAGCTGCAACACAAAGGTAACAGGACAAGTCACACAGCAAGCTGCACACAAAGGTAACAGAACACAAGCCACACAGAAGGAAACATGACTGCTCACCATGGACAGCAAACAGACACTGAAAGATGCCTTTATTTATATATGAGCTCAAACCCTGGGGATTGGCTGACACAAGCAAACCACACCCAGCCAGCTAAAATATCCCTCATCTGTTAAGGTGTGCTCCTGGAACCCGGTTGAACAACAGACTCCAGCGGCACAACCTGACAGTAACCAGGAGAAAGCCAGTGCAGTGGGAAGTTGAACATCTAAAGTGTGAGTACTCAAGAGCAAGAACATTTAGCTCCAGAGGAAAGAGAGAAGAGGGGAGTAGAAGAAGGTCAGCTATTTCTAGGCACCAAGCAGAAAGGGAAAGCAAGTCGGTCAGAGTCAGGCCCAGCCAGGGAACAAAGCTAAAATGCAACGCACAGAGGATACATGACATGTATTTCCCTATATCACGTCCCTGAGGATCTGGAAAAGTAATTAATGCCTGTAGCTGTAACTGTTTTTACTAAAGTCTGTCAATATGAATTGTATGCAACAAGTCTAGTTTGTCTCTCATCTGCTTTTGAAGAATAAAACAGTTTTGGTTCAGTGCATGACCCGACTCCTGGAGTCACTTCCCACCATCTATTGCATCTTCAACATCTCCACTGAGGAACCACACTAAGCACTTCAAGCAGCACAGAGGTCGATCCCCCATTTTAGTTTAGTTCTCCACTTTTTATATCTTATTATTTTGCTTGGAATGGGTCCCTACCCATACAAAAGGTATCTGTCAGTTTTATGTTTGTGCATTTGGATTGTCCGTACTTGTCCTGGTTCCATGTACCTCCTATTCTGGGAGAGCCAGGGCCGAGGTTCCAGCATGGGGCTGCCTTTATCGAGGCGATCGCTCTGCTGTTAGGTCGCCCTTCAGCACAGGGTCAGTTGTCTGTTGG
Source organism: Eleutherodactylus coqui (assembly GCF_035609145.1). Taxonomy (NCBI): domain Eukaryota; kingdom Metazoa; phylum Chordata; class Amphibia; order Anura; family Eleutherodactylidae; genus Eleutherodactylus; species Eleutherodactylus coqui. The sequence goes on along the minus strand of NC_089845.1, from coordinate 115,277,803 downwards.
TCCCCGTTTCTGTACTCTTTGGGTCACATTCGTGTGGGCCTGGTGCTTGTTTGCCCACATGAACATAACTGCGTCAAAACAAAACATCTTCCCCTACCTGACTCTGTGGGTAGTGCACCACTGGGGTATCAGCATTTTGCCCCGCCCAACCCCGCGGGTAGCACGCAGTGAGAACTTCCAAAATTTACCACTCCATAGCACCATGTCCTTTCCAGGAGAAGCAGCAGAGCCACCTCACCTCCCTTGTTGCATTAACCCTCCTAGGTTTGGCGTATTGCAGCTGAAAGTGAGCGACAATCGACAAATAAATTATGTTTTTGCATTTAGATGTAACAATTATCGTGCATTTTTGTTCAATGAATTTTGCACGATAATTGGCCCGTGTAAATGGCCCTTCCCGTATTTTCATGCCACTTATGGTGTACTGACACACCGTACTAAAGCGGATTCCAGTAAAATTTTACTTTGCATGACAGGGTAACTCATGCACTCTGTTCTGTCGCAGTCCACCATTTTTTTTGTTTTTATTTGTATAAAAGCGCCCATAAAGAACAATCTCGCGTGCATACACAACAAAATAGAACATGCTGCATCCTTTTTTGCACTCGCATATTATGCAATTCCGACACGCTAATGTGATCAGTACCACGTAAGGAAATGTAATAGATTGCCTGCAAGTTACCTCATATCACACCGGCGTACAGTAATCCTACACCTGTGTGAACCCAGCCTTATATTCATTCGACAGTTGGGAGGCTACTGACAGCCCTTATGTGCGTTATGTCTGAAGTTTCTAATAATAATAAAAATACATTTTGACTCTAAAATTTCTTAAGAACCTACGCAAGACCATTAGGTGATAGAGGATTTAGGCAGTAGATTCAAGACATTTCTTTCTTTCTCAGGAGATTATAGTTGCCCAAAGGCTTCTTCTCCAGTAGTGTGAGGCACATTGAAGATGCATCTTGATTCTGATTGGTGGAAAAGTGTCTGGAGACACCATGTTGTTGAAAGCTACTGGTAGTATTCGAACGGTGTTTATTTTTTCTTGCGCGGAATGTATTTATAGTACGCCCAATATACTTTAAGCTGCGTGGACATTTTATTTTTTGATCCGCAATTAAAAAATTTGCTGAAGAGAAATTTCACTTAAAGAGATTCTGTCACCTACTTTCAGCTGGGCTGAAAGTAAGTGACCCGCTAACTCCGGGGATGTAAGTGTTATACGTAGTTCCTCCAATGTGAGCACTGGAAGCCGCTGCTACAGCGTATTGAGCAGCGCTGCTAAGTAGTCCGCCCATTGTAAAATTAGAACAAGCACACTACTTAGCACTCCACTCAATGCATTGAGCGTCGACTTCCAATACTGACAGTGGGGGAACGATGGGGGATGTAAGTATGACACTTACATCCCTGGACTCAGTGGCTCACTTACTTTCAGCCCATAAGCTTAGTTTATAGGGCTAAAAGTAGGTGACAGGTTCCCCATAAGTGAATATTGAAGGATGCAGACTATATTTGTATACTCCATGCAAACAATTGTAAAATTAATTACAATTTCCAATGAAAAAAATATGAAAATATGTCTAAATTGTGAATGCACACTTTTTCATTGGTCCTCCAGCGCAACAGCAGGAAAATGAATTTTCCCACATCCCTGCAGGGTAATTATTATCCTGCTTCTAAAGTGAGTGACTCCAGTAATAACAGCCTATTAGGATATTGCTAGTTATAGAGTTCTCTATAATGTGATCAGTAAATGGTTCTAAAGGGAAAGCTTCACTTTATGCAAATCTTCAATCTTTCAAGCTGAATATTTCTATACAGATTTTCATGTGCAAGAAAAATTGGAAATTCTACAAGTATATGTGAAAATCAATATATGTCAGATGGAATAGTCATCTTAATTCTTCACATCTAACTAGAATTTGCTTCCTCTATCATCCAGTATTAGTTGCTGAAATGTTTCATGTGATGTAAATAGATATATTCTTTTAACCGGGACTCCTCAGTGAGGCAAAAAAGCAAAAACAGCCCCCCACACACACACACACACACACACACACACACTCTATCACTGGAAATCACATAAACCCTTGATCTGCAGAGACTGACCAAATATACAGTACTGTGTAAAAGTTCAAGGCAGGTGTGGAAAAAAGCTGCAAAGTCAGAATGTTTTCCGAAATAGAACTGATAGTAGTTTCTTTTTTGTCAATTAACAAAATGCAAAGTGACTGAACAAAAAAGAAATGTAAATCAATTCAATATTAGTGTGACCGTCCTTTGTCTTCAAAACAGCATCAGTTCTTCTAGCTGTACTTGCACAAAGTCAGGGATGCGATTTCCATGCATTTAATGGCTATTTAAGCCTACAAAGGTCCAGCTGTCTTCTTTTCCCTGCGTTTGCGCATTGGCACATCCTTCCCCCTGCTTATTTTTGCACCTCCCATAGACTTCTGTGGGACTTTTGCTGCACAAACTGCAGGGAAATAGAGCAGGTCCAACTTTTTTACGTGCATGCGAAATGCGCTTGTAAAGTGCACTTATGAGAACGAGCTACTTGAAATAAATCAGTTCTATTCTCTGTGTTTACTGGCGCTAATATCCATAATGGATCTTTTGAAAGATTACTCGGGCGACTGTTTGCCCACGTAAAAGTACCCTCAGGGTGAGCCAGTGCTGTGTACTTGCCCCACAGGCTAAAATTTGCCAACCAGCCCCTGGATTACAGTCAGTTTTATGATTAACCAATTATACCAAACAGGTGATAATGATCATAATTTTAATTTGTAGTTGTTTTTTTTATTTGTAGGTTGAAACAAAATAATTAATTGAAACAGAATCAGCTGTGTAGGAGCCTTAAAACTGGGTAAGTAACAGCCAAACTCTGCTACAAAGGTGAGGCTGTGGAAGACAGTTTCATGTCACAGGTCATACACCATGGTAAGACTGAGCGCACCAACATGACACAAGGTAGTTATGATGCATCAGCAAGATTTTGAAGCAGACTGGGGGTTTCAAGATGTGCAGTTCAAGCTCTTTTGAAAAAGCACAAAGAAAATGGTCAACGTTGAAGACGATAGATGCAGGGGTCTACCAAGTGAACTTAGTGCAGTAAATGAAAGACATATCATGTTTACTTCCTTTCTACATCAGAAGATGTCCAGCAGTGATATCACCTCAGTACTGGCAGAAACTAGTGGGACCCAGGTAGTCCCATCTACTGTTCAGAGAAGTTTAGCCAGAAGTGTTCTGCATGGAAGAAGTGGGGTCAAAAAGTCATACCTTTGACATAAAAACATGGTGTTAGGGTGTGCTGGCTGGGATCTGTGGTTCTACATGGGTTTCCAGCCGCACAGCCCCATAGGTGGGGGTTGATTGAGCTGGCTGGGTGTGGATTTCTTCAACCAGCCAATACCCAGGTCTGCTGCTCATATATAACAGCTTCACTGCTGGAGGCTTCTGGGCTTTTTCCTGTTTGTTCAGTGTGTTCAGTGCAACGGTGTTGTGTTCCTGCATGTCTGTGCAGGTGGCCGGGCTAGATGTGGGAACTTGCATGTTCAATGTGTCTAGGTGTGAACAGTGTCATATTCCTGTGTGTCTGTGCATGTGCTGGACTTGTGGTGTGAACAGTCTTGTTCAGGGTGCATGGTGTGCTGTGTTATATACAAATCCCTGGCATGTTGGTGTGAGCTGCATTCAGTCCTGCTGTGTTTTATTTGTCCCCTAGGTTTAGGTAGGTCCCTAGGTTCCAGTGTGGAGCCATCCCTGTGAGGAGGATCGCCCCGCTTGCAGGCATGTTTCATGTGGAAGTTGCCTCATTAGAGTAGGGACCCGCGAGTCAATGAGGACTCTTGAAGTGGGCTCAGAGGCTTAAGTATCTTGGCCAAAATACAAACTAATACCTCTTTCATTCTATAGTTACTCCATCTAGCTATGTGTGCAGGTATGCAGGTAAGAGTTTTGAGTGTTTGTTAGTCATGAGTTATGTCTGTTTCTTAGTTATGTCTGCTGTTTCTGAGTTCTGATGTAGTTTCGCCAGTTCATGAGGATGAATGATGTAACACAAGGCTAAGTGACTCAACCACGCACAAGAACATATGAACCGAGGTGCAGAGAAATGGCAGCAGGTGCGCTAAACTAATGAGTCAAAATGTGAAATATTTGTCCATAACAGAAGGCAGTTTATTCCCTGCAGGGTTGAAGAGCCGTACCATAATGAGTGTCTGCAGGCAGCACTGAAGCATAGTGGAGAACGGTATAAAAATGAGTGTCTACAGGCAGGACTGAAGCATGGTGGAGGTTCCTTGTAAGCTTTGAGTTGCATTTCAGCAAACAGAGTTTGGGATTTGGTCGGGATTAATGGTGTCCGTAATGCTGAGAAATATAGACAGATACTTATCCATCATGCAGTACCAGCAGAAAGGCGTCTGATTGGCTCCAACTTTATTGTACAGTAGGGTAACGACCCCAAACAAACAGCCAATGTCATTAAGAACTATCTTCAGCATAAAGAAGAACAGGGAGTAATGATATGGCCCCACGGAGCCTTGATCTCAACATCATCTAGTCTCCCTGGGATAAGATGAAGACACAGAAGGATTTGAGCAAGCTTACACCCACAGAGGATCTGTACCTAAAAGAATTGAAGTTTTCTGTGGATCAGTAGTAGTGTGAATCAACAATAGAATTGGAAAATTGAGTGATCTGAGTGACTACAAACAAGGCATGCTCATCGGCGATAGACTAGCTACAGCCAGTATTTCAAAAACTGCTAACATTGTGAAGTTTTCTCATGGAATGGTGTGGGGAGTATACTGAGAATGGTGTGATTGAGGAAAAACATCCTTTCACACACACCCCTCCCTCATAAACTGTTTGCTCACCCTGAAATACTGCTAAAATCCATCTTGGTAGGCAAGATAGACTAATAGTTTACTAAGAGATCAGATTACATGTTGCCCATAGATGTCTATGGAGAGGAGAGGATGAGCCGAATGAGAGAGGAGCAGACAGGCTCACATAGAGAGAGACTCTGTTGCAGCTAATAAGTGGTTTACTTTCCCACAGATATTTGATTCACCTGCACACTGCTTAGTACTTCTTTATAATGTCTTCCATGCCGCTGCCTCTCCGTATATGACAGATAGGGTTCTCCTTTTCTCTGTGTGCAGTGTATGGGAGACAGCACAGCAGCTGGTCTCCACCCACCAGCTCAGAGAAGACTGGGAAGACTAGTGATGAAGCTGCAGAGGGGAAAACTGCTTAAAATACAGGATACAAGTCATATTATGGTCAGATACAGGGTTTTTTATATAAGACTGATTATTCTGAAAAGTCACCTGAAAGTGTGGGTATTGTTTTACATACAGCGGGAATCATAAGTAACAGCAAAGAACACGTCAAGCACAAAATGTATATCTCTCAAATTATGCTACACGTAGCTGCAAATGGTATGAATATACTAACTTGACCTCGAATTAGCCATCTTCAGTGATGATGTGTAGTGAATTCAAAGAGAAAAAATGATTTCTGGAAAAACAATATTTGAAACAATGGAAAATAGATATCATATGCAGTAAATTAAGACCAGCTTTGGCCATGGAGATATACAATACTTCTTTCCTTTGTTCTTTCTTGTATCAGTGTTGGGAAATATTTACAACAGATGAACTAGTGTCTGTATCTCAACGATGTAAATCAATCACATGACATGTTCAGTATGAAACATTCTCTCTTTGGACACTTTTTGAAGTAATGTATTAAATTCTCTCAGCCATGAGCTTCCACTTTAGGTCTTCAGTTCAGTGCAGCCATGGCATATAGACCCTGTAATACACAAGGATCAGATTCACCTTTGTACAGCGACCCCTCAACATACAATAATACCTGGATCCTGGGCAGTGATTGTATGCTTAAAATACAATTACATATAGAGGTACATTTGCTGCTCTGCGGATGACAGGCACGGATATTTCAGTATGTGACTATTTTTGGAAATGGTAATTAATGTATCTGTTGTTTATTAAGGGAGCATTGTCCGGACTGCAATAATTGCTATTTGATGCAATGAATGTTGTGCTTTTATTAGCAGCGAAGCTACTGATGGAGGAACACTGCCTGCCTGCCGTTTTCTACATCTAATTGTTGATCTATTCTTATTCTGTCTCCTTTCTGATTACATTATATGTAGAGATGAGCGAGCATACTCGCTAAGGACAATTACTCGAGTGAGCATTGTCCTTAGCGAGTACCTGCCCGCTCGGAAGAAAAGACTCAGGTGCCGGTGGGGGGTGGGGTGCAGCGGGGGAGATCTCTCTCTCCGTCTCTCCCCCCCGCTCCCCCATGCTCACTCCCGCAACTTACCGCTCACTAGCGACGGCACCCGAATCTTTTCTTCAGAGGGGGCAGGTACTCGCTCGAGTAATTGTCCTTAGCGAGTATGCTCGCTCATCTCTATTTATATGCTTTAGCTCATCTCCATCACAGGACCAGATAGTAGAAAAGTCAAAAGATGCAAATAGTTGCCAAGTGATTCCACCCCCTAGTTGCAATACTTGTTGTCCTCCCATAAAGTTAGTTACCTATGCAAGAGTGCGGGAGAGAGAGAGGTGATAAAAGGAAGTGACACAGAGCAGTTAGGCATACTCAGCCAGGAGTGAGTGAGGAGAGGTTGCAGTTCCCTAGTCGGCGGGGATGAAGAGTTCAGCAGTTTTCGTTTCCTCCCAAGGTAGAGTTTGGTGATCAACCCGCTCCCTTGGCATCTACAGCAGAGAACACAGAAGATCCTTTCAGAGGTCCATTTTCATCTAATAGTGAGTTCTAGCTACCCTGTGAAGTTAAAGCCAGGATTAGCTTTACAGCCACTCGTCTCTCTGCTTCATTAAATCCTACAGTTAAATCTAACTAAATTGCCTCATCTGGATTCACTAGTGGTGAAATTGTCTAGTAGACCAATCTTCAGTAAAATATGAGAGAAAGAGCGTTGAAGTTAAAGTATCATCATCATACATCACTGTATGTTACTTGTTTATTACTGCCTTCTTGAATACCTACTCTAATTACGTCTTCAGAGAATTGTAAAGTTTATCCCGTTGTTGTCAAATACCAAAGTTAGTAAATCTGCTCACTTTCAGATTACTAAACTAACTGGACTGGTCTCTGTTATTTCTGCGTCATCATCTGGAGGGTCCAACCAGAGTGTTGACGTCACCGTGACAAAGTCTAGGCCTCCAGCCATACCTACAGTACGTTCATTGGGGCGTTACATATATATGCTAGACAAGTATAGGAATTTATCCTTAATTAAGGAATATTATGGTACTAGTGAGTGTTACAGTGTAAATTAGAAATCTGCCTTAAGTCCCATTTAGACGGGACAACAGTTGTCTAAATGACTGCACGAGTGCTGGCGTCACGACTAAAGTCGTTAACGCTCGTCCAGAGGGTTTAGACAGGCAGAGATCACCGCTGGATCGCGGGCTTCTCACTCAGCGCTACACATTGTATGTAAGGACCCTTTTATACAGAACTGTTATCGTTAAGATTCTCGCTGGATCTTGCTGATTTGAATGATTCGTTCGGTGTAAACGAAGCTGACTGAACGATGATCAATTATTCATTTGCTTATCATTCGTTGTTCAGTTAAGGAGGGCATAAAAATGAAACAACGACCAGCCTTTATAAACAGGCAGCCGTTCATCTATCTGAAAACTGATATGTCCAGTGCATATTACATGACTGCGATATTGAGGAGGTAGTTTAAAAAAATTATTTTTATTTTCCCATCAACTTTTATCCAGTCCTGACTGTATAGCTGCACAGTTATGTCAATTTATCCTGTTGTTTAGTTCAGCTCTAAGAGGGATTCCAAGTTTCATGTTGGCTATGAGAAAAAGACAACTTCAGTGGAGGTCTGTAAGCTTGTACCCAGGGGTGTAACTATAAGGGTTGCAGAGGTAGAAGTCGGGACCGGGCCCAGGAGCCTTAGGGGGCCCAAGGGTCCCCCTGTTACATACCAAGACACCAGTATTATAAATGGCACATGGTAGATAGGGGGCCCTGCTACAGATTTTGCATCGGGGCCCAAAGGCTCCTAGTTACGTCTCTGCTTGTACCATACTGAATGCTTTAACTTGACAGGCTATTATGCTTTGCAGATAGTTTTAATGCTGCTTGGAACTTTTTATCATTAAAAAACAATCCTCATGATAGACCCTCATAAACATCAAAAGGCGTTGTGGCATGAGTGTTGTGTTGAAGTACGTTGCAAACAAGGTTTTTATTGTAAGTGGACATGAGCCCCATTGAATTATTTTTTTGGGCGGTGGATGGAAAGTGTTTGGAAGGAGGTTGAGTCATGCCGTCCTCATAGCCACCCACAGCTCTATGGTATTCGTAAGTGCAGGATCTTGGGAGTGAATACACCTCTGCTCTTCATCCTATAAATGCTTGATTGAGTTCATGCTGAACGAATGTGCAGGCTATGCGATTTATAGGAACTCTCTAGCATGCCGCTATAGTCAATGCTGGACAACTTGGTCCAAATGGCATGGTGCATTATCCTGCCGGAATATCCTATCAATCTGAGGGTACATGAAGTCCATTAAGAGCTGCAAATGCTCTTTCCTCAACCGTGGGAAAACGGCCTCACGCCTAAAACATTTATGCAGGTGTGGGAGTTTCAAAGTCATTACCTGAGGTAACACCACTTTATAACCGATTTACATACTGCTGTCCAATGACTTTTGGCATATCAGTGTATATATATATATATATATATATACTATACATAGCATCACTGTATATATATATATATATATACTGTATATATATATATACAGTGATGCTATGTAAAGTATTTGACTACTGAGTTTATGCTGAAGTGGTTTTGCATTTCTCTGACCACCTTCCCTTTCTGTATATAAATGGGAAAAAAGCTTCTGTGGAAGGAGAATTGTACTGACAGCAGCGAGGTAGTAATATATAATACAACAATAGGTTTTGTTCCTATAACTACTATCACTGTATGAGCTAAAATAGATTTGATAAGCATTGGCTTGTATTTGCACCAATTTTTTTTGGCATGTCTTACACAAAAAAAAACCAATTTGTTAAAGTGACATGTGACACATGTGTGCCAAAATTTAGGACTTAACATCCCTCATCAAAGTTGGAACATAATAAGAAAAGAGGAGACTGTAGTTTAAAGGGGTTGTCCCGCGCCGAAACGTTTTTTGTTTTTTTTTTCAACAGCCCCCCCGTTCGGCGCGAGACAAACCCGATGCAGGGGTTAAAAAAGAAAACCGCACAGTGCTTACCTGAATCCCCGCGCTCCGATGACTTCTTACTTACCTGGTGAAGATGGCCGCCGGGATCTTCTCCCTCGGTGGACCGCAGGGCTTCTGTGCGTTCCATTGCCGATTCCAGCCTCCTGATTGGCTGGAATCGGCACGTGACGGGGCGGAGCTACCAGGAGCCGCTCTCCGGCACGAGCGGCCCCATTCAGAAAAGAAGAAGACCGGACTGCGCAAGCGCGTCTAATCCGGCGATTAGACGCTGAAAATTAGACGGCACCATGGAGACGAGGACGCTAGCAACGGAACAGGTAAGTGAATAACTTCTGATAACTTCTGTATGGCTCATAATTAATGCACAATGTATATTACAAAGTGCATTAATATGGCCATACAGAAGTGTATAGACCCACTTGCTTTCGCGGGACAACCCCTTTAAGTCAATTAATCAAGGGAAAATGTCACAATTTTTGGACATGTAGAGTTTCATGCCCTCTTAGCAGACATAGATTGTTTTTTAAATTACTTCCTGTATTTATTAAGAGGCGTTCCACTTTTGAAAAGTGTGGTACAAATCACTCCAACTACCTTCTTCTACTTTGGCTGGTGTAAAATACGCCAGTCTTGGTTAATGTGGGCCAATTACTTTTACTCATAACAGCGGTGTCTTGGACCATCCTTTGGGGATAAAGATTCAGTTTAATGACTTGGCCCTGTATGTAAATTCTCTGTCCAAAGAGCCCGGTATATACATTTCTGGCCCTCTCCATAATGTCATACATGTCATGTCTTTCGTAGGAGTGCTGTGCAAATTGTCTTGTCATTGTGTTATGTGTATTGCACAGCTGCAGCAAGTGGGGAGTTAAGTGTTTGCAAGAGACTGTCACGTGGTATGAGTGAGCTTATAAATATGAGTGCTTTGGGTATGAGAGCTAGCTTCCATTCTGTGGTCTTGAGAGGATTCCATTGCTTCTGGGTTCTTGAGAGTGCCAGCCACACACCGTGAACTCCCATGTGGTGAAAAATGGAGGAGGAAGAGCAGTTCCTGATCTTCTGTGTGTCAGTGGAGGAGTGAGAGCACCCAAAAGAGAGAGAGAGCTGCTCAAGCATGTTGGTGGTGAGTCAAGGCCAAAGTTCCTGTCCAGAGGTACTCCCTTATTATTGTTCCTACACGGCCGTCCTGTGTCTGGGATCACCGTGTAGAGGTACTTAAAAGTCTACTGCTCCTACGCAGTCGTCCTGTGTCTGGGATCACCGCGTTGAGGTACTCAAATACTGCCGTTTCCTACATGGCTGTCCCGATCACTGTAGAGGTACTATCCTACTGTGTGGTTTTCCTGCACCTCCAACTTGTGTAAATTGTGCCTTTCACCCTGTGTGGTCTTTAAGTAAAGTTCTGCCAGGCCCTGACCATTCCCAGGGACCTGAGGTATGTTACAAAGTCTGTGGCTCATTTTTTTACCACCAAGGGTCATTTCGGTGGGTATAAGAATGGTGGCATCACCTCCGACAACCCCTATCCCTGTTCGCAAGTTTATTGGGCATCCCTCTCCGAGGGGTGTGCGGAAGAGGCCCAGCACTGCCCTGGCCGAGGCTACATGCGTCCCTCCGGGAGGGAGCGTGGTAGGTTCCACTGTGACAAGCAACCATCTTATCCTCCCAGCTCCTCAACGTACGCCCTGTGTTCGGGGTCACCCTACGGGACACTGCAGGTACACCTCCGGCATCCAGCACCCCGGGCACAAGCACTGCCAGCCTCTGCCAACCATGTTTTTCATTAAAAGTAAAAGTCCTTTTTCATCGGCCGGTGGGAACAGTTCTTCTAGCCCAGTCTAATGCCAAGCAAGTGACCAACAAAAGGTGAAGTGCTTGTATGCCATTCGTGGCATTGATCATAGTTGGCGGCACATCCTTTTGTGTGAACAGGCTTGTGCTGCCGACAGGTTCATACAAACCACTGAACGCTGGTTGCTATGTATAAATGTAAAACTAATGAGCACCTACCGACTGCCCATGTAGAAGACCCTAAAAGCATGAATGTATAGTACAGGATGAAGATTCTCTCTGGAATGTTCTGGGGTTGCAAAAGTGCTTTCGAGTCCCTCATTTGACCTATGAAATTTTTGTTACAGTCTAGTTATAGATAGACGGAAAATGTTATGTGTCAGCATTGTTCTAGAAAATAAAATACTCTGCATTTTCTTCACCTTCTATTAATTAAACCTGTGGAATTCATGGCCTGATTCTCTAATAGGAAATTACATGAAATTGTTTTGCACATTATTATATAGAGACCTATAGCTATATCCCTTTTATCAAAAACATATTAATCATTTCTCTTGTCCAATTACTGCCTCAAAAAGCCTGGCACGCAATTACGCTGAGGCGCAGACATATGAAGGGTCACTGATGGCTGATCTCATTAATATAGCTTGCTTTTTGCTATAAAGTATGCAAGTTATGAGTGATTCTCTTGCAGAATGCTCAGGGTTTATGGCTGGGAACCTATAAGGGGAACAGTGGAGAAGAGTGCTATCATTAAAAAATATTTAATCAGCTACTCTAATGTATGTAAATGTGACATATAGATCATTATCAGTCTTATAGGATGCAACAATGATGGCAGTTTATTGCAAGGAGTACGATTAATGCCATTAAATATCGTATTAATTGTGCTTCTTGCAATTAACTGCCATTATTATGAATTAATAGACAACTGTCTGTTTAAGAGGTATTCTCAAGTTATAATGTTATGCCCTATTGCTAAGATATGCCATAGCCTTGTGATCAGAGAAGGTCTTATCTTGGGAACACCCCCGCTGATTCCAAGGACAAAAGAACCAAGGTCTCTTCAACATTCCTCCTGCACAGTATCTCTCCCACATACCTGCTGCGCAAGGGACTGCTGTAATGAGGTCAGCGACAAAATCACTGAAGAAGTGGTTGCAATCAACTCTTTCTTGACTGTAGCTGAGCCAGCAGTGCAGCATGTTCTGCAATACAGAAATATATGCATAATGTCAATAGAATTTAAAGACTTTGTTTAGTTCTAAACTATTGATGGTCCACGTGGCTGTATCAGTATCAGACTTCTTACACCAGGTGCCTTTGAACGGTTAGAGATGTGAATTTCAAAGAAAACCACTGATCGCTGCATCTTTTCTTGCTAATGAAAACTTTGGTATAAAGCCCACATGTCTTTTCTCTTGTGTTTATACCCATTATAGTAATGGTAATAAATTACCCTCCTATAAAAAGCACGCATCCTTAAGTACATACACATAGCTTTGTCCATACTCAAGACTTAAAAGGGTTTTCTGACACTCCGAAAAATGAGGCTGAAGGCTGGAGAGGGTGCAAAGTCAGAAAGTAAGGCATACTCATTGGTGTTTGCTGCTCTGGAAATGGGTTGCTGCAGTGGTCAAGTGACATTCATTGTGCACATGACCTCTCAACCAATCAGAGGCTTTAGTGGTCACGTGCCTGTTATTGGCAGACAATGAAGTTCCTGGACTGGGGTGACTGCAGCTGGACCTGGGGAACTCCTGATTGGTGAGTAGGCCTTTGTTTGCTATTTTGTGCCCTCAGCCACCCTTTTCCGAGTGTCAGCAAGGCCCTTTAAATGGACCCACAAGGGCATCAGTTCACTTTTTTTTCTAGCTAGCTTTGTTTTGAAGTGTTGATGCAACATACAAGCTGGGAGAAGGAAATACATATAAAAATAAATTGGGAAGTTAGGACCTTAGTTGTGGAACACTTTATTAGTGTGACAGATTGACAAACTACACATATCGATATATGAAGAAGTTTTAGAAATTGTGGAATAAATTTTATTAGCTCAACTATTTTTATTATAGGTTAAATAGGACTGGTCTGCATTCCTGATGAGGGTAGGACATTGATGACAGCCGCTGCGGTATTACAATTTACAATCGGTTGATAAGTGTGGTGGTCTCTAGGAGGGTAGGGAGAGCAGGGACCTACCTAAAGTTCAGGTGTCAGTATCCTCCAAGGGGAACCTGGCATCCATATCATCCACATAGCTCCAGCCACTCAAGACTCTCTACCACTGCCTTGTCTCCCACTGTTGGTAACTGGTACTCCTTTCAGTTCCCAGGCTCAGTCGCACCATCATGAGAAGTAACAGAGCCCAGGGGCGTAACTATAGTGGGTGCAGGGGATGCGGTCGCACCGGGGCCCAGGAGCTTTAGGGGGCCCATAAGGTCTCTCTTCTCCATATAGGGAGCCCAATATTATTAATAAAACATTATAATTAGGGGCCCTGCTACACATTTTGCATTGGGGCCCAGGAGCTTTAAGTTACGCCTCTGACAGAGCCTAGAGCCATCATTAAACTAAACGGGCTTATTGCAGTTTATGTGGAGTTTGGTTTTCTCCCTTGGCGCTGGGGTGGTACAATCAGTGGAACATCTCCGCTTCACTAATTCTTTAGGATTGGCACATCCGAGACACTCACTGTCTACATGCAATAACTCTATTCTAACTCATTCTGCCAGGGGGTAGGCACCCCCTTCCAATAAATACCACAACTTGGTTTCCAGAGCTATGGGGATAATTAGGAGTATTGCGTCAGCCATGGGTTGTCCTTCCCAGATTGCAGTGGGCACAGTAGTAAAGCAAATGTTACAAACAGTTTTTAAAGGAACAGTACACACAAAAAATGTCCATATGCTATGCAACACCTTCTTACTCATTTTCGGTGTCATAGCATTTTTTTTCCTGAAAACCCCTGAAAAACAGCTCAAAATGTGTGACAAAAATAAATAAAAATGCCCTAAAATATTGACATCTAAATTTCCATTATTCCAGCAGGAAGGAGACATATCCATATTTCCTTTGTATTTCCTATATCTTTTGAATCTACTTCTGGCTTTGACTGCAAAGAAACTGTATAACAACCCGACACAAAACTACGTAAAAAGCATGCATGAAACCATTCTGTATCTATATATTTGTATACTTGGTAAAGAGTCTACTGAAAGCATGTCTTACAGAAATATCGGTATTTTAATAAAGAGGCTGTTGTGGCCATTCAACCAAAGTCAGGCAGTGTGGGGTTTTATTGAGTTTAGAATGTTTTAGATTTAATTACCCAGTCAAGAACTCTACAATAAAGTTTACCTGTTATTTATAGTGTGCAATAAACCATATGAAGTAAGAGGTAGAATTGCATTTTTTTCTGCATTTCACTTCAAATTGATCATCCCAGAAAATACAACTCATTGTACAGTAATAAAGCCCCATATATTTGCCTTGAGATAAAAGTAAAAGTGCTGGAAAGCTCAGTGATAAACTAGTCTTTTAACCTTTGCATTGTATCAGATTTGCACTCATTTGTGTAGTACTAATGCCAATAGACTGCAAAAAAATGTCAGTATATCAATGTATTGGGGGGGGGGGGGGTTAAAATGGTAATATTACCTTTTATACTGCACTTGCCAACTCTCTTGAAATGCCAGGAAGACTCCCTGAACAAGGGAGATCTCGCGGAAGAGCTGACAAACGTCCTGGACGCCCCACTCTGTACTCCCATTCCTGTGCTGGTACTGTACAAGGGGGCATTGATAAGTCTTTAGCTTTGTGATCTTCATTTGTTTTCACATTAATAAAACATATCACCAGTCAAAATAATGGAGGCACAGTGGTTCCCCGTATCCAAAACGTTCAGAGTACAGAAGTCGTCATCCAAAGTTGATGTTGTCTGTCTTCTAGGATAAAGATGGGATATTGCTTGTGGGCTACCTTCCAAAGGGGTTTACTGTCCTTTACCTTCCGGGTTCGCTGTACTGCACATGGTCCTCACAGCTCGCCATCGGACATGCGCATTCCATGTTTTTAAAAAAAATCTCCTGCTTTCCTGTGGATCCATGACACATCTGCATTGTCAGCTGCGGGTGTGCCGCGGATTGAATGGCTTCCATTGACTTCAATGTAAGCCATCCATGCAGAATTAGCACAAAAATGGAGCATACTGCAATTTATATTCCAGACCAAAAGGTCCGGAAATCAAATCCGCATGTTGTAATCCATTTGCGGATGCCCTGCATCTCTATGGGCGGATTGATTTGCGGTTCTCCCGCGCGGGTGTCCCACGCGGATTCTGCAAATCAAATTTGCCCGTGGACATTGGGCCATTCTTAAGCAACTATATTGGCTTGCTTAAGTAATACAGAGACTGGCGGATGTATAGGATGTAGGCCGAACAATGCAAAGCCAGAGTTATTGAGGAAGCTACTTCTTCCCTCTTTGTTGACTGCAGATTCGAATTTTGATATACACACAGTCTTGCCTGGTTTCCAGAGCACAGCACTGATCGGTGGTCATTGGGACTGAGACAGCTACCCAGCTGCCATGTACCTCTTTACCTAAATCACCTTGCTCTCACAAAATCTGTGTGTGCACTGGTACTGTAGGAGTCATGATGTACTTTAACACCTGGGCCTGCATAATGCTTCCATAATGGTTCTCAACCGAAACAGAGCAATGGGACCTCCACTAATAGAACTGATAATACCTCTAGTTTTTTCTTGTCACTCTCTGCCTACAACCAGCCTGATTTGTTAAGTTTGTGACACTGTGCCCTCTAAACACTGGAGAATGATGGCATTGGTTTACAATGATGTAAAGCCCACACATATCATGAATGTACTGTGGGGGAGGGGCTAGTCTGGGGTCTATCCACATGGAGGCACTGGTTTTAGGTCTGTATTAGAGATGAGCGAACGTACTCGGTAAGGGCGATTTCGCAATCGAGCACCGCGATTTTCGAGTACTTCACTACTCGGGTGAAAAGTACTCGGGTGCGCTGTGGGTGAGCGGGGGGTTGCAGAGGGGAGTGGGGGGTAGCAGCGGGGAACAGGGGGGAGCCCTCTCTCTCTCCCTCTCCCCCCCACTCCCCGCTGCTACCCCCCGCTCACCCACAGCGCACCCGAGTACTTTTCACCCGAGTAGTGAAGTACTCGAAAATCGCGGTGCTCGATTGCGAAATCGCCCTTACCGAGTACGTTCGCTCATCTCTAGTCTGTATACAAGTGAGATTTCGTATGGGATCTGTATGCAGGTGAGGACTAGTCTAAGATTTACAAAATGGCTGTGTTTCTGTAAAAACTTTTTCCATGCTGGATACGCGATCTTATTAATCCTCTTTGAAACTGATTTTTCCAAATTTGGAAAATTTGCCTCATAGACTTCTCGAATATGCTTGTCATTGAATTGCATATCTCTAGAGTTTCCAGTTACTAAGAATTCACACACCCCCCCCCCCCCACACACACACACCTCTATGTCCACTCTTCTCTCACTCTTGTCAAGCAAATCTTGAAATTCATGGTTTTAAAATACCTAAAAACTAGTCAGAATCTTTCTAGAAGTAAATGGAACACTATAAGTGAGGAAGATATTTATCCAAATAGCCAAGTAAACTCCCACAGCAGTCATTCAGATTCAATCTGACATTTTGTTTCTATTATTATGAACCAAACGAACAGTAACATTTCAGCTTTTTTTGGATTTAACAAATTCCTCCCTCTATTTTTGTACGCTTGTCAACCGGCATACGTATCAAGATAATTCTGGCTGGTTTTTAGAGCCAAAGAAAAACACTCCAAAAGTTTTCATCATGGAAAATAGATGAATCGTTGACTTTGTGAAGATATAGCGATTTGTCAATAACGTCTGGCTAATGAAAATGAAAACCGTTCTGGATGGAACAACATCATTAATATTTATACCTGGTTCTAAACTCGTCTAAGATCAGTGAAATGCTAATTTATTTTTTCTCATTCTAAACTGCAGAGTTTATTGGTCAGAGTTGAATTAAAGCAGAAATTTTCAGACCTTTAAGTGATACTGTGGAACGAATCTTACTGCGATGTATACACAGCTAACAAGTCACTTAGAAGAGAATGGTGAGAACATTGCGTAAGATGCCAAGTAATGGTCAGTACTAAAGCATAATAGCAAGCATATTCTCATCACAGGCATTGACTGCCATATTTTTTAGGACACAGGTGTCAGCAGGACCGGCATTAGGTGCCCTATGCAAAATTGCCCGGTTTCAGATCATGTGGCACAGTGCAAAATTATAAGTGTGGCCACAAATATTTAAGGGCCATTTTACAAAAATCATGGGAATCTGAACGATAATCATTCAGTTTTAATGCTGCCAGCAGCTGAACCACAAACAGTAATTTGTTCACTTATCGTTTCTTGTTTAGTTAACTAGGGACTGGGTGGGGTGGGGGGGGCAACCAGAGAGATAGAGGGGAAGACAGTATCGACAGAGATCTGGGACTAAGTAATGAGAATGCGGGTGGAGCGGTGGCTGGGATTAGTACAGTTAGAACTGGAAGAACAATTAGTAGAAATACATGTAATCTAAAAAATAACCAAAAACCTCTAAACTGTATGGTAACTAATGCCAGAAGTCTGACCAATAAAGTAATCAAACTGAAAGTAATAATATCTGAGGAAAACTATGAAATAGTAGGAATAACAGGGACCTGGTTGGATTAAAGCTGTGACTGGGCAGTGAACTTATAGGCTTACTGTCTGTTCAGAAGTGATCATTAAAACCAGAAAGGGGGAGGAGTTTGTCTTTATATAAAATCCTGTTTAAAGCCCACAACACAGGAAGATATATGTGAGGGAGATGAACATATGGAGTTTGTACGGGTGGAAATACATGGAGGGAATAACAATAATAAAAATCTCACATAGGTTTTCTATAGTTAAACAAATATAACAAGCCACTAAAAATCTATTATTACACAGCGTTCGGTCCTTCTTATCCGCTGTTCTGCCAAATGATGGATTTCATGCCGAACTGAAATTCATCGTTCAGCAGAAAAGTTAATGATGGGCACATTTACACACAACGCTTATTGCTCAAAAGATGGCTTTTGAGCAAATTTTGAGCAATAATCGTTGCGTGTAAATGGACCTTTAGTAATAGGAGAATGCAATGTGACTCAATAAAGATGTAAAGCGGACAATAAATAACAAAAGGAAAGAATTTAAACTGCTAAAACAAGAGGCAGTGAAGAAGAACTAAAAATCTACTGTTCTTCAATTATACAAATAGTAAAAAGATTAATATTGAAAGTGTTGGCCCTTTAATAAATAATGTAGGTAAAAATTGTAGAGGGTAATAAAGAGAAAGCAAATCTATTAAATAGTTTTTTTCTCCAGTGTATTCACAGAGGAAAATGAAATGTTAGATGAGTGATAAAGTAAAACCAAGAAGAAGTGCAGAGCTGCCTTAAGAAGATTAAAGTAGGCAAATCGCTGGGTCCTGATGCCATACAGCCCCAGGTTCTAACGGAATTAAGTAATATGTTAGACAGACCATTTTCTCTTATATTTAAGGACTATATACTGATGGGGTCTGTGTTAAAAAGTTAACCTGGAAACTGCAGGCTGGTAAGTCTGACTTCTATTGTGGTTAAAATATTTGAAGGGTTTCTAAGAGATGCTATCCTGGAGTACCTCAAGAAAAACAGCTGTCTAATTCTGTATCAGCATGGGTTTATGAGGGGTTGATCTTGTCAAACCAATCAGCTTCTACAAGGAGGTAAGTTTTGGACTGGACAGAAGAGAGTCATTGAATCTTGTGTATCTGGATGTTTACAAAGTGTTTGATACTATGCCACATAAAAGGTTCTTGTATAAAATGAGAAAGCTTGGTCTGGGTGAGAATGTGCGTAAGTAACTGGGTGAATGATAGAAAACAGAGGATGGTTATTCATGGTACATACTCTAACTGGGTCACCGTTACATGTGAGGTACCATAGGGATCAGTATTGGGTCCTATTCTTTTTAATAAATTAATTAGGTAGAAATAGAAGAAAAAGATCAAGGGGAGCAACCCAGGTGTAGAAGTCTCTGGAATGAGGAACCCGGAGCTTGGTCAAAAGGATAGGATGGTGTCATGTCTGCTGGCACACCACACCACAGCACAGACGCAAAATGGTATTGCGTCCAAACAGGACGCGCTGGCTGTAGATTTGAGATGCTATACAATGTATACCGGAACACCAAAGTGAAGAACTGCATACTGGACCAATGGACAGACATAACATAAGGACTGAACTGATGACCAAAATACGTACCATACATACGTGCACACATAGCAGATGGAATAGCTATAAAAGTATGAGGTATTAGTTCGCGAATTGGCCAAGTCACTTAAGCCCATGAGCTTGCTTCAAGAGTCCTCATTGTATCGTGGGTCCTTACACTCACAAAACAATTACCACATGAAAACCTGCCTGCGTGCAGGGCAATTGTCCCGACAAGAATGGCTACATGCTGGAACCTAGGGACCTACCTTGCCCTAGACAGCAAACGATCCACAACAGGACAGGACACAGCTCACACCTGCACGCCAGGGATTTGAACACAAGACAGAATATGACTGTACATACACCTACTCTAGCCACCTGCACAGACCCAATGAACATGTCACTGTTCACACACAACACAGACAGAACAGGACTCTTCACACTTCATGTCTGGCCACCTGCACAGACACACAGAACACAACTCGATTCACACAAAGACTCAGACAAACCATGTATGGAGCAAACACCAGGGTGTTGCGAAACCAGCTTCCTCTAGTCATAGGAGCTGGTATATGTGAGCATCAGACCAAGGGGATTGGCTGGCTGGAGAACTCCACACTCAGCGAGCTCACCTATCTCACACCTTTGAAACTGAACTGCTGGAAACCTATATAGAACAACAGACCCCAGCAGCACAACCTGACAGATGGAAAGGTTTTTTTTATTTTATTTTAGGAAGGTGCAACCCACCCTATGAAACATTATACCCATATGGTAAATGTCTAGAATTGCAGACAAGGAAGGAAAAAACTTTCTTTTGGAGGAGTGAATGTGACACAACCTTGAGACAAAGATGACTGTAATGTTTTATTTTATAATAAAGATCTTCATTTATTGATAAGAAGCAGCTTGTAATCATGTTTCAAGGTATATGAACCTCTTCCTCTGTACTTGCTGGGGATACACGTCCTTGACGGTGTATTTTAGAAAAAGTTCTTTCAGTGCTGAGACGATGGAACTCTCTGTCTGAGGACACGGTGATAACAAACTCACTAAGAGAGTACAAGAGGGGCCTAGATGCCTTTCTTGAGCATTACAATATTACAAGTTAGTCAATTAATTACTTCAGAAGGGTCTGTAAACCAGGGATTATTCTGCTAGATTTGGAGTAGGAAAGGAATTTTTTACCCTAAACGAGGAAAATTGGCTTCTGCCTCATAAGGGGTTTTTTTTTGTCTTTTTCTGGAATAACATTAGGGGAAGGGGGAAGTAGGCTAAACTAGATGGACATACATCAAACGATGATCAGCCTGTGTAAACAGGCAGTCATTCATCTATAAATGGTGACCTGTTTACAGTGAATGGAGATGGGCAGCTGGAAGAAATCTCCGCCCAACTCTGTCTTCATTTACTGAGCAATCATCGGTTCTGTGTGAAAGCACAAGAGTGATTATTGCTGGGACAACTCTTGGGGGCTTAGTTGTCCAACAATCGTACCATCTAAAAGGACCCTGAAATTTATTACCAATACTGTAGTCACATTCAGTCCTCTCAGGTGGCATTGTGCAGTGCGCTGCAGCTCTGAACTCCACCACTTCCAAAAGTATTGCTAGGGTTATAGAAGATCAATGGAACAAGTCCCAAAGCTTACTGTATGTTTCCACCACAACACACACAACTACAAATGTATACGAATATATTTTTTGCTCAAAACATGCCACCATACAAGGCCTAAATATTATAGCTATATACCATGACCACTACCATTGCCTCTATATGGTGAGTAATATTGGAAGATAAGGGGTACAGAAAAAAGAGAAAAAGCAGCTTAACTGATTTAAACTAAAACTTTACCTGCATTGGAGTATAAATAGAAACTATAAATATAATCTGTGCTGGGATTAAGACACTTTTTATATCCATTCCCATATTCTGATGAAACGGGTGTTGAGGTTTAAGTTTTCCGCATAATCACTGCTTCCAGACAGTTTTCTCTCGTTTAACATAAAAAGCACTATATCAAAACCAATATTGCCCCTATACGGTGACAATATAGTGGTGGATATCTGCAGGCCTCTTCAGTGATCACAGGTGACGTCCTTTCTGAGTGAAGTTGTTCATGGTCTCTTTTCTTCTCCATCAGACCACCATGGCGACTTCTCTCAGCCACAAATGGTATCTGGAGAATATGACACAAAGACCTCTTTGGCTCCTCACTTTATAGAACCCTCCCTTTGTTATCCACATTTCTACAAAATCTCTCTATGTATAGTGCCCAAAATAGAGACAATTCCACCGATGGTATGCAACACAACAATAGTATACCCTCTTTCAGAAATAATGCTCCTGTTCAAAAAAAAGTATGGTGAATTCCATACAAAGCAAACCAATGGTTAGGGCAGGTAGCAGAATTAAGAACCATAGTCAACAAACTAGCCGAAGTCAGGAGAGAAAAAAGGACATCTGAGAAAACAAGCACAAGTCAAAGTCAAGAGACTAGACCGAAGTACTCTAACACCTTTACAGAGTAACAGAGTAATTTCCCGGGCAACCTCAACCTCACTTTAACAGACTGGAAACCATCTAGACTAGCTGGAGATTGGAAATCTGGGCCTTTAAGAGGTGGACAGCGTACATTTGTACAGTTTTTGGTCAGAGGTGACAGGGGAAGAGATCGCGGTGTCAGCCACGTGTGACACGACATTGGTCATGGCCTGTTGGCAGATGAGGAACAGATGTAGCAGTGTTTAATGCACGGCTTATAATAACTTTCTATGCCACAGTTTGTTTAGCCTTTCAGTTGTTTTACAATGGCTTTTGTTGTGTTACGGTAAGAGAACAATAGCTTTTTTTTAAACTTCTTTTATTGAAAAGTAAGTAATACAAAATCTTTTGTAGCATTGTGATACAACCAAACGCTTGACAAATTATCACACAACTGATAACAATAACTTTTTAGTGACTTAGGATAACTTCTCACTAAGTTATCAGTCAATCTAAGTTTTGCTACATCTGTAACGGATGCCATTGGCCATGACTGGCATCCATAATAGGACCATCTCATATTTGATCACAGCTCTGATGCACCATCTGCCTGCACTTCTGATAGAAGAAATCGGGCAGAGGAAAATGTACTGCCATAGGGAAAGGTGGGAGAATGAAGGCCAGACAAGTCATAAACAAAACACAACATGCTGATCCTTGTTTCTCTCCATAATATACACTAGGAGACATTAAGATTGCTCCCATATGTATTAGATTGGTTGATGGGTCATGTTTAAATTGGCTTAATCAAACAACAATTTTCTAATATGAATAGCTAGCTTAAAAGGGTTGTGCCACTTCCAGCTGTTTTGCAACGAGAAGCAGACAGCTCCGTAAATTGCACAGTGGCCTGGGTTGGTATTGCAGGTTAAGTCCTGTTGAAGTGAAGGGGAGCTGTTCCTGCAATACCAACCCTGGCCACTATGCATTGCTTGGAGCTGTCTTCTTCTTGCAGCAAATCAGCTAGAAGGCGAACAATCCATTTAACCAAGCCACACATTATAAGGAAATGTTACTGGTAAGGGGTCCTCTACAATCTTTTTTTCTACCAGAACTGTTAGCAACTTCCTTTTAAACCAGTGATGTTTATTACTTTCCCATAGCCAAAAGTTTGATAATTCACATTTGTTACTTTGTAGCTAATATGGGTGATTGTTACAGGAAGAGAATTATTGTAAGATTGTGGTTAATTTCTGTAAAATCAAAAACCTTATAGCTTCCATTTTTATTAGAATGGCTTTATAATCCTGAAGACAAGGTTTCTTTGTGTTCACTTTGGCATCTTGTATAGCGGTCAGTTATGTTTCAGATCTATCATTCTGAGCCTGACCCCTGCTGGTGGGTAATGGAATTTCACACTAAAATAGCACAACAATATCCTACAGCACTTTCCAATGAGGGAACATAAAGTGCATACAATTAAAAGACTTTGTAGAGAGTCTACAAACTATACACAGAAATCATAAGACTCCAAAACATAAATGTACTTCACGTTTACTAATGTTAGGTTTCATTTTGTTAGATCCTTGTAGGTATTAAAGCTCTGATTTTTAAAGATTGCACTCCAAATTTGTTGCTTCAGTTTACACTATAAATGCTAAAACTCTGGCTGTCTCCAAGCACCACTAGAGGGAGCACTGTCTATATGGATCTGTATACTATTGAACTCAATGGGAGCTGTAAAAGTTTCTATGCAGTTTTCTTCCTAGTTGCAGCTGCAGACAAATGCAGTGATTGTGTGTTGGGAAGCAGGAAAAACAGTTTAGTGCTCGGTCCTCTTCCACCACAGCTCCCATATTAGTTATGCGTGTCTGTAAGCCAGAGCCTACAATGGTACGGGGAGAATGACATATCTGCCCAAGTTAAAGGGAGAACAGAGTTGGTGAAAGTACACTAAGGTCTCATGTCCATGGCATAAATTGATTAACAAAATCCGCGTGGGTCTCCTGTATGTGTGATCTGCACCCATAGGGAATCATTGGGCACCCACAGGTAATTAAATACCTGCAGATGGCATTTTCCCCCGGCGTGCGGATCGCACACGCAGGGAAACAATCACAGCATGCTCCATCTTTATGCGGTTTTCTCACACAGACGGCTCCGGCGGCTTCCATTGAAGCTAATGGAAGCCGTCTGGATGCATGGCACAGACACAGCTGTCACTGTGTTCGTAAGGCAGACCGCAGGAAAGCAGGAGTTTACGGGAAAAAAAAGAAGGCACGGCACATGTGCACGACATATCGCCGGCATCCCAAGCAGAAGAAACAAGATCCAGACACGATGGAGGAGAGCCCCACAGCGTCCGGACAGGTGAGTAAAATGTATTCTTTGGCCTCATGTCTGCGGGCCGCGTGGAATCCGCTGCATGATTCTGTACGGGTAAACCGTGTGGGCCAGTGGACATGAGGCCTAAGCCCAACAACTGCAGAATCTTCATGTTCAAAATGGAAATGCTGAGGATTTTCACCCCTTCAAATGAGGGGGCACACGTCACATCTCACATGTGGATTTTGATGTAAATCTGCACCACATTCGGCAGTAGTAGTTTTCTGTACGTGTGGATGTCGCCTTACATACATCTATGCATTACATCTATTACATCTATTCATATGCTATGAAGAAGAACTCGAAACATGTAAGCGCAAAAAACTTTTTTGGAAGCTGTTTTTTATCCATGATGTCTAAATGAAATACTGTTTTTATTCTGGTATCCATGGACGCGCCGGAGGTTCTGTTTTCTATGCAAAAATGAATTTTCTGTGTCCCAATTGCCTGATTTCAATAAATCTCATCCAAATGCTACAAGAAGAAAATGAACCTATGATGGAAATTATAAATCAACTAATGCTGCTGATTTTCACTGTGGATTTCATCCCTTTTAAAGAGGGAGTGGTGTAACTGTATCAAAATCTGCATGTAAGAAACGTGCATATTTTCACGTGAATTTGCACCAAAATGTGCATTGGATTTTTGAAATTACGGCCCCTATGGATGTACGCTTGAAAAAGTTACACATAGTAGTTATAACTGATATATAAAAAAAATCCTTGCCAGGAAATTGCGCTTGTGACTAAACCCCCCGATACTTCAGCAGATACTCAGCGTAATGTTCTTCACTATCCGGGCTGTATAACTGGTCCTAGAACCATAGAAATGCAGATGTAGAAAGGTCCCTAAAACTTCATTTACTACAGGTTGTTTTTTATTACCTTACACTGACATTTCCTCTTTATTTCCCATTTAAATGTCATCATTTTAGAGGACAGAGGTGTGACTATAAACAGCCCAACCGTCTTTGGAAGGGAAAACAAGGTTATACTGAACAAACCTTTTATTGTAAAGACATTATAGGTGTGAACTAGTGATGAGTGAACATTTCAAAAGTGCCGTTCAGCCGGTTCACTGACTTTCAGGAAATACTTAAGTTTGGCCCCAATTACTTCAAACTGAACTGGAACCTCATCAATACCCCTACAATTGGTGTATAACACGATCTTAGAGCTCTTTCACTGGAGCATATGCGTTTTTATGTTTGCTCCTACGCGCCGTTAATTCACATGAATGGACGATTTTCAGTGCACTGGAGAGCAGCGTGAGGGACCTGGACCGAGCCTGCTAGGTAAGTAAAATAAGACATCCCTGACAATAAGACCCTCAGCCTCTTTTGGGTCAAAAATTAATATAAGACAGTGTGTTTATTTCCAGGGAAACACAGTATATAAATTAACATTCTAACAGAAAAGGAAATAATAAAAAAAAATGTACGATGAATCTGTTCTGCAATTCGGGTCAAGAGTAGAGATGAGTGAACGTATTCGCTAAGGCAAATTACTCGAGCGAGTATTGCCATTTTCGAGTACATGCCCGCTCGTCTCAAAAGATTCAGGGGCCGGCGGGGGAGAGCGGTGAGTTGCAGGAGTGAGCATGGAGGAGCGGGAAGGGGGGGGGAGAGATAGATCTCCCCCCTCTTTCCTCCCCACTCTTCCCCCCCCCGAATCTTTTGAGACGAGCGGGCGGGTACTCGAAAATGGCAACACTCGCTCGAGTAATTTGCCTTAGCGAGTACGCTCGCTCATCTCTAGTCAAGAGTAAACCTAGTATTTAATTTGCAAATCCAATATTCTTCATGTTCTGAACCAGTCCCATCCTCTGATTGGTCTATTAACTCTTCCAGTTCCATGCAAAGTTCGAGTATCTCCACTATTTTCGACTACACAGCACTTAGAGTCACCAGAGAGGGAGTGTTTATAAGTTTCAGGTTATTCGACTGGAACAGCAATACGTTCAGCTTTTTGAATTTTTAGTCTATGGGAGGTATACACGATATATTGAAGAGAACACACAGAACATTTAATACAATTTATTCCATGCAATGCTTCACAGTTAATAAAGGGTTCAATGGAAAAAACTGCAGATATTTGAGCAGATTTAAAGTGTTGGATTTGTGCAATATGTGTACTTAATGAACATCTCTTCCCAAAACACCCTTCTGTTCAAAGCAAATAGGTTTGAAAATTATTAGTATTACATAAAGAAGGGGATAAATAAGGACCTGAAGTAGGAGCTTTCCTGGCCACGAAACGACTGGCCCTGGTCCAAACTTTGATTTAAAGTTGCATCCAAATTAAGAATTGGTGTTTCTTAATAATATTGACCACTTTGGAAAAATCTGAACTATATGGTGTAGAAAAAGTGAGATGTTCAGAGTGAGATGCAACTTCCCTGACTCCAAACAGATAATGGTTCTTGGTTTTTGAATCCGCTTGGCTCTATTCAGAAACAGATAAATTGGGCAAATAGCGCAACTCTTTACAAACAACAAGCACTAAGACCAGGATAGCTGTTATTAATATAGAAGCAGCATATACGACATGTTTTGGGGACTCAGACCCTTCCTCAGAGCATCTGGGTGGTGCACAACCTTAAGAGCATACTTGTGCCCATGAAGAGTAGAGGAGCTGAAAGTGTTGCACTATTTGCTCAGTTTTTCAGTTTTTACCCCTACTCTCAGTGGGTGACATCAGAATTGCAGTTAATAGCATTTGGAGACATGATTTACAACAGTGTCATGGGCCATAGACCCAATGAACAGGGGGACCCATTAATTTCTATGAAAGAGTGTTGTGGGCATGGTTTTTGTGACCTGTGCAGAAGTCATTATGCATGGAGGGGTAGAGGTAAGCTGCGAAAATCACATATTGTAAAAGGTGGATCCAGTGTTATCTGTGTATATATAGCTGCTACTTTTCATTGCATTTCTGCCTTTGATAATAATCAGATGACCCCTGATATGTTTTTTCTGCAGAACAGGGAAGTAACAGACTATTATAAGGCTTGGGGCTCATGCCCACTGGCGTATGCGTAAAATGCCACAGGTCTCCCGTGGTGTTTTACACACTACAGCCGATATGCTCTGCCAGCACAGAGACGGCAGAGACCTCATATGGACTGAGTATGGCACTGCCGAATGCCCGAGAATCTGGCGTCACGGACAAGAACAGTCTTATTCTTTTTTTATTCCACACTCTGGATTCCCCAATATGGACAGCGTATCTAACCGGGTTATAGAAGGGCTGCGCATCATCCTCAGAGAAATAGAGAATACTGCAATTTATTTCTCTTGTGAATGGATGTCCATCCTTGTGTGCATGGATGTCCATTTATGCGGTGAAAACACAGTCATGGACATGAGCCCTATGTGTGAAAATTGCAAATTTTTAAAGATTTTTTTTTAAATCTAGATGGTGGCATTGAAATTTAAAAAAAAATAAAACAAAACTTTTTTTGAAAGAATATTTAACCTGAAAACTTGATTTATACAATAAGTCATTGTCTGATGACACTTTCTCTTTTAGAACAATGTAGAAAAATAAAAAAAAACATTTTCCACTGATAATTTAATTGTGTTCCTTTAACCCCTTCAGTGGCAGGTTTATTATTACCATGTCATGTCTCACACCAGGTTCACTAAATGAGTCAACAATGCAATAAAACCCCCCAGAAGATTTCAGATGACAGCTCAGTGCTCTGTACATTTCAGCACTAGAGCGGTTCACGGAAATCTTCCAGGGTTTAAATGCATGGTCAATGCAGCAAGCCCTGGAGATTTTCCGGGTGTGCCACTAAAGGGGTTATTATTTAAAGATGAGCAAGCACCAAAATGCTCGGGTGCTCATTATTCGAGTTGAGCTTTTCATAATATTTGAGAGCTCTGTTCGAGTAACGAACCCCATTGAAGTCAATGGGAGACCCGAGCATTTTTGCTGGGGGGTAGCGGGGGAGAGAGTGATCTCTCTCTTTCTTTCTCTCTCTCTCTGTCTCTCTCTCTCTCTCCCAGCTAGCCACATACTGCTGTGGACATGCACATGCTGGCATGTCACAGCAGGAAGTGGTAGTGCAGGGAGGGGTCAAAAGAGGGCGGGGTCGAACACGGTGTGGTACTCGCTCGAGTAACGAGCACCATCAAGTATGCTAATACTCGAACGAGTATCAAGCTCGGACGAGCATGTTCGCTCAACTCTATTAATATTGTATATGACTCAAAAAAATCCATAAATTTTTGATTATTCAGCACAGTCTCACACTTGAATTCTAGTTACCACAGCATATACAACGCAACCGGCATCTCTAAAACTGCCGTCCATTGAATATCAGGAGATGAGAACGAAAAGGAGCTGCCTCTTTAATGTTTGATATGGATGTAGAGTGCCTGGAATGTGCAGCTGCTTCAGGTAATGTTAGATACTCCTTGTTTTATCTCCCATCATCTAGCAGAAAAGTTATTACACGCATCAAGTACTGTTTATGTACTAGATAGAGATAAAATACATTGTTTTACCCTCCTTTATGATGGCATAAAGTCAAGTTGGATTGTACACAGATGTGACAATTGTGAATCAAGTTCCTGAGCTTTGCCATCATGACTGACATTAACGTCATCAGTGGATGTACTTCCAATAACTCATGAAGAATACTATTATACAGGTTGTAGATAAAACCCTCCGATGGACAATAAATGGCTGTGGAAAGATTGAAATTGTTCCCATTTTACATTTTCTAGTTAATGCAACAACTTTATAACCAGGAAGAGCATATTTATGGTTGCGCACATGTTTCGGGTTGAGAGAGGCCCATAATATCCCTTTTGATGTGTTTTCCTAATCGTATCTATTTTATTATCTACTCGCCCTTGAATGTTACCATATTTTTATTCTCAAATATTCAGTTATTCTTTATTACAAAAATAAAGGAAGATCAGACATTTACGATATCTTGAAAAACTAAAGATGTCTTATACATTATGGGGCCTGTGGGCCGAGTAAAAATCTACTATACGGTCATGGAATTGTGATTTGTTCTACTTAACTATTGGGCATGTCACACGTATAAAACATACTAGAAAGGGTTGTAAAAAAACTATTATTAAACACATCTTAAACTAATCTGAAGAGCTATTCCATCAATCTCTATAGGTTGCAGTTAGCGTCAATACAGCTTTGGCTAATGCTTAGCAGCAGAGGTTACACACTTAGATGCAAAGGATAATGCTTCCCGAAAGTAAGCAGACACTAGAGGCTGAAGCACCGTTGTGGATGAAATACGTGAATATAGGCTGGTTTATTTTTTGTTGGCAGTCACTGAGTTTAGCCCTTTAACTACCAGCTTTTTTTTTGCGGGTTTTTGCTTTTTTATTCATGCATTCCAAAAGCTATAACTTTTTTATTTTTCCATCAACATAGTCTTATGAGGGCTTATTTACTGTGGGATGAGTTGCATTTTTTAATGGTACCATTTAATGCACAGCATAATTTAATAGAAAAATTGGATAGGGTGTTATGGAAAAAAAGCAAATGCAGTATTTTTGGGGGAGATTTACTTTTGCAGTGTTCATAGTGCAGTAAAAATGACATGTGATCTCCGTTCTATGGATCAGTACCATGATGATGATACTATGCTTATAGATGTGCAGCACCTCAGAGCTAGGCAAGGTTAAGCTTCCGCTACTTCTTCTGGAAAGAGGGTAGATGTGGCCTGGGATTGGTACTACTGCAGTTGCAAATATATTGGCAGTTCTTATTGTGTGCTGCCCACGGAGTCGGGTAGGGGAAGATGTAGTTTGTCGTGACTCCAGGTTGTGTAAGGGTAGGGACCCGTTAGGAGCAATATAATAAAATATAAGAATTTGGAGAACTTAACAAAAGTGGGGGTAGTGGTCCTGGCCTCTGAAGCGTGTAGTGTGGTACCTCAGTGCAGATCGTGTAGATGGTGGAAAGTCCCTCCGGGAAGTAGACTTTAGCTGGTAAAATACATTAACACTTTATTGGCAGGGAAAGAGATAGGTTGTTACGTTGCAGCAGTTAAACACCTGGAATTACTTTTACTTAAGGCAGATGATGAACTTGAATTGCATTTACTGAAGCAGATGCTGACAATTGAATATAGCAGAGCAATTTTCTTAGTTTTGAGAAGTTAGGGTTAAATCCCCCTCATCCCTGTCCACGTGCATCATTCACTATAGCTTTAGTTAGCTGGTTTGGACTGGAAAGGGTTAACCTATTACTTGCTTGCTTTTTTGCTCCAACTTCTTGTTTGTTTCTTTTCACTGATACTTTCTGTTCTTCTCCCTCTATCTCTCTCCTCTGCTCACTCTCCAGAATAACTTGGCTTGGTACTCTTGGTACACTTTAGATGTTCTCCTTCCCACCACACGGACTTCTAAGTAAAGATGTTCTCCTGGTTCCTCCCCGGTCTCTATCTCAGGCTCCTCTGGACTAGACTGTAGCTTGGGCTGGGAAGGCTAAGTGAAGATGCTCTCCTGCTTCCTCCCTGGTCTCTATCTCAGGCTTTGCTGGACTAGACTGGCTAACCACGCTCACTCTCTACCATTTATACCTTCATTCTCACCCAATCTGGAGCTAGGGGAAAGCTAACTATCCAATCCCTGTATCTCTGTAGCTAGGGGTGACTGGCAGGTATGGGAGCAGGATAGAGTGAATCTACCTGAGTCATGTGATGCTTGGTTGTGAAAGCACTTTCAATTTACACATTATTGACCATTTCAAGGCACATACACACACTTTCCATCTATTAAAGTCTATACACTCTTGATTGCATAAGTGACTAGCAAATTGCTGTAGTGCCCAACTCTGGGTCACTACAGATGCTTTACTACTTAAAAAAACCCTTGAAAAATGTTTTTTTTGTTCATAATATTCAGAGCCGCATAACTTTTTACATTTTTTGTTGTTCTGGATGTGTTTGAGACTGTTTTTGCTGGATGAAGTGTACTTTGTCTTGCTACTATTTTTAGGTACACCCAACTTTTTAATCACTTTTCATTCAATTTTTATTGGTGGATGGGGTGACCAAAAAAACTCAGCTCTGGCATTTTACATGTTTTTTTTTTTTTACAGCGCTCACCGTGTGAGCTAAATAATGCAGGATGCATTTCGAGCTTCTTTGTACCTGGCAATGACAATTGTGTTTAGTTTTTTATTCTTTCAATCATTTTATGGAAAAAAGAGGGTTTTTGAATTTTTAATATGTTTCAATTTTTAAAATTTTATTTCACTTACATTTTACATTATTTTTTTAACCACCTTAGGAGACTTCAGTAGTCCGCCATCATATGCGTATCCCATCGTCTGTAGTACTGTTACTTCACAGTCCTTACTTCCTGGTGAAATCGTTCACCCAGTTCATCTCGTACATCACCCAATCTGGAAATCGATCTAAAATAACTACAGGTCCTGCAATCTGATGCTCATGTTACACCCAAGTGTTAAAAACAGAAGTTAGCCTATTGTCCACAAGTTCACCGGACTTTGCGGCCTTATAGTTCCCAAGGAAATGCTTTACAACCCTACAAAACAATGACCGCGCACGAGCCTCAAAGTTGTCCACTAATCTTGGAAACGCTGGACTTTCATGAGCACCCAGATTTGGGGTCCATCAAATTTACCCGCATTTAGTTTCTCTGTGCTCATTGCAGGAATTTTTCTATATTTGTAGCTGAAACACCTTCCAGTTCTCTTCAATGTTTTTACACATTATTTTATCAAACCAAGTTTGCTTTGCAGCAGTGGCGATATGTATCCTATGTACTAATAGTAAGCAAATGCTGGCAGGGAAATAAAGTAACTAGATTAAAAGTAGATAATGACATCAGGAATCTCTCGAAAACTAGGGATCCTAGAATGAAATGGATGGTATTTTCGGAAACAGCGGCAAAAAAATTACTAGAATAAGGTCTAAAATTCCAGGCACCATGAAAAATTTTTTTGTTCCTCATATCAGGGCAGAAATCATTTTTATGCAGTATGATACTCCATATTATTGCTAATTTTAATCCTATTTCTGGCTGTAACCTTCTTCATTGTGACCATTATAGATATGCTTTAAAAAAGACATGGACAAACTGGAGCAAGTTCAGAGAAAAGTTACCAAGATGGGGAGCGGTCTGCGAATCATGTCCTATGAGGAATGGTTAAAGGATCTGTGAATGTTTAGTTTGCAAAAATAAAGGCTGAGAGGAGACTTAATAGCTGTCTACAAATATCTGAAGGGCTGTCACAGTGCAGAGGGATCAGCTCTATTCTCATTTGTACAATGAAAGACTAGAAGCAATGGGATGAAACTGAAAGGGAGGAGACACAGATTAGATATTAGAGAAAACTTTCTGACAGTGAGGGTGATCAATGAGTGGAACAGGTTACCTTGAGAGGTGGTGAGTTCTTCAATGGAAGTGTTCAAACAAAGGCTGAGATGACTTAGTGAATCCTGCCCTGAGCAGGGGGTTGGACCAGATGACCCGGGAGGTCCCTTCCAACTCTACCATTCTATGATACCGTATATTAGTAAAACTAAAAATATAACCTTCATGTTCCCAAAATCCTACATTATGACGTATACTGATATACAGTACATTTCCTCCCAAGCACTTTGCCAACCTGAAATTACCTTCTGTGTGGACCTTAAACTAAACTCAGTCTAATGGCCTTAACACCGATCTACAGTATTTCTATTTTTGCAGTCATTACATAATTTTAATTATTATGCAGAACGGTTCTGAATCCACCTTACACTGTTCTCATGGCAACGACCCGTTATTGTCACTTGGTCTTTCCCCTTAAAAAGTAAAGGCCTGTTGCTTCTGACACCATAAAATCCTTACCTAACGCTCCTGTTTTTTTTCTTTCTAACAGATGTCTACCATTGAACTCTATAAGACTTAATGACTTAATTTTACTTATAAAGCATGTGAGTCAAAAGTCTCCAACTTTTTGTCTATGAAGGTGTAGGAGTATGGCTGCTGCAAGGGTTGGCAGTGGGTACAGAATATTTAATGTTTCATGAAGAATGTGACACTATGTGGTACAAATGTTTAAAGTGTCATTTATGTAAAGTACAATCTATGTTATCTGATAAATACAGGATCTTGTCAAAAGTATTTGGACACCCCTCGCAGTAGATTGAATGATGTCTTATTAGCATGTCCTAAACAATGATACATAAGATGCAGACCCTTGGAGGTGCCAGTCATAGCTTGTAATGGGAACTGCACGCTACTGGATATAAGGGTTGTGCTGTTGACAATGTGGCAATACTCTAGGAATGGTCAGCCATACTTCCAACAAGACAACATGCTCTGTCGCAATTACAGTGCTATTTTACATTGTTTTGAGGATATGGATGTTCCATGATTGGACTTGCTGCACAACCTGAACCCCATTGAACATCTTTGGGATGAATTGGAAGATTGGTAAGGAAATATGAACAGCATCCATATTCTTTGAGAGAACTCGCCAGATATTTGCAGGATGAATGGAGGGAAGAACCATGTGAAGCCTATCAAATGTTAGTAGAAAGAATGCCAAGGAGAGTATGTGCCACACACTGCATTGTCCTCCCCTCAGATAATATCTCTATTAGGGTATGCATGGCCAATCCACTTTTTAAAGGTCCAGTGTAAATGCCCAGCTTTCTGACCCAAAGCAATGCCATCGCTTTCAGGATTATTTAGGGCACCCTTCTCCACTGAAAGGTGCCTGAGCAATAGCTTCTGTTGGTTCTGTGAAGGTGATGCTAGTTTATGCTTGACTCCCGGTTATCACCCAGGCCTGTTCAGCATTCCCGGCTTCTGCCTACTTGTTCTTTGACTATGATTTACCTGATTGCCCCCGGTCCTGGCCCACTGCCTATTTCTCCATTTTGCATGAAACTCCCCCTGTCCCAACCCTGGCCTATTCTGTTGACCTCATTTCTGTCTATCCTTTTGATACCAGGAATTATTATGATTGCCATTATGAAGTCGTGAAGGAATTTTCCCCCAAATGGGGTAATTGGCTTTTGCCTCTTGGGGTTTTTGCCTTCCTCTGGATCAACTAAAGGGTGGAAATAGGCTGAAGTAGATGGACATTGTCTTCATTCAGCCTAACATACTATGTTACTATGTTACCACATGGTGCTTCTGATCTGTCAGTTGCCACTACACCAAAGAGTATCCTGGGGTAAAAGCCTCGGGACTCCTGCAGCTAAGACCAGAATCCAATTGGAGGGATTAAAAGGTGAAAACTAGGGAACCCCTAGTGCAGCCCTTAGAAGTAGCCCATAGTCAAATCTGTCAGTGGTATAGCGGGTCTACACCTGCTGTATGACTTAAAAGACCAGAGTGAACTGCAAATTGAATTGTGAATTGAATTGTACTTTTACATGCTGGCAATTCATAAAATGGCCATCTATGTAATACTCAAATTGCAACACAGTTACGATCCTTTGGGTATCACAGGAGATAGTATTGGGCCTTCTTCTTTTATCTAGATTTAGTTATGACTAGAGATGAGCGAACGTACTCGTCCGAGTTTGATGCTCGTTCGAGTATTAGGGTGTTCGAGATGCTCGTTACTAGAGGCGAGCACCACGCGATGTTCGAGTTACTTTCACTTTCATCTCTGAGACATTAGTGCGCTTTTCTGGCCAATAGAAAGACAGGGAAGGCATTACAACTTCCCCCTGCGACGTTCAAGCCCTATACCACCCCTCTGCAGTGAGTGGCTGGGGAGATCAGGTGTCACCCAAGTATTTAAATCTGCCCCGCCCGCGGCTCGCCACAGATGCATTCTGACAGAGATCAGGGACAGTGCTGCTGATGCTGCTATAGGCAGAGGGTTAGGAGTTATTTTAGGCTTGAAGAACCCCAACGGTCCTTCTTAGGGCCACATCTGACCGTGTGCAGTACTGTTAAGGCTGCTGTGAGCAGTGTTGCACTTTTTTTTTTTTTTTGTATATCGGGCGTGCAGAGCATTGCGTCCTCAGCCTGCAGTAATTTTACATAGTATAGGGCCACTAGTGGTGAGGCAGGGACAGTGGGAAAGGTGAAAGAGATATACTGTCTATATAGGCAGTGGGCTTTTTCAAACAAATTTGGGGAAAATACTATCTTTGGGCTGCCTATGACCGCCTTGAGTGTACTGCGTCTCTGCTGGGGGTAGTAGTCCTAATTAACACACAGCTAAGTGTTACAGCAGGCTTGCGCAAAATTCTTTCCTGGCTCTGCGTTGCCCGTTACATCACCGCCGTCATCCCGTCCAGAGGGAAACAGTCTGCAGTAATTTTACATAGTATAGGGCCAGTAGTGGTGAGGCAGGGACAGTGGGAAAGGTGAAAGAGATATACTGTCTATATAGGCAGTGGGCTTTTTCAAACAAATTTGGGAAAAATACTATCTTTGGGCTGCCTGTGACCGTCTTGAGTGTACTGCGTCTCTGCTGGGGGTAGTAGTCCTAATTAATACGCAGCTAAGTGTTACAGCAGGCTTGCGCAAAATTGTTTCCTGGCTCTGCGTTGCCCGTTACATCACCGCCGTCATCCCGTCCAGAGGGAAACAGTATACATATATATGCTGCCTACAGTATCTGTCTGCTGTCTCAGCTCAGCCTTTAAAAAAATAGAAGCAAAATACTTAAGGCCTACTAGTGGCCTTTGGACACTTGACTGCTTCTGCGCTGTGAATTCCACTAGCTCAGTCATACGCACCTACGTCTCACTACAGGCTTGCGCAAAATTCTTTCCTGGCTCTGCTGTGCGTTCCGTAAGCGAAGTCAGCCTCCAACCACAGACCAATAAGCGGCACATTTAATTACAGCGTTCTGTTTCTGCACTACTGGTAATACACCATGCTGAGGGGTAGGGGTAGGCCTAGAAGACGTGGACACGGGTGAGGACGCGGAGGCCCAAGTCAGGGTGTGGGCACAGGCCGAGCTCCTGATCCAGGTGTATCGCAGCCGACTGCGATAGGAGAGAGGCACGTTTCTGGCGTCCCCAGACTAATCTCACAATTAATGGGTCCACGAGGTAGACCTTTATTAGAAAATGAGCAGTGTGAGCAGGTCCTGTCGTGGATGGCAGAAAGTACATCCAGCAATCTATCGACCACCCAGAGTTCTACGCTGTCCACTGCTGCAACTCTGAATCCTCTGGCTGCTGCTCCTCCTTCCTCCCAGCCTCCTCACTCCATTACAATGACACATTCTGAGGAGCAGGCAGACTCCCAGGAACTGTTCTCAGGCCCCTGCCCAGAATGGGCAGCAATGGTTCCTCTCCCACCGGAGGAGTTTGTCGTGACCGATGCCCAACCTTTGGAAAGTTCCCGGGGTCCGGGGGATGAGGCTGGGGACTTCCGGCAACTGTCTCAAGAGCTTTCAGTGGGTGAGGAGGACGACGACGATGAGACACAGTTGTCTATCACTCAGGTAGTAGTAATTGCAGTAAGTCCGAGGGAGGAGCGCACAGAGGATTCGGAGGAAGAGCAGCAGGACGATGAGGTGAGTGACCCCACCTGGTTTGCTAAGCCTACTGAGGACAGGTCTTCAGAGGGGGAGGCAAGTGCAGCAGCAGGGCAGGTTGGAAGAGGCAGTGCGGTGGCCAGGGGTAGAGGCAGGGCCAGACCAAATAATCCACCAACTGTTTCCCAAAGCGCCTCCTCGCGCCATGCCACCCTGCAGAGGCCGAGGTGCTCTACGGTGTGGCAGTTTTTCACTGAGAGTGCAGACGACCGACGAACTGTGGTGTGCAAGGTTTGTCGCGCCAAGATCAGCCGTGGAGCCACCACCACCAGTCTCACCACCACCAGCATGCGCAGGCATATGATGGCCAAGCACCCCACAAGGTGGGACGAAGGCCGTTCACCGCCTACAGTTTGCACCACTGCCTCTCCCCCTGTGCCCCAACCTGCCACTGAGATCCAACCCCCTCTCAGGACACAGGCACGACCATCTCCCAGCCTGCACCCACACCCTCACCTCCGCTGTGCTCGGCCCCATCCAGCAATGTCTCTCAGCGCACCGTCCAGCCATCGCTAGCGCAAGTGTTTGAGCGCAAGCGCAAGTACGCAGCCACGCACCCGCACGCTCAAGCGTTAAACGTGCACATAGCCAAATTGATCAGCCTGGAGATGCTGCCGTATAGGCTTGTGGAAACGGAGGCTTTCAAAAACATGATGGCGGCGGCGGCCCCGCGCTACTAGGTTCCCAGTCGCCACTACTTTTCCCGATGTGCCGTCCCAGCCCTGCACGACCACGTCTCCTGCAACATTGTACGCGCCCTCACCAACGCGGTTACTGGCCACTTAAAAACGGACACGTGGACAAGCACAGCCGGGCAGGGCCACTATATCTCCCTGATGGCACATTGGGTGAATTTAGTGGAGGCTGGGACCGAGTCAGAGCCTGGGACCGCTCACGTCCTACCCACCCCCAAAATTGCAGGCCCCAGCTCGGTGCTGGTATCTGCGGCGGTGTATGCTTCCTCCACTAAACCACCCTCCTCCTCCTCCTGCTACGCAACCTCTGTGTCAGCAGCAGCATGTCGCCAGCAGTCGGTGTCACGCGGCGTGGCAGCACAGCGGTGGCCAAGCGTCAGCAGGCCGTGCTAAAACTACTCAGCTTAGGAGAGAAGAGGCACACGGCCCACGAACTGCTGCAGGGTCTGACAGAGCAGACTGACCGCTGGCTTTCGCCGCTGAGCCTCCAACCGGGCATGGTCGTGTCTGACAACGGCCGTAACCTGGTGGCGGCTCTGCAGCTCGGCAGCCTCACGCACGTGCCATGCCTGGCCCACATCTTTAATTTGGTGGTTCAGCGCTTTCTGAAAAGCTACCCACGCTTGTCAGACCTGCTCGGAAAGGTGCGCCGGCTCTGCGCACATTTCCGCAAGTCCAAGACGGACGCTGCCACCCTGCGCACCCTGCAACATCGGTTTAATCTGCCATTGCACCGACTGCTGTGCGACGTGCCCACACGGTGGAACTCTACGCTCTACATGTTGGCCAGGCTCTATGAGCAGCGTAGAGCTATAGTGGAATACCAACTCCAACATGGGCAACGTAGTGGGAGTCAGCCTCCTCAATTCCTTACAGAAGAGTGGGCCTGGTTGGCAGACATCTGCTAGGTCCTTGGAAACATTGAGGAGTCTACCCAGATGGTGAGCGGCGATGCTGCAATCATTAGCATCACCATTCCTCTGCTATGCTTCTTGAGAAGTTCTCCGCAAAGCATAAAGGCAGACGCTTTGCGCTCGGAAATGGAGGCGGGGGAAGACAGTATGCTGCTGGATAGTCAGAGCACCCTCATGTCTATATCTCGGCGAATTGAGGAGGAGGAGGAGGGGGAGGAGCATGAGGAGGAGGGGGAAGAGACAGCTTGGCCCACTGCTGAGGGTACCCATGCTGCTTGCCTGTCATCCTTTCAGCGTGTATGGCCTGAGAAGGAGGAGGAGGAGGAGGAGGATCCTGAAAGTGATCTTCCTAGTGAGGACAGCCATGTGTTGCGTACAGGTACCCTGGCACACATGGCTGACTTCATGTTAGGATGCCTTTCTCGTGACCCTCGCGTTACACGCATTCTGGCCACTATGGATTACTGGGTGTACACACTGCTCGACCCACGGTATAAGGAGAACATTTCCACTCTCATACCCGAAGAGGAAAGGGGTTCGAGAGTGATGCTATACCACAGGACCCTGGCAGACAAACTGATGGTAAAATTCCCATTCAACAGCGCTAGTGGCCGAAGGCGCAGTTCCGAGGGCCAGGTAGCAGGGGAGGCGCGGAGATCAGGCAGCATGTACAGCACAGGCAGGGGAACACTGTCCAAGGCCTTTGACAGCTTTATGGCTCCCCAGCAAGACTGTGTCACTGCTCCCCAGTCAAGGCTGAGTCGGCGGGAGCACTGTAAAAGGATGGTGAGGGAGTACATAGCCGATTACACGACCGTCCTCCGTGTCGCCTCTGCCCCCTACAACTACTGGGTGTTAAAGCTGGACACGTGGCCTGAACTCGCGCTGTATGCCCTGGAGGTGCTTGCTTGTCCTGCGGCTAGCGTCTTGTTAGAGAGGGTGTTTGATGCGGCTGGGGGAATCATCACGGATAAGCGTACCCACCTGTCAACCGACAGTGCCGACAGGCTTACAATCATAAAGATGAACAAAGCCTGGATTTCCCCAGAGTTCTCTTCTCCACCAGCGGACAGCAGCGATACCTAAACAATACGTAGGCTGCACCCGCGGATGGAAGCATCGTTTTCTATCACCATCAAAAACGGGGACCTTTTAGCTTCATCAATCTGTGTATAATATTCATCCTCCTCCTCCTGCTCCTCCTCCTCCTGAAACCTCACGTAATTACGCCGAACGGGCAATTTTTCTTAGGCCCACAAGGCTCAGTCATATGACTTTTGTAAACAATGTTTATACGTTTCAATTCTCAATTCAATAAAGCGTTTAAACTTGCACCTGAACCAATTTTTATTTTAACTGGGCTGCCTACAGGCCTAGTTACAAATTAAACCACATTAACCAAAGCGATAAATGGGATTCACCTGCCCTCTTGGTTGGGCATGGGCAATTTTTCTGAGGTACATTAGTACTGTTGGTACACCAATTTTTTGGGCCCTCGCCTACAGTGTAATCCTACTAATTTTTAGCCCACCTGCATTAAAGCTGACGTTACCTCAGCTGTGCTGGGCACTGCAATGGGATATATTTATGTACCGCCGGTTGGTTCCAGGGAGCCACCCATGCTGTGGGTCCACAGGGACTTCACATTAGGGATTTGTACCTGCCAGTGTCTATGCATTAAAAACCCCGGTCAGACTGGGGCATGCAGTGTGGGCCGAAGCCCACCTGCATTAAACCTGACGTTACCTCAGCTGTGATGGGCACTGCAATGGGATATATTTATGTACCGCCGGTGGGTTCCAGGGAGCCACCCATGCTGTGGGTCCACAGGGACTTCACATTAGGGATTTGTACCTGCCAGTGTCTATGTATTAAAAACCCCGGTCAGACTGGGGCATGCAGTGTGGGCCGAAGCCCACCTGCATTAAACCTGATGTTACCTCAGCTGTGATGGGCACTGCAATGGGATATATTTATGTACCGCCGGTGGGTTCCAGGGAGCCACCCATGCTGTGGGTCCACAGGGACTTCACATTAGGGATTTGTACCTGCCAGTGTCTATGTATTAAAAACCCCGGTCAGACTGGGGCATGCAGTGTGGGCCAAAGCCCACCTGCATTAAACCTGACGTTACCTCAGCTGTGATGGGCAATGCAATGGGATACATTTATGTACCGCTGGTGGCTTCCTGGG
Organism: Eleutherodactylus coqui; assembly: GCF_035609145.1. Lineage (NCBI taxonomy): Eukaryota > Metazoa > Chordata > Amphibia > Anura > Eleutherodactylidae > Eleutherodactylus > Eleutherodactylus coqui. The sequence continues at coordinate 115,237,233 of NC_089845.1, read as the reverse complement.
ACCCACCCATGCTGTCGGTCCACACTGAGTTGTAACTCCATGTGTCCACTTCTAAAGAACCCCAGTCTGACAGGGGCATGCAGTGTGGGCCGAAGCCCACCTGCATTAAACCTGACGTTACCTCAGCTGTGATGGGCAATGCAATGGGATATATTTATGTACCGCCGGTGGCTTCCTGGGACCCACCCATACTGTCGGTCCACACGGAGTTGTAACTCCATGTGTCCACTTCTAAAGAACCCCAGTCTGACTGGGGCATGCAGTGTGGGCCGAAGCCCACCTGCATTAAACCTGACGTTACCTCAGCTGTGATGGGCACTGCAATGGGATATATTTATGTACCGCCGGCGGGTTACAGGGAGCCACCCATGCTGTGGGTGCACACGGAATTCCCATTGTGGAGTTGTACCTGCCTGTGACTATTTATAAAAAAACCCCGGTCTGACTGGGGCATGCAGACACCTTGACAGAATGAATAGTGTGTGGCACATGGGTTCCCCATTGCTATGCCCACATTTGCAGCTCCTGATGGAAGTGGCACAGGATTGGATTTCTCATTGCTTCTGTACAGCATTATGGGCTATCGACCCGCCCCTTGTAAAGAGGGTCGCTGCCTGGCCATGCCAACCCTCTGCAGTGTGCGCCTGCGGCTCCTCCTCATGGCAGACGCACTTATAAATAGACATGAGGGTGGTGTGGCTATGAGGCCAGCGTGTGGCATGAGGGCAGCTGAAGGCTGCGCAGGGACACTTTGGTGTGCGCTGTGGACACTGGGTAATGCGGGGGGGTTGGGCAGCATGTAACCCAGGAGAAGTGGCAGCGGAGTGTCATGCAGGCAGTGATTGTGCTTTGTTGGAGGTAGTGTGGTGCTTAGCTAAGGTATGCCTTACTAATGAGGGTTTTTCAGAAGTAAAAATTATTGGGAGGGGAGGGGCACTCTTGCCGCTATTGTGGCTTAATAGTGGGACCTGGGAACTTGAGATGCAGCCCAACATGTAGCCCCTCGCCTGCCCTATCCGTTTCTGTGTCGTTCCCATCACTTTCTTGAATTGCCCAGATTTTCACAAATGAAAACCTTAGCGAGCATCGGCGATATACAAAAATGCTCGAGTCGCCCATTGACTTCAATGGGGTTCGTTACTCGAAACGAACCCTCGAGCATCGCGAAAATTTCGTCTCGAGTAACGAGCACCCTGGCATTTTGGTGCTCGCTCATCTCTAGTTATGACCCTATAGACTGATTACAAAGTGAAATATCAAATGAAATTGTCTACAATCAGCAGATAATACTATATTGCAGAAAGATATAGAGATTAGTTTGAGCCTTGCGTGTGGAATTGGCAAATTCCATCAAATATGGCAAAATGTAAGGCTATGCACTTGAGACAAAAAAAAAAGATTCCTCCAACTAAACAGCCTGAGAAAGAATGTTCTCATGTCCAAAACATTGAGCAACTTTATTTCAATGGCAAAGATGCATTATTACAAGTCTTCACACTCAACTACATGCAGGGCCAGATTAAGGCTGCTTACTGTATGGAGCACTTCCGTTATGATGCTCTCCGACTCTAAGGCCATGGATTGGCCAGCACTGGTCACATGTCGCAGCACGTACACATACCAGTGCTACACTACCCAGAAGGAAGGAACAGTTTGAAGCTGCTTGGAGCGTGAAACAGGTGAGTCTATAGATTTTTGGTTTTTTAATGGTCAGTAAAGGGAGTTTATCTGCTTTTCAATGGTTCTGCCAAACCAGTAAGAACCACTGTTGGGAGCCTGCCAGAAAGTGAGTAGTCAGGGGTCCCCCTAAATAACACAGATCATGGAGCCTATATCCAGTGCCCCAATGATAATCCAACCCTGACTGCATGCTGTCCAATGTCTTTGTGTTTTTGTACAACATACCCTTACTAGGTTTTCAACAGTTTGAGCTTCTTTCCAGCTTTTGTAAAATTACATAAAAACACTGCTCAGCAGTTGGGACAGATGGGAGAGTGAAGCGAAGAGAGTCTGCAGATGCAAGAAATGACCTGTCACAACTTTCTCTTGCTGCAGAAAAGGTAATTGTAGATATACATTGATTCACTATAACATTACAACCATCCGCCTAATATTGTGTAGGTCCCGGGCCTTAGGGTTATGACTTTTTAACTTTTTTTTAAAATATTAATTTTCCTGATGTTGCATTTCATGAACTTTTGCCTATATGTTAGTTTGCCAGCATTATTTTCTTTTGGTCATGTAAAAACCTACCGCACCCAATATCATTTCATTTTTGCCATATATGGCAAAAAACAACAAATAATAGGAGCTTATAAGTTGTAAAACATAATAAAGAAAAGAAGCCTATCCACTAGGAAAGGGTTAATGCAAGCTTGAATCCAAGAATTTCTGTAAGCAAGGTTACTAGGTCATGTACAAAGTTGAAATAGTGAGTCACAGAGGATGGATAAGTGCTGGATAGTGATGCTGCAAATTTGGTTTATTTAAAATTAGTTTAAATATTGTTAGCATCATCAATTTACAATTCTCATATCTAATGCTATGTATTTGATTTTCAGATTTCATGCTTCAGGCTAAGACAACATCTCGTTAGGTGGAGATGTTTTTTTTTTACAATTTAACAAAATGAAAATTGATTTTGAGCGTTATATGCTAAAAGTCATCGTTTGCCAACACAGGCTTTCAAATTTGAAAAGATTTGAAAAAAGTCATAACTCTAACCATGTGCCACTATAAACAAGGAATAGGCTAGCCGGATGGGGATGGTAGTGCAGGCAACAGCTTGACAGGCAAGAATACAGTTCTATGAGTTCTCAAAGGAACATCCTATCTTAGGCCCCTCTGACATAAGGGGTATGCAGTGGGGTGATGATAGTTTAACATAGTGCCAGGGAAAAGGCTGAGGTTGCTCCTGGATCTCGTTCCCAGCCTTAAGAGTAGATGGAAGTTTCTCTGTTTGCGTGCTGGATTCTGCTCAGGAGGAAGTCATTGTACTTTTCCCGGTTCTGCACATGTTAAATCTAATTTTGGTTGAAACTGTAGCTCTTTAAAATAGTCCTGGGACAAAGCGGCCATACTGTTCTTGTCCTGGGTAATTACAATAGGCATCAGACATTGTTGGTGCTCAACAAACAAAACAACTTTATCAAATAAGGGTGCAACAGCACAACAATTCTCAAGGACGTATTTGGACGGTAATGAATAATGTCCTATATCCAGGTTTGCATAATCCCGCTACATTCTGGAAAGAGTGGAGAGCCGCTGTGAGTGGGACGACTGTTGTGTTTAGCCGGGTCTAGCTGATCAGAAGACATCGCCAAACCATGCACAAATTTTTACACTTAACTTATAGATTAAATATCATTACGATATTCTTGACTTTTAGAAGTTTGGAAGTGGACATCAACTGACTATGTACAACATGGTAGGGGATAGAAGCCATATGGTGAGCTGCAATGTATGCTATATGTTTACAGACCTACCAGAAGAAAAGTCAAACTTCACCTGCCAGAAATGCAAGCTTGTGTTTCTACTGGAGGAAAAGGTGCAAAGTCTCCAGGAGAGAATAGCTACATTAAAACGTATTAAGGGAGGTGAGAATTTTTTTGACAGAGCAGAAGTAACTCTTCAAAATGTTGAAGGAAAAGAAATGTCCAGTGTACCTGCAGAAGCCGAGGAATGGAAGCATGTGACCCAAAGAAGCAGGAGGATCAGGAGTCAGTCAACAATCATATTGCTCTGGAACCAGTACCACGCTCTCATGCAGGAGAACAATGAAGAGGTACAGCAAGAAATGACTTTGCCCACAAGAAACAGTCTAGTAAGCACAACCGAGAGGTGGTGGAGAAGCATACTGTCCCCATCTTAAAGTCTTCGAGAAACTTGAATCCAGCATAGGGGGTCATATTATGTAAACTTTCCATAACTGCAGAACTTGGCATGTTCCTTTGCAGTCAATCATGTGGCATAGAGTATTAAGGCAGCAGTATGCTCTTGCTCATGACCTGAAGGTTGCAGGTTCAATCCCCCCCACATGGTTCAGATAGCCGGCTCAAGGTCAACTCAGCCTTCCATCCTTCCGAGGTTGGTAAAATGAGTACCCAGCTTGGTGGAGAGTAATAAATAAATCACCTGAAAGTGCTGCGGAATAAGTTGGCGCTATATAAATAACAACAAGAAGAACGTAGACAATCTTGCACACTCTGCCATCTCATAATTCACTGTGAGTTGATGCTCCCCTGGGGTTGTTTTATGTGGATGTTCCTTCACTGAGGGGAGTGATCCCAAGCTCGGCCTGCGACACATTCAGCTATCCTTCTGGCTGCGGGCAGTTCTGTAAATTCTTGAGGGAAAATCCTGCAACAGAAGGGATGTGCAGCGGCTCACCCAGGCTGCCAGTGAAACTACATTTTTAACAAATATGGCAATGGGGAATTGTGGTGTTAAGCATGTAGAAAGAGAAGTGAACATCAGACCTTTCTATCCTGGGTAGTAAAATCAGCACCACAATGGGGGGGCCAATTTTCATCTCTCTTATGGAGCCCCTTGTCTTCTATTTATGTCACTGCTGGGGAGCATTCTAGGTTTCAGAGAGTGAAGTAGGGAAGTGGTATTTATTTCCCACTACTGCAGGGGGCTATCTATTTGATTGCGATTGTTCTTCAAATTTGTTTTCTCGTCTGAATCAGAAAGAAATTTGGAAATTTGATTTTCGTTCATCCAAAGAAAACATGATTTGATTTCCTTCTACATTGTATTTCCTAGTGATTGACATGTCCCTACGGCTACCCCTTCGGGCATGCCATATATTTGTATGAAAAGCAGATTGTTGATTATAACCCAGATTTGTCAGTCGTCAATGCTATGTGCATGGCTTAGGAAGCGATGTGGCTTAAGAAGAGAGGGAATATAAAATTTGCTCTGTCTGTCGGCTCAGGCAGAAGATCTGTAATGATTCATTAGCAAAATGTAAAAAGGTCAACTGTTACATTTAATCAGGGAGTTTTGCGGCCGCTCTTTGTTCTGAAGTCCTGAACTCTCATTGTAAAAGCTGTTTGACTTGTGACAAAAGAGAAGAATGTTAGCACGTCCAGTCACAACTAACTGTTTGATGTCGTATAAACCGCAGTGTTCTTTTCATACTCGCTGCCGCCTTATTTTAATGAAAACAGGACTTTTTAAGGCTCCATTTTCTGGCAAGATATCTTCGCTGCTATGTTACAAAGAACATTTTAGTTTTCTTACGCATTGACTGTTCTTTGGCATTCAGAAAACATTTTGTATCTTCTTGCCCTGCATCTTTAGAATTGCAAAAAGCACAAAATAATTGACAACATCCAGCTATTCTCTGTTTACACACTTGTCTATTGTCTCATTAGAGGACTTAAAGTTTATATGTTTATCAACTTTGTCTATTCTACTTAAATCTTTTGTTAACACTTGATCCAAGGCTGTTTGTTAACCATCTATTATTTCCCTTTCTGTTTCAGGTCAGAGTCAGATTGGGGCGAGGGCATTATAATTACTTATTTTCTATTGCAAAATAATAAGAACTATATTGTTAGTGATTGGCTTTTATATGTTCATTTTTTATCTAGGAACAGAGCAACGAGGAGATAACTTGTAACTATTACAATATGACTGTAGGAGCAATGTAGGGGGGGTCAATTTAAGTTTTTCGATTCCAAGTTGTATCTTCAATATTCTGTCATCTGCATGGCGATGCTATTTAGTCACTATATGGTGGTGTCATCAGGGAGGTAGCTGTAGGGGTCGCATTGGTCACAGCTGCACAAGTCAGGGGGCCCATGGGCCCTTCTCACTACATTGACTGGACTATACTTTATTACTTTATTAATGGTCTGCTATGGGAGCTGTTATCCTCTATTGGCCTCCCAACTCATCGTCCAGAGCCTGTTTCACCAATGGTAGAGAGAAACCTTTGAGTACCACTTAGTAACCCAAAGTCAAATTGGTCAATCGCACAGTGGTTCCATACCTTCTGTGTGTCATGAATGACCAAAGTGAACTATGCTTCTGCATTGGGAACCTGTAGCGTGTGGAGGGCAAGATGGATTCAATCAAGTATTCGGAAATCCGAGGAGAAAATATCATACCTTTTATGAGGAAACTGAAGCTTGGGCATCAATGGAATTTCCAGCAGGATAGTTATCCGAAACGTACCTCGAAGTCTACTGAGGACTGGTTTTAGAAGAAGGCCTGGAAGGTTCTAGAATGGTCACCACAGTCGCTAGAGTTGAACCCCAAAATCTTCGGTGGGGTATGAAGAAAGCGATTGCAGCATGCAAACCCAAGAATATTACTGACCTGGAGGTCATTATCCATGAGGAATAGGCTAAGATTCCTAAAGAATGCTATCATAGTTGCAGTAGGTCATAACAGCAAAAGGTACTCTGCTAAGTACTAAAGACGCTGGTCATGGAGGGGTTAAATAATTCTGAGACTGCAGTAGTCATTAAAAGAGGCATTTTGTGTTGAATTTTGTTATATTAGTTGCGTCAAGCTATTTAAATTGTTCCTGTTTGATTGATTTTTTGAAAACAGCTGAAAGTTTGTAAATTTGGCAAGTAACCCAATGTGTAATGGGGGTTGAATAATTTTGATTGCAACTGTATAAAATCTGCTCAGGCATCCAAAAAGCTTTTTAAAGGCATCTCCTGTATCTTTATCAATAATTCCCTGGAAATGCAATTCATTTTCATCACACTGTTTTCTTCCGTTGAACATTTAATAGAAAACATCTGGTATTAATGTATAATATGAAGAATAAGACAAAATAAAAAAAACATCATTATTTCTAAGCACTGAAAGATGTGACAAGTAAACATTGTCTTATTCGGGATTATCACCTCTCCCCATCTGTGCGGCCTATTATTGAGGAAATTCATGACGTTTAGGCTTTGGTGGGTTATTTGTTCTGCTCTATCGGTTTGTATTTAGGTATTTTACATGACATTACACAAGGGTATCAGAAGAACGAACAGCATGTCTACAGTGTTGGATACTATTGAAGAATAGATCTGAGACCATAAATCTATTGTAACCCATTCTCCAGAGGGCATACATGGTCTTTGCACCAGTATTTCCATGTAATCAAACCTACAATGAAAATGGCTAAGTAGAGGGAAATACAACTGAAGGCACATCCGTTGGCATAAAATATCAGACCATTGCACAAAACGCAATTCCTTAAGATATTGTTATTAGCAGAATTTATCTCATTAGCAGTTGCAGTGCTACAAGAATATACACTTTTTTACAACACTCAGCATACCACCTCAGAAGGGTTCCGCAGACATTCACCTTGCAACAGAAGCCTGTACTAGTAACACGATGGCCACCAAAAGTTTCCTGTTTCTTTTGGGTACACCCATGTATATCCCATTTGCAGGATACATACTTCAACATACATGGAATTTAATGTACACCTGTCATTGAGATATGTCAAAAAGTTTGATCAGCAGGGATGGAGATGCTGTGACTCACAATAAAGGGCAAAAGTGCTCAGCTGACCATTGTGCCCCCTTGGCTCCAAATAGGAACAAATCTATAAGGCCGGCTGCACACGACCAGGTTGGATTCCAGAAGTGGGATCCCGCTCTAGAATCTGACCCTGTGCCCGGCTGGTTACTCTGCATATCTGCCTTTCTTTTTCTTCTTAAGTACTGCAGATGGTCTAGACGGCTCGCCGTTAGACATGCGCTGTACAGATTTTCACGTGCCGTTGCTAGGCGGCAAGGCCACGGGTCAGATGGCTTCCATTGACCTCAATGGATGCTGTTCATGTGGAGCCCACACAAAAATAAAACATGTTGCGATTTTTATTCCGCAAGCAGAAAATCACAATTGATTTCCGCTCGTGTGCAGGAAAAATCACTTTTCCTTGGCATGTTATGGGCAGTATTTGTTCCCGGGACTGGACGCTCGCCCAGGATTCCGTAATTCAAATCCAGCCATGTGTTGAAGGCCTTAAAGGGTTTTCGGGTTATAAGACAACATTCGCTCAATATCTGCAACTGCATTAAATTAAGAAGAAAAGAGTTGCTTATCTCTCCTTGGCAGTGGGGATATAGTGCTGTAGCCCTGCAATCATACTGGTGAGTCTTGTAGAAGGTGTCGTTACAGAAAGTCATCTGACTTTTGCAGCCAATCAGAGGCTGCCAGGTCATCACTCATTTTCCTGGAATCAATGCTCAGATCCCTGGCACCATGATGTCAGGAGTTCAGAATGCTGGATGTAAAGCTTCCTGTGACACCCTTGTGTGTGCAGACGAGCATTATCCTGCTGGAAAATGCCTCTTTGAAGCCACCATGAGAGGAACACATATGGCAGCAGCATGTCCAGAACATATCACTGAGCTGTCATTGTCCCTCTTAGTGCTCTGAGCTCCCGCCCCTTCTCTGCCTCCTCTCCATCCCTCTGCACTATTTGCAATGAGAGGAGGCGGGGCGGGGCTAAGTTCCGGGAATTAGCTGAGCCCCCGTCCCACCTCTCCTCATTGAAAATAGTGCGGGGTGGGTGGAGAGGGGGCGGGAGCTAAGAACACTGCTCCTGGCTCTCCAGCCTCCTCCCCCTGCAGAGAGGGACGCCGTATATAGGCCGGCGTGAATACGCGGCCGATAGACGATCGTCTGAATGCGCCCAGAATGTGAGAAGTACAGTTTTTTTCTGCATATTTTTCAGCTCCTAAAAAAAATTGAATAGAAGTGATCAAAAAGTCATATGTTTTCCGAAATGGTACTGTTAAAAATTATAGCTCACCCCGGAAAAAAACAAGCCCTCACACAGCCCAATCGACAAGAAAATGTAAAAAGTTTCTGGGTCTCAGAAATTGATGTAGGAAGGCAATTTTTATTTTAGAAAAAAAAAATTATTTTCTTTTACAAATAGAAAAACATTAAAAAAAAACATTTGGTATCACCATAATTGCACTCACTCATAGAACAACGTTTAAATGTCATTACTACACTGTGACCGCTGTAAAAATTAAACCTCTCCAAAAATGGAGCAAAAATTTCTCCCCACGTAAAATTTTTAAAGGTTTTTCCGTGCATTATATTTTACGATTAAAAAATATAACTATCCCACGAAAAACAAGCCCTCATACAGCTAAATCGATGGAAAAACAAAAAAGTTATGGCTCTTGAAAGGCGGGGACAAAAACGCGAAAATAAAATGAAAAACTTCTGGTCCTGAAGGGGTTAAAGGAAACCTGTCATCACCTATGAGCACCATAAACTAAGTTGCAGACACTCCCATAGAGAACAATGTATGTGTACTAGCACAACCTGTAGAGATGAGTCCGCTGTACTGTCCACAAGCGAGATAAGTATGCCAAGCGCATCCACTCCTCGTGGCCTGACCTATGAGCACCAGAATTTAATTATGGTGCTCATAGGTGAGCACAGATACCCTTGAACCTTGTCATGGTCCATGACGTATATATCCAGCCTGCATGAGTAGGAGTTACTTCCTGCTTCAAGATATCTATCTATCTATCTATCTACATACACACACACACATCATGAAGATCTTCTGGGTACTGCCACTGTATTCCGGAGATCAGCAGCTAGCGCTGAGTTGCCACACATAGCTAACCTTCTATCACAACTGCCAGGATTAGCTCTGATCCTGGTTTTTAACCTCTTAGATGCTGCAATCCGTTTTGCTGGCAGCATCTAAGTGGTTGACAGAAAGAAAGGGCTCCACCTCCTCCACGATTGGATCATGGGGTGCTGATTGGTTGCTAAAGCAACTGGAGGCCTAACAATGGCCTCTCAACCTACCATCTACAGAAGCCTATTAGACCCTTCCAAAGGCCAGGTTTAATAAGCTGTCTGTCAGTATAAAACCGACAGGAACTTCATAGTATACTGAGAACAGATGTGTGCTATACAAGCAATCAAATGGTCAAGCCCCATAGTAGGAGTAAAAAAAAATGTGAAAAAGTTTAATAGAATGTTAAAAAAATATTTTTAAAAACACATTTTCCCCTTATCAATCACTTCCTTAAATAAAAAAATAATGAAGTATAAGGCTGCATTCAGACAGCAGTCTGTGAGCTGCACCCAAGTTTCATAGACGCAACTTACATCAGGCAGCACACATACGCACGTCCATGTGCTGTCAGAGCAGCGGGGGGCAGTGGACATTGTAGCATGTCTTATTCTAGTCTGATTTAATGGACAAGAGTAGGGCATGCAATTTCTTTCACACAGAACATGCAATGTTTGGACTGATTCTTCCGGACAAAAACAAAAAAATCAGCCCGTATGTATACAGCCTCCTTACAAGTACAACATTGAGACGCGGTGCACTAGGTACTCAGCCGGGAGCGGGCACGGACACGCTATGAAGAAAAGATGAATGCAGCTGCTTTGTATGGGAGACTAATTTTCTGCAGCGCACCTGCTCCCGGCCCAGAGCCTGACAGAAAGACAGAATAGGCGAACTGGATAGGGATCGCTGTTCAATAGCGATTTCCATAATAAAGACCCCGGAGTATAGTAATAAACAATATTATAAATAGTCGAGCAATCACCTGTACTTTGCATTAAAAAAGTTAATAAATGTCAATTACACTTTAATAAGTAGTCACTTCACAGTAAGGGAACGCCCAAAGGACATTTGCAATTATGGCATGGAGTGGATTAAAACTTATTTCATGCAGTTAGGATGACCAGTCACTGAGGTATGTTTTAATTGCTTTATATCTCCCCTGTTTAGCACTGTTGGCAGCTTTACCCCTTTCCCATCCACTGTTTGATGTCTTCCTTCATTCTGATTGAAGCTTGTACAGCTCCAATGTCAGAAAACGTTTGACAGGGTATTCTTACCGTCTAATGCCAGCCACTTTGCTGTCGGAGCCTCTCTGGCGCACACACACTGGCTTTAGCCAGCAGATGGCACCATTGTATAACAGCAAAAAGAGAAAGCCTTTTAGGAAACCCTGAATCCAAAATTGGATTGGAAAGGGTTAAGGGTCTTAGCTGCTGATAGACTTCCTTTAAGATAGCAATACCCATAAGAACGTTTTCACACTGGCGATAAAATCGCGCAATTTTCGCGCAATGCAAGAGTGAGTGGAAACGCAGAATTATGAAACTCATGGTTGTCAATGGTTTCCTTCACCTTTGCAATGTTTTCACTCATGCAATATTGCGAGGAAAAAAAATTGCAACACGTCCTATCTTTCTGCATTTTGCATTTTTTTTAATCTCCCATGTTTCCCTATGAAGCCTCCTTTTTATCACATCGCAAAGCAGGAACTTGCGATTTTCGTGCATTGCGATTCTAGCATTAGAAAGTCCTATTGAATAATAATAATCTTTATTTGTGTAGCGCCAACATACTCCACAGCACTTTCAGGCATGGATAAATGCAAAACAATACAACAATTACAATGTGAGGTACATTCAGTTTGAAACAAATGGGGTAGGGGGTGTTACAGGAGGTGCAAGGGGTCGTGGGGAGGAGCGAGGCATTAAGAACACGGGCAAAAGGGGATTTCATGTGGAAATCAGTTATTAGAAGGCAAACTGGGTGGGGTGGTACGGAAGTGCTAGGGTAGGTGTCGTATGTGATAGGTAGGGTAGAAGGTGTGGGGAGCCATAGGGAGGGACGGGGGACTAGGTCAGGGGATTTGGTATGCCTCCCTAAAGAGTTGCCTTTTTAAGGCATGTCTGAAATTTTGTGCATCGGGAACTGTCCGGATGCCTTGGGGTAGAGCGTTCCAGAGGATGGGTGCTGCTCTGGTGAAGTCCTAGAGGCGAGCATGTGAGATTCGTATTACAGGGGTGTTTAGTCTGAGTGTGTTAGCGGATCGGAGTGAGGGGGCTGGGTGGTGTATTGACAGGAGGGAGGCGATGTATGGTGGCACGGCGCCGTGCAGAGCTTTGTGGGTGAGGTTGAGGAGTTTAAATTTAGTTCTGCAATGGATGGGCAGCCAATGCAGCAACTGGCATAGTGCAGAGGCAGCTCTAAGCTATTGAATGACAGCTGAATTAATGAATGGATGAGTGCTGCTTTTGAGCACAGGGACCAATCAGAGGCAGCTCTCAGCTGTCATTCAACAGCTGAGAGCTGCCTCCAATTGGTCAGAGTGCTCAGCCTATCAGAGGCAGCCCATTCAGCAGGCGGGGATTTTAAATCCCCGGCTGCTGAATACTCCTCACAGCAGTGCAGGAGAAGAGCCGTCGGGATGCAGCTGAGCCCCGGCAGCTGAAGAAAGGACAGTATAGATTTTTTTTTATTCCTATCACCATTTTTCGTTGTTTTTCAGGAAAGGCCTTATTAGAGATGAGCGAGCACACTCATCTGAGCTTGATGCTCGTTTGAGTATTAGGGTACTCAAGATGCTCATTACTCGAGACGAGCACCACGCAGTACTTGAGTCAATTGCATTTCCTTTCCCGCATGTTTAGCGCCATTTTCTAGCCAATAGACATGTGGGGAGGCATTACCACTTCCTGCTGTGACGTGCCAGCCCTCTCCCCCCCACAGTAGTGAGTGGCTGGGCCGATCAGGTGACCACAGAGTACTTAAACTGGTCCCGCCCGCGGCTCACCTCAGACGCATGCTGGCAGAGGTTAGGGATAGTAGGATCTCGGGCTGTGCAGGCCATTTCCACTATAGCGTTCCCAGTCTGCAGTGCATAACGCAGAGTTTAGGGACAGAGCTGCTTCTATAGAGAAAGTTATACAGTCCTGATCCTCCGTACAAGAACCCCAATGGTCCTTCTTAGGGCTACATCTGACCGTGTGCTTTACAGTTGTGGCTGGCTGGGAGCAGTAGTGCACCAACTTTTGTATTATGCATCTAGGCCTGCTCCCCGCATTTCCGTAATGGCGTTCTAAGCCTGCAGTGCCATCCAACCAGCTCTCACCATGAAACTGCACTCTAACATTTCCTAGCCTACTGCAAACTACTTTAGTTATACCGTTCTGTGTCTGCAGTTCATTAGACAGAGGTATCACCGCTAAACAGTACTCTTAGGCTGGGTTCACACAGGGTCGATTTGCCGCCGCCGCCGAATAGTGGTGTGCAACCTGTGTCGCACCAAGATCAGCCGGGGAGCCACCACTACCAGCCTCACCATCACCAGCATGCGCAGGCATATGGTGGCCAAGAACCCCACAAGCTGGGGCGAAGGCCATTCACCGCCCTTGGGTCACACCACTGCCTCTTACCCTGTGCCCCAACCTGCCACACAGATCCAATCCCCCTCCCAGGACACAGGCACGAGTGCCTACTGGCCTGCACCGACACCCTCACCTCCACCGTCCTCCACTCCATCCAGCAATATCTCTCAGCGCAGCGTTCAGCTGTCGCTAACACAAGCGCTGGAGTGAAAGCGGAACTACGCTGCCACCCACTCGCATGCACAAGCTTTAAACGTGCACATTGCCAAATTAATCAGCCTGGAGATGCTGCCGTACAGGCTTGTGGAAACGGAGGCTTTCAAAAACATGATGGCGGCGGCAGCGGTCCCGCGCTACTCGGTCCCCAGACGCCACTATTTTTCCCGGTGTGCCGACCCAGCCCTACACCAGCACGTCTCCCGCAACATAAATCGTGCCCTCACCAACGCGGTTACTGGAAAGGTCCACTTAACGGACACGTGGACAAGTACTGGTGGGCAGGGCCACTATATCTCCCTGATGGCACATTGGGTGAACTTGGTGGAGGCTGGGATCGAGTCAGAGCCTGGGACCGCTCACGTCCTACCCACACACAGAATAGCGGGTCTTACCTCGGTGCTGGAATCTGCGGCGTTCTATGACACCTCCTCCAAACCCTCCCCCTCCTCCTCCTCTGCCACCTCTACCTCTCAATTAAAAAGTGTGAGCACGTCGCCAGCAGTCGGTAGCGCGCGGCAGCACAGCGGTGGGCAAGCGTCAGCAAGCCGTGCTGAAAGTAATCAGCTTAGGTGACAATAGCCACACGGCCCCCGAGTTGTTGCAGGGTCTGACAGAGCAGACCGACCTCTGGCTTTCGCCGCTGAGCCTCCAACCGGGCATGGTCGTTTGTGACAATGGCCGTAACCTGGTAGCGGCTCTGCAGCTCGGCAGCCTCACACACGTGTCATGCCTGGCCCACGTCTTCAACGGTTCAGCGGTTACTAAAAAACTACCCCTACTTGTCTGACCTGCTCTCCAAGGTGCGCCGCGTCTGCGCACATTTCCGCAGGTCCACCACAGACGCTGCCCCCCTGAAGACCCTGCAACGTCAGTTTCAGCTGCCAGAGCACCGACTGCTGTGCGACGTGCCCACACGCTGGAATTCTATGCTGCACATGTTGGCCAGGCTGTACGAGCAGCATAGAGCAATAGTGGAATACCAGCTGCAACAGGGGCAGCGGAGTGGTAGTCAGCCTCCACAATTCTTTACTGAGGAGTGGGCATGGATGGCAGATATCAGTCTACCTAGATGGTGAGCGGCGATGCGGCAATCATTAGAGAAGTTCACTGATAAACATAAAGGCCGACGCTTTGCGGTTGGAACAGGAGACGGGGATGGCAGTATGTCGCTTGATAGAAAGACCACGCTCATGTGTATATCTCAGTGTGTTTTGAAGGAGGAGGAGGTGGAGGTGGAGGGGGAGGAGGAGGTGGAAGAGACAGCTGGCTACACTGCAGAGGGTACCCATGCTGCTTGCCTCACATCTGTTCGGCGTGTATGGGCTGAAGAGGAGGAGGAGGATCCTGAAAGTCATCTTCCTAGTGAGGACAGCGATGTGTTGCATACTGGGACCCTGGCACACATGGCTGACTTCATGTTAGGCTGCCTTTCCCATGACCCTCGCGTTAGATGCATTCTGGCCAATACAGATTACTGGGTGTACACCCTTCTCAACCCACGGTATAAGGAGAACCTTTCCACTCTCATTCCCAAAGAGGAAAGGGGTACGAGAGGGATGCAATACCACAGGGCCCTGGTGGAAAAAGTGATGCTAAAGTTCCCATCTGACAGCGCTAGTGGCAGAAGACGGAGTTCAGAGGGCCAAGTACCAGGGGAGGTGCGGGGATCAGGGAGCATGTCCAGCGCAGGCAGGGGAACACTCTCCAAGGCCTTTGCCAGCTTTATGGCTCCCCAGCAAGGCTGTGTCACCACTCCCTAGTCAAGGCTGAGTTGGAGGGATCACTGTAAAAAGATGGTCAGGGAGTACGTAGCCGATCGTACCATGGTCCTCTGTGATGCCTCTGCTCCATACAACTATTGGGTGTCAAAGCTGGACACGTGGCACGAACTTGCGCTGTATGCCCTGGAGGTGCTGGCCTGCCCTACCGCTAGCGTCTTGTCAGAGAGGGTGTTTAGTGCAGCTGGGGGAATCATCACAGATAAGCGTACGCGCCAGTCAACTGACAGCACCGACATGCTTACCCTCATAAAGATGAACAAAGGCTGGATTTCCCCAGACTTCTCTTCTCCACCGGTGGAAAGCAGCGGATTCTAAAAAATGTTTTCACTGCAACAGGAGAAAAATACATCCTCTATCACCACCCAAAAAGGGGAGAATTAGCTTTGTGTATCCCTCTCTAATATTATTACTCCTCCTCCTCCTCCTAAAACAGCATGTCATCACTCTGAACTGCCAATTTCTATGCGGCCCAAAATGCTCTGTTTAAAACTTTCATCAGTTTTTAAAGTTTTAAAAGTTAAACTTAAATCAATTTTTGTGGAGGGCTGCCTCCAGGCTCTGTTACAAATTAACCAATAACAAGATGTATCTTCAAAAAATGTTTGGGTTTCACTTGCCCTCGCGGTTGAGCAATTTCTCAGGGGTACACTTGTACTCTTGGTACACCAATTTTTCAGGCCATTGCAAATACTGTTAGCAAACTAATTTTTCCAGGCTTCGCCTATACTCTTGGTAATCAAATTTTTACAGGTGTTCGCCTATACTCGTGGTACACCAATGTTCGCCTATACTATTGCTACAGAAATGTTACAGGGGTTCACCTATACTTGTGCTACAGAAATCTTACAGGGGTCTGCCTATACTTTTGCTACAGAAATGTTACTGGAGTCTGCCTATACCTTTTCTACTGAATGGTTTGAGGGGTTCGCCTATACTCTTGCTACAGAAATGTTACAGGGGTCAGCCTATACTTTTGCTACAGAAATGCTACTGTGGTCCGCCTATACTTTGGCTACAGAAATGTTACTGGGGTCTGCCTATACTTTTGCTACTGAAATGTTACTGGGGTCCGCCTATACCTTTTCTACTGATTGGTTTGAGGGGTTCGCCTATACTCTTGCTACAGAAATGTTACTGGGGTCTGCCTATACTTTTGCTACAGAAATGTTACTGAGGACCGCCTATACTCTTGCTACAGAAATGTTACAGGGGTTCTCCTATACTTTTGAAACAGAAATGTTACTGGGTTCTGCCTATACTTTTGCTACAGTAATGTTACTGGGGTCCGCCTATACCTTTTCTACTGAATGGTTTAAGGGGTTCGCCTATACTCTTGCTACAGAAATATTACAGTGGTCCGCCTATACATTTGCTACAGAAATGTTACAGGGGTTCGCCTTTACTTTTGCTACAGAAATGTTACAGGGGTTCGCCTTTACTTTTGCTACAGAAATGTTACAGGGGTTTTCCTATATGTTTGCTACAGAAATGTTACTGGGGTCCGCCTATACTCTTGCTACAGAAATGTTACAGGGATTCGCCTATACTTTTACTACAGAAATGTTACTGGGGTCTGCCTACACTTTTGCTACAGAAATGTCACTGGGGTCCACCTATACTTTGGCTACAGAAATGTTAATTTAGTCTGCCTATACCTTTTCTACTGAATGGTTTGAGGGGTTTGCCTATACTTTTGCTACAGAAATGTTACAGGGGTTCGCCTATACTTTTGCTACAGAAATGTTACTGGGGTCTGCCTATACTTTTACTACAGAAATGTTACTGGGGTCCACCTATACTTTGGCTACAGAAATGTTACTGTAGTCTGCCTATAGCTTTTCTACTGAATGATTTGAGGGGTTCGCCTATACTCTTGCTACAGAAATGTTACAGGGGTTCGCCTTTACTTTTGCTACAGAAATGTTACAGGGGTTCTGCCTATACGTTTGCTACAGAAATGTTACTGGGGTCTGCCTATACTTTTACTACAGAAATGCTACTGGGGTCTGCCTATACTTTTGCTGCAGAAATGTTACTGGGGTCTGCCTATACTTTTACTACAGAAATGCTACTGGGGTCTGCCTATACTTTGGCTACAGAAATGTTACTGTAGTCTGCCTATAGCTTTTCTACTGAATGATTTGAGGGGTTCGCCTATACTCTTGTTACAGAAATGTTTACAGGGGTTCGCCTTTACTTTTGCTACAAAAATGTTACAGGGGTTTGCCTATACGTTTGCTACAGAAATGTTACAGGGGTTTGCCTATACGTTTGCTACAGAAATGTTACAGGGGTTTGCCTATACGTTTGCTACAGAAATGTTACAGGGGTTTGCCTATACGTTTGCTACAGAAATGTTACAGGGGTTTGCATATACGTTTGCTACAGAAATGTTACAGGGGTTTGCATATACGTTTGCTACAGAAAGGTTACAGGGGTTCACCTATACTTTTGCTACTGAAATGTTACTGGGATCCGCCTATACTTTTACTACAGAAATGTTACTGGGGTCTGCCTATACCTTTTCTACTGAATGGTTTGGGGGGTTCGCCTATACTCTTGCTACAGAAATGTTACAGGGGTCTGCCTACACCTTTGGCTACAGAAATGTTACTGGAGTCTGCCTATACCTTTTCTACTGAATGGTTTGGGGGGGTTCACCTATACCCTTGCTACAGAAATGTTACAGGGGTTCACCATTACTTTTGCTACAAAAATGTTACAGGGGTCTGCCTATGCTGTGGGTGCACAAAGACTTCCCATCGCGGTGTTTTACCTATTTGGCACAAATACACTGACTGACTAGGGCAGAAATGGGGGCCGAGGCTGAGGTCCTTGGCGGGGTGAAACTCTGCCATGTTTGGGCACTCTGATTTCTTCCTGTGTAATACCATCTTTGTGCACTGACAACTTAGGCGAGCCCAAGGAACTCAAAGACTTCCCATTGCAGTATTGAGCTATCTGACACCTACACAGAATGAATTGTGTGGGGACACATGGATTTCCCATTGCTATGTAACTCACGGCACCTTGGGTCACACAAGGTGGAGGCTGGGACCGAACCTGACCCTGGGCCCGCTCACGTACTTCCCACACGGAGTATTGCAGGTCCTACCTCGGTCATGGTTTCTCGGCCTTATTATGCCACCTCCTCCTCCTGCTTGGGGTCTGTGGATCAGCGCTGGGCAACATGTATTTTCTCTTGTGTTACCACAGTTATCTGAGACACTGGTTTGGGCCAAGCAAAAGGAGCGTTACTGCATTAATGAGACGTTCACAGCTGCACTACCATCTGAGTCCGCTTTATGCCCACAATTGCTGAGGGTGTGAGCTGAGGTTGAGGTCCTTGGCAGGGTGAAACTGCCTTGTTTGGGCGCTCTGATTTCTTAATGTGTTATACTTTCCTTGCGTTCCGGGGGCTCGCTTATGCTGTGGGTACACAAAGACTTCCCATCACAGTGTTTTACCTGTCTGGCACAAATACACTGACTGACTAGGGCGGAAATGTGGGCCGAGGCCAAGGTCCTTGGCGGGGTGAAACTCTGCCATGTTTGGGCACTCTGATTTCTTCCTGTGTAATACCATCTTTGTGCACTGACAACATAGGCGAGCCCAAGGAACCCAAAGACTTCCCATAGCGGTGTTGAGCTATCTGACACCTACACAGAATGAATTGTGTGGGGACACATGGATTTCCCATTGCTATGTAACTCGCGGTACCTTGTGTCACACAAGGTGGAGGCTGGGACCGAACCTGACCCTGGGACCGCTCACGTGCTTCCCACACAGAGTATTGCTGCATTGTGGAGATGTGTAGAAGTGCTGGCACCTGAGTCCCCTTTATGCTCACGTTTGCGGCACTTGACAATTTTGCGCAGAAGACCTGTGCGGCGCGAGCACGCCGGAGCGGGACAGAAGAGGGCAGACTGCGCAAGCGCGTCTAATCCAGGCATAAGAAGGCTTCGGTCGGCGCCATGGAGACAGGGACGCCAACACCGGAGGGGGTAAGTATATGACTTCTGTATGGCCAATATTTAATGCACGATGTATATTACAAAGTGCATTTATATGGCCATACAGAAGTGCTTAACCGCACTTGCTTTCGCGGGACAACCCCTTTAATGGAGCTGCCGGCAGCAACCACGGCTCCAGTGAAGACAATGCGTGCATTCCCTATGGTGCACGCATGTCCTATCTTTGCAGGCACGCACCTGTAAAACACGGATATGTGAACAGAACACACAATAGGGAATGCATTGTTTCAAGTAGAAGCATGCTTTTGTGCGCGCGTATGCACGTACAAAAACACACTTGTGTGAAGCCACCCAAAGTCTGAGAAATGGAAAGGATACATTTTATTCATAGCAGAAACCTTTTTCTTATATAACAAAACACAAATCTAATAATCCACTTGTAACTGCGATCACATTTGATATTTTTCTCATAATATTTTTTATTCTATTACTTGAGACTCTCTTTAGATTCCATAGATTTTCATCGATATATCATCCTGCCACGCCAAGACTTGCCTTAGAATGTGCCATAGATAACAGTCTCTGTGAAGGACTCATAGACAGTAATGAAATATAAGCTAAGTTTAAGGTGATACAAAGTATTTTTTTGGTGGAAACATTTATACAAACCTCTCTACAGCCCTATTTCATCATTCAAGCTAAATATTATTCTACTGAAACTTTATCATGCCCATAGCTTATTAGTTTTAGAAGTTAGTACATATAAGTTATAGAAACATACATTTCCTTTTGGCCTCAAATTCCTTTTTTTTGTAGGAGAGAATATTTTAAAAGAAAATTGGATACTATCATTGAGCAAGAAGGAATGAAAAAGTATTTCAACATATGGAGAACAGCTGATGGGGACTTGAGTGATTTACTTGGGCTAGATATTTATCTGTGTAGGTTCTATGGCGAGGAGCAAGACGAGTCTCCTAAGATTTTGGCTAATACACAGGGAGCTCCACCTGCTGGAATGTTCTTACTTCAAAAGAAAAAAAGGGTATTGAAAGCCAAAAGCAACTTAATGCTTGTAAAAATAACTAACAGAGGCAAATCTGATTGGCAAAATGCTGTGAACACCACCTAACAATTGCGGAAGTATTTGAACTGATTAATGCCCTTACTGAAAAGAATCCTTTCATGGTTGAGACTTGTTGGGGTGGGGGTTGTCATTGAACTTGGGAATATATAGTTTTTTACAGTGATGTAACTTAAAGCTCAGGGACCCTAACGCAATATCTGTAACAGGGCCCCCATCTACCATCTGGCATTTGTAATACCGGTGCCTTTGGAAGTTGTTAGATACCAAGGCTCCGGTTCAATTCATAAGTGACACATATTTAAAAAAAAACATGCTAAAATCTTTTTGGATTTTTTTAAATGGACAATCTGTTATGTCCAGCGTCGTTAATCAGTTTACTCTGTATTATATAGATATTTACTGTCATTAATTTGATGTCCAAGATTTTTATTTCTTAAAATGTAAAAGGTATGGCAAAAGCTTTTAAAATTGTACTTTCACGTGCCAAATGGCATCAGTACTTTGCCATGTGGCCAATTACCTTGCAACAGATTCCTTGTGCCATTCACTGTAGGCAAATACACTAGAATTAGAGATGAGCGAACGTACTCGTTTCGAGTACTTACGCATCCGAGTACCGCCATTTTCGAGTACTTCAGTACTCGGGTGAAAAGATTCGGGGGGCGCCGGGGGGCGGGGAGAGGCGTGGCGGTGCGGGGGGTAGCAGCGGGGAATAGGGGGGAGCCCTCTCTCTCTCCCTCTCCCCCCACTCCCCACTGCTACCCCCCGTGCCGCCACGGCGCCCCCCGAATTTTTTCGCCGGAGTACGGAAGTACTCGGAAATCGCGGTATTCGGGCGAAAAAGGGGCGTGGCCGAGCACGTTCGCTCATCTCTAACTAGAATAGATAAAATAAGAAAGGAGTTGAATCCCAGACAACCCCTTTAAAATTTCTAAAAACTGTCTCAACTGTTTGACAAATATGAAATTATTCATTTATTCCAACGTAGTTAAACTTTCAGGCAGTCTTGCCAGGCTTTACATTAAAGGGTTGAGCCCAACACCAGGGCAATGCTATAAGGTTTTCCTTTTATCTGGACAACTTATCCAAAAATCGTGGACAACCAACATTTTTAATGGACGCATCAGAAAACCACACTGAGTGATAAAGATTATAAATAATACAGGTTTAAAAGGTCAGATATTGATAAGAACTAATTTCTAGCATTTAATGTGAGCTGTAAAAGGATGATAATTACTGTTATAATAACTTACTCAAGTACCAAAAGTCTTAGAAAAAATTACTGACACATCTTTTTTTTTTTCTGAGACACTTTATTCCTGGACCGTTAGAAACCCTACACTACATCCCTGGTTGTCGTTAGACTAGCATGGGAGAGCACGCGCTCGGAACTCTGAATGAGTTAGATTTATGTGCATCTCACGGATTTCACCAGCTGACGGCGCTCGATTGGGGGGGGGGGGGGGCGATAAAAAAATATTCATCATGGCCCTTTTGCCGTACACCTTCAACCTCCTAGTCATCAGGGCTCTTACACAGTCTCTTTGGCCCCAGGTCATCATGCCCTCTTACTATTTGGGTGCAGCCCCAGTCATTAGGCCCACTGTCTGTCTCTCCTCTTTTGCAGTGCTCTTCAGTATGGGGGCAGCACAGTATCTGCAGCCAGCTGCCTATCAAAAAGTTCCGGCTGATCTCTGGACCTCTCATCTGCTGCTGTCCCACACACTGCCCAAGTCAACTGGGATCCCATAGTGAATCAGAGCCCTGTTCTCTAATATATGTCTATTATTAGCAGCCAGTTCTTGTACAAGCTTTGGGCTCTCTTTTGGGGAAAACTTTAATAATGCAGCCTGTAACAATTTGGAAGAGCCATGAGCCGCTGTAATCTGTAAAAGGGAGCAGCGCACTTCTCACTCCTCTTACACTTAATTTGCTTTCAAACGGATCTGTTAACCTAGCCATAGGTTTTTAAGATAGCTTTCATCATGGTTAAAAGTGTCAACTTGTGTACCTTTGACAAGCGCCCTCTTTGGCAATTTTCTCTCCTATCCAGCTAAAAAATACTGATAGGGATAGAAACCATGTGAAACATATCAAATTGGTCAACATCTAAAAAGCAAACTTTATATTTTGCTCCCTCTGCAGTTCTCTGCACACAAGACAGAACCAGCACTGGCAATAAAAGCGCAATGTGAAAGCCGATAAACATGGATGCCTCATTTTTCAGTCTTAAGAAAAACAGGATCTCAACTAGAGATGAGCGAGCACGCTCGGATAAGTCAGTCACTCGAGCGAGCCTCGCTCTTCTCGAGTGACTGCATTCTTGTCCAAGCAAGCTCGGGAAGGGGGGGGGCAGCGGGAGGAGAGAGAGAGATCGAGATCTCTCTCATTCTCTCCCCCGCTACTCCCGCTATCCCCCCCCCAGCACGCTTGGACAAGAATGCAGTTACTCGAGAAGAGCGAGGCTCGCTCGAATAACTGACTTATCTGAGAGTGCTCGCTTATCTCTAATCTCAACCAATCTGCTTTGTTTACCATGTAAGTCTATAGCAACAGTATGCTGCAGGAAAGGCATCTGGTATCTACCTATTGTATATCCTTTTTAAAAAATATGATTTAAAAGACAAAAAAACAGGACATTTTAGCAGTATGGAATAAAGGTGTAATGAACGTATCCTAATTTTATCATCACATAGAGCTTCAGCCGTCAAAGTTTCTCAGTAAAATTAATAATTACAAGAACAGGGAGAATAACTTTCTGTAAACTAGCTGTTGCATGCATAGAAAACCTATTCCAAGGACCTGTAGCTTTTAAGCTTACAGTATTTATTTCAATTCAGTGTGACTTTCTGTATCCTCCATTCAATCAGGACGAATTCTAAGGTACTTCTGTTGGTTTTCCATTTTCTTGATTTTCGGTGCTGATGATCTGAAGGTTCTGAATCAGATCTCAAATTACAATCATTTTATGGAATATCACAATAGCAAAAATAAGGAGTCTACTAGTAACTCTGGAGCGAGGGGTCTAGCTTTACACAACTTTAATCACACTGGGCCGTGATTACGCAGAACTCAATGAATCCACTTTCATTTGTTGTAGGAGAAAAACCATCAATGTGAATGGAAGTTTAGTTATTACATGGCTTCAGGAATTTCTTATTTCGTAGTGATTTCTTCATTCACACAGAATAATAGAGATATGCATGTTAACACTGCAACTCCATCTCAATTATGGAGTCTTTATCATGGCTGCCCCTAACAGTTTTCTATGGCACGGTCTTAGCAGCTCCCTCCATAAAATATGATGTTTTTGCAACCCAATTGAATTGAAAAGATGGGAGTTTCCACTCCACTAGGCCTTTGGCACACTAGTGTATTTGGAGGCCCCGTCAATATAATTCCATTATAACCTATGAGACTATATACACAGACATTGTTTCATGCAAACTGATAGTCCATGTGAAAAAAACAACTCCTAGCATGTTCTACTCCTGTCCATTTCATAGACAAGAAATGGGACATGCCAATGCAAGTCAATGTGCTGTCTCCATGTATATCAGATAGCACACTGAGTGGTGTCTATGCACAGTCTGAGGTGAGTTGCGACCTTAATCGCTTGAGCGCAACTCACACTTATTGACTAGCGTTGCACCTAAGCCTTAGAATAAATGTACTTCTATAACTACCAACCATTTCAGTAGAGGAATGTTGCATTTATGGCCACCTTAATCTTAAAGGGTTTGTCCAGTATTAAAGTCAGATTTTTTTTTCTAGTAATAGTGCCAATCTCGTTCATGGATTAAACCAGGTATTACAGTACAGTCTGATACAAGTGAATGGGATTGAGCTGTACTACCAGCTTGTGAACAAGAAGGATGCCATTTCTAGGAAACCAACGTATCCTTTTCTATAATCCTGGACCACCCTTGTAAATAGTGATGAGTAAACTTTTAATAATAATATATTTGTATAGTGCCAACTTATTCCGCAGAGCTTTCAAAACACAGGGGAAACACAAACAATACAACAATTAGGCCTCATGTCCATCGGGACAGATCCGCAGCGGGTCACCTGCATGCGTGATCCGCGCCCCATGGGGATGCATTGGACACCCGCAGGTAATTAAATACCTGCGGATGTCATTTTCCCCTGAGGCACAGATTGCGTGTGCGAGAAAACACCCGCAGCATGCTCCATTTTAGTGCGGGGCTTCTGTTGAAGCCTACGGAAGCCGTCCGGATCTGCGGCACACCCGCAAATTAGAGTGCACGGCGCATGCGCGTGGCACGCTGCCGGCGGGCCGAGCACATCCGCCGGGCCAAAGAAAGAAGATCTGGCCGCGACGCAGGGGAGATCCACAGCATCCGGACAGGTAAGTAATTCTTCTTTTTAGGCCTCATGTCCGCGGGAAAGGAGGGACCCTGATTTTCCCTTAGGCCTCATGTCCACGGCACACACGGATGCTATGCAGGGAATCCAGCACGGCCCGCGACCCCTGCTTACCTACATTTCACCGGCATCGGCGTTCGCACGGATCCCTCCATTGCTAGGTTCGCTGTACTGCGCATAGTCCTCACGGTTCACCATCGGACATGCGCATTAGTTTTTGTTTTTTAAAATCTCTTGCTTTCCCGTGGCACGTCCGCAGTGTCAGCTGCGGCTCAGACGGCTTCCACTGACTTCAATGGATCAGTCCAGAAAAATGGAGCATGCTGCGATTTGTTTTCCGGAATAAAAGGTCTGCAAATCATATCCGCATGTTTCAATCTATTTGCGGACGCCCATGCATCTCTATGGGCGACTTGATTTGCGGATCTCCCGTGCGGATTCTGCAAATCAAATTCGCTTTTGGACATTGGGCCCTACATGTGGTATTCAATTATTAGGAAACAAATGGGGTGGGGGCCTGCACCAACTAGCTTACACACAACAAGGAGGAGGTAGTGTAGAATGTACAGGGGTGGGAGATGTATACAGCAGGCAAAGTGGAGAATGTGGAGTGCCGTAGGTAGACAATAGTCCAGACATGCAGTGGGAGGGGCATGTTGTAGGGGAAGAGTAGTTTAGGAGATTTGATATCCTTCTCTGAAGAGGAGTGTTTTTAAGGCGCATCTGAAGTTGCGAGCGTCGGGGATGATTCGGATGTTTTGGGGTAGTGCATTCCAGAGGACCAGTGCTGCTCTAGAGAGGTTCTGGAGGTGAAAGTGCAAGGTACAGATTAGGAAGGGAGATGAGTGCTTTAGCAGATTGGAGTGCATAGGTTGGGTGATGTATGGACAGGAGGAAAAAGCGATGTATGGTGGGGCAGTGCAATGGAGAGCTTTGTGGGTAATGGTAATAAGTTTGAATTGAGTGCTGTAGTGAATGGGCAGTCACTATGGAACTTTCAAAAGTTCAGTTTAGCCAGTTAGCCAAACTTTTGCAAAAAGTACAGTTTGTTATGAATTAGTTCAAACCGTCTAAAACTGCTGTATACAGGGCTTTTATAGCTTTTAACACCATTTTATACAGTGTTAAGGACTAGTATTAAGTGAACCGAACTGGTAGAACCCTGTTTTAGGTAGAACATTGCTAAAAGTTCAGTATGGGTTAAAGGGGTTGTCCTGCGGCAGCAAGTGGGTCTATACACTTCTGTATGGCCATATTAATGCACTTTGTAATGTACATTGTGCATTAATTATGAGCCATACAGAAGTTATAAGAAGTTTTTCACTTACCTGCTCCGTTGCTAGCGTCCTCGTTTCCATGGAGCCCGTCTAATTTTCGGCGTCTAATGGCCAAATTAGACGCGCTTGCGCAGTCCGGGTCTTCTTCTTTTCTCAATGGGGCCGCTCGTGCAGGATGCCGGCTCCGTGTAGCTCCGCCCCGTCACGTGCCGATTCCAGCCAATCAGGAGGCTGGAATCGGCAATGGACCGCACAGAAGCCCTGCGGTCCACCGAGGGAGAAGATCCCGGCGGCCATCTTCAGCAGGTAAGTAAGAAGTCACCGGAGCGCGGGGATTCAGGTAAGCGCTGTGCGGTGTTCTTTTTTAACCCCTGCATCGGGGTTGTCTCGCGCCGAACAGGGGGGGGGGGGGGGGGGGTGTTGAAAAAAAAAAAAAAAGTTTCGGCGCGGGACAACCCCATGTTGAACCAAACATTTAGGAAAGTTTGACCCAAAACAGTGTTGTACTTGTTCAGTTAGCACAACGCTACTTTTAAACAACTGACTAGGATGGAAGTGGGTCTGGTGTTCTCAAGATTATGGGGTCCTAGTTGTTTCACTCTGTTAAGATATGCCATAAAAGCCAACTATGGCAAAATTAGTTTAAGATGTAGCAAGCCATCTATTTCCTGTAGGTGCTTCAGTGTTTTGTAACAATGATAAAACATACATTGGAAGTTATGAAAATGTTAGTGGGGGGAAAAAAAAAAAAAAAAATTGTAGTATTGCCAATAGTTATCATTCGAGTAACAGTTTAATTTTCTAAGGCAGGTTGAAAAATGAACATGGTATGGCAAAGTTCATACCAGCACTAAGTGCTCAGTTCAGGCTTCAGTTTTCCTGCTCCATTTTGGGAGCGAAAAACGGAAGCCCAGCCTGAACAGATCTGGCCTGTGATGAAACCAGGCCAAATAGACCCCGCTGACTTCTGTTATGCTGTCTGGCATTTTCCGGGTAGAACATAGCATAGTATACTGCCTACAGGGCTCAAATGTCCTTCTGCCCGATATGAAAAGACCAGAACTAGAGATGAGCGAGCGTACTCACTAGATTCAGGTGCCAGCGGGGGGCAGGGAGCAGCGGGGGAGAGCGGGGAGGAACAGAGGGGAGATTTCTCTCTCACTCTCTTCCCCCCGCTCCCCGCCGCAACTCACCGGTCTCCCCCGCTGGCACCCGAATCTTTAGAGACGAGCGGGCAGGTACTCGCATAAGGCACTACTCGCTCGAGTAGTTTGCCTTAGCGAGTACGCTCACTCATCTCTAACCAGAACTTTAAATTACACGTGTGTGGGGAGGGGATGTTACAGAGTTTTGCATTGGAACCCAGGAGAATTACATATCTTCCCCAACTCCCTCCTTAAACCTAATCTATGGGTGGAAATAAAATGCAATGTTTGGGGGTGGCGGCCATCTTGCTCCCTCACAGTCTCTAAACGCTGGACCAAAGGATACTGTAGATGTGAGTTATTATTTACCCCCAGCGCTTGCAATACATGTGGGAGGCACATGAAGCTCTCCAAAACATTACGGAGGACTGCAACGGCCGAGTGTAGTCCATCTTGCTGTTAGATGGCCTAAGCATATTCACACAGTGATGAATAAACTATTATTACTTTTTTTAATCAATGTGTTTCTAGAAGTGAAGACTTTTTCTATTTGGTTTTCATTAAAAAATTCTGATTGTTTGATTTATATTGTTTTTTAAGGCAGTGCAGACAAGAGGACTGAAAACTTAGAAAATTCTGTCAGTGAGAGTAAACTGACTGACTCTTCCCATAGCGTGCTTAGGTGCCTTTCCACCGAGCTATTACAGAGGGCTGTGTGACAGTGCTGGGGGATGGTGGAGAACAGAGCAGAAAAAGCTACTAGTCTAAAGGGCTGTAATTCACTGGAGGTGAAATTTCTGCCCTTAGCAGTGAGGGGAACTGGACCAGCAGCAATACAGGGAAAGGATGAAATAGAGAGATAGCTGTGTAGTATTTAATGGGCAAGGTTATGCTACACAGCCCCTGAAAGATGAGAGGGAAAAGTGGAGCCGAGTTTGTGTGCATTCATGAGTGATCAGTGGATCAGTGCTGGGAACACCCCTAAGCCAGAAACCTGAATGCAGAAGGGCCTGCAAACCAAGGATGAGGCTTTCTAAATGCTTGAGAAGAAAAACTCAATGCAAAGGAACAGATAACTGCATTTTTCTGCAGGGAGTTTGTAAGATGTGTGTATTGATTTTTCATGCATAAAGGTTTCCAGAGCCATTAAGTATGAAAGCTCTCCTTTACAGTTCTGGATGTTGAAGTATTAGAAGCAGAAAAATGGGCAAATATTTGTATACTTGCTGCCTAATAAATCCCACTTCTTGTCATGTGCCATTTTTAGGAAGTCATTGTTAAAGTCTGTTCACATCAGCATTGGAGATTCCCTTTGGAACCTTGGTTGTTAAATGCCATTAAAATATAGGATGAAATATCGCTGCCTGCAACACTGTGTAGTCTTGTAAAATGCTAGACAGAAAAAGGGTATATCCCATTATAGTCAATGGACTCTGTTTGACCATTGGTGCCGGTTTTCTGCTGCATAACAGAACGGGAAAAAGAGAACCCACAAGTACAGGTGTGAGCTAGCCCTTATTCATTTCACGTCAGCGGTTTTAACATTATGACCGAGGCATATACATAATTTACATACAATTGTGTGTATGTGTTATGTTATTTTGTACTAACAAACTACAAAAGACAGGCACACAATCCACACCGAAAAGAGGAAGGTTCAAAGTTTCTTATGACATACCAGCAAGTTCCGTTTTCTGCCACACTGTTTCTTTTTGGTTACGAGTTTGCCACGTGTGAATCTGTTGTTCAAGTACAATGTGAATTCAAGCGTCGATTCCAAAAACAGACGCCTTGACACAAAAATTTTTTGTTGAAGTTGGTTGCACATGCAAACAGAAAAGCACTGGTCATCCACGCGTGTCTCATGAAAATTAGGAGCGGATTAGAGGGGCTTTTAAAAGGAGCCCAAGGAAATACACAACCAGAGCAAGCATTATAAAAATAAAAAAAAGACCCAAAACGTTGAACCTTCCTTTTGTCAGTCATGTGTGGATTGTGTACCTCTCTTTTGTAGTTTGTCATTAAATCCCCAAATCTGCTCCTTCTTTTTGAATAACCCTGTAATTACTCATCATTTTAGACAGATCACAGTCTTGCTGCTGGCAGCCTTTTTCTTTGAAAAGGGACTTCCAATATAAAGTGATCTTCAAGTATTGCAAGAAGCTCATCAACAGCAGTTGGCATCCAGTAATTGCAGTGAATGCTAGTAGGCAACCAGGGCCCAGAAGAATGTCCAATGGGCTCCTACAAAGATAAGTGATTGCCTTAATCAGACTCCCCTCTTAACTATGCTTAAAATTATAACTTTCAGCACCTTTTTGATTCACAATTAGGCTAATTTCGGACAACACTCTAGTATAGCAGGAAAAGTAGCAGCGCTGGATGCATCTGCTATACAGAAAACTGCATAGGAATGAAAAGCAGGACAAATCATAGGGGTCAATATGGGAAACAGACTTCTTCAATATAGAATCATAGAATGGTAGAGTTGGAAGGGACCTCCAGGATCATCGGGTCTAACCTCCTGCTCAATGCAGGATGCACTAAATCATCCCGGACAGATATTGACCCAGCCTTTGTTTGAACATTTCCATTGAAGAATTCCCCACCTCCTGTGGTAACCTGTTCCACTCATTCATCACCCTCTCACTGTCAAAAGTTTTTTCTAATATCCAATTTGTGTCTCCTCCCTTTCAGTTTCATCCCATTGCTTCTAGTCTTTCCTTGTGCAAATGAGAATAGGCCTGATCCCTCTGCACTGTGACAGCCCTTCAGATATTTGTAGACTGCTATTAAAGGGGTTGTCCCGCGCCGAAACGTTTGTTTTTTTTTATTCAATAGGCCCCCCGTTCGGCGCGAGACAAACCCAATGCATGTGTTAAAAAAAAACAAAAACCGTTTAGTACTTACCCGAATC